>NC_091630.1:2414375-3621562 GCF_027580195.1 Bos mutus | reverse complement strand
TCTGAATTTTTACTTTTCTAGTCATATATCCGGAGTTTTATGCAAGTATTCTTTGTGCATAGCTTTTGTGCATACTGTGTGCAAGTATTCTTGTTAGCATGACTGCTGCTGTGCTCTGAAGCAAATTCAAGTAAAAGAGTGGGAAATTTAAAGACTAAAATATGAATTTTTTTTTCCCACCAGCTGCTTGTGGCCGACCAGGAAGATTACAATTAGGAAGTATTACCATCTAGCTGGCCCTGCAAGAATACAAGCTGATAGAGAAAATCAAGGACTACAATGAATCAAACATCTGCATAATTTGAGCTGCCATACAAACAATCGAAGTGCAGTGTCTTTGTTTGTGAATGCAGAAAAGACACAGGATCATGCCTAAAATGAGATGAGATGGTGTGTTTATCAAAAGTGGAAACTTTGCCTCAAGGGTTTGTATGTAGCAAATCCTTGAGGCTAGTGCTGCAGAATGTTGAACATCTATTTCAACTGACTTAGCCTCCACCCTTTAATAAAACATGAACAGCGCGTGTCTTTTTCATTATTTTCTCCCCCAAATGTGAGATAACGCAAAAGGGTAAAGTGAAATGTAAAACCTCCAAAGTTTAATTAAAGTGTTTCAAATGGGAGACTTTATAATGCTTAACTTCCCTCTACTTCCTTTCTTGTAAAGATTCCTCACAAGTCAAAAAATTTCAGGCAAAGATGAGATAACGCATTATTCCCAAACTCATGATTGTTATATACTTAAAATGGAGCATTGTGCCGTATCACATAGCAGATGATAAAACTATCATGGTAAAGACTCACACTAAAACCATATGTGTAAATATATTTGCAGAATGATTAGCTGTTTCTCCTCCAAGCACCGAGAACAATGTAGGACATTGTAAACCGAAAAAGGGATGCAGAAATAGGCTTCAGAGAGAACCTGTTTATGCCATAGTAGACCAAGCATGTGAAAGGCCCCAATTCTCTACAGCTCACTGTGCTGATGTTCTTTCCCATGTGACTTCCAGGTTTTTTTTTTTTACCGTATTCCTCATCCTTACATCTGAGGCTTCCCTGGTAGCTCAGAGGTTAAAGCATCAGCCTGCAATGCGGGAGAGCTGGGTTCGATCCCTGGGTTGGGAAGATCCCCTGGATGAAGGAAATGGAAACCCACTCCCAGTATTCTTGCCTGGAAAATCCCATGGAGAGGAGCCTGGTGGGCTATACTCCATGGGGTAGCAAAGAGTCGGACATGACTGAGTGACTTCACCTTCATCCTTACATCACCACCACCACCGTGAATCCAAATTAACCTTGTTGCTATCTTGGATGAATTCTAGCTCAGTGGAACGTTAGCAAATGTGATGCAAAAAAGACTTAGAAATTTATTTCTGCTTGCCTTTCATTCCTTTGCTAGAGAACATGCTTGAGCTAGTTTGGTGGGGGATGAAAGATGGTGGAACAAAGCCAAATTGTCTGAGTTTTCAGCTGAAGACTTCTTTTATAAACCTTAGCTAAGTGAAAGGGGCCAGGTGAGGGCATTAGAACTGCCTAGTTGACCCACTGCTGTCCACAGAAGCACGACTGGGCACAACCAGGACCAACCAAGATCAGCAGAGCCCAACCCAGGGCAGCTGGACTTCGCAAGCTCAGGAGCCAAGACGTGTTTATTATTTTATGCCACTGATATGCTCTATTACATCGTGTGGCAATAAATAAATAATCAGATCAGATCAGTTGCTCAGTCATGTCCGACTCTTTGCGACCCCATGAATTGCAGCACGCCAGGCCTCCCTGTCCATCACCAACTCCCGGAGTTCACTCAGACTCACGTCCATCGAGTCAGTGATGCCATTCAGCCATCTCATCCTCTGTCCTCCCCTTCTCCTCCTGTCCCTAATCCTTCCCACCATCAGGGTCTTTTCCAATAAGTCAACTCTTCGTATGAGGTGGCCAAAGTACTGGAGTTTCAGCGTTAGGATCATTCCTTCCAAAGAAATCCCAGGGCTGATCTCCTTCAGAATGGACTGGTTGGATCTCCTTGCAGTCCAAGGGACTCTCAAGAGTCTTCTCCAACACCACACTTCAAAAGCATCAATTCTTCAGCGCTCAGCCTTCTTCACAGTCCAACTCTCACATCCATACATGACCACAGGAAAAACCATAGCCTTGACTAGACGAACCTATGTTGGCAAAGTAATGTCTCTGCTTTTGAATATGCTATCTAGGTTGGTCATAACTTTCCTTCCAAGGAGTAAGTGTCTTTTAATTTCATGGCTGCAGTCACCATCTGCAGTGATTTTGGAGCCCAGAAAAATAAAGTCTGACACTGTTTCCACTGTTTCCCCATCTATTTCCCATGAAGTGGTGGGACCGGATGCCATGATCTTCGTTTTCTGAATGTTGAGCTTTAAGCCAACTTTTTCACTCTCCACTTTCACTTTCATCAAGAGGCTTTTTAGTTCCTCTTCACTTTCTGCCATAAGGGTAGTATCATCTGCATATCTGAGGTTATTGATATTTCTCCCAGCAATCTTGATTCCAGCTTGTGTTTCTTCCAGTCCAGCATTTCTCATGATGTACTCCGCATATAAGTTAAATAAACAGGGTGACAATATACAGCCTTGACGTACTCCTTTTCCTATTTGGAACCAGTCTGTTGTTCCATGTCCAGTTCTAACTGTTGCTTCCTGACCTGCATACAAATTTCTCAAGAAGCAGATCAGGTGGTCTGGTATTGCCATCTCTTTTAGAATTTTCCACAGTTTATTGTGATCCACACAGTCAAAGGTTTTGGCATAGTCAGTAAAGCAGAAATAGATGTTTTTCTGGAACTCTCTTGCTTTTTCCATGAAAAATACACCTATCTAATGAATCAAGAAGCAAGGTATAATCCATGGGCAGGTATTTGCAAATGCAATCACATTCCATTATATGTGAATAAGAGATAGCATTTGTAGCAGATAAGAATTCACCAAACTTTTAATTAACTAGACTGCCCTCTTTGTCCTTTTCGGCCAAATCCACTTCTTGTGATTCTGGATGATTTTCTGTGTGTGTTGGGGGGGCGGGGGGCGGGGGGCGCTAAACAAGGAGTAGGTTTATCAGCACCTGTATTCTGTTCTGTAATGATTTCTGTCTGCATTTCTCCTTCTAGTGTGTGAGTGTGTGTGTTTGTACATGTATGTAGCCTGCTACCAGAAACACTCATACTTACTTCAAGTAAAACAGATGCAGGAGACTGTCAAAGAAAAATTGGCCCAGAGATGTGAAATAGGAAAGGAAGTCTTTATTCAAAAATATTTAAATAAGGGAGTGAGATTGAACTTAAATCTGCTGAAACAAAAAGGAAAGTTTTTAAACACTGGGGTGAGCCAGTGGAGCATTGCTGGAGGGTGTTAGAGGGGAGGTTGGTCAGTGGGACTAGACCATCTATGTCTGCAAATTGGTACTGATCTTGATCAAAGTTAAACACTACATTCTCATGGAGGATAAGGATGCTGTCTTTCTTGGTGATTATATTTGAAAGGGATGACTCCCAGGTCCTTGAGAAAGATATTCTTAGGTTATAAAACTGACAAGAGGCTGGGAGAGAATTTATATCTTTTGAGAAAAAAAACATTGTATCTGCAGATGTCTGAAGTAAAACCCCAAGAAAAGAGGGGTCTAGGGCTTATAGTCAGGCGTGACTAAGGGGAAAGTTAAGGCTGTCTTGGCTAGGAATTACGCGGAAATAGTGTTGGAAGGTGCAGTGGAAAATTATGCCCACTCTTCTTTCTTAAGTTTGGGTGGATTTATTCTCTTTCTTCCTTCTCTGTGCAAAACCAATTGCATTCTATTTTGCATAAAACAACTCTTTCTGGGTATTCAGTATTTCTAACAGACAGCAGCAACTCAATTAGCATCTGATTTTTATGCTTCAAAGAATTAACACTGGCCCTGAGTTTGTATGTAATGTTGATTCTCGTCTCTGTCAGTCACATCTTATAAAGTTACTGTAAACCCTGAATTAGTGAATACTGAATCACTGCTCCTTAGTGGGATACAGGGATAGATTTCTCTGAGCCTGAAAGTGAAAGTCGCTCCATTGTGCCTGACTCTTTGCAGCCGCATGGATTATACAGTTCATGGAATTCTCTAGGCCAGAATACTGGAGTAGGGAGCCATTCCTTCCTCCAGGGGATCTTCCCAACCCAGGAATCGAACTGGGGTCTCCTCAAGTCACATTTTTGCCAACGAATCAATAAATACATAACCTTGCTTTCTGTGCTTTCGTTTTAAAGATGCATTTAACAATACATATTGAAGCCGTAGTCAACAGCACTTTTCAACAATTTATTTTGCAAAAAATAATATATTTCAAAATATAAAATAAGAAACAAGAATTCTGTTGGAAACTGAAATAAAATAAGATAATTGTGAAAATAGTATTGAACAACCTAGAAATTTAGGTAGAATCTGAGTTTACTTCATTCGTCTATGTAATAAAATGAATAATTTTTTTGTTTAGTAGGTCAGACATACTCTTTTCAGAATAAAAAGACCATCAGTTGTGAGATTCAATTAATAGTTACTTTATCATGTGTCTGGTAAGAGATGCCCATATAGCACATGCCTTAGATTAAATCTGTGTTAAGCAAAAGTTCTGTGTATTTATTGTAAACAGTTCTACATTGGTCTACTCTGGCTTGATAATATAATCAGACTGACCCATAAAAAGAATAGAATTTGTCAATGTCTGATACAGACCTTATTCCCCATTCTCTGATTATATACAGCTGTGATCCTAAGTTTAGTCATAGATACCTGCCATTGCCAAAAATATTGCTGACCTAAAAGTATGTGGAAATCAGGATACACATGAAATGAAGCACATTTATTCCTGCTCTAAAACATAAGGGTCACATGGAATATGAAAATGTTTCTCTACTCCCAGGGGATCACCGTGAACAGTATTTTCATATATTCTACATTTTCAGTGTGTGTGTATGGGGGGGTAAGATTGCTATACATCTCATAGGATTATCCACCAAGTCATATTGTGATAGCAAAGAGGTAATAAAATTCAAAACAAAAAGAAAATCCTAAAAAGGTTTCTAATTCTTTGACATGATATATATATATATATATTCTAAATAAATGAAAACATTCAAAACAAAAAATATGAAGTGATGATTCAAAAATATAATAACTCCCAAAGTAAGTAAGTAAGGAAGCTTATTTAAAAATGTAAAACCAGCTCTTTTAAAGGCACTTTCCTCTAAGCTGCAAGTTCACTTTTAAAAATAAAATCAAGGCAACATTTTCAATGAGCCAAGGGTCTACCACTGAGGTGTATGTGCATCCAAGCAGGAGGGGCCACAAGGTCTTTGGTGTTTGTGGAGGCTATAGGTGGGATGCACAAGTGGACGGCTATACATCCACACAAATGGACATAGCAATGCCAGAATCTCTAAACACCCACACTTAAAGAGGTTTTGCATCTTCAGACAGAAGGGTCAGGAACTAAAGGTTAGGAAGTTATCAAGTATTGTTTCAACTTTGTCCCAAGTATATTTCAAAATTAATTTCAAAGAGTATGAATTGATTGTAGATGCCTAGGAAGAATGGACGTATTGATTATGATTTGAAAAATATTAATATAAATTTTATTTGGATTATAACATCTTATCAGGAAGGAATGCAGATACTCAAACATACACACACATATGTACAAATACATACACATATATGTATGTATAAGGGAATAATTTCCTTTAAACTGGATAAAACACATAGGATTAAAATATTTGACCTTGTAAATATCTATGTGTTGCTGTTCTGTTGTTCATTTGCTCAGTGGTGTCCAACTTTTTGTGACCTCATGGACTACAGCACGTCAGGCATCCCTGTCCTTCACCATCACCCACAGCTTGCTCAAATTCATGTCCATTGACTTGGTGATGCCACCCAACCATCTCATCCTCTGTCATCCCCTTCTCCTCCCACCTTCAATCTTTCCCAGCATCAGGGTCTTTTCCAATGAGCTGGCTCTTTACATGTTAGCCAAAGTATTGGAGCTTCAGTTTCAGCATCAGTCCTTCCAATGAATATTAAGGGTTGACTCCCTTTAGGATTTATTGGATTGATCTCCTTGCTGTCCAAGGGGCTTCTCCAGCACCACAGTTCAAAAGCATAACTTCTTTGGTCCTTAGTTTTTTTTACTGTCCAGCTCTCACATCCGTACATGACTACTGGAAAAACCATAGCTTTGACTATATGGACTTGTGTAGGCAAAGTAATATCTCTGCTTTTTAATACACTCTCTATGTTTGTCTTAGCTTTTCTTCCAAGGAGCAAGCATCTTTTTTAATTTCATGGCTGCAGTCATGGTCCACAGTGATTTTGGAACCCAAGAAAATAAATTTTGTCATTTATTTTTTGTCATTTATTTTTGTCATTTATTGTTTTCATTGTTTTGCTATCTATTGGACATGAAGTGATGGGACTGGATGCCATGATCTTAGTTTTGTGAATGCTGAGTTTTAAGCCGCTTTCTCACTCTCCTCTTTCACTTTCATCAAGAGGCTCTTTAGTTCTTCTTCACTTTCTGTCATAAGGGTGGTGTCATCTGCATATCTGAGGTTATTGACATTTCTCCCAGAAATCTTGATTCCAGTTTGTGCTTCATCCAGCCCAGCATTTCTCATGATGTACTCTGCATATAAGTTAAATAAGCAGGTGACAATATATAGTCTTGACATACTCCTTTTCCTATTTGGAACCAGTCTGTTTTTCCATGTCCAGTTCTAACCGTTGCTTCCTGACCTGCATATAGGTTTCTCAAGAGGCAGGTAAGGTGATCTGACATTCTCATCTCTTTCAGAATTTTCCATAGTTTGCTGTGGTCTACATACTCAGAGGCTTTAGTATAGTCAATGAAGCAGATGAATTTCTGGATTTCTCTAGCTTTTCATATGGTTCAATGGATGTTGACAATTTGATCTCTGGCTCCTGTGCCTTTTCTAAATCCAGCTTGAACATCTGGAAGTTCTTGATTCATGTACTGTTTTAGCCTAGCTTGGAGAATTTTGAGCATTACCTTGCTAGCCTGTGAGATGAGTGCAATTGTGCAGTAGTTTGAGCATTCTTTGGCATTGCCTTTCTTTGGGATTGGAACAAAAACTGATCTTTTCCAGTTCTGTAGCCACTGCTGAGTTTTCCAAATTTGCTGGCATATTGAGTGCATCATTTCACAGCATCGTCTTTTAGGATTTGAAATAGCTCAGCTGTAATTCCATTGCCTCCACTTGCTTTGTTCATAGTAATGCTTCCACTTGACTTCACACTCCAGGATGTCTGGCTCTAGGTGAGTGATCACACCATCATGGTTATCTGGGTCATGAAGATCTTTTTTCTTCTCTGTTTTCATGCCGCCTCTTCTTAGTATCTTCTGCTTCTGTCAGGTCCACACTGTTTCTGTCTTTTATTGAGCTAATCTTTGCATGAAATTTTCCCTTGGTATCTTTAATTTTCTTGAAGAGATCTCTAGTCTTTCCCATTCTATTGTTTTCCTCTATTTCTTTGCATTGTTCACTTAAAAAGGCTTCTTATCTCTTCTTGCTATTCTTTGGAACTTTGCATTCAGTTGGGTATATCCTTCCTTTTCTCCTTTGCCTTTCACTTATTTTCTTTTCTTAGACAACCATTTTGCCTTTTTACGTTGCTTTTCTTGGGAATGGCTTTGATCACTGCCTCCTGTACAATGTCATGAACCTCTATCCACAGTTCTTCAAGCGCTCCCTCAGATCTAATTCCTTGAATCTATTTGTCAGTTCCACTGTATAATCATAAGGAATTTGATTTATGTCATATTTGAACGCCCTAGTGGTTTTCCCCATGTTTTACAAATTAAGTCTGAATTTTGCAATAAGAAGTTCATGGTCTATATATTATGTTGAACCAATAATTTGGCCACCTAAGGTAAACAGCTGACATTGGAATAGCCCCTGATCTTGGGAAATATTTAAGGCAGAAGGAGAAGAGGGTGACAGAGGATGAGATGGTTGGATCCATCACTGATTTAACGGACATGCACTTGGGCAAACCTCAGGAGATGGTGAGGGGCCAGCGAAGCCTGGTGTGCTGCAGCCCATGGGGTCGTGAAGAGCTGGACACAACCTGGTGACTGAACAGCAGCAACATTATGCTGATCAACTAAAAAAATGAGATTAGGGAGATATTATTTTATGTGCACTGGTTCTTCACCTGAATCAGGTTTAACTAGAAGCCATTCTATGTATTATTATATATATAAGCCTAATACAGCCTGGCATCCAGTTTGGTACAGAGAGCGAAAATGGTTTTTATATTTTAGATATTAAAGACACGTTATATGTCATTTTACAAACATTAAGAATATTTTCTAATGTGAATTTATATAAAATGCAAACTTCAGTGTTCATTAATAATATTTTATTAGAATACATGCACATTTATTTATCTACATATTTGTGTTAAAATGACAGAAAGGACATGGGACAAATATTGTATGGCTCACAAAATAGGAAATATTTCCTAGCTGACCATTTATAGGAAAAATGTCTTGACTCATATTTTATAATGTGTGCAAATGACAAAACGAGCTTCTCTTTTATTTCATTATTATAAATATTTATGCTCTTCCTCTTTAAATCTTTCAGAAACTATTAATGTTATAATTCACATATAATGGGAGATGGGAAGCAAGCAGATAGATAAAAAGCGGGAGGAAGTCCCACTTGGAATCAGTTTTGACTCAAATCCCTTTCCTCTTTGAAAAGGCATGAGGGTTTTCTGGAGTAATTCATCTAAAAGAAGGGAGAAAAGGAGGGAGAGAGAGACAAAGGGATGTCCTGAGAATAAAATATTTGACTTTTAATATCTTCAAGTAATACAGTTTAAGATTCTTCATATTAAGTCACTTGATAGCAAAGAATTTTAATGAGTTAATTTTGAAGGTAAGTAATTTTGAAGGTAATTACTTACCACCAAACACATGTACTGTATTTCACAATCTGGATGACTGGTCAGTTAGCTTGGTGGAGATGAAATTTCACACATGCAGCCTTAAATTTTTCACGTGTTAAGTTTCAAGCTTGAAAATTGTGTAGCTATATGTAGTGACTGCAAAGATGGCTTTTTCTTCCTGAGAAAATCCTAGTGACAACATACGTATTTAGTAAGGACAAACCGCCGAGCCTGAAAAAGGAAATAATGTGAATAATCAATTTGCCAACAACATGTAAATAAAAGTGTTATTGTACTTATCTCATAGACCCAGAGCTTATTTATTAATAATTTCTAAGATCTAAAAATGGAAAATGTTCAGGGATAGCTGCAGTTTTTCTAGCTTCAGTATAAAATCTCAGCTTTCACAGGTGTTAATGAAAGAGATGTAAGTGTATGGAAAAGAGAATAGGCACTGAATTATTTATAAAGGTGAATAACAAAGAAGTGCAAAGAACTAGGTAGCTTGGAAGATGGTGATAAAATATGGATCATTTTCGTTATCACTTCTGATCAGTACTTTGATTAGTAGGCGTCTGTAATCTTCACATTAAACCAGTCCCTTACCAGAGCGCATTTATAAATCTGTAGTCAAAATGACTAACTTGCTTTACTCCATATAAATAGTTTTTATTATATTTAAAATTTGGAAACAAGTGTACATGGCAAATTAAAATATATAGAGAGTATTTCATAAAGCAAGAAGAAAAATATACATTGCTCAAATTCTCTACCTTTTTACCATCTACAATCTTATGAATACTTAAACAAACATTCTCAACTCCATATTTAACAAGGTAATGTGACAGAAAAAAGTGCGCCACAGGTTAGGGATCCTCAGGCAACTGCAGATCAGTGCATATGGTACATCATTACCAGCCTGATTGTAACTGAGCTTTAGAGCTGGAAGCTTCACATCACAGTTGGTGCCGATATGCACTTGAGTGTTATTGCCTTCTCTTTGCCAAATAAAGATAATTGATGATTTTAGTGTATTTTGAAATTTCAATGCAATGTCTGTATTTAACTTTGATATTTTGTTTTTGTATTATCTTTCTTTATTCCCACATCCAATTTGTGTGAGTCACTGTTAAACATTTAAAATGAACAATTCTTAAAATCATCTTAATATTTTACTCATTTAGTCTCAGGTTAAACTGTCCAACCTGATACCTTTATTTGAAATTGGTCATATAATATGTGGTTTTCAGGCAACCAAATATATTATTAGGATTCTGAAATTTTATTACAATCTTTACTGCAGACTTTTAGTTCACATGAAGTGATTATTATTTTGATTTCCAAGTCTTCCAATTTGTACAAATCATAATAATTTCTACATTTTAAAATTTTTATGTGGCATACTTTTAGGATCATCTATTTAATAGAAAAATAAAAACTATTAAACATGTGTACTAAATTACAAGTACATCTATGATGCTTCACAATTACACTCTAATTTACCTGAGAACCAGGAGTGTATTTTATACCGCTTTTATTTTTCTTAGAGCAAATGACACAATGTCTATCACATGATGTTTTCCCAGGGCATTTCTACTATAGACGGGAAAGGGCCAAAGGAAGCCGTAGAGCTCCACTCTGACCTTGCTTGGAACAGGGAGGCCCCTATGATATCAGTGGGACTGATGCCCAAATAGCTCCTCACTAATGAAGTAAAGGGAGGACATGCCAACCGTTGAATGAGAAAACCATCTCCCTGTGGACCATGTGCTCCACTCAAATGTGAAATAAGTGTAGAGTCAAGCCAGTCTACTGATGGGTTTCAGCGGGGTGCAGAGTGCATGTTTTGGGTGTTAGTGGGGAAAGAGGGCGTGGCACCCAGGAAGCAGAGGGACTTCAGATGAAATGTGCCCCCTGCTCTCAAACGCAAACCTGTACTTGGGTCTCCAGTACTGTGCATTTTCTGTGACCTCGCTTTTGACAGCATATTGAAGGGATGAAGAAACTCTCTGAGTGTTTTTATTGATAAGGAATGTTATAAATAAACAGGTGATAAAATCAATGTCTAATTAGGATAGTAGTAAACATTCTAAAGAGTGAATAATTGTGATTTCTGGAGCTAATCAAAACTTGCATATTACTGAAAACATTTCAACATCAACAACATCAACATTAATACTTCATGATCTCCTAACTTGTGCAGGACTTAATCCCAGGTACTATAACTTCAAAGTGACGTAGATAAATATACATTTGCTTTAGAAGGTAGCATATCAGCTGTCTGTTCTCCAGTCATTCCCTCTTGCTCCTTTTCAGTAGAAATTGGGCTTATGAGAGTATCCTTCACTCTTTGCTTGCATTGCAGCCCCCCTTTCCACCACGAACCCTATGCAACTCGAGGAAGAGCTAACACTGCTGCTGAACCCGGGGTTCACTAACGACTCCGTGAACTACTCCAGGCCGTGTCATATGAGAATACTGTGGACCTTACGGAAAAACGTCCACGTTCTAAAAAAAAAAAGACAACCTAATGATGTCTCTTCTTTGTTTTTGTTTGTGTTTGCTGTTATGACGTGTGAATGTGCCCACTGCAATAGCAGAGGCCCCTCTGCTGTACTTGCAAGGATGAAGCCATGTGGTGGATGATGGAGCAGAGGAACTGAAAAAACTGGATCACTGCATCAACTGACTCTTTTTCTTTTGGTGTGCTGGGTCTTGATTGCCGCCTGAGCCATGTGGTGGATGATGGAGCAGAGGAATTGAAAAAACTGGATCACTGCATCAACTGACTCTTTTTCTTTTGGTGTGCTGGGTCTTGATTGCTGCCTGGGCTTTTCTCCAGCTGAGGTGGTCGGGGCTCCTCTCTGGCTGCCGTGTGCGGGCCTCTCCCTGCAGTGGCTGCTCTTGTTTCCAAGCGCGAGCTCTCCGGCGTGCGGACTTCAGCAGTTACGGCTCGTGGGCTCAGTGATGACGGCTCCGGGGCTCTAGATCACAGGCTCAGCAGTCCGGACGCACAGGCTTGGTTGCTCCAAGGTAAGTGTGGTTTTTCCGGATCGGAGCTCCAACCCACCTCTCCTGCACTGGCAGGCGGATTCTTTACCCCTGAGCCACCAAGGAAGCACCTTCAAGTCACTATAAGGCCACCTCCCATTTACTATATACACGTTTCTAGACTTCATGCAATACACAAAATACATTTTCTTACTAATTAAGGCAGTCCGAGCGAGGCATTTTAGTTATTTTGCAGTTGAAGCATATTTTAACTGATGCCCCAGGAGCTCTAGTAGCTTTTCAGAATTTGGTACAGATACACATGAAATGATAAGTGTCATCCAGGGCTTTCCTTTGCCAGGCCTAATTCCAAATATTTTAAGTGTGTTATCTCAATAATCCTCCCACCAACACACAAAACGTAAGAGATAGGTGTTACTGTTTTTAGTCACATTTTAGAAAGACAGCTAGGATTTATGCTCTAAGATAGAGACAGAAACAGGATTTGAACTCAGGTATTTTTAGCCTTTAGGACTTGAATTATGGTGGTTCTCTAGAAGGTTACATTCTAAGAAAAGACCCAAAGGCTCACTGAGCTCTGCAAACAATTTCAGATAGGAAATTTGCAAATATAAAAACAGTGAAGAATTCATGAGTAAGTAGAATTTGAGTTGAGTCACAAGGAGAAAGGGAGGTCAAAACAATCAGGCTATAGAGAGAGGTATTTCAGGCCCAGGTGAAGGTGTGAAATTAAGGTAGAAGTGAGCTTATCACTCTTCTGTGAGGAGCAGTGGCTTGTGGTGGCCAGATTCTTGAGAGGATCAGAGATAAAAAAAAGGCTGGAGGAAGGGTAGGTACCATGACAGAGACTGATGGCTTCACTCCCCTTAAGGTTTATACACACAATCCTTGAAACATGCGAATCTGTTGTGTGTATGGAAACGTGTGTTAGTCGCTCAGTCCTGTCTGACTCTTTGCCAACCATGTACTGTAGCCTGCCAGGCTCCACAGCTCAAGGGATTCTCCAGGCCAGAATCCTGGAGTCGGTTGCCATTTCCTTCTCTGGGGGAACTTCCTGACCCAGGAATCGAACCCTGGTCTCCTGCATTGCAAGTAGATTTTTTTTTTTCCCTCTGAGCCACTACATGCAAATGGAATTTTATAGATGTGATTAAGGTTAGAAATTGTGAAATCAGAAATTTGTCCTGGATAATTGGAAAGTGAAAGTGAAAGTCACTCAGTTGTATCCAGCTCTTTGCGACCTGATGGACTATACAGTCCATGGAATTTTCCAGGCCAGAATACTGGAGTGGGTAGCCTTTCCCTTCTCCAGGGAATCTTCCCAACCCAGGGATCAAACCCAGGTCTCCCATACTGCGGGCAGATTCTTTACCAGCTGAGCCATAAAGGAAGCCCAAGAATACTGGAGTGGGTAGCCTATCCTATCTCCAGGGCATCTTCCCTACCCAGGAATCAAACCTGGGTCTCCTGCATTGCAGGCCGATTCTTTACCAACTGAGCTATCAAGGAAGCCCTGATCATCTGAGTGCGCCCAATCTAATCACTTGAGCCCTTGAAATCAGAGCAATTTCTCCTGCTAGAAGAGGGCAGAGATGAGGCAGTAAAGAGATGGGAGGTTTGAAGTGTGAGAAGGACTCCGCCTGCCATTGTCTGCTGTGAGGACAGAGAAGGAAGGTGCTGAAAAAATGCGGGTAAACTGAGGAAGACCCCCTCACTGACAAGCAGCAGGGACACTGGGGCCTGAATTCCTGGAACTGAATTCTGCACATAAGGCGACTGAGTTTACGAAAAGATTCATCTTCAGAGATCCAGAAAGGAACCGAGAGCTGCCCACGTCTTGACTTTGGCCTTGTGTAACCTAGAGCGGAGAACTGGCCCTGCCCCGTTTATTCCAGGATGCTGAACCACACCTCCAGGAGATCATCCAGGAGTCTGGTGTTATACTTAGCCACCAAATCTGTGGTTGTTTCTTACTGGCAGCGTGCATGCTAAGTCGCTTCAGTCGTGTCTGACTCTTTGTGACCGTATGGATGGTAGCACGCCAGACTCCTGTCCTTAGAGTTCTCCAGGCAGAATACTGGAGTGGGTTGCCCTGGCCTCCTCCAGGGGACCTTCCAATGGATGGATCGAACCCTCATCTCTTACATCTCCTGCATCGGCAGTCGGGTTCTTTATCACTAGCACCACCAACCCACTCCAGTATTCTTGCCTGGAGAATCCCCATGGACAGAGGAGCCTGGTGGGCTGTGGTCCATGGGGTCACCAAGAGGCAGACAGGGCTGAGTGACTAAGCCCAGCACCTGGAAAGCCCTTACAGGCGGCAGTGGGGCACTATCAGAGGCGCCCGGGAAATACGGGAGATTGAGTCAAAGCAAACTCAACAGGAGCATAGACTAGTGTCTTCTGGGTGGTGCTCCAGAGAAAACCAGCTCTTTAAGGTAAAACACTAGATTAAGCAAGCTAAAGTGTTTGATCTTTTGACTTCTTTCATTTTAAATTTGGAAATGAAATACTAAGGTGAACGTTCAAGACAAAGATTCTGTGGTGCTTCTCAAACTTATTTAGGTTTAAGTTACCTAGAATTTGTTATAAATGGCTGAGATAATCCATTCTAGTTCCAACTATACTCAATTAAATACTCATTTAAAATTAAACTACAGGTTGCCTTTTAAATCATTTATATCACTTTAAATTCATTTTTCAGATGATCTGACTGTTTCTTTAGATATGAGTTTTCCTTTGTTCTCAATCTTTTAGTATTCCCTCTTATTTTTCATTTTATTTGTTATTTTATATAATTTTTTCTCTATTAGCATATTTTAAAGACAGAAGAAATTTTCCTGCCATTTACAAATGTGTAAAAGACTGTGGTTCTCACAGGACAATATTCTGCAGTTTTTAGATGGATATGTATTGAGTATTTCAGACTTACAAAATTGTGTGGCAGTAACAGAGCCCTAGGGTGTAAGATTTAATGATTCCTCAAAATTTCCTGGTGAAAAATAATTAGAACTTTAGCCACACTGAAATAAGAGTGAGTATTTCCTTCTGGCTGAGCTTTCAGCACACGTATATATGCATGCGAGGGGAAATCTTTAAATGAATTATTGGATAAGACCAAGGAATAGTCTCAACAGAGAATCACCTGAGTAATGAATAAAATGATATCATATATGAATGGACAGAGGAAGCAATAAAAATTTATTAGGGCAGAATACCAAAGATCACCAAAGATCAATAGCAATATAATTTTTGTCTGACAATGTGAGAAATAATTTCAGTATTAAAAGACTTAATAAGATAGCAGGTTATTATTACCAATCAGACATTTTATGTATCTAGTCTATATAATCTTGAATTTACATATATACATATTAAGGTTGTAATTAAAAAAATAAAAAATGAGATTTTAATACAATTTGCATGAAATAACATATGCTAAAAGGGTTATCTGTTATAAAGCAACCATTTTCCTCCACTTTTCTTATTTTATGTCTTGTATATTTTATCACATTGATACTATCAATGATTTCACATGTTGAAAACTAAAAAAAACATTTTTCTTTGCTTCTTCTTTCTTCACTGTTTAGTTTGGTTACTTTTCCATAAGCTCCTTTATGTATGTGCTTAATACAAAATTTTTGCTATAGAAAGCAAATAAGACATTTTAATCAATGAAACAAAGCCCCAGTGCTGACTGTAGTCCAGGTCATATAAGCTTGTAGTAAGTCTTAACTTCGCTCTTACATTTTTGAAATTACCTCTAGGTTTTATCATCAATATTTCTCTAGTGTATGGACCAATAGATAAAACATTTATAAACATGGTGCCTCTTATGTACAAAACTCAAGTTAAATAATTAATGATAGATTAAATAATTTTGTTTTACATCATGGGCATAAAATTCAGCTCAGATTAAAGTTGGTTATTTATTATTAGCTTATATAAAATATAAAGCTTCCCTGATGGATCAGATGGTAAAGAGTCTGCCTGCAATGCAGGAGACCTGGCTTTGAATCCCTGGGTTGGAAAGATCCCCTGGAGAAGGGAATGGCTCCCACTCCAGTATTCTTGCCTGGAGAATTCTATCGACAGAGGAGTCTGGAGGGCTACAGTCTATGAGGTTGCATAGAATTGGACACGACTGAGCAACTGAGCATGCATGTGCTTTTCTCTCAGCCTATGTTGATCACATTTATTTATATAAAATATAAATTTAGACATAGTTTCTACACAATTTTTTGCCAAGAATAATTTTAAGATTGCAAACTCATTAGTTCTCTAGATATGAGGATTCATAGGTACTGATACACTTAGCAGTTATGACAGAGGGATTTATAGCATTCATATTGAGGTTTTGGCTTCCAGGTAGCTCAATGGTAAAAACCTGCCTGCCAATATATGAGCCACAGGGGATATGGGTTCGATTCCCTGGATTGGGAAGATCCTTTGGAGGAGGAAATAACAACCCCATTCAGTGTTCTTGCTGGGATAATCCCATGACAGAAGAAAATGGCGGGCTATAGTTCGTGAGGTCGCAGAGAGTTGAACACGACTGAGTAACTGAGAATGCACGCACTTTTCTCACAGGAGCCTGTGTTGGTGCACCCTTATTTAAGATGGCTTTGTTGTTGTAAGTATCAGAGTCATTTGGTGAAATTTAAATATTTGCTATTTGCAAATAGACATGACAGTCTATTTTGTTAGTCATATTTAAATTTTCAGTTCCCGTGATTTGCTCCCTTACTCTAGCCCTCATTTTCTTTTTTAATAGAATGTATCATTTACAATAATGTCTGTTCTTCCTCAGTCTATTTTATTACTTTCCTTTTCAAGAGCCTAATCTCCCCCATCCCAATGCATATATACATGCTGTCTGGCACCAAGGGCTTCAGAGATCCAGTGGTTTGTAACAACGTCTCAACTTTAAATGGAAAAAGTGTTTCCTACCAGCCCATTTCCCCCTTGAACTCTCACTGTGAGGATAATCAAGGCTACAATTTGATGGGATTTGGTGGATAATGAGGCAGAGATTGTACAACACATGCTGAAGCTCAGTTTAAAAAAAAACAAAAACAAAAAAATTGCTTATGTAAAATGGGCTAGGAATCATGGTTGTTTACAGTATCTCACAAGTTTGGTAAAATAGAGCTTTGATATGAAAGTCCCTTTTATCTCCAAATTAGAAGCAAAATGATTTTGCTTATTACTTCTTTACCTACTTTTTTACTGGCTATTCTGAGGTACAAAATAGGGAAAGATAGAATTGTTCATGCAATTATGGGAGCTGAATCAACAAAAATAACTGGCTCAGAAACAGATGCCAACATTTGCAAAAGTAAGTAGTTAAACTCCAATTGAGTAACAGCCAGTCTGGGATGACTCAGAAGTCAAAAGACAGCCTTGACAGTTCAAAACAGTGTGAAGAGAAACTCATTGGAAAAAGTAAAATAGAATGAGTGGAAAAATAAGCTCAAAGTTTCTGTTTAAATTTTAATTATCCTTGTATTTACTATCATTTCTATGAAATATATTATACATATTAATACTTTTAAAAAACAGCTTTTCTGTTGAGAGAAAGCAAAATGGTTTCTACAAAACTGGATCATTGGTTCTGCAGTCTCTAAAACGGTGTCTAACTACAATGTTTTACACTTTTGAAGTTCACATTTGGGAGCTGTGGACACACATTTGCGCTGCAGTTATAATTCTCGATGCAGCAGGGAATCGGGCAGGTCTTCTCCATCGGCTCGCGAGGTCCATTGTCTGTCCTTTTCTGCAGGGAGTTATGCTCTGAGTAATTATCTCCCTGGATTGTAGTATCTAAACATCTTTTGCCCTGTTCATAGTAAGTCAAGTAATTAGGAGCCATACTCAACAGAAAGTATGTTGAGTCTTTAACTTTGTTTTCCTCTCTTTAGTTTCTAGAATTCTAACCCAGTGGACCTTCTGTTTCCCTCTATAGGCATGACAGACATAGGTGAGCACATTGGTTGCTGATAGGAATGTGCCAAGTGAGATGGGAAGATACACCAGGTTCCTGGATTGGAAGTATCGACACTGTCAAAGTAACTACACTACCCAAGGATATCCAGAGATTCAATACAGTCCCCATCAAATCACCAATGGCATTTTTGACAGAACTAGAAGAAAAAGATATAACATTTGCACGAAGACACAAAAACCTTGAGTAGCCAAAGCAATTTGGGAAAGAAACACGGAGCTGGAGGAATCAAGCTACCTGACTTCAGACTATACTACAAGTCTACAGTCATTAAAACAGTATCAGACTGGCACAAAAATAGACATGTAGATCAGTGTAACAGGACGGAACCCAGAGATAAACCCACGCATTTATTGTCAATTAATCTATGACAAAAGATACAAGACTATACAATGGAGTTATAAACAGTCTTTCCAGTAAAAGGTGCTGGCAATGCTGGAGAGCTGAATGTCAAAAAATGAAATTAGAACATTCCTTAACACCATCTGCAAAACTAAACTCAAAATTAATTGAAGACCTAAAGTTAAGACCCAATGCTCTGAAATGCTTGGAAGAAAACATAGGCAGAAAACTCTTTGACATAAATTGCAGCAAGATCTTTTTTGACTCACCTCCTAGAGTAATGAAAATAAAAACAAAAATACACAAATGAGATCTAGTTAAACTTAAAAGCTTTAACTTTTGCTATTGGAAACCATAAGCAAAATGAAAAGAAAACCTATAGAAAGGGAGAAAATATTTGCATACAATGCAACCATAATGTGCAAAGAGCTCCAAAATGTACAAAGAGCTCAAGTAGCTCAGTATCAAAAAAACAGTCCAATCTAAAAATGGACAGAAGACCTAAGTAGACATTCCTCTAAAGAAAACACACACGAACAAGAGGCACATGAAAAGATGATCACCATCACTATTAGAAAAATGCAAATCAAAGCTACAGCGAGATGCCGCCTCACACTGGTCAGAAGGGCCATTATTAAAAAACACACAAACGATAAATGCTGAAGGGGGCACAGAAAAAAGGGAACCTGCTACCCAGTTGGCAGGAATGTAAACGGTGCGGCCACTCTGGAGAGCTGTGTGGAGGTTTCCTAAGAAAATAAATAGAGCTACTGTATGATTTATCAGTCCCACGCCTAGGCGTATATCCAGAGGGAAAAAATACAGTTTGGAAGGATGCACAACAGCAGGGTTCACTGCAGCACTCTTTACAACAGCCAAGACACGGAAGCAGCCTAAATGTTCATTGGTGGTTGAATGGGTACTGACGATGTGGTACACATATATGATGGAGTATTGCTCCTCCGTGAAAAGGAATGAGATAATGCCATTTTCAGCTACATGGAGATTGTCATACTAAGTGAAGTGTGTCAGATGAAAGATAAGTATTATATGAGATGACGTATATGCAGAATCTTAAAACAAGGATACAAATAAACTTATTTAAAAACAGAAGCAACCTTAGAGACTTAGGGAAATATGTACCATTTCCAAGGAAAAATGTGGCCGGGAGGGATAGATGGCGGTTTTTGATTGAAGTGTACATATTGCTATATTTAAAAATAGATGAACAACAAGGACCTAGAGCCCAGGGAACTCTGCTCAATATTCCGTAATAGCCGAAAGTGAGAGTGCTAGTCACTCAGTGCTGTCTGCTCAATATTCTGTAATAGCCGAAAGTGAGAGTGCTAGTCACTCAGTGCTGTCTGACTCTTTGCGATCCCGTGGACTGTGGCTCACCAGGATCCTTTGTCCATGGACTTCTCCAGGCAGTAATACTGGAGTGGGTTGCCATTCCTTTCTCCAGGGGATCTTCCAGACCCAGGGATCAAGACCAGGTCTCCCACATACGCAGGCAGATTGTTTACTGTTTGCCAGCAGGGAAGTCTAAATGGCAAAGAATTTGAAACAGAATATCATTTATAGGTATAGTTAAAACAACATTGCTAATCAACTATAATATAAAATGAAAAGTAAAAAATACAATATAAAAATATATAAATAAAAAATATAACATATATGATATGTTATAAAATAAAATAAATGATATATGATATAGATAAATAATATATATTATTTACATATATTAACATATTACTATATATTAATATTTACATAAATAAAATATATGATACAGATATAGTAATGAATATCTACATCTATAGATACATGTACATATATAGTACTTTATCTAATGGTCATCAAATAACCATTTCACATACTTAATTACATGTGTTATAAGATATCTCTGTACACTATACTATATATTGTATAGTATCTATATCTATATTACTATGATATACAGTATATATTATAATGTATACAAATATATGTTAATTCATACAATCATATATAATCATTTTTAATCATTTAAAAATATAATAGAGGAAAAAGATGCAAAGTCCACACATTTTAACTTTTATGTGCATTCGTACATAACTTTTTTTCATTCTAAAACACTATTTCATCATTAATCATTTTTTAATTTTTTTCCCATTGAGCTTTCACAGAAGAAGCCAGCTTATTTAGACTATGGAATATTCTACACGCTGGATTTGGTTGTTTCTTGTATTACCCTTTAACTTCGTCCTTTATCATAGCTAATACCTCCCATAAAGAGAGTGAGACCAGAGGTCTGACAGCTGTGTTGCCTTTTTCACACTGGTTTGCTCTCTGAACTTCATTCTTCTGCCGGGGTTGGTAGGCCCCATCACCCACCTGCGTGGTGTAGGTCAGAAGATGAGCAAGGTCACCCACCTGCTTCTTAAGCAGACTTTCAGCAGCCCCTTACTGTTATTATAGCTTTCATTCCTCTCTCCAGGAGTCCTGCTGCCACTTACTTCTAGGCTTATTGTAAGTTCTGCAGACTGAATTTATCTTCTGCTTACCCTGTGTCAGTAGCTTTAGATACAGGGTTCATCATTATTGTTATTATTTTAATAAATTACTTCCCACTTCTTCTGCTTTCAGATTCTAAACTTTTGTTCTATTGTCTCTTTACTGTTATACTTGACTTGATGGGTCTTTTAAAAATACCATTGAAGCTGAGATTTGGAAAAGAACATAAAGTGTGTATTTTTGATCCAGTTTATTTACCTATTTTTACGAGGGCAGGAGGAGAAGGGGACGACAGAGGATGAGATGGCTGGATGGCATCACTGACTCAATGGACATGAGTTTGGGTGGACTCTGGGAGTTGGTGATGTACAGGGAGGCCTGGCATGCTGTGGTTCATGGGGCAGCACAGAGTTGGACGCGACTGAGCAACTGAACTGAACTGAACAGCGGGTATTGTTCTTTATGTACGGGGCTTCCCTGGTAGCTCAGATAGTAAAGATGGATGCAAAAGTACAAAAATATTTTGTTGCTCTAGATATAGTGATACAATCTGTTAAGTATAAAATAAAAACTGCATGAGGAAATGTGCCTTCAAGGAAAGAAAGTGGTCAGATTGTCAAAAAGCCTCATGAGTCATCTTACACTTTCAGGGATTTACCAGAGAAGAATACTGGAGTGGATTGCCATCTCCTTCTCCAGTGATCCTCCAGGCCTAGGGATCAAACCTACATCTCCTGCATTGTGGTACGTGGAGTATTGGCCACCGAGCCATTGGAAAGCCCAGTTCTTGTTTATTTATTCATTCATTAATGCAATGAGTTGGGCTTCCCTAGTGGCTAAGTTCGTAAAGAATCCTCCTGTAATGTGGGTGACCTGGGTTTGATCCCTGGGTTGGGGAGATCCCCTGGAGAAGGGAACAGCTACCCACTTCAGTATCCTGGCCTAGAGAATTACATGGACTATATAGTCCATGGGATTGCAAAGAGTCGGACACAACTGAGCGACTTTTACAAATGCAATGTATAGCTTTTAGCTCTTACCATGCATCAGAGGGGTTTGCCAGCTGGCTCAGCAGGTGAAAGAATCTGCCTGCAACGTGGGAGTCTAAAGAGACGTGGGTTTGATCCCCTGGATCAGGAAGATCCCCTGGAGGAGGGCATGGCAACCCACTCCAGTGTTCTTGCCTGGAGAATCCCATGGACAGAGGAGCCTGGCGGGCTGCAGTCCACAGGGTCTCAAGAGTCGGACACGACTGAAGGGACAGAGCACAGCACACAGCACACGCATTAGAGGATGAATTCAAATCACATATTACAAGGAAATGATATGTCAAATCATGTTGTCAGTTGCTAATTTCCAGAAGGAAATAGAGCTATCGTGTGGACATGCATATTTACAGAAGCGTGGCCAGCACAATAATCCTTTAAGCAGGTCTACACTGGAAGCCAAATTATATGTGGAAGTTTGCTGAAGCAGGACAGAAAGTCTTATGATCCAGATATTTGTTGGCGTCTGAGCATGAGAGGCCTGGACTTGCCAGAGGAGCTGCTGTGATTGAGTCACTGGCAGGAAAGTCATCTGCTTTGGACAGGGCTTCAGCAGGCGCTGCCAAAGCACGGCTCTTCAGTGCTTATACTGCATGTACATCCGCTGCTAAAACATCACTCTGAGAGAGAAACTTCATTTCAGGGGGCCCTAGATCCTTTCGGTACTGTAATGTGACTTTGCTTTTTCATTATTGATGTGTTATGCATGTTGATACTCGAAATTTTAGATTCCAATTTTATATCCAACTTGTTTGTACAGCTCCTAGTGTGCCCCTTATACTTACAGTATTTATTGGGAGCTATTAAATGGTTCAGTTCCATACAGTATAGGCTGTGTTTATCTACAAATCTGCTTAAAATTTACCCTCCAAAAAAAGGTAAACAGGAAATTATATTGAAATATTTTACATAATTCATTTATCATGCTTAATAAGCATGATATAAATATATATACATGTATCACAGGATTTGAGTTTATATTTCATTTTCAATAATGGAAACTGTGAAATAGATGCATGTAATGTATGTTATGCGCTTCCCTGGTGGCTCAGGTGGTAAAGGATCTGTCTTCAATGTCGGAGACCCAGGCTCTATACCTGGATCAGGAAGATCCCCTGGAGAAGGGCATGGCCACCCACTCCAGCGTTCTTGCCTGGAGAATACCACGGACAGAGGAGCCTTGTGGGCTACAGTCCATGGGATCTCAAAGAGTTGAACACAACTGACCAACACTTTCACTCTCACTTTCAATTTATGTTATAATTTACTGTAGTATATTTCAAGCATCAAATTAATAAAATTTTAATAAATATCACAGCTTTTATTAAAACCATCATCTCAAGGAATGGGAATATAAGTATTATCAGGGGAAATATTCATATCAATTAGCTTTTTGTTTTAAAATGTAAGAAAAAAATAACTTAATGATGCAGAGAGTAGATCTAGAAGGATGAAAGTGAAGCTTTGGCCTTGAGGCAAATCTGCTTAAACGAAAATGCTACTTGCTCAAATTAAAAAAAACAAACCTGATGATAATATTCTACTTCTTACAAGGTTGTAATACTTGTCATCATGTGGAAGTAAAATACATATTAAAATTGATTCACAAATTTTATAATATCATTAGCTTTACTAGCAAACTTTATCTTGGTTTTTATAATGAAATTCATGTACAGATCATCAAAGCAGTCCACAGACAGCTGCAGCTTCATGTTCTCCGCTCTGAGAGGTATGGCCACATCAAGCCCGTTTTAGCTTACTGTCAGCCCTGAGTGGCTCAACGATAAAGAATCTGCTGCCAATGCAGGAGACGTGGGTTTGATCTCTGGGTCAGGAAGATCCCCTGGAGGAGGAAATGGCAACCCACTCCACTATTCTTGCCTGGAGAATCTCACGGACAGAGGAGCCTGGCAGGCTACAGTCCACGGGGTCGCAAAGAATTGGACACGACTCTCCACACACACACGCACAGGTCAACCTCTGTTAGTTTTGGAATCACGAGGAATGGAAACCGAGTGGTTATTGCTGCTGCTTCGGTTTTGTTTCACCAACTGAAGAGTTTACAATTTGAAGGGGAACTAACCATTCTTCACCGTAAACAGAAGGGCTTTTCTGGAGACAAAAATTGCAGAATACAATTAAAACTCTGAAGTTTGAATATTTACAAAGTATAGAATTCTATTCAGTGTGAAATGAATGCTGCAATTTATACCTGAAACACAAGAACAAAAATATTTAATTATTAGAAAAGAACAAAACAGTGACAAAGCATGGGAGGTGAGAGATAAAAAGTGTACCAGACAAGGGCATTCAAGTTAAAGAAGAGGACTTTATTTATATGGTGCAAGAAAAAATATTTAGGGTTCATAGATCATTAGAAAATGATATTGAAAAAAAAAAAACTCACCATCTGGAATGGTTTGGAAATCAGTGTCCAAACTCAAAAAGAAATATGTCCGTAAATGCGTCCAAGATGTGTGGTCACATGAGCTTTGATAACATAATTAATTTCAGTATTTTTTTTTTTTAAGGGAGACCTATCTCAGGGAGGTCAAACAAAAGAGCTGTCTTTTTTTTAAAATTAAAACACTGAAAGAGTGTGAACTTCTGCACCAATGAGAGGTTTGTGAGAGAAATTCATTTTATCCTGAAAAATCCATTGTGTGTTGTTTTACAGATATCATCGTTCAAATGGATTATTCAATCAATTCCGGTGTAGCAGATATTTAAGGATTTCTTTTAGAAAAGTGTCTAG
The DNA here is from genome assembly GCF_027580195.1 of Bos mutus. Classification (NCBI taxonomy): domain Eukaryota; kingdom Metazoa; phylum Chordata; class Mammalia; order Artiodactyla; family Bovidae; genus Bos; species Bos mutus. The sequence goes on along the minus strand of NC_091630.1, from coordinate 3,596,934 downwards.
CCTGTTTTGATTGCATATGTTATTTTGTTCTAGATCGCCAGTCTTTCCCCACAGGAGTGAGGTTTGTCAGACTGCTTACGTAAATCACCAGGTCCAAATGCAACTTGGTGAGCATGCTGCCACTCTCTGGAGCAAGCTTTCAGGAACTAGCTACTTGTTGTGCTCCTTTGAATAAGGAGGATGTCTATATTTCAGAGGTTATATGAAATGGGAGAACTTTGAAAACAGGAGGTGATTAATTTTATGTAATACTTTAGGATTAATGTTTTCTACAACAAAATAAAAAAACAATGAGAAATCTCATTTCTACACTCAGGCTTTGAACATGCATGCTGACTTTAAAATATATATATATATATTTAAAAAAATATATATATATATATATTTTATGATTTTCTTCCCTTTCTAGTATTGGCCTTAGTCTTGGCCATCCACATGGTCTCATCTAACTTATTTTCATTCTGTAATTAATTAGGTGATTCAACAAACATGTATTTACACATCTATTTGGGTTTAATGGATGCAACTATGGATAAGTCTCTATTATTAAGGCACTTACTCAGAATAGTTTGCATTAGAGGCAGATATTAAGGGTGTGTGTGTGTGTGTGTGTGTGTGTGTTGTGTTAGTATGGGGGTCAGGGAAGAGGGAAAAGGTATTGTGCCTGTGACTCTGACTTCAGTAAAAGGAGATACTTAAAATTAACTAGCTTACTCCAGCCATGATTATGTTACATAAACTGTATTTTTAGATATTATCTAAACCATTAAATTTATTACACACTTACCTTTTAAGTTGAAATGAAGAGAGGAATCCAGACCATTCTTCATTCTAAGTACAGATTCAATGGTTTTTAGCAATTTTAGACAAAAGGCTTGGACACATTGGTTAATGCTTTTCTTTCAGTGACATTTCCCACTAGGTCTGATCGTTCCTCACGTTTGCAATCCTTTTGGGGGGAAACATAATTTCTCTCTGACTGTTATGAGATAAATCGCCTTCTATCCCACTCACTCTTTTCTCATCTAGAATAGGTTTCTACTGAATCTTGATGCCTTATCACAGACCCTCATAGGAGACACTGGGGGGTCATCGCCTCAGGAGAGGACTGGGTCACTGCATCTTCATGCACAGTGCCAGGGAGATGTTTAGAATTGTTCATTGGCTTCTCCTGTCTGAGAGAAAGTGAAATAAAAACTAGGGAAGAAGTCGGGAAAGAGCAATGCAAGGTAATGGGAGCTAAAGTATTTGATGTAAGAACAAAAATCAGAACTGAACACGTGTAGTTTGTTGAAAGGCTTCCCTCATGGCTCAGTCGGTAAAGAATCTGCCTGCAATGCAGGAGACCTGGGGTTTGATTCTGGGATCAGGAAGATCCCCTGGAGAAGGAAATGACAACCCACTCCAGTGTTTTTGCCATGGACAGAGGAGCCTGGAGGGCTACAGTCCATGGGGTCGCAAGAGTTGGACAGAACTTAGAGACTAAACCACTGCCATAGTTTGCTGAAACAACATGGGAAGCTATGACAGCTGACTATGAACATCTTATCCTTGGAGGGGCTGATTCTTAGGAGCAGCCCACAGGCACGGTGCCCTGGGTGGGAGTGGACTTACAGGAAAGCAAGTTTAAGGTCAATGCTAGTCTACATTTCTAAATGAAGTGTATCACCTTGGGGAACAGAAAAGTATTCCTTGGGGGGAAGCCTTGAGTTATTCCAAAAGAAAGAGAAAAAAGACAGAGAATGTTGTTGGCTGTTTTCAAGGAAAGCAGAAGACATATATCAGTCCTGAGAGAATTCATTTTTTCCTTAGTTTGATTATTATTCACGGTAGATTTAAATGAGTCACTGGGGGACAGCATTTGAGTGCCTAAAAGATAAAAGCAATATGTAAACATTTGGAGACTATCAGCATTTGTAAACATTCATGACAAGAATGATTGGTGATAAGCAAAGTCCTCTTACAAAACAGAAACCCACTTATAATTCAATACAATCAAACCTTGACCATGTGCATTTGAATACAGAAAGTGTTACGTCAATCATAAATAACTTTCAAACCTCATTTTAACAAATATATTCAAGCTCCATCAAACTGTTTCTATGCTATTAAAAAGGAATCAATTAACTGATGAATATCATTTCTTTTTTTCTCTGAGCCCCTATTGAGGTAGTTTTGGATGAGTAGTGAAATGACCAAAATGGAAGAGATCTTAAAGAAGAAAACAACGGGTCAAATGCTCCATAAACAGACAATTATGTTTAATAACGTCGAGGTGGCTGAAGTTCGTTAATAATCATAAGGGACATTTCCTGAGAAAAGAGAAGCTAGTGACACTTTTAAACTAGGCAAAAGCATACTGCCTAAGTCAAGCTGTATGATACTATATTGTATTGCGATGTGTTAACATCTGAAAAAAATTAGTATTCCCAAAGAATAAGTTAGGCTAGCAAATTTGCTTTTAGCAAATTTTTGTTTACTGGTTACAAGTAATGTGGGTGTACAATGCCAACTGGACACACGTTTTTATCCAAATCTTCAGCTACCCCTTGACTATATTTTTATGGCCATAGAGGCAGAAAGCCGTCTCTTGGCCGGAGAAACTTTGATGTCTTCCTGTGTTGCTCCTGATTGGTGACTCACAGAAGCGCAGAGCGGGGCATAGGATGAGGAGGTCTTGTAATCCTTTCTCCCGTGCTCAGCGTCACTTTGCCTAAGCTGCCCCAGATAATGAGGCAACGGCTTAAAGATTTTCAACGTGTGAGCTGCCATTTCTCCGCTGGTAACCTCTTCCGATGTTACAAACTAGACCGATTTCCTCTTGTTCTGCTTTTTCTTAAAGTAAAAAACAGCTCCTAATTATTGTCAATGTAATAATTAGTCTTACTAGGGGCCAGTCTAAGTCATCTAAGGACATTTTCTTAATGACGGCAGGATGCGATTTGAAGATAGGAAAGAATTTCTTACTGTACCTAATTATTTTCATTTCAGTTCATGGCTATCTTGGTTTGGTTTCTTGGTTTGGTTCTGTGTAGTCATTTTGATTAGGCGTATCCAGTGCCTTTGTCTCTTGGGAATTGTTACAGCCTGAAATCCGGGGTTGTCCAGGCATTCTACAGCTGCCCAAGGGAGATGTTTGCAACTGAGACATTACTACCACAGAGGAAGGGTTGAATACCAGAGATATCAGATCTAATTTCTCTCACACAAGTTTTAGAATATGTCTGGAAGAGAATTTGGCAAAAAATAAAAAATAAAATAAATAAGAGTTACTCTTATAGATCTTTAATAATGTATCAAGCACTGTCAAACTTTATATCCCTGGTCTTATTTAATGCTCATTATAACCCTTTGATGCAGATAGTATTCTTCTCATTTCTATACAGGAAGAGTAGTGTTTGGATGAGTTGAAAAACTGCCTAAGTTTGCACAGCTGGTTATGTGTTAGATATGCCTCTCAAAATTCTGACTTAGTACAAAGTGTTCATGCTCTCCTGGCTCTACCAAGGAGGCAAAATTCAGCATTTCTAATTCATAGAAATGACTGAAGCAGAACTTATCCATTCACAGGTGAGTAAGGAAGCAGGCCTTTAGCTTGTTGTAAACTGTTGTGTGGGGAACAACTCATGTAGCAATCAATAGATGAAACTCACAGGAAAATTTCTTCAGGTTCTTGATTGGTGAGTGAGACAAAGATCCTAATAAACATAAGACTACTCTTAACATGAATACCAGAGGATTCATAAAAGCGTTAATGAAAGCAATCAGCAGAAGAAATAGACATATAAGGCAGATGCTTTTCCCTAGCTGAGTCTAGTGTTCATGTCCATGCTACAGCTATTGACCCTGCATGGTTGGTGAAATACACATTTATGTATATGTACACATATACATCTGTGTCTATGTATATATACATACACCATGAACCTAAGTTAACACTGAAAAAATATTGTGGTTTCTTTTTCAATTAACTATTCTGATAATCTTATATGGTCTAAACCAAAATAATATTTCTGCTTTGAATGGTGAATAGATGATAGAAACAAGGCTTGGGAGAATTGCCATGAGAGTTTTTGCTGAGGTGATGAATCTGTTCATTCAGTCAGTTCAGTTCAGTTGCTCAGTTGTGTCTGATTCTCTGCGACCCCATGAACAGCAGCACGCCAGGCCTCCCTGTCCATCACCAACTCCTGGAGTTCACCCAAACTCATGTCCATTGAGTCAGCAACGCCATCCAACCATCTCATCCTCTGTCATACCCTTCTCCTCCTGCCTTCAATCTTTCCCAGCATCAGGGTCTTTTCAAATGAGTCAGGTCTTCACATCAGGTGACCAAAGTATTGGAGTTTCAGCTTCAGCATCAGTCCTTCCAATGAATATTCAGGACTGATTTCCTTTAGGATTGACTGGTTGGATCTCCTTGCAGTCCAAGGGACTCCCAAGAGTCTTCTCCAACACCACAGTTCAAAAGCATCAATTCTTCGGCTTTCTTCACAGTCCAACTCTCACAGCCATACATGACTACTGGAAAAACCACAGCCTTGATAGATGGAGCTTTGTTGGCAAAGTAATGTCTCTGCTTTTTAATACGCTGTCTAGGTTGGTCATAACTTTTCTTCCAAGGAACAAGCGACTTTTAATTTCATGGCTGCAGTCACCATCTGCAGTGATTTTGGAGCCCTCCAAAATAAAGTCTCTCACTGTTTCCATTGTTTCCCCATCTATTTGACATGAAGTGATGGAATGAGATGCCATGATATTAGTTTTCCGAATGTTGAGTTTTAGGCCCGATTTTTCCACTCTCTTTTTTCACTTTCATTAAGAGGCTCTTTAGTTTTTTGCTTTCTGCCATAAGGGTGGTGTCGTCTGCATATCTGAGGTTATTGATATTTCTCCTGGCAGTCTTGATTCCAGCTTGTGCTTCATCCAGCCCAGCATTTCTCATGATGTACTCTGCATATAAATTAAATAAGCAGGTGACAATATACAGCCTTGACATATTCCTTTTCGTATTTGGAACCAGTCTGTTGTTCCATGTCCACTTTTAACTGTTGCTTCCTGACCTGCATACAGGTTTCTCAGGAGGTAGATCAGGTGGCCTGGTATTCCCATCACTTTAAGAATTTTCCACAGTTTATTGTGATCTACACAGTGAAACACTTTGGCATAGTCATTAAAGCAAAAGTAGATGTTTTTCTGGAACTCTCTCACTTTTTTGATGATCCAGCGGATGTTGGTGATTTCATCTCTGGTTCCTCTGCCTTTTCTAAATCCAGCTTGAACATCTGGAAGTTCATGGTTCACATATTGCTGAAGCCTGGCTTGGAGAATTTTGAGCATGAATTTGCTAGTGTGTGAGTTGAGTGCGATTGTTCAGTAGTTTGAGCATTTATTGGCATTGCCTTCTTTGGGATTGGAATGAAAACTGACCTTTTCCAGTTCTGTGGCCACTGATGAGTTTTCCAAATTTGCTGGCATTTTGAGTGCAGCACTTTCGCAGCATCATCTTTAAGATTTGAAATTCTAAAAGGATATTTTAGGATTTGAATCTGTTCACTATTTTTTTTTAAATCATTGAAGTAAAGTTGATTTATATGTCAATTTCTGCCATAAAGCAGAGGGACTCAGTTACATGTATACATTATTTTCCAATATGGTTTATCCCAAGATATTGAGACTAGTTCCTTGCTATAGAGTAGGACCTTGTTATTTATCCACAGCATGTATAATAGCTTGCATCTGCTACGTCCAGGCTCCCAGTACATCCCTCCTCTTCTCCTGGCAGCCGCAAGGCTATTCTTTATGCACGTGACAATTTTGGTCAAGAGCTTGGTGCCCAGAGTGGGAAAAACTACAACCCTTATCTGATGCAATTATTAACATTTTTTTTGCTTAAGACGTTTAAGCTTTTTTCAAAATCAGGGTTTATTTAACTTTTTTAAGGCCTGGCTTACTTCAATATTTAGTTAACATTTCAGGATCATGGAAAGTTTTTAGCCTCCCACCTCAATGATTCCTTTGTTTATTATCCAAAATGATTTTTAAAAACATTATTTTAGGTCTTTTCTCAGATTTCGTCTTCCTCGTAGCAACTGACCGGACCATTTTATTTAAACTGTAATCTCACTCCCAACCCTCCTAAACCCCTTTACCTTCTGATCCTCTTCTGCTTTTAAACTTTACTTTTCTACTTTTCAATTTTCAACTGTATCACGTATTTCCTTCTAATATATGTGAATACATGTTTGCTTCTACATCTGTAGATTATTACTTAAGCATTATGTTGTCTATCTCTTGCCACTGGAATGCAAGTTCCACAGATTAGGGACACTTGTTTGCTTAGTTCATTCTTATACTCCCAGTGCCTGGAATGATGGTCAGACATTAGTAGGCACCCAGTAAATATTTATGAATAAATAAAAATGGTCACTCATTATTGCTCTAACTTAAGCTCTCTGCTTGAAAGAATAATTTTTCAAAATATTATAAATGTACAGATTTTTGGTTTTAATATGAAAAAGCAACTAATCTTACTGGTTACTGTTTGCCACAGGGCAACTACTTCTAAGGGGTAAATATTTTAACTCTTTTTATTTACCTTATTTTACAAAAATCATCAGTTCAGATAATGTACAGGAAGCCTTGACTTTGAGCTAGTCCAGTGGGCATTTCCTTTCCCATTCCATATTTATAGGAAACCATTGAGAAGGCAGAGTTTTTAGAGGAAGCAATTCCTCACAAAAATTTTTTGCAAGTTCAGTTATTCAAATTAAGTCATACAGACCTCAGAGCTCTCCTATGATGTGTGTGTCCAATCACACCAGAGGTTTAAATATCATATACAGTATCACTCCTCTAATAAATATGTGAACTTTCTATAGCATTCTGACTGATGCTTCCTGGCTTCAGAGTCTACTTTTTTCTACTATACTATTCAGGTTCACATTTTAATTTCCTCTTTTTCTGAAGATGGAACAGAAATTAATTGCATGATGAGAGTTGAGGGAGAGACCTGTGCCCTGTGTTTCTTAGGCCCATCCAGTGAAACTGCACCGAGGTTCTTCCAGAGAACATTGAGCTATAACTCAAAGCCTGACAAGACACATATTGGTCTGTAGAAATTCTGATGTCAACTATCAGGTCAGTTTAATGTACTCAGTGTTCCTAGCCTAAGGAAAATAAAAGTTTCACATTAGAAGCCTTGAAGTTAATTGGCTTCCACTGATAGCTCAGCAGTAAAGAATCTGCCTGCAATGAAAGAGACAAAGATACACGGGTTTGATCCCTGGGTTGGTAAGATCCCCTGGAGGAGGACATGGCAACCCACTCCAGTATTCTTGCCTGGAGAATCCCATGGACAGAGGAGACTAGCAGGCTGCAGTCCACGGTGTCACAAAGAGTCAGACACGACTGACGTGACTTAACACAAGCACAAAAGAGAACTATAGGTATATACCAATTACTGGGCATTAAAAACAAGAGATTAGGGTTAGTCCCAGATGGTCCCCTAAGAAGACAAACGCAACACCAAATGCTGCTTTGTTGATGCTGAGGGTCATCTAGGAGCTATATAAAGTGTCCCGACCAGCAGTAATACTTATGTGTTATCAGGTCCCAGAAATTCAGATGCCTGTTTTTTAATAGTGAGAACTTTAAAGTTAGTGTATTAGAGATATTTCATTACAAATGAACAAGGTCATAGGCAATCTACCAGAATGCTAAATATGTCTTTGAAAATCCACGGAGCTTTTAAATTCAGCATAAAATTCGACTCTTTGCTTGGACTCTACTATTGATTAGTGAGCTGATTGTGCTGAAATATCAACACAGTAATTAGGATGCCCTCTAATTAGTTCAGCCTCCTCCGCCTCCTCTCCTCCTGTGAGCATCGCTTGGCAATAGGAGAGGCTACGCGTTTGTAAATGTAGCGCCTCACGTAATGTCGTTAAGTGTGTTTGATTCAACTGCAACTTGAAAAGGAATGGCAACTTTCCTAACTCGTTTTACCTTAAGGCTTAACTCTGTATATTTCAGGCTTAAAGTTGTAACGAGAAGAGTTAATTTTGACTCCATAACCTACCTGTTTCTGTGACTTCAATGCCTGTTTTTTTTGCTGCTTTTGTTATTGCAGCATCCATAACGGCCTGCCTCAGGGAACACTGCCGCCTTCTGCCCGGCTGTTGACTGAAGCGCCTTTGTTCATAACCCTGGCCCTTCCTAGATTTCAGGAGGAGAGACATTAACATGAACACATCCCCCCGCCTGAGGCTTGTTTTCTAGGAGACATTTTCAAGAGGTCTTTTTACTGTTCCCTCACCAACTCCGCCATCTCTGATCCATGAGGGAACCGGACATCCGGTCCCGACAAAATGGCTGTTTCGAGCCCGGTGCAGGGAGGAAGCACCTGACTCCGTGCTGGAACTGCTTCTTGGATTTGCTTTCTGTTGCATTTGCTATTACAGTCGCACTTAATGACTTACTTAGAAGAACACCGTCTCTCTGCCCGTTAAAAAGTGCCTTTGATCGGAACCCTGTCCACCTGTGGATGGCAGGAAGGAAGAAACTGACACATCCCCTGACTGAGGCTTGCCATTCTAGGAGAGCTTAGCAAGACTAACGGCCTTTTTACTTTGCTTCCTCACCTCCCTCCACCCCTGATCTGTTGAAGAACCTGGCGTCCAGACCCTGATTAGACGGTTATTTTGAGGCACCAGCCTGCCATCTTGTTGGCCCACTGCTTTTCGGAAAAAGCTGTTTTCCTTGCCTCGACACCTCCTCTCTCGGATTCCTTGCCCTGTCGTGTGGGGAGTGCAGCGAGCTAGGACTTGATGACGTTCCATCTTCTCAGTCATCTTTCCAAATAAAAGCATATTTTTTGCCTCAACACCTTGTGTCTTGGATTTATTGGCAGCAAACAGAGTGAGATTGGACTCGGCAACAAATTGACGATCCATTGCTTACCTTGAGTATATTGCTTACTGTGTGAAAAATAGTTTAAAGGTGACTGCTGGTAAAACGATATCTCCTTAGCTGTTTCTTTGCTAGCCTTAACAAACTATCTAACATACTTGTGAGTATCAAAACTTTTAATAACATTGCCCATGAAGTTTTAAAAGAGTCAATAGATTGGCAAAATCCAGAATGCCTTTCCACTAACTATAAAACTTCTGGTACTGAAGTGGCCTCTGAAGTTGATGAGACAACTAAGTTTTGCTATGTCTACTACAGCAAATTCAAACACACTGTCCTGAAAATAAGCAGAATTAAGCAATGTCTGTTCTCTGCTCCACTGGCACTATTTCAAAGATCCTTCCAGCGATCAGGCCTGAATAGTGACGTATTCATTGTGCCAGCATTGCTTGAAGAAGAACCCAAAGTAGTGTTTTATTGACCCAAATTATATTGTCACCTCATTTAATGGCTTATGTGAATAACTGAAAAAATACAATAAAAAGACCCTGAGGGGGGATACTGGCAATGAATCACTGCATCTTACTTCAAATAGTGAAGCTGTGCATGGAGGGGTGAGTGTCGTGGAGGGCAAAGGAAGCGTGCTGGCCACACTGCATAACAGTATCAGTGTCTTTGAGTTGTCCGTTCATTCACCACATGGGAGATTCAGTCACGGAGCAAGTGGATGCTTTATCGGCCTTCAGTGGGGCTCTACTGAAGGCTATGCCTACCCACATGCAAAATGGTTGTTTAAAACAACCTACCCTCTGTGTGCAGACTTCATAAAACTATTCTTACTACATCTAAGTCAATGTAAAGTGGAATAAACATAGTTGTATTAGGTTGGTTAGTGAAACTCTGTCTGGACAAAATTGATATGAAGAAGAAAAAATAGAATGCTAGGGTCTGTTGTTAGAGGCTATAGAATGAAATTAGAAGCTTATTCTGAAGATTTAGAGCAAGCCTCATAAAATAGGTTACATCTTAGAAGTTTTAAGCATATTGTGTGTTTTTACGGGTTAGAATCACATTGCCTCTGAAAAAGCACAAAACAGAATCTGTAGGAAAATAAAACTGATCCTTGGATGGTGCAGGGGTTGGAAACCCTCCTGCATAGTAGAAAGCCCATGTTTAGCTTATGGTCCACGTTCTGTATCCACAGGCTCAAGCTACCTTGGGTTGTATAGTACTATGCGTGCGTGCATGCTGGAACTATTCAGTTCTGCTGACTCTTTGCAACTCTATGGACTGTAGCCCACCAGCCTCCTCTGTCCATGGGATTCTGCAGGCAAGAATACTGGTCTGGGTCGCCACGCCCTTCTCCAGGGGGTCTTCCGCACCCAGGAATCCAAGCCCTTGTCTCCTGCATTGCCAGTGAATTCTTTACTGCTGAGACCCAGGGAAGCCTGGGTAACACCACAGTGTGTATTTACTGCAAGAAAATCTGTGTGTCAATATTGATGGACCTGTGCAGGTCCAAGTTCATGTTGTTCAAGGATCAACTGCATGAGCTTAAAAACTACTGAAAAGGATTTATCTCAAAGTCAGCATCTAAGATGAAAATAGAGGTGAAATGTTTAAAAGACTGAAAGAAAAAATTAGTAAAATAGTTAAAATCCATATTATTGATTTGGACTTCCCCTGTGACTCAGCTGGTAAAAAATCTGCCCTCAATGTGAGAGACCTGGGTTCGATCCCTGAGTTGGGAAGATCCCCTGGAGAAGGGAAAGGCTACCCACCCCAGTATTCTGTCCTGGAGGATTCCATGGCCTGTATAGTCCGTGGGGTAGCAAAGAGTCGGACACGACTGAGAGACTTTCACATATATTGCTTTTGTGGAAAATAAATCACTAGTGAATTGATAAACTTGAGAACAGGTTCCAGATTTAGAAGGAAAGCATACAGTAATAAAAATACTGAGTGTCTTTTCTTATAAGGATGCTATTCCAATCCTGAGAGCACCAGCCTTATAATCTCACTAAACTTATCTATCCCCCAATGGCCCCGTCTCCAGATACCATTGCATTGGGGTTAAGGGCTTCAACATTTGAATTCTGAGGAGACACGGAGCATTTAGTCCATAATATTATCCTACATTGATAATCAGTGCCTCTAGTTAGAAGCACAAAATTGGACCTGGAGAAATAGGAAAAAGCCATCCAGTAATGACTCCGACTCAGTGCAGACACTGATGCATTTTGAGCACTAGACAAGAGGGAGAGAATGCTCAGAAGGTACATTTTCAAGTGACTGATGTTGTATGGACTTTTTGTCCCTGGGTGATTACAATGATTGGGTCCATGCCACAGATATGAATAATAAAAGATAAATTTGCTTTAATATGCATAGCTGATGTACAGACACCACAAATCAATATGCCAAACTTCAGTCTCATAAACAAGATCTATTTTCAGATGTAACTGTTGCTTTCACACACTTATTGTTATTTGAACTATAATTCTGTTTCCCAGGAAACCGGGCACTGGAGTTATGAAGTGTTCTAATATTATCAAAATAAGTTTCTAAATTACTGTTTTACTACTGAAATTATTTTCACTAATTCATTTTTAAATGAATCCCTACAATTTCTTTCAAATGGATTTTAAAAAAATTTGGAATATAGTCATGTCACAGTGTAGAGTCAGTTCCTGCTGCACAGCAAAGTGAGTCAGCCTCATGTGTGCACACATCCCTCTTTCTTGGGTTTCCTTTCCATTTGGGTCACCAACAGCACTGAGTAGATTTCACTGTGCTGTGAAGTGCGTAGGGTCTTGTTTTCTGTTTTACACATAATAGCGTATATCAGATCAGATCAGTCGCTCAGTCGTGTCCGACTCTTTGCGACCCCACGAATCGCAGCACGCCAGGCCTCCCTGTCCATCACCAACTCCCGGAGTTCACTCAGACTCACATCCACTGAGTCAGTGATGCCATCCAGCCATCTCATCCTCTGTCATCCCCTTCTCCTCCTGCCCCCAATCCCTCCCAGCATCAGGGTCTTTTCCAATGAGTCAACTCTTCACATGAGGTGGCCAAAGTACAGGAGTTTCAGCTTTAGCATCATTCCTTCCAAAGAAATCCCAGGGCTGATCTCCTTCAGAATGGACTGGTTGGATCTCCTTGCAGTCCAAGGGACTCTCAAGAGTCTTCTCCAAAACCACAGTTCAAAAGCATCAATTCTTCGGTGCTCAGCTTTCTTCACAGTCCAACTCTCACATCCATACATGACCACAGGAAAAACCATAGCCTTGACTAGACGAAGCTTTGTTGGCAAAGTAATGTCTCTGCTTTTGAATATGCTATCTAGATTGGTCATAACTTTCCTTCCAAGGAGTAAGTGTCTTTTAATTTCATGGCTGCAGTCACCATCTGCAGTGATTTTGGAGCCCAGAAAAATAAAGTCTGACACTGTTTCCCCATCTATTTCCCATGAAGGGGTGGAACTGGATGCCATGATCTTCGTTTTCTGAATGTTGAGCTTTAAGCCAACTTTTTCACTCTCCACTTTCACTTTCATCAAGAGGCTTTTGAGTTCCTCTTCATTTCTGCCATAAGAGTGGTGTCATCTGCGTATCTGAGGTTACTGATATTTCTCCCGGCAATCTTGATTCCAGCTTGTGTTTCTTCCAGTCCAGCGCCAATCCTAATCTCCCAATTCATCCAACCACTTCCCGCTTGGTATCCATGTTTGTTCTCTACATCTGTGCATCTATTTCTTCATTGTAAATAAGATCACCTTTACCATTTTTCTAGGTTTCACATGTATATGTTAATATATGCTATTTGTTTCTCTAATTTCTTTCTCACTTAATTCAGTGTGATAGTCTCTAGGTCTACTCACATCTCTGTAAATGACACAATTTTATTACTTGTTATGGCCGAGTAATATTTCATTTTGCATATGCACCACATCACCTTTAGTCATTCCTCTGTTGATGGGCATTTAGATCGCTTCCATGTCCTGGCTATTGTATATGGTGCTACGATGAACACTGGAGTATATGTTTCTTTTTGAATTATGGTTTTCTCTGGGTCTACACTCAGGACTTGGATTGCTGAATCATATAGGAGTTCTGTTTTTAGCTTTTTAAGGAATGTCCATACTGTTCTCTACTGTATCAATTTGCATTCTCACCAACAGTGTAAGATGCCTTCCTTTTCGCCACACCCTCTCTAGCATTTAAATGTTGTAGATTTTTTGATGATGGCCATTCTGACTGGTGTGAGGTGATACTTCATTGGAGTTTGGTTTTAATTTTTCTAATAATTAGTGATGTTGAGCATTTTTTTCATGTGTTTTTGGGCCATCTTTTTGGAGAAATATCTTTTTAGGTCTTCAACTCAGTTTTTGATTGGGTTGTTTCTTGGTTTATTTTTTTGATATTGAGCTACATGAGTTCTTTAATGCATTTTGAAGATTAATCATTTGTCAGTAGCTTCATCTGCAAATATTTTCTCCCATTCTGAGGGCTATATTTTCATGTTTATGGTTTCCTTTGCTGTGCAAAGGCTTGTAAGTTTAATTAGGCACCATTTGTTTGCTTTTTTTTTTTTTAATTTTCATTACTCTAGGAGGTGGGTCAAAAAAGATGTTGCTGCTTTTTATGTCAGAGAGTGTTTTGCTTATGTTTTGTTGTAAGAAGTTTATAGTGTCTGGCCTTACATATAGGACTTTAATCCACTTTAAGTTTGTTTTTCTGTGTGGTGTTAGGGAGTATACTAATTTCATTCTTTTATATGAAGATGTCCAGTTTTTTGAGCACCACTTATTGAAGAGACTATCTTTTCCCCACTGTATATTTTTGCCTCCTTTGTCATAATTTAGGTAACCATAGATGTGTGTTTCCAACAGATTTTTCAACTTAGAACTAGATTTTTAAAAGTATACCAAGTTGGCTATTAAAAATTACATTTCAATTTTACATTAATACTATTTAAAGTGTATATGTACACTATAAAATGTGGATTGAAAAACAACAAAAAGGCTCAGATGCATCTGATTCAGTGAAATGAGAATTCTCTGTGACTGTTTACATGGCAGTTCCCCATCTCCTTCAAAGTAATATTGGAATCTCATCTTTTCTGGATGATAAATCATTGCAATATCAGAATGTTTATGTAGCATGTGTTATTTCATTCTTGAGGTGCAAAAGGAAAAATGACAATATTTTTATTGCATCAGTATGGAGCATGGAACTAGTTGTCATGAAGGCTGATTGAAGAAATGCTCCTATCTCAAATCCATTTAAAGTGACTTTGCAAGAACTGAGCTATAAACATGAAATGACCAGAACACCATAAAGCCAATGTGACTATATTAACCATCTTAGCAGTTTATTCCAATGGCAGTTGCTGATGCAATTGTGCGATCATTTATCAAAGGGCAGTCACAGGACTGGATTGGCAATTCCCCCTCCCGGGTTGTAGGGTGCATGTTTGTGTATATGTTTGCCTGTATGTATTCACACATCATATAGCTTATTAGCTATCATCAAATACAGAGGTCAGTGGGATAATCTGAGTTTTGCCAAGCAATAAGCTCATGGTGAACTATTATACTGATGGCAGAATTTGAGAAAGGGTCAGATTTTTCAAATGTAAAGAAACAAGTCAAATTATCTCCAGGAAGACACTCTAAATTTCAGGTACATTTTTTCTGCAGGTTTGAAGATTTTGTTGTTGCTGTTCAGTTGCACAGTCGTGTCCAACTCTTTGCAACCCCATGGACTGCAGCATGCCAGGCCTCCCTGTCTATCACCAACTCCTGGAGTTTACTCAAACCCATGTCCATTGAGCCAGTGATGTCATCCAACCATCTCATCCTCTGTCGTCTCATTCTCTTCCCGCCCTCAACTTTTCCCAGATGCAGGGTCTTTTCCAATGGGTCAACTCTTTGTATCAAGTGGCCAAAGTATGGCCAGTTCCCTGACCTCATATTAGTTAAAATACCCACCCTATTACCCAGCCTATAACATCCTAACCAAATCACTTAATGCCACCCTTGTAGTAGGAATTTTCTCTGTCTCAAGGCTATAAAAATTGGCTTCTAGCCCGTGAAAGGTTTTGGCTCTCCCTTGAGTTGGCCTGATGTTCTAACAGCATCTCCCACTCTCTGAAACTTTATTCTCCTCTCTGCCTGATGTTTAGAAATTATTTTCCAACCCACACATGGACCACAGCATTGATGACCTTGTGATTTTAGTCAAGTGTGGATGCTGACTCACAAGTTTGGGGTTGGGTCTAAGATTCTGATTTTCTAAAATTCTTCTAGGTGATACCACTGCTGTGGACTCTCTGACCTCGCTTTGACCTCTAGGAGCTACTGACTAAGGATGTGAGAATCTTACTGAGTCAAGTTAGTAATGCAGACTTTTCCAAACCTTCTATCAGAAAAAAACACCTGGAGGTTCTTCTCATAAATACAGAGTCCTAAGTCTTGTTGCTATATATAAAATAATATACTTTAAGGAAAAGGATCAAATTTTATTTATTTTTAATGATTATCCCAGATGGTTCCTAGGGTAATTACTAAAAGTAAAAAAGAAAATAAAATTACAAAATTGACCCTTTTCCTTAAAGCATATTATTTCTGGACTTCCCAAGTGGCACAGAGGTGAAGAATCCATCTGCCAATGCAGGAGATGCAAGAGACTGTGGTTTTGATCCCTGGGTCAGGAAGATCCCCTGGAGCAGGAAGTTGCAACACACTCCAGTATTGCCTGGAGAATCCCATGGACAGAGGAGTCTGGTGGCCTACAGTCCATGGGGTCACAAAGAGTTGGACATGACTGAGAGGCTGAGCATGCACGCAGCAGACGGTTCCTATGATCAGCAAGTTTATACAGCATGGAGACGATGCAGTGTTTTTCTGGGCTGATCTTCAGACCACGGCCAAGCAGATTATGCAAGGAGCTGCTCTCCCGAGTTCTTACCAAAAATGAGCGTGGATGTCCTCTCTAAATGTTAGAATTCAAATGTCCCCAAGACTCTGATGCACGCCAAGCTTGTGAATCACTGATTTTGTGTGCTACTGTTTGATGTGAGTTACCAGATATTCCCCAGACTTTAAAGAAGCGGCTTAATATTCGAGCCTGTCTATATTGGCCCCAGTAAGAGTGCTAGAGGCAGTGCCTCCCTGAGGTCACCGTGATGATAGCGGTAGTAATTAGCGAAAAGGCAGAGAGAACGGGCTCCTTGGGGATAGTTGGGCCTTCACCAGCCTCCATTAATCTGAGAGCTTTCTGCGTAAGACTGTTTTAATGAGGCTGACAAGGTTTTTCATGTAAGCAATTCTAGCCAGCTTGCTGAGTTTAGAGTAGAATTGTGTTCTCCAGAGGGAACTGTTGGGTTTGGTGGATACTTATATGGTAGAAAACTTTTAAGTATATTTGAAATAAAACTTCTAAATATATTTGAAAAAAAAAGTTCTTTTGACTTGGATACATTTAGTTTTAGCTCTATTTACCTATTTATCATAATAGAAATAATAATAATAACTAATAATACTAATAGTTTTTCAGCACTTATTATGAACCAGGCCAATATTTGTCTAGGGACCAAACGTTTATTTAAATTTCTAAGCAAGTGACGTAACCCCTCTGAATTCTTTTCGCTTCCTATTTTGGTTTCCAAACCATTATTTGATCTCCCTTATGCAAATAAAATATTTTCTACAGAAATGAACTCAAGTGACTTTATCGCCAATGTTGGCAGCACATGTAGCGCCTCAGATGCAGTCCTGTAATCCCCTCAGTTACAGCTGATCTCTGCCTTCACTGCACCTTATCCTGCACCCCAGACTCAGAGCTGGTTCATTGTAGTTGTTTCTAAACGTCTTGCTAAATAACACACTGTTGGCCTACACTTCTAAACATTTATCTCAAATATGCCCTTGCTGTATCTATCCTTTCACCGTACATCTTGTTGTTAAGTCACTCAGTCGTGTCCGACTCTTTGAGACCCCATAGACTGCAAAACCCAGGCCTCCCTTTCCTTCCCCATCTCCTGGAGCTTACTCAAACTCATGTCCATTGAGTCGGTGATGCCATCCAACCATCTCATCCTCTGTCATCCCCTTCTCCTCCCGCCCTCAATCTTTCCCAGCACCAGGGTCTTTTCAGATGAGTCCGTTCTTTGCATCAGGTGGCCAAAGTATTGGAGTTTCAGCTTCAGCATCAGTCCTTCCAACGAATACTCAGGATTGATTTCCTTCAAGATTGACTGGTTTGAACCCCTTGCAGTCCAAGGGACTCTCAAGAGTCTTCTCCAACACCACAGTTCAAAAGTATCAATTCTTCAGCACTCAGCTTTCTTTAAAAGAGAGTCCAACTCTCACATCCATACATGACTACTGGAAAAACCATAGCTTTGACTATATGGACCTCTATTGGCAAAGTAATGTCTCTGCTTTTTAATATGCTATCTAGGTTAGCCATAGCTTTTCTTTCAAGGACCAAGAATCTTTAATTTCATGATTGCAATCACCCCAGACAATAAAGTCTGTCACTGTTTCCATTGTTTCCCTATCTATTTGCCATTAAGTGATGGGACCGGATGCTATGGTTGTAGTTTTCTGAATGTTGAGCTTTAAGCCAGCTTTTTCACTTTCCTCTTTAACTTTCATCAGGAGGTTCTTGAGTCCTCTTCACTTTCTGCCATAAGAGTGGTATCATCTTATATCTGAAGTCATTGATTCTATGGCTTCATAATTCCTTTGTTTTCTTCTAGTCTATCTGGACACTTGCAGCTTCCTTCCTTAACAACCCTAGATCCTTGTTCATCTGCACTATATCTCAGGAGATTCTTCTATTCAAGGCCTCACCATTCCTAGAAATTTCAACCATCTCTTTGTCTTCACTCGTTGGACATCTGAGTACTAATACAAAAGACTATATGAGCAGGTGGAGTGGTGAGATTATTGAGGGTCCAAACTCCATAGCAGTGTGTGTATACCCATTTATTCTTTCACTGTGTTATGGGCTGCTTCCTGGAATATTATTCACAGGGGTAATTCCAAAACTTATTGCTACCCCTTAGAGATCTAACCAAGGGTTCTTAAGTCTGGCTTTAATTTTAATTATTTATTGAATTATTATTGATTCACCAAAGCAGATGTATTCTCTTATGATCAGACTCACATCAGAGCAATTAAATAACAATCTGAAGATTAAGCCCAAGCAGTTGTATTTAACATTTTTTTCCAAGTTGATTCCAACATGCAGCCAAGTCAGAAACCACTGCTATAACGCAACTCCCAGTGGCTCCTGTTTTCAGCAGAAAAATTTCATCTCCTAATCTTTTCAAAGGTATGCAGACCCTCACACTTGAACCAGTCTTTTTCTTTCTTTTTAAGATAACTTGTAGAGTTATTTATGGCTCCTCTGGTGGCTCAGAATGTGCTGGCAATGGAGGAGACCCGTTTTGATCCCTGGGTTGGGAAGATCCCCTGGAGAAGGGAAAGGCTACCTGTTCCTGGTGGGCTCAGTCTGTGGGGTCAGGAAGAGTCAGACACAACTGAGCAACTAAACTTTCACAATTTATGCTTCCCAGGTGGCGCTAGTGGTAAGGAGCCCACCTGCCGATGCAGGAGATGTAAGAGACAGGGGTTCAGTCCCTGGTCAGGAAGATCCCCTGTAGGAGGGCATGGCAACCCACCTCAGGATTCTTGCCTGGGGAGTCCCATGGACAGAGAGGAGCTTGGTTGGCTACAGTTCATGGGGTCGCAAATAGTTGGACACAACTGAAGCAACTTAGCACAGCACAGATGTATTTACTTTTCCCAGTCTTTCAACTATCCTGGTTAAGGTCTTAGAGCCATGGACTAAAACTAAAAATTTCAATTTATAGACACTCTGCATCATAACTTTTTGCAAAAATTTAGATAATAAGAATTTTCTCTGGACAAAGCAGTTAAAAATATCCAGTGGGAATATTTGCTTCTAATTTGTGTGATACTAGCTTTTATTTTATTTTTAAAATTTATTTATTTTAATTGGAGGATAATTACTTTACAATATGGTGATTTTTTTGCCATACATCAACACGAATCAGCTATAGGCATACATGTGTCTCCTCCCTTCTGAACCCGCATCCCACCTCCCTCCCCATCCCATCCATCCAGGTTGTCACGGAGTGCTGGGTTCGTGTTCTCTACATCATATATATACATTACTATATATATTAGATATATATGTATATAATATGGTATATATACATATATATGTAATATGGTGGTGTATATACCATATTACATATTTATGGTATGTATGTATCCATAACATATATATGTAATATGGTATATATACCATGTATGTATGTATATATAGTATATATACATATATATGTAATATGGTGTATATACATTACATCATATATATATTACCATAAATATAGTAATGTGTATATATATACACATTATTATTACAATTCATTTATATATATTATATATATATATATATACACACTGAAATGTATATATTTCAATATTCTTCTCTCAATCATCCCACCTCTCCTTCTCCCACTGTGTCCGAAATCTGCTCTTGATGTCTGGTCTCTTTTCCGTCCTGTACATAGGCGCACTGATACCGTCTTTCAGGATTCCATATATGTGTCTCATACAATGTTTGTCTTTCTGACTTCACTCTGTATAGCAGGCTCTTGGTCCATCCACCTCATTAGAACTGACTTAAATTTCACTTTAAACTTAGATTTCCATAACATTCTGACCATTAAACAATTTATTTTCAATTTTCTTTACTTTAGAAAATAAGATTAGACATTTTTGGCAAGTCAACAAAAAATCTCAAGTTCAAGAATGTTGGTATTTAGCTAATTTAAGTACATCTAATTATCTTGCATTAAGTTAAATTCTAATTAGTTTCCTATTCAATAGATCTTTCAAACCAAGAAAACTTTTTCTGTGCATAATTCCATTTAGGATTTGTTTTTAATAAAAAAAATTAAGTGCATCTTTTGTGTATCTTTCTCTGTAATATTCCCCCACTTGCAAGTGTTATCAAAACATTGCCCTATAAACAACCATGGAAAAGCTGCAACTGTCTAACTTAACTTTGAACATTTTTAGTATTTTCTAATAAAGCAAGAAGGCTATAGTCTTAAGGCGTAAGTAAAATGGATTCTACATCTGAAATAAACTCCAGTGAGACATCTAATGGAGAAGGAAATAGCAACCCACTCCAGTGTTCTTGCCTGGAGAATCCCAGAGACGGGGGAGGCTGGTGGGCTGCCGTCTATGGGGTTGCACGGAGTCGGACACGACTGAAGCGACTTAGCAACAGCAGCAGCAGCAGAGACATCTAAAAGTGGAGTCAGGGCAAGCTAGGGTAGTTAGTGCAGAAAAAGCTGCCACAAGCAGCAGAAGCCAAAGCGGAAAAGAACAGCCTCTTCTTGGAAGGCAGAGCTCATTTTCAATTTGCTCTTTTTTCCCTTTAAGATATCTCGGATATAATAAAGTTTAGAATGTTTTCTGGATTGCTATCTGATTGCTCCCTCCCCTTTAATTTGCAAATTGATTTAATCTGGACTCTCAAGAGGCAGAACGATTTTCTGAGCCATCAGTGCGATTACTTATCAAAGTTTGAAATGTTTGCAAAGTGCCGTCACTTAGAAAAGGCAATTCTTTTAAAAATTAAATGAGATCAAGATAACAATCATAGCAATCAAGTAATGGCACAATATAAGTTTCATTCTTTATGTCTTCTAGGGCAAAATAACATCAGGTAGGGTGCCTGCAGGATTTACTGTTTTTGTCTAAACTAGAAACACTTTCTAGAGGAATAAGCTATTTTTTCCTAACAATAATTATTAGATAGTTAAAAAAACAAATATGAGAATTATAATTGCTCTTAATGCTTTTAAAAATCACAATACATTTAAAGGGTAGAGATAGTTACTATCTCTGGAGGAGGAAATGGCAACCCACTCCAGTATTCATGCCTGGGAAATCCCATAGACAGAAGATGATGGTTTACAGTTCATGGAGGTCAGAAAGAGCTGAACACATCTCAAACGACTGAGCTCGCAGTTGTTACTATCAGGGTTAATTATATGTATAATGTTACTGTCACATATGGATGTACATGCTTTCTTTAGTTTCAGCAGGAAACTTCGTTTAATATTAGTGATCAGATACTGCAGTGTTTTTCAAAACTAGAACTTTATTGCTGAGAAAGTTATAAAATACATATCTGTAGGCAATCGTCCCAATATTTTTAAGCACAGCAGGCAAAAAAATAATTATACATGCTTTATTTTATTATCATGACAAAGAATTTTAGTTAATTTTTATTTTTGCAGTCTCATTCAAGTTAATGTTTGCATTATTTAATTACATTCAGTTTTTTAAAAGGTTTATTGTCATTTTTCTGAAATGAGATGGGACTTTTTTATTCAATTATTTTTGCAAAATACTTTTTATATTTTATGCCTTAAGCTTCCTCTTCTCTTTTAAATTAGTTTATGATTGCCCTCAGTGAATCAAGAGGGCAAAGTAGACTCAGTGTGCATTGAAGTCTTTGTTACATTAAACTCCATTCATCCAGTGATGGGCACTGAGGTTGGCCATTGTGAATAGTGATTCTATGAACATGAGTGCACACGTACGTGTTTAAATCCTTGCTTTCCGCTCTTTCAGATATATTCCACAGAAGTGCAATTGCTAGATCATACAGTTATTTTATGTGTCATTATTTGAGGAGCAGCTATACTGTTTTTCTTAGGGCCTGAGTCACTCTATATTTCCACCAGCAATGAATGCATAAGGGCTCCAATTTCTCTACGTTCTTGATAACATTCATTATTCTCTATCATTTTTTTATAACAGCCACCCTAATGTGTGTGTAAGTGGCATTGAATACTTTTGAGTATGATTTAATTCATTCTGTTGTCAACAAATATAAAGATATAAAATCTGAAATAAACATACATGAAATAATTTATGCAATTACACACAGAAATATAAATCAAGAAGTTTCACTGGTCCCACTCTCTATAGGTCAGATGAAAAGGTATTTTTGTGCCATAAAATTATTTATGCAATTAGCATAAAATATTTAGGACTTATTTGATGGCTCAAGGCTATGTGGTGTTGTGTAATATATCACATTCAGGTTTTTGTTCAACAGTGAAAGAAAAATAGAAAAACAATCAGAGTAAAAATTTTAAAAGTAATTTAGATAAAAAAATAATGTGATGGGCTATTTCCACATAAAGTTCCAACCCGATCTCTCATGGCAACATGTCTTTTTGTAACGTGACTTCTATCTTCTCTCTTCAAGTGGGTGATCCTTTCCTCTGGCACGGTCCAGCTGACCAAAAAGTTTTCTTTTTCTCTTCTGCCTTTTGAATCCTTCTCCACTTTAATTGTTCCTGATCTACAATCTGCATTGATCACTGTTTTCTTCTTTTGGGAGGACCCACCTGTTACGCACACCACATGCCCTGCACCTCTCCCCTCTAACTCTGCGTGAACTACACTCCACATCTATTGTCTTGTAACTTTGTGCTAGTCACATCCTGGGCTTTAACTTTACAGCACTCTCTCAGCAATCCGCCCTTTGTCCTTTGCTTCTCCCTCTTCTGGCTTTTTGCTGATCACATCCTGATGCCTTAGCTTTATGGTACTCTCTTTGCAATCCACCCCCTAGTAGCTTGCTTTCCCTCTTTTTGTATTACAAAAAGAAAGTTATGGTGCAATCCACAAAAGACAGTGTACCCAAGGGACTGACTGCCAGATCCAAATGCCCTGGCCACCTGATGTCAGCCAATTGACTGTTCTGAAACAATGCAGAAAGAAAGAATACAGGATCCTTACACTTTGCTCTTTATATCCAACGCCTGACTGTGAGCCTCAGCTATATGATCCCTTTGATTCTGCATGATAGGGGGAGACACAGTTCTTGAGGCATGAGCTATGTTCTCTGCTGGCTTGGGGATTAAAGCCATCTTTCTATGTCCTCCAAGTTCTGTCTTTGTATTTTCTTATTTGGCTCCCGTGGGCAGAGAAAGCCAAGATTTCGACAGCAACAACCTAGGACTCGCCAAGTAGAATACGGCCTCACAGGAAAGATCATACTTATTGTCTATAAGCCCATTGGCTACGAAATCTGAAAAGTTTGAGATGGTTCCCTCAACTAGACTCTCTCAACTAGACATTAAGTTCTTCTGAGAATCTTCATAGTTTTTTCTCACAGTATACTCACACATGCAAAATAGAAATAATTCTACCTTGAAAAAAATATGGATATTGTTTTGGGGGCATGAAGTGAATTCTAATGAAATGTATAGAAAAGTCTTCAATTTTTAAGAGCCCTGGACTATCAAAAATACCACCTGATTGGACTAAAGGGGACAAAGATATTTTGAAATGCAAAAAGTTCCCAACTTCTGAGGGCAAGACGCAGAGTAAGAGATACTTAGCTCCAAATACTGGCTACTTCTTCCAGAAAAGCTGGGCTAACTCTGAGGCAAAGCCAAGGCTTTTGTAAAACAAAGGATTAGGAACTAGAAGTACACTCCACCGAGACTATCCCTGGTGTCTAAGAAAAAGGGAAATGTTGGCCACCTGATGCAAAGAGCCAACTCACTGAAAAAGACCCTGATGCTGTGAAAGATTGAGGGCAAGAGAAGGGGGCAGCAAAAGATGAGATGGTGGATGACATCACTGACTCAATGGATGTGAGTTGGAGCAAAGTCTGGGAGAGAGTGAAGGACAGGGAAGCCTGGTATGCTGCAGCTCATGGGGTCGCAGTGTCAGACACGACCGAGCGACTGAACAATGAACAGCAAGAACGACATGAATCAGTATTGCCTTGGGCCAGTGACAAAAATCTGCTTTCTATTCCTCTTTTAAAATGCAAGTGTCCATTGCAATGATGTTAACTGTGTTTTACCAGCATATGTAGGTGGTTGACAGTCTATTATTTTATTTCTCATGTCTCTGGATCCAGAGCAACTCAACCCGAGCAGCTGCGTCCAATAAACCTCAGACACACAGGGACACAGTTCAGATGATGCCATTCTGGATTCTGAGACAGAACCTTGAGGGCACGGGGCTTCTGGAGGAGGGAGGGATGTGTTTTGCATGTGGGAGGTCTGTAAATTGCTGTGGCCAGAGGGTAGACAGCGGTAGACTGTTTGCAAAGATGTGAACATCAGTCCCTGAATCCCGCCTGTCTGCTGTGTGAACGCTCCACTCCTCCACTGATGAGAGATGATACTTCCCTTCCCTTTGGACTTCCCTGGTGGCTCAGAGGGTAAAGCATCTGCCTACAATGCTGGAGACCTCGGTTCAATCCCTGGGTTGGGAAGATCCCCTGGAGAAGGCAATGGCAGCCCACTCCAGTACTCTTGTCTGGAAAATCCTATGGACTGAGAAGCCTGGTAGGCTACAGTCCATAGGGTCGCAAAGAGTCGGACATGACTGAGCGACTTCACCCGCTTTGGACTTACACAGGCCCTGTGACATTTCAGTGAGTACAGTAGAAATGACATTGTATAATTTCTGGGCCTGAGTTTAAGAAAACTTCCAGTTTCTATTTTTTTTAATTTTATTTTTAAACTTTACGTAATTGTATTAGTTTTGCCAAATATCAAAATGAATCCACCACAGGTATATATGTGTTCCCCATCCTGAAGCCTCCTCCCTCCTGCCTCCCCATACCATCCCTCTGGGTCGTCCCAGTGCACTAGCCCCAAGCATCCAGTATCGTGCATCGAACCCTTCCATTTTCATCTGGTTACCATGTGAAGAAGCTTAAACCAGGCTTCTTAATGATGGTTGGAGAAGGAAATGGCAACCCGCTCCAGTACTCTTGCCTGGAAAATCCCATGGATGGAGGAGCCTGGTAGGCCACAGTCCATGGGGTCGCAAAGAGTCGGGCACCACTGAGCGACTTCACTTCACTTCTTCACTTTTAATGATGGTTATTGGAGAGTAGACGAATGAGCAGAATGGAGGGGAGGGAAGAGATTGAGGTTTTGCTCAGGAGAACCTTGGCCCCCACTGCATCTCCCGGCTGAACAGAGCCACGTGAGTGACTTCCATAGACATCATGTGAAGTAGAAAATAGAACTCACCAAGTGAATACACCTCAATTTGGGGGTGGTTTTCTTATACGGCAAAAGGGAACTTAGCTTTATTTGTCTTAATATTTAGAGAGATAGTAAAGTTGGGATAACATTTCTGGCTTATATTTTTTTTCAAAACAATTATTTTCATTGACAGATGAGCATAGAGAATTTATGGACAGTATTACAGGAAGAGGTAAAAGCACCTTTATATGATGGCATTATTAACTTTCCTTCTTTTCTTATAACCAATACTTTTTTTGACTATAAAACTGATTATTTTGTTACTATTTTTGGAATAGTATGCATATTACTTTCCTTGTAATTGTACTGATAATTGAGTATCTCATTTATATCATCTAGTTTATTTCTTTGATCCAAAAATAAATACCAAGAATTGCAACTTCTTTGGAGCCAGGCCTAAATATCTTTATTTTTTTTCTGCTTTTAATTTTGTATATAAAACTATGTCTTAAAGTAATGAATGACTCTGGCATCTTATCACAGCCCTAGACTGCAAATTTCCAGTGGCTGCAAAGCTGCTATTCATAAAGTAATGCTTAAAGAATCACAGATTCCTAATTTAAACAGGAACTCAGCAAGAAAGACTAGCTTTTCCTAATCACAGAAAACTCAGGTGTTTCATTGGAAATACATTCAGTTGCTATATCAGGATAAAAGAAAGGCTAGTGAAATCTAAAATGCAAATTATAGAAAAGTTATTACACCTATATACCATTTTTTGTAATATGTGTTTAATTAACCAAGATTTAATTTACATCAGTATCCTTTTACAATTATGTGATCATTTTATTGTTATGTTATAATTTAACATTATATTTAACATTAAATAGTTACAACTTTACAGATTAAGTCAAAACTCACTTTAGAAGATTCCTTTCTTTTAACTGACATTCCTTTAATATCATAAGTTAAAATATTACTATTTTGGGTTGCTATATTTTAAGATTATCTACATAATAACAATTATGTGTTAAATTATAATTACAGGAAGAAATGAAAAATTTTAGATGTTTAAATTCCCACAGATTTTTAAATAATGAAGAACAGACAGTTTGGAGAGAATACCTAAAGAAGTTCTATTTTCTGAACTTTGTCTTCTAGGAAGTATTTGAGGATGAGATGGTTAGATGGCATCACCGACTCAATGGACATGAGTTTGGGTAAACTCCGGGAGTTGGTGATGGACAGGGAGGCCTGGTGTGCTGCGGTCCATGGGGTCGCAAAGAGTCGGACACGGCTGAACAACAGAACTGAACTGAACTGGAGTATTTGATTCTTTTAAAAATGAAGGACTAATATCTAAAGTGTTTTGTGCTATTTAAAATATCAAAAGTCTTCTCTATTTTTAAATGATGACAAAACCTTCTCCTAAACACAAGACCTGGTGCTCACTAAATTTCTATAATTAAAAGTTTCATTATTATTATGCATAAATTATTTCAAACATTTTTGATATTTCTACACAGATTCGGTGTGAGTAGAAGAGATTAAATTGGACTAGGAGTCTTGGTCTTGGCTCATTTCTAAAAATTATATCATCTCTTTCTTATTGATATGTGTGAAATGTTTCTGTTTTGCTACAAGTCCCTTTTAGGTCATATGGATTTTCAATATATTCTTTCGCTTTTATGCTTCCTTCTTCAGTCTTTCAATGGTGTGGAGGACAACTCCCCATGGGGTTTCTGCACATCTGGGATCTGCTCCTATTTTTGGGTGTTGTTTCAATGATTTATAGGAAATAGTTTGGGAAGGTAGAGATAGGGCCTCCCGTTGGGTAGAGAGATTTATTTTCTGACCAGGATGACAACAAAGCCTTCTCCTGGAACACCGTATGGGCTGCTTTTGCTAGCAGCCTTCTTGTAAGACTGGAGATTCTGCTAGCTCGGGTTCACTCCTGTAATGCATCCCGCTGCTGTAAAGCATCATCCGATTACTCACAGTGTCCTGCCTGCCCTGGTGCTCAGGGAACTGGTATGAGTGTTAGTCTGTCTGTTGCTCCTGTTGTAAATTAAATACGTTGACTTTTGCCTTTGACTTAGGAGCTTCATGCCCACTGCCAGTATCCTTGTACTTCTAATTATTTTTTGATTTATATATTTTGAGACCATGTTATCTAGTATATTTTAAATTGAATAATTTCTGAGTTCGTTAGCTCTTTATTGTTTTAAAATGCTTTTTTTTTTTTTTGCTCATAGTATTTACTGTCTTACTGTCCATTTTGTCTAATATTATTATCAACATATACTTTTGATCCTTATTTTTAAATCAACATGATCTTTTTAAAACTGGATAATTTATTTTTGTTGTGCAGTCTGTAAGTCGTGTCTGATTCTCTGTGGGCCCGTGGACTGCAGCACACCAGGCTCTTCCGTCCTTCACTATCTCCCAGAGTTTGCTCAAATTCATGTCCATTGAGGCGGTGATGCTATCTAGCCACACCAACTTTCCAGTATTATTAGCGTCTTATATTAGTATGGTCAATTTGTTTGTATCAATGAACCAATATTGACAGTTTTTATTACCTGAAGTCCATATTCTACTAAGATCCCTTACATTTTGCCTAACCTAATTTTCTGTTCCAGGATTCCATCTGGGCACCACGTTCCATTCAGTTGTCATGTCTCCTGAAGTTCCTCTTGACTGTAATAGATTCTCAGAATTTCTTTGTTTTTCATGACCTTGACAGTTTTGAGTACTGAATGGGCAGATCATACAGTGTTCCTCATGGGCTTGTTGACTGTTTTTCTCATGATTAGGCTAGGATTATAGATTTTTACTGAGAATGCTTTGGAGGTGAAAAATTCTTTTCATAGCATTAAGCTTACATATTGTCAAGATTACTTATCACCATTGACGCTCACTTTGGTCACTTGGCTAAGATCACTTTTTTATGGTATCCACTGAAGCAGAAAAATTTTAATTTTGCTGAAGTCTAATTTATCTGCTTTTTGTTTTGTCCCTTTTGTTTTTGGAGTTATCTAAAAAGACTTTGTCCAACCCAAGAATTTGAAGATTAACTATTGTATTTTCCTCTTATATTTTTACAGTTTTAGCTTTTATACTTAGATCTATGATTCATTTTGAGTTCATTTTTTTTTGTATGGCAAGAGAAAGAAGTTTTAACTTCATTACATTTGTACATGAATATTCAATTGTCCCAGCACCGTTTGTTGAAAAGACTATTCTTTCTGATTGAGTTGTCTTGGGACTCTTGTCAAAATTCAACTGACCATTAACATAAGAGTTTATTTCTGAACCTTCAGCTCTATCACATTGATTGATCAATTGACTATTTATGTCTCTGTCTCTCTATATTTCTCCTTATTTTAGTTCCACACATTCTTGACTATTTATTGTAAGTTTTCAAATTGAGAAGTGAGTCCTTCAGCTCTGTTCTTTTCCCCTATCACTTCTCTTTTTGTAAAGATTGTATTTCTGTATGAATTTTAGATCAGTTTGTCCATTTCTGCAAAAAAGCTTGCTTAGATTTTGATATAAATTGCATTTACTTTAAGATCAGTTTGAGGCATATTTCTATCTTATCATTTATTAAGTTTTATAATCCATGAACATGTTTTTTTTTTCTTTCATTTATTTAAGTCTTCTATAATTTCTTTCAGCAATGTCAAAGTTTTTAGGTTATAACCTTTGGATTTGCATTACATTTATTCCTAAGTATTTCATTTTTTGATGCCATTGTTAATTGAATTGCTTTGTGATTTCAATTTTTGATGGCTCATTGGTAACGTATAGAAATAGCAACAGATTTTTCTATATTGATCCTCTGTCCTGCAACGCTTATGAACTTGTTTATCAGTTCTAAAGTTCTTAATGTGTCCTTAAGTTATTTTGTGTATATATATGTATATATATATAATCATGTCACCTATAAATATAGCTTTATTTAACCCCATTCTAGAAAGGCATTATTGCGAACTATAAAGTCATGAAAAATGAGAATTACAGGATTCATATGGGTACAAGTGGCACAACTGAATCTGGATGCATCTGAGATCAGAATCATTCTTCTTTATACATGTCTAGCATAATATCAAGATGAAAAAACATTGTAATGTATTTTAAGATCCTTGAAAATAATCTCACCCTTGAAAATGAATGCATCAAATTTTCACTGTGTTCTCTGGCTTCAATCATTCATAATTTGGTAAAGTCGCAACGTCTTTATCATGCTAATAGTGGAGAGTACACATCACTTATAATCATTTCTCTTATCTCTATACTGATTAGAGGACAATTTCCTTTCTTTATGTGTGTGTGTGTGTGTGTGTGTGGTGTTAGTCGTTCAGTTATGTTTGAGTCTGAAACCCCACAGACTGTAACCTGAAAACTCCTCTGTCCATGGAATTCTCCAGGCAAGAATACTGGAGCGGACTACTCCCTTCTCCAAGGGGATCTTCCCGACTCAGGCATCAAACCCGGCTCTCCTGCATTGCCTGTTTACTCATTTACTCGTTCATTCATCACTGGGTGAATGCTTAAACTGCTTCCACCTTTTGACTATTGTGAATAATATTTTATGGACATGAGTGTCTCTTTGAGATCCGGCTTTCAATTATTTTGGGTTTATGTCTCAAAGTGGAATTGTTGGGTCATATGGCAATTATATTTTTAATTTATTCAGGACGTCACCCACTGGTATCCATGCTCACCAGCAGGTGACAAATGTTTCAATTTGTCTACATGTTGGCTCAACCTTGTTATTTTCTGCTTTTTAAAAAAAAAAATAGATTCCCAGTTTTACAAAAGAGGAGTTCTCAAGACTGTTTGCACAACAGTGTGAGTGTCCGTAACACTGCCTGCTTGCGTGCTCAGCTGTCCCGTTGTGTCTGACCCTTTGTGACCCTGCGGACCGTAGCCCACCAGGCTCCTCAGTCCATGGCACTCTCCACGCTAGACTGCAGTGGGTTGCATGCCCTCCTCCAGGGGATCTTATCGAACCAGGGAATCAGACCTACAGCTTCTGCATTACAGGCAGATTCTTTACTCCTGAGCCACCAGGGAAGTCTGTCCTTAACACTAGTGAACTGTAAAATTCAGAGTGGTTATGGTGGTAAATTTTTATGTTATGTGCATCTTACCACAATTTTTAAAAATTAGAAAAGTGAAAAATACCAAAAAATGTGAATGTGAAAAAAATGTTAAGAATTACCATAGTTAGAAAGAGTCATAAAGTTATTGCCTCTAAATATTAACAGAGGGTAATATTTAATATTTCCTAGATGAGACTCTAACTGTGTTATATAATTGTATTTTTTTTTTTCATGAAACCCTTCTTCTGGAAATAAGAAATATTCACTTTAAAAAGTCTTGGAATTTTCATCTTTGATTTTAAAAATGTCACAGTACTTACCTTCAATTTTTGCAACATCATTCTTGATTTTTTATGTTGCAAATTTTAAGTGGATATTAAAGCCACTCACCACCAAATATATTTCATTCATATGGCGATTTTTGATAGACATTTAATTTTATGACAGTTTATTAACACTGTAACCATAAAGAGCATTGATGTGCAGTTGTAATTTTAAAATGTATTTTCAAATTTTTTAAATGTTTCTAGATTTGTATTAAAATATGGGCTTAAGTTTTTCGCTGCTCATATAATTCAATCTGAGCAGAGCCCCATTTTAAGGTTATTTTATTCTGTTACTTAGAAGCAATCAGTTTCTGATGTACTGGCTACATATTAGCATAGCATATACACCAATCTTTAAAAACTTTAGAATGTAGAGCCACAGTCTAGGAAAGATAGCAATGTGTGCTTAACTTGAAACTTACATTACATTTCCTTCAGATTAAATTGTAAACTCAGTGAATTTTCCATTAGACTTAGTTCTTTAATTATCATTTATTAATATTATTATAATCACACATCCACTATGTAAAGCCTGTATTACCTGTGATGTGCTTCAAAACCAATCTTACATGTTGGAAACATTGGACAAAACTTGGAAAAGTTGATGTATTTAACTCAGCTCATGTAATTTGTAAGAGATTGGACTCTGCTTTTGAATCAGTTACCCAGTAAGGCTGTTAATACCTATTGTAGTTTAATGCATTACCTGAGAGAAATTTAGGCATTCAAATACAGCATTGTTTTTATAAATTCCAAAGCAAGGATAGATTATGGAGGTAGATGTATATAACTATAAAGATACAGCTAACTACTGAATGTTAAGAAAGGAACTTCCACTTTTAACCCAGAATATCAAAGCATATTCTGGTCAAATATACTTTAAAATACACGATGAGAGAGTTGATAGTAGTGGTTTTTGCATCTTTCTACTCAAAGCATAGGAAAACTACATTAGATGCTCAATAAATATTTGCTGAACTAATGAATGACAAGGGGCTATAGAAGACTAAATGATGCCAGCTGCCAAATTCTAAGACAACATTATTTCTGAAAGGGAAGCTATTAAAGCTCCCCACCAGACAGCCCTATTCCTGGTGGCTGGCCGAATTTCGGCCAATTCTTTTTCAGTCAACGACTATGTCAAATGCAACAGCATAATCTCTGATGAAAATTTAGTATCCAGGCCATGTTAGGCCAAAGGGGAAGGAGGAGAAGCGCTTAAAGCGGCGGGAGCGGGTGCGGGAGTCGGGTAGGACCCAGGGCTAAGGCAGGCCCGCGCCCCCTCCCTCCCGCCTCAGTGGATCATGCCCAGGGCGGCAGCGGCGGCGGTTGCAGCAAACACGGCGGCCACAGAAGCACTATGGCATTACTTCTCCCATCAGCTTAGCAGCCCCCAAGGAGACTGACTGCCTACTCACACAGAAGCTAGTTGAGACTCTGAAGCCCTTTGGGGTTTTTGAAGAGGAAGAGGAACTGCAGCACAGGATTTTAATTTTGGGAAAATTAAATGACCTGGTAAAAGAGTGGATACGAGAAATCAGTGAAAGCAAGAATCTTCCACCATCTGTAACTGAAAATGTTGGTGGGAAAATTTTTACATTTGGATCTTATAGATTAGGAGTACATACAAAAGGTGCTGATATTGATGCACTGTGTGTTGCACCGAGACATGTTGATCGAAGTGATTTTTTCACCTCATTCTATAATAAGTTGAAATTACAGGAAGAAGTAAAAGGTTTAAGAGCTGTTGAAGAGGCATTTGTACCACTTATCAAACTGTGTTTTGATGGGATAGAGATTGATATTTTGTTTGCAAGATTAGCACTGCAGACTATTCCAGAAGACTTGGACTTAAGAGATGACAGTCTGCTTAAAAATTTAGGTATAAGATGTATAAGAAGTCTTAACGGTTGCAGGGTAACCGATGAAATTTTACATCTAGTACCAAACATTGACAACTTCAGGTTAACCCTGAGAGCTATCAAACTGTGGCCCAAACGCCACAACATCTATTCCAATATATTAGGTTTCCTCGGTGGTGTTTCCTGGCTGTGCTAGTAGCAAGAACTTGCCAGCTTTATCCAAATGCAATAGCATCAACTCTTGTACACAAATTTTTCTTGGTATTTTCTAAATGGGAATGGCCAAATCCAGTCCTATTGAAACAGCCTGAAGAATGCAATCGTAATTTGCCTGTATGGGACCCAAGGGTTAGTGTATTATTTTTTCCCCTACAAATTCGCACTGTGCAATAACGAGTAGAAGTCATCTGCATAAACTGAGGGAGACTTCCCATTCTGTTACGTATGAGTGGACATGTTCGTATCACACTTTCTTTTTAATCTCAACTAGAATTGTCCTCTGGTGTGAGAAGTGTAATTATGTACCCTGGAACCATGTTTAATTGTACGTAGTTTATAATATCAAAGTCACTAACAATTTATATATAGAACTACCTTATAAGTCAAAGTTGTGTGAGCATTTGCACTTAAAAAAAATAATAATAAAAGGATACTAAAAAAAAAAAAGAAAATTTAGTATCCAGTAATGAGCAAATTTACTATTATTCCCAATACTGTATAAAGTGAAATTAAAGAACAGTAAGATCTTTCATTGATTAATTAACAAAGATATTTGAGATTTTTGACCAAAGCAAAATTAGTAAAGAAATATTGGCATGATCCGAAGCACATCTTTAGCCACCTCAGATGCAGTGAGGAGAGTGAGCATCACACTCCAGTGAAGAATTCTGCATCCAGCGTGGACATGGACTGAATTAAAGCACATTTTTTTTTGACGTTGCTCGTAGAGTGGCCTTATTATTCTCTTACATTTTACAAGGAAAGACAAATCAATGACTATTATTTTCATGAACACAGAAGTGCTTCAAAAAGATTTCTTTTCTGAAATCTGAAATACTGTTTGAAAAAAAAAGTGTGTTTTCTTTGGGTAGCAGTTGTTTCTCCGATGGGTTTTGCTTATATTTTTATGAGTGTCTTGTAGTGGAAACCACACATCTTTATTAAGGCCTATGTTCTGACTCTAGCATATGGACTAACTAGCTTTGTAATTTACACAATGGAAATATATATATATATATATATATACTTTCCTTCAACTTCAAAATTTTAATCTCAAGGTAATGCTTTTATTATGGTTTCTAAGTATGCATTTGAATTGTCTTCTTTTTACTATGTGCAGAATTTTTTTTTCCTGTTTTATACATGCATGTGTTCCATTTAGATTGACTGGTGAACAGTTACATTCATTGCACAGATATAAACAGATTTACCAGTGTTTGCATTGGGAGTTCATCCTGATAGAAACATATGTCCTTGCTCTCGTTCTGCATTTTATTTTATTTTTTTTTTCTTAATTTGGAGTATCATTGCTATACAGTGTTGTGTTAATTTCTGGCTGTATCGCGAAGTGAGGTGAATCAGTCATACATATACATATATCTGCTATTTTTTAGATTCCCTTCCCATTTAGGTCACCACAGAGAACTGAGTAGAGCTCCTTGTGCTGTACAGAAGATAAATTAGTTATCTATTTTATACATAGTAGTGTATACATATCAGTAGACCTTTAATTTTGACAACTATTAACTCTCCCTTTTTTCTGCCTCAAAGAGAATATTAAGGGCTGCTGATCAGAGAAAAGTCATCCAGAAGAGTACAATATCCTGGTGTTAGATATATAACAATGCTTGAATTATAGTTTCTTAAATTCTATAGATATTTAGGAAGGCTTTAAAAACATGATGTATATTACATAAAATGAGATGCATTAAGAACAAATACCAATAAATGTTGTAAAGAGGTCAAACACAACTTAGCCACTGAACAACAGCAACCAATAAATGTATTTAGATGATTCAGAACAGTGAAGAGGATGCTGTTAACGTTAGGTGAAGCTTTATAAACTATGAGGGAAAATAATAATTTATTTATAAGAGAATCACAATACTGGGTATATTTAAATATTGATAAATGAAAAGCAATAATAATAATGGGAGCGTAGACTATAAAGGAAATACCAAAACACTTTCATCACACTAACAAATAAACTGCTTTCTTTTCCCCACATTCTCCTCTGGGCCTAAGGCAGAGCTGTGATCACATCATAATTGTGGGAGGTATAGATGGTAATGCATTATTTTCTTTTTTTGAAGGAAGTGGCAAGGAAGGGAAGGAACGATTTTTAAGATAATTTTTGAATAATCTTAAAACTTTAAAACTTATTTTCTAATTTAAAAAATCAAGCTACATTTTAGCCTGGTAATCCAATAAAAAGAAAATTGCAATGGAAAAGAAGATCACAATTGTTACTGATTATATCATCCCACTGACGTTTATCTAATGCATGTGACCATTGAACTAACTGTAGCCCGAGCCTCACATAAACTTTGTAACTTCACAGTTGAGACTGAGTAAGGAAACATCAATTTAGCTACAGTGATCAGGGGCTTCCCTTGTGGCTCAGTAGGTAAAGAATCTGCCTGCAATGCAGGAGACCTGGGTTCGATCCCTGGGTTGGAAAGATCCCTTGGAGGATGACATGGCAACCCACTCCAGTATTCTTGCCTGGAGAATCCCCATGAAGAGAGGAGCCTGGCAGGCTACAGTCTATGGGGTCACAAAGAGTCAGACTTGACTGGGTGACTAAGCACACACTGATCAGTACTGACTCATGAAATAGCTGAAATGCCCCTACTCGTCATGATTCTGGCTGGTTTTAACTCTGCATAGGAATTAAAAAGATGATTCAGTGATTTGAAATAATAGAAATCCAGCCACATATTCATATTTTGGGATAATGGTAAATCATGTTTTAAAATACAATGTAAGTAATTTTAGTCATCAGTTTCCACTTTTGCGGGGGAGGTCACAGCTTCCAATACAGACTGATATTGTGATTATCAGTCTAGACTCCCAGGAAGATGCTAGCATGAGCTGAAAGTCTAGCCTCCTTATTCAGAAAATGTTAATGCAAGAAGATCTTCTTACTACACATGAACTCCTTAGCATGTACAACCAGACTGGAACTTCTGGTTTTTTCAGAGACTCTATGGAATAGGGGAAGCTCCTCTCCAATATGAAACTGTCGTGGTGGTGGTGGAGATCTTAAAAAGTCAAATCTTACCTAAGCCTTTTAACAGTGAGGATCATTATTCTTCCGCCCTGTCTATCCCAGGAGGCTTTTCAGCTGGAATGGAGCTCTTCAGGAAACTGAGAAAGTAAGAAGCTATAGTGTCCCAGAAGGGTGATATAGGAAAGAATATCAATAAAACCAGAGGAATTGAAGGCTGAAGATTCCATGGGGTTTCAAGAGGCTGTCTTATCAACATGATTAGACATACTAGTATTCATTTTGGTAAAATTTTTATATAATTCTGATACCTTAGTAACTTTTATTTATTTACTTCAGTTTCACAGTAGTGTATAACTTTAAGCATTTAGAAATACTAAACTGGTATTTGAGACTAGCTGGAATTAGGTAGTTTCACAACTTGACTTGGGGGAGGAAACAGCTTTTGGGTATAGATAAATATTAAAAATCTATAATATAAAAGGTGAAGCTGAGAATAAGACTATCTTCTCTCTTTGAGCAAAAAATGCACAAGTATAGAAAGAAAAGAAGAAGGAGATAACACGATTTAAATAAAACCCCAACATTTATGGGCAGTGAAATTGCAACG
The DNA here is from genome assembly GCF_027580195.1 of Bos mutus. Taxonomy (NCBI): domain Eukaryota; kingdom Metazoa; phylum Chordata; class Mammalia; order Artiodactyla; family Bovidae; genus Bos; species Bos mutus. Next base: position 3,560,794 of record NC_091630.1, on the reverse strand, counting down.
TGAGAAGGTAGCAAAACACAACCTCAAGGAAACTTTGCTGGATGCAAAATGCTCCAGAAAAACTGATGAAGACACCAGGAGCATGACTTCCTTTTCTGGGAAAGCACTGCGGTGTTCTGGGAAGGAAATTAAAGAACGTTTGGCGTATTCCATCAACATTCCCCGTTTTGGAGAGGTTAGTGAAGGGTGTGTGTGTAGACCATAAAGTGAGTGAGGGGCTTCCCGGGGGTAAGAGTGGATGAGAATCCTCCTGCCAGTGCAGGGGTGCAGCTTCAACCCCTGGTCTGGGAGTGTTCCACATGCCAAGGAGCAACTCAGCCCGTGGGCCACTGCTGGGAGCCACCACGGGAGATCCCACCCATGACAAGGTCATGTGGAAGAGCCATGACGAGCAAGGCGGATCATGGCTTGAGAGATTGCCTGGATCTCCTCAAGCATCTACCCCCAAACCAGAATCTGTCTGTCTTACTATTTTGTGCCTTTCACCAACTCTTCTAAGGCTATCCCCGACCACCTTTCCCTGGAAAAAGTCAACTTAGGGCTTTAGTTAATAAGTCTACTGGGCATGATAGGAGTGTTTCAATTCAAATCCCTCTGATGGCTTTCTAGCTTGCCTGACAGGTTTATCCAGACTCTTGCAGCTACGCATGTGATTGATCACAGTCTCCCTACTGTGAGAGACATGGTAAGCTTAAAACATTCTAAAAATATAGAGCCTTTCAAAGAGTTAAAAGCTATTAGAGTAGTGCTGGTGTAGGATTTCATTGTTGAGCCAGTGCTTGCTGCCAGGTGCCCATATCCCTTACCCACTGTGCGCCTGGGAGCGCATTGGTTAACATAGTGGAAATGTAAGAAAAACAAGCAGCAGCCTTGGAATTAACCACATCAGACCTTTGAGCTAATTGGTTCTTTCTTTGTAGTAACTCACTGCACCTTTGCTCCGTGAGAATGTAACTCTGTTTAGTACTTTCTGAGGCTGGGAGAAATAAAGAAGAAACACTTTAAGGGAAAACAGGTTTTCTGGCTGAGCACCTTTATCACAAAAGGGTCATAAAATGTCCACAGGCCTCCAAGGCCAGAAGATGTTGTACACAACATTGTTTTGGGAAAGGTACGCAGAAAAAATCCTGGTTTTGATAAAGACAAAACAGATGTGATGTTTGGGCTGACTCTGTATGACTTTGCATCTTTCATTTCCCTCTATGTGCAAGTCAAGGTATAAAAGTTCCTTTTGAAAATAAAGTTGTGGGCCTCGCTCACCGAAGCTTGGTGTGGAAAATTCTTCAAGAGATGGGAATACCAAACCACCTGATCTGCCTCTTGAGAAATTTGTATGCAGGTCAGGAAGCAACAGTTAGAACTGGACATGGAACAGCAGACTGGTTCCAAATAGGAAAAGGAGTACGTCAAGGCTGTATATTGTCACCCTATTTATTTAACTTATATGCAGAGTACATCATGAGAAATGCTGGGCTGGAAGAAACACAAGCTGGAATCAAGATTGCCAGAAGAAATATCAATAACCTCAGGTATGCAGATGACACCACCCTTATGGCAGAAAGTGAAGAGGAACTAAAAAGCCTCTTGATGAAGGTGAAAGTGGAGAGTGAAAAAGTTGGCTTAAAGCTCAACATTCAGAAAACGAAGATCATGGCATCCGGTCCCATCACTTCATGGCAAATAGATGGGGAAACAGTGGAAACAGTGTCAGACTTTATTTTTCTGGGCTCCAAAATCACTGCAGATGGTGACTGCAGCCATGAAATTAAAAGACACTTACTCCTTGGAAGGAAAGTTATGACCTACCTAGATAGCATATTCAAAAGCAGAGACATTACTTTGCCAACAAAGGTTCTTCTAGTCAAGGCTGTGGTTTTTCCAGTGGTCATGTATGGATGTGAGAGTTGGACTGTGAAGAAGGCTGAGCACCGAAGAATTGATGCTTTTGAACTGTGGTGTTGGAGAAGACTCTTGAGAGTCCCTTGGACTGCAAGGAGATCCAACCAGTCCATTCTGAAGGAGATCAGCCCTGGGATTTCTTTGGAAGGAAAGCTGAAACTCCAGTACTTTGGCCACCTCATGCGAAGAGTTGACTCATTGGGAAAGACTCTGATGCTGGAAGCGATTGGGGGCAAGAGGAGAAGGGGACGACAGAGGATGAGATGGCTGGATGGTGCCACTGACTCGATGGACATGAATCTGAGTGAACTCCGGGAGTTGGTGATGGACAGGGAGGCCTGGCGTGCTGCGATTCATGGGGTCGCAAAGAGTCAGACACGACTGAGCAACTGATTTAATCTGATCTGATCTGATCTCTTTTCTTCCTTCCCTCACTATGGATAAATAGCATTTAATGGTTCAAATGGAGGTCAAGGATAAAGCATACCATCATTTCTTCCATTTTTCTTTAATCCAGGTTCTTAAAGGTAGCAGGGATTTACTCCTACTTGTGACAATACTGTCTAGGCTAGGAGACTTAGGTCTAACGAGAAGAGGACACCACTGAGAAGATGCTCCTTCGGGGCCACTTCCATGGAGGAGGAGCCAAAGCACAAAGAAATTACTCTGTCCTCACCAAAAATGACTTTAGTCCATGGAATTTTGTTTTTAACTAACATCAATATTTTCAGATATCATTATCATGTGCATTAAAGAGAAACATCAATGCAAAACTTTTAAAGTAAATAGAATTGTTCAGGGTTGTAGTCAGTTGCCATGTGAATGTACAAACATCAAGCTTTAAAAAATGTATCATTAATAATTGTTTTGAAATAAGATTGAACTAGATGCATAGCAGTAATGATCATGGTATGGTAGGGAATATTTTTTGAAACATACAAGGGATTTACATGACAAGAAGACACATAGTATTCTAGTAAGGAAGAAGAAAGGAGGGGCAAATGTAGCAGCATGCAATATAACTGATGGTTAAAAATCGGATATTCTAAAAATATACAATCCCTGAATTAAAATTTGATACAATTTGAAAAATAATTCAGCATTTTTGAACTTGGAAAAATTATTCCAGACATTCTTTACAAAAAGAAATGTGAAAATACCTAGGATGTTTAAGAAAAAGATTGAGAAGATATTCAATTTTAAATTGATTAAGCACTATATGATTTAACAAAAATCAGTAAAATGCAAAAATAGACTCATCAGTGAAACCAAAGATGAATGTCTAGAAAGACATAGACATATTTTAAAACAGTGCGATAAGGAAATTTTATCAATAAATGTTACATAGACAGGAGATTTTTTCATTTGAAAATAGAAAGTTAGATACCAACCTCATATATCACATGAAATATTTCCAGATTTATTGAAATCATAAATTTAAAAAATTATAATTTTGTTTTAAAAAAGAGTTTCCATAGGATATAAAATTCAGAAATAAGAGAAAATCTTTGTTACCTTCATGCTTAAACATCTCCATTCTCAGCTTTACCACTCAAAGAGAAAAATAACTTTTCTATGGGGAAAACAAAACAAAACAAAACAACAAAATCTGAAGGAAACAGGGTCACATCTCTAATATGCAAATATTTATTAAAATGAAAAAAAAAAGATATCCAACCTTAATAAAAAATGTAGTGAAACAAAATATCATCTTATTATAGCATATAGAAAATGATTTAAAACTTTGACTGAATTGTATTTCTGTCCAACAGAACTTTTTGTGATGATGGAAATTTTCTGTATCTTTAGTATCAAATATGATATGTATTAGCCATATGTGATTATTGAGTATCTGCCATATGTCTAGTGTGACTGAGAAAATGAATTTTAATTTTATTTATTCAATTAATTAAATTATAATTTTTAATAATTTCTGATCATTAGTTGCTGGACAGTGAAGTTATAGAGTTTTAACTGAAATATATGTTTTTCCCCATATCATAAGTAAAATAGCTATACATCATAATTTTTCAAGAAATCTGGGCTTATGCACCAAATTTCCTAAATATTTTATCTCTGACATAATAATTCCATTCTCTCTGACCCAAAAATTTCACACTGAACTTTTTACTGTGAGAGAACAGAATCGTGAGTGCAGACAGTGCTTATGCTGTGCTGTGCTAAGTCCTGTCTGACCCTTTTCAACCCCTTGGATTGCAGCCCGCCAGGCTCCTCTGTCCATGGGGATTCTCCAGGGAAGAATATTGGAGTGGGTTACCATGTCCTCCTCGAGTTGATCTTCCCAACCCAGGGACTGAACCTAGGTTTCCTGCATTGCAGATGGATTCTTTACCATCTGAGACAACAGGGAAGCCCAAGAATCTGGAGTGGGTAGCCTATCCCTTCTCCAGGGGAACTTCCCAACTCAGGAATCAAACCCGGGTCACCTGCATTGCAGGCAGATTTTTTACCAGCTGAAATACCAGGGAAGCCCAAAAATGTGTATACAAGAGTGTTTATTGAATTGGAAAATGTAGACCGTATAAATACCTGAAAGTAGAGAAAAATTTAATTAGATTTGATGCAATAAGTCACCACAGCCTCCGCATAGCGGAACTACCATGCTGCTTCACTTCTGTGCTCAGTATCCTCCTGAGTTTCAGGTACAGTACAACGCAACAGCTAAGAAGCAGTATGATCAGTGCCTGGGAAAGTCACATTATCCTTTGTCTTGTTTCTGGGGCCATTCTGCCGTTAGTTACTCCTCAGCAAATTTTGATTCTGTAGATCCTATCTACAGAAGTGGTCCCTTCACTTCATGGCAAATAGAAGGGGAAACAATGGAAACAGTGAGAGACTTTATTTTCGGGGTTCCAAAATCATTGCAGATGGTCACTGCAGCCATAAAATTAAAAGGCGCTTGCTCCTTGGAAGAAAAGTTATGACCAACCTAGACAGGATATTAAAAAGCAGAGACATAACCTTGCCAACAAAGGTCCATGTGGTCAAAGCTATGGTTTTTCCAGTAGTCATGTATGGGTTTGAGAGTTGGAGTATAAATAAAGCTGAGTGCTGAAGAATTAATGCTTTTGAACTGTGGTGTTGGCGAAGACTCTTGAGAGTCCCTTGGACTGCAAGGAGATCCAACCAGTCCATCTTAAAGGAGATCAGTCCTGAAAATTCACTGGATGGACTGATGCTGAAGCTGAAGCTCCAAAGCTTTGGCCACCTGATGCAAAAAACTGACTTATTTGAAAAAACCCAGATGCTGGGAAAGATTGAAGGCAGGAGGAGAAAGGGGTGACAGAGGATGAGATGGTTGGATGGCATCACTGACTCAATGGACGTGAATTTGAATAACCTCAGGGAGTTAGTGATAGACACAGAAGCCTGGCATGCTGTAGTCCACGGGATTGCAGAACTGGACATGACTGAGCAACTGAATTGAACTGATAGTTCATCATCCTTTATTCTCATATGCATTTACAGCTAACTGCAACTCTTAAGCATGAAAGAGGTGAAGTTTTGAATTTTATATATGCCATAGTAATAAATTGAAATTTCTTCTCTTTTCCACTTCCATTTAACTATAAACTCACTAAGAGGTGGAAACGTTTCTTAGCCAATAGTATTTCCCAGTATTATGAAGCACACTAATCAATACAATACATATTTTGAATCAATTAACTGAATGACTTCCAATCCTTTAAGAGACCTGCTCATTGCAATGGGGTAAATTTGCGAAAGTCTAACTGTTGCTGTTCAGTTGCTAAGTCATGTCTGACTCTTGGAGACCCCATGGACTGGAGCAGGCCAGGCTCTTCTGTTTCTGCTATTTCCTAGGGTTTGCTCAAATTCATGTCCATTGTGTCGATGATGCTATCAAACATCTCATCCTCTGCCACTCTTTCCCCCTTTTGTCTTCAGTCTTTCCCAGTATCAGTCTTTTCCAACGAGTTGGCTCTTTGCATCAGGTGGCCAAAATATTGGAGCCTCAGCTTCAGCCACAGTCATTCCAATGAGTATTCAGGACTGATTTCCTTGAAGATTGACTGGTTTGATATCCTTGCTGTCTGAGGGAATCTCAAGAGTCTTCTCCAGCACCATAATTTGAAAGCATCAATTCTTCAGCACTCAGTCTTCTTTATGGTTCAACTCTCACATTTATACATGACCACTGGAAAAACCCTAGCTTTGACTATATGGACCTTTGTCAGCAAAGTGATATGTCTGCTTTCTAATACACTGTCTATGTTTATCACAGCTTTCCTTCCAAGGACCAAGTGTCTTTTACCTTACTGGATGATTTTGGAGCCCAAGAAAATAAAATCTGTCACTGCTTTCACTGTTTCCCTTCTATTTGCTGTCAAGTAATGGGACCAGATGCCATGATATTAGTCTTTCTAAAGTTGCATTTCAAGCCAGGTTTTTAACTCTCCTCTTTCATCCTCTTAAAGAATCTCTTTAGTTCCTCTTTATTTTCTGCCACTAAAGTGGTATCATCTGCATATCTGTTATGAACCTCCATCCATTGTTCTACAGATACTCTATCAGATCTACCCCTTGAATCTATTCCTCACATCCACTGTATAATCATAAAGAGTTCGATTTAGGTCAAGATCATACCTGAATGGCCTAGGAGCTCATGATCTGAGCCACAGTCAATGCCAGAGCTTACTTTTGCTGACTGTATAGAGCTTCTCCATCTTTGACTGCAAAGTATATAATCTATTTGATTTTGATGTTGACCTTCTAGTGATGTCCATGTGTAGAGTCATCTCTTGGGTTGTTGGGAAAGGATATTTGCTATGACCAGTGTGCTTTGTTGACAAAACTCTGTTAGCCTTTGCTCTTCTTCAGTTTGTACTCTGGAGTCAGACTTTCCTGTTACTTCCGGGCATCTTTTGACTCCCTCCTTTTACATTCTGATCCCCTATGACGGAAAGGACAGCTTTTGGGGGTGTGAGTTCTAGAAGATATTGTAGGCGTTCATGGAACAGGTCAGTTTCAGCTCCTTTGGCGTCAGTGGCTGAAGCATAGACTTGAATTACTTTGATGCTGAATGGTTTGCTTTGGTAATGGACAGGAATCATTCTATCTTTTTTGAGATTGCACCCAAGTACTGCACATCAGACTCTTTTGTTGACTATGAGGACTGCTCCATTTCTTCTAAGGGATTCTTGCCCACAGTAGTAGACAAATGGTGATCTGAATTAAATTCTCCCATTCCTGTCTATTTTAGTTCTCTGATCCCTAAAATGTGGATGGTCATTCTTGCTATCTCTTGCTTGACCACGTCTAATTTACCTGGAATCATGGTTCCAACGTTCCAAGTTCCTATGCAACATTGTTCTTTGTAGCATTGGACTTTACTTTCACCACCAGACACACCCACAGCTGAGTGTGGTTTCTACTTTGACCCGGATATGTCACTTCTGCTGGAGCCAATAATAACTGCCCTCTGCTTTTTCCCAGTAGCATATTGACCACCTTCTGACTGGGGGGCTCATCTTCTAGTGTCATATTTTTGCCTTTCATTCTAGCCATGGGGAGAAGGCAATGGCAACCCACTCCAGTACTCTTGCCTGGAAAATCTCATGGGCAGAGGAGCCTGGTGGGCTGCAGTCCACGGGGTCCTTAAGAGTCAGACACGACTGAGCAGCTTCACTTTCACATTTCACTTTCCTGTATTGGAGAAGGAAATGGCAACCCACTCCAGTGTTCTTACCTGGAGAATCTCAGGGACGGGGGAGCCTGGTGGGCTGCCATCTCTGGGGTCGCACAGAGTCAGACACGACTGAAGTGACTTAGCAGCAGGAGCAGCAGCTGCAACAGCAGCTAGCCATGCAGTTCTCCAGGGAAGAATACGCCTTCATGGACCACAGCCTTGTGGTAGCACAAGGGCTTGTGTAACTCAATGAAGCTACCAGCAATGCTGTGTGGGAGCACCCAAGACAGTCGGCTCACAGTGAAGAGTTCTGACAAAAAAAAGGTCCACTGGAGAAGGAAATGGCAGCAACTCCATTATTCTTGCCTGGAGAACCCCATGCACAGTATAAGTCTAATTAATTCCTCAAAATGTATCGGCTATAGATGAGTAATAAATTCATTTTTATGGATTAAGTTAATGATCAATTCTGAATATTGGTCTGTGTATTTATCTTCTACTCTGCTTGGCATTTTTTTTTATCATTGGAATGATGATTATAAGTACATAAATTATTCAAAGTAAATAATAAGACAAAGATTATAAAGACTTCATTAATTACAAAGCTAGATAAGCTATCTTGAAGATTTACCAGCGATCATTTGTACAGTTTTATTGGTGAAACCATAATTCACTTTATCAGATTTTATTATTTGATATTTAACCAATAGATTTCACATTATTGAAACAACTGATGTATCTCTTACTAGTACAATGTTTCCCCCTTCCTTTAGAAATATTTTTTGAAAGCTAGTTTAACTTCAAATTAAATAATATTTTTCTTTATTTTGTCATCTACCGATAGTTTAATAATACTGACGTCACATTTGTAAATTACAGAAATCATCAGAAACATATGCCATGTTTCCCAGGGAAAAATATGAATTAAACAAACCCAAATTAATATGTAAGAAAAATGGAAAAGAGACCAGTTGAATCAGTTTAGGACAGTTGCCACAGAACATAGAACAGAGAAAGCCCTTTCAAAGCAATATTTAGATGATTTATTTCATCTCCTCTTTATACATTTTTCAAACAACAGATGAATTAGGACTAGCTGTGTCCCCATGCAGTAGTGTTTTATAAAGGTATGTGATGCTCATTTTGGCTCAGCACAGCTGAGCCCTGTCTCTTTCACATGCCAGGGGGTCTTAAAAGTGACTTTTAAAATTGGCTTTTAAGTTGTCCTGTTCTTACCTGTTGCTGGAATCTGAAGTTATGAAAGGAAAAGAATATCATCCCTTTGAAATTGAGTCCTGCTCTTTTACTCACTGTCTGAAGACATGTGGTTATCAGAAAGGTAGAGTTTTGGAGGTCTTGCTTTTTTTTTTTTTTTAAGTTTAAAATATTAACTCTTAAAAAACCAGTATCACCACTTCACATAAATGAGGCTGCTATAAGTATATGACTTTTCCCTCTAACTATACATTTTACAAATAGCTTTTATAATTCTGTTAAAAACCTTGGAAGATGATGGTGGTCTTTTATATTCTGTAACCAAGATGCATCATATGTGTATTTTTCATTACAACAAAATCTAATCTATTCTAAATAAGTATCCTAGGTTCTACTTTTGGAAATGTTTAGTTGTTCAAAAACCTTTTTTACTTTAGATTTTCAGAATTTAAAATGGCTGATCAAATTAGAAGGATAATGTGTAACTACAGTTCAAAAGTACCCTTAAAAAATTACATGACATATGTTTGTTGACATATGTTGATTTTGGAAGGAAAATGCAATCATTGAATAGGAATATTCAATTTTTCATAACTCAGGAAAGTAAAATATTTAAAATATTACTTTCTATTATACTTACAAGTTTTCTCTAATCACTTTATGTTTTTTAAGTTTTTAAAACCAACTCATTCTATGTTTGCTAATTTCTCTTTGGCAGATAATTCTAATTTTCTCAAAACATTTTTGTGTCATTTTTTGAAATAAAACCTTCTGGGGTGAACTATCAATTGGTTGTGAGAATGTTAATGTTCTGTAATTTTGCTACTTATTTGTATCATGATTTTGAGAAATTAAGAAATGACAGAGTATGCCTATGTTTATGTCACTCAATGAGAATTTTTTTTGCCCATTTTTGAGATTTTAAAATAAATCTGCTAAGGACAAATGACATTTTGCATTTTAGTGGGATTACTAAAATAAATACTTCAATCTGCGATTTATACTTAGGTGAAAGTCACCCAGTCATGTCTGACTCTTTTTTGATTCCATGAACTGTAGCCCACCAGGCATTCATGGGATTTCGTGGGCAAGAATCCTGGAGTGGGTTACCACTTCCTTCTCCAGGGCATCTTTCGAGCCCAGGATCAAACCTGTGTCTCCTGCATTGAGAGGTGGATTCTTTACCACTGAGGCAGCAGGGAAGCCCATGGCCTTGGCACACTAATGCAACTATTAGCATTTTATAATAAAATACCCACGTGTATGCATTCACACACATACACACAGATTCACTCACTTAAAAGAAAGCTGAAAACTAGGACGGAAAGATTACCTATTACCAGACTCTGAGGACATTTCCCATTTAGAAGTACTTGCCCAGCTATAATTAGACTCTACATAAAGACACAAGGATTATTGAAAGGTAATTTCATATTTTCCCCACTCTCTTTTATGAAACTCAATGTTTTACTATCTATACAAACATAGATACTTTAGCTACATTCTATGTTAAATGCACCCTTAACACATATTAAACTGCTTTACACATACATACCCAGAGTTCATTGCTAAACTTATTTTATTTCACTCTTGTTATGCTGTTGCTTAGATTAAAAAAATAATAATTATTTTTAATTGGAGGATAATTGCTTTACCGTGTTGTGCTGGTTTCTGCCATACATCAACATCAATCAGCCATAGGTGGCTTAGATTGTTTTAAATGTTGTTACTTAGCAATATCCGTTAGTATATACATTGCTGCAGACACAGCCTGCAGCGACGCAGTAGATTATATCCTTACATGACTCCCTCCTCTTGAGTGTGGGTGACAGCTGTGACTTGCTTTCGATAGAAGATGTGTTTACAATCAATAGAATATGGCAGAAGCAGTGGGATGCCAGTTTTTTGATTAGGTTACTGCATATGGCAGAGTCTCACTATCTTAATTGTTACGTTATATAAGACTTTGTTCTAGCTGACCAAACGGACAGAAGTTCTTCTGCTAACCCTGAAGGAAATGAGATTCAAAGCGGATTCTTCCCCAATCAGCCCTCCAGAGGAAAACGCAACCTGCCTGGCACTCTGACTGCAGCTACATGACCAAGAGGACTCAGCTGCACCCTACCCGTTCTTGACCCATGCAGCCACGGGATGATATATTTGGATTTTATGAAATTGCTAATTTTTTGGTGTTTTTTTTTATGTAGCAATAGAGAAATAACAAAGATATCTGCACATCCTACTCATTTTGGGTATAAACGTAGATAAATTTTTCCAGATAGCTTTGAGAATTACTTTGCTAGATTCCCATAAATCTTTGATGTTTTGATTGGGATCATATTAAAACTATGAACTATTTTATTAGCAAATGTGCATTTTCGCATACATTTTTTTAAAGCCCCAAATTATGTTCTCTTGATTCTTGTACTCTTAAAAAAATTGTGGTAAATACACAGTGCACAAAACTGACCATCTTAAACAGTTTCAAGTACACACTTCAGTAGTTAAATACAGTCACCGGTTGTGCAACCATCGCCACCGTCCATCTCCAGAGCTCTTTTCATCCGAGGCTCTATGCCTGTTAAACATAACCTCCCATCATCACAGTCGTCTCTGCCCTAGCTTCTGGAAATCACCATTCTTCTGTCTGCCTTTAGGGTTCTGACTGCACTGTGTACCCCGAACAGCATTCATCTTTTTGGAACTGGCTTGTTTCAGTCAGAATAATTCCTTAGTGTCCATCCACGCTGGAGCCTGTTACAATTGTCTTCTTTTTTACGACTAAATAACACCCCATCGGCTACGGATGCCACAGTTTTCTTGTCCATTCTTTACGGATGCCGCGTTTTTCTTGTCCATGTATTACTTGATGGGCACGTGGGTTGTTTCCACATTTTAGCTACTGTGAACAGTGCTGCTCTGAACGTGGGTGTGCTCAAATGCAGGTTTGTGTCCCTGCTCTCGATTTTGTGTGTGTATATGCAGCATTGACATTGTGAGGCTAATTGGTAATTCCGTTTTTAATTTTTTGAGAAGCTATCATACTGTTTTCCAGAGTGGCTCTCCTGTTTTACATTCCTCTCAGCAATGCACAAGGGTTCTAATTTCTCTACAACCTTGGTAACATTTGTTCTTTCTGTTTTTTTGATAGTGTCCATCTTAATGTTTGTCTAGAAGTAACTTTTTTTGAGATAAAAAATTTAATTTATCATTGATCCAGATGATTATGTTTCTACATTAATACATTGATATTATTTATATTAATAAATGAAATTTGCTGTGTTAAACCAGCATTATATTCCTACACAATGACTATAAAATGTCATATTACAATATGACAATCCATGTTATAACTCATGAAATATAATGTCAAAATAATTCATGTATTAATTCATATATTATTTTCATTTATTTTGAAAATAGCGTTGGTAAAACTATCATATTTTATTCTTGGTCAGTTTATGTGTCTCCTGAATTTAATTTATTAACATAGAAAAAAAATTAATTTTATTTTTAATCATTGTCTTCTGAATAAATTTTATTAATTACTTTTCATAGAAAAATGTGATTAACAGGGAGGGTCAATTATATTAGACTAGATATTTCAATCTTTTATCTCATTTTAAATCTCCACACCAGAGAATATACTGCCCTCTTCATTTTTAATTCATATATTTTGATCTTCTTTCTTTTTTTCTTTGAATATATTTTCTTGGATCTCTCTCTCTTTCTGTGTATTTTTGTGTGTATGTGTCTTTAAGAACCAGATTTTGAACAAATTTTTAATGCTTTTTCTTGCTTTCCTCTTTTCTAATTAATTTCTATATAGATTCTTGTTTACTTGCTTTTCCATCATAGTTTTCTTGTAGTCAAAGCACAATTTCTTTTCATTTTTTCCTGTTAGCAATGACAATGTCAAAGCAGGAATTTCTCCTTTGAACATAGCTTTAATTATATACCATAAGCTACTACTACGTGTATGCCACTGGATGAGGCTTAATGAGTAAATGAGTAATTTTGTTTCTATTTAACATAAGGAATGCTTATTTTCTGGAATTCTTTAAATTGTAATACAGTTGATTTACAATGTTCTGTTAGTTTCTGATGTATAGCAGAATGATCCCGTGATTTTCCATGTTCTTTTCTCTTACAGTTTATTGCAGGGTATTGCGTGTAGCTCCCTGTGCTATCTGGCAGGGTGTTGTTTATTTTGTATATGGTAGTATGCATCTGCCAGCCTCAGCCTCCTAATTTACTCCTCCCCCATCTCCTTTCCCTTTTGGTAACCATGAATTTACTTTCTGTGTCTGTGAGTCTGCTTCTGTTTCATAAATCATTTTGTGTCATATTTTGGATTCCACATATAAGTGATATCTATGGTATTTATCTTTCTTTTTCTGACTTTCTTCACTTAGTATTATAAACTGTAGGTCCAATTATTACATTGATTAAAGAAAGGTACTGAATTTTAAGGTAGCTTTCATTAATTTGATGTTTTATTGCATTTTATTTTAAACATATAGCTTTATTTATTGTGATTGATGAGCTGTAATTGACAGTGCTAATTAGTATGTGCATAAATAGATTTCTTTTAATTGTTATATTTTGGAGTGTGATGAACTATTTATATCTGCCTATAAAAATAATGTTTTTACAGAGGCATATTTTCATTTGGATTTTAAATAGACATATATTTCCAGTTGCCTGATACTCTGGCATATTATATTTTGAGTCTACATTATTTTTTTCATTCAAATGAATTTTACTTAGTAATTTCATTTTTGTGTTGTTGTAATTATTGTTTGATTTCTTTGTGAATGGCTAGAAGTAACACTTTATATAATAAATTACAGTTTTTATTGATTTTATTCATTCTTCTATATTTGCTCTGATATCCTATCTTACTGTTTCCATTAAATATGGATTGCTTGAAAAGTCTCATTTCTCAGATTGGTAAACCAGCTGATTCAGACAAACCTCCTGCTGAAATTAAAGAAAGCTATGTTTAAAAAAAGTAAATATGATTGAAGACGTAAGTCACTGAGGAAATGAATCACTATAAGCACAGAGAGAAAAGAACAATCCAGAATATAATATTTATTTTCCTTGTAGGCATTTGCTAATTCCAAAAGATATGGCTGGCAGCTCAAAAGCTGAGTAGTAGTTTTGACTAACACAGGCACTGAGAGGGAGGAATTTGGATGTAGGGTCAGATAAGGAGGAAAATCCTGGTAAAACAACAAAGTTTTGTGTGGCTGGCATAAAGAACCACCCAAGTGAGAGTGAACCAGAATAGATCATCTCTCGCAGGCACAGAAACAGCTTTTTAATCTCATCCCTTGATTGAATTAAATATTCTGGGATTGCTAGAGTTTCCAGCACTGAAATAGTCTCTCAAATTTGACACTGTTACCTATATTTGAACAGCAGATACACTATGATGTAGAATTCCAACTTAAAGTTTTCCTAACATAGAGAGAGCAAATGAGAAGTCTACTCATACAGTATTATTTGTAATAGCCCTTGGGGGCCGGGGCAGGGTGGGGTGGGGTGGGAATCCATGTCTTTGAAGAGTGTAGTGGGTTAATAAATTTGGCATATTCATTCAAAGGGACAATACACAAAAAGGGAAACACATTAGGAAGTGATACTGATCAAAGAAGGACTATCAGGAAAGCATATTGTACAAGTCCATCAAAAGCAAGATCCAGTGCAGACTCTAAGCTGTATTGTCAGAAGCTGGGACAGCAGTTCTATATGGAGAGTAAGAGAATCGTGAGTAGGAATGGATAGCAAGCAGGCTTCTGAGCTACTGAAAATCTTTGTTTTTTTTGAGTTGGGTGGTGGTTGAATGGATGTTTGCTTGGGATCATTTATTGAGTTATACTTTAGTATTCTGTGCCTTTACTATGTGTATATTATGCTCTACAGTGAGATCAGGTAGGATCAGTCGCTCAGTCGTGTCCGACTCTTTGCGACCCCATGAATCACAGCACGCCAGGCCTCCCTTCCCTGTCCATCACCAACTCCCGGAGTTCACCCAGATTCACGTCTATCGAGTCAGTGATGCCATCCAGCCATCTCATCCTCTGTCATCCCCTTCTCCTCTTGCCCCCAATCCCTCCCAGCATCAGAGTCTTTTCCAATGAGTCAACTCTTCGCATGAGGTGGCCAAAGTACCGGTGTTTCAGCTTTAGCATCATTCCTTCCAAAGAAATCCCAGGGCTGATCTCCTTCAGAATGGACTGGTTGGATCTCCTTGCAGTCCAAGGGACTCTCAAGAGTCTTCTCCAACACCACAGTTCAAAAGCATCAATTCTTCAGCACTCAGCTTTATTTATACTCCAACTCTCAAACCCATACATGACTACTGGAAAAACCATAGCTTTGACCAGATGGACCTTTGTTGGCAAGGTAATGTCTCTGCTTTTGAATATGCTATCTAGGTTGGTCATAACTTTCCTTCCAAGGAGTAAGCGTCCTTGAATTTCATGGGTGCAGTCACCATCTGCAGTGATTTTTGAGCCCAGAAAAATAAAGTCTGACACTGTTTCCACTGTTTCCCCATCTATTTCCCATGAAGTGGTGGGACCGGATGCCATGATCTTCGTTTTCTGAATGTTGAGCTTCAGGCCAACTTTTTCACTCTCCTCTTTCACTTTCATCAACAGGCTTTTTAGTTCCTCTTCAGTTTCTGCCATAAGGGTGGTGTCATCTGCATATCTGAGGTTATTGATATTTCTCCCGGCAATCTTGATTCCAGCTTGTGTTTCTTCCAGTCCATCGATTCTCATGATGTACTCTACAGTGAAAAAGTAATAGTAAAATTACTGAATGATATGGTATTTTTATAGGTTAAATTTTACTGTTAGTTGAAATATTTTACCCATTCTACAAATGAGGAAGCTGGAATTAAAAAATATTAAAGTTTTTGTTCTGGTGGTCAATATGAAGTAGCTGATATTAAGTTTAAATATGTTGCTGCTGCTGCTAAGTCACTTCAGTCTTGTCCAACTCTGTGCAACCTCATAGATGGCAGCCCACCAGGCTCCCTCGTCCCTGAGATTCTCCAGGCAAGAATACTGGAGTGGGTTGCCATTTCCTTCTCCAATGCATGAAAGTGAAAAGCGAAAGTGAAGCCACTCAGTGGTGTCTGACTCCTAGCGACCCCATGGACTGCAGCCTACCAGGCTCCTCCGTCCATGGATTTTCCAAGCAAGAGTACTGGAGTGGGGTGCCATTGCCTTCTCCGTTAAATATGTTAATATCATTTAAAACTTAAGGTTGCAGTATAGCTTTCTATACTGCAAAAAAAAAAAAAAAAAAAGACCAAACACACACACACACAAACTTTCAATAATCACAACTAAATTCTAATCCTTAAAGTTAAGGACTAGAGTATAAGTACGAGCTGTAAGTATAGGAATATGTAATATTTTTTCTAACCCATTTCCCTCTTTTATAATACTTATATACAAGCAAATATGGATTTTTTTTAACCTTAATATGGGCCACATGTCTTTTTAACTCTAAAATCAGAGAGGGCATAAATAGACAGTATAGAAATATTGCCTCATCTAACTATAAATTAGTACGTGTTCCTTATGGAATTTCTCTAAATCTGGGGGAGGCTTATTCTATCATTGGACAGGTCTGTCTCTAGAACCATAATTCCATTGTTTGACATTTAACTGCAAGCATTTCAGATACATATCAATTGGGATTGACCTTCAGCAAATTATATAACCTCACTGTGCTTCAGTGTCTTCATCTGCAAAATCAAGGCAATAGTCACACCTACTTCATAAAGTTGTAAGTAGATTTAAAGAATTTTTTATGCAATGTATCTAGAACTCTGTACCAAATACCTTCTATGTTGGCTGATATTATCAATGATAATAATAAATAATATTATTTATAGTATCAGTCAGTTGGGTCTGACTCTGTGACTCCATGGACTGTAGGCTCCTCTGTCCATATGATTCTCCAGGCAAGATTAGTGGAGTGGGTTGCCATTCCCTTCTCCAGGGGATCATCCCAACCCAAGTATCAAACCTGGGTCTCCCGCATTGCAGGCGGATTCTTTACTGTCTGAGCCACCAGGGAAGCGTGTTATTTATGAAACTTGTTAGCATCACCTCATACTGTTTGATCAGAAGTGACTCAACAGCCGTTTATAGCTCTCTTAGGATTCCTCATAAGACACAGTCTCCTTTGCAATCCCATTTATGCATCTATTGAATCGATTTTTTCCTGATTGTGTTTTAATGGTCAAAAATACGCATATCTCTTTCAGCCATATTTGCTTCCTTTGCTTCTCACTTGGCTTCGAATGTGGGAAGGAAGGGTATAAATGGAAATTGAAAGGAAACATTCAGAAATTGCATTTCAGGTAACTAAAGTCAGTTTGTGCACATGCGTGCATGCTAAGTCACTCAGTCGTGTGTAGCTCTTTGCGACCCCATGGACCATAGCCCACCTGGCTCCTCTGTCCATGGGATTCTCCAGGCAAGAATACTGGGTGGGGTGCATGCCCTCCTCCAGGGGATCTTCCCAATCCATAGAAGTCACGTCTCCTGCGACTCCTGCATTGCAGGCGGGTTCTTTATTGCTGAGCCACCAGGGAAGCTGGAAGAGAACCCAGTAGATATATATTCTAAATTATAATGGAGTAAAATCTATAACTAACTGATGGAATGGGGTTAATGCTTCTTCAGTGTTTTTCAGACTATAGTCCATGAATCTCACTTAGCTTGCCCTTAAGCTGGCTTCCTACAGTGCCAGTCTAACCTTTTTGCTAGCATTTCTACAAATCATCTGTCTAGTTATGGCAGCCTGTTTACTTGGCTTAATTGAGAGGGTCTATTATTTGCACTTATTGTCCTGGTGAGATTGTTTATAGTGTCAATACTGCATCACTCAAAAAAACAAAAACAAACAAACAAACAAACAAACAAAACCGCCAGGAAGGACCGATAGTGTTTCAAGATATTTCTCCTTGCCAGTTGAATTTTTAAATATTTATTCACAATTTTTTCTCCCAAAACATTAGAGCCAATGTCATTTTCCTATCTTACTATAATGTTTTCTGACTACTTTGCAGACATTTCTTCCTTATTATCCACCAGGAAACAACATCAGCTTTGCAAATCTAGTTTTACAGATGTGTACATATTTTTGAATACACCCACACATATTGGCAATATTTGCCTGTGGTTTAGATACTGTTCAATTCTTAAAATAGTCTTTCAAATATTTTCCCTTGGAAACTAATGATGTGGATTTGATGCTGTCATTTTAAAATTTTAGTCTTTTCACCATAGATGTATATCCAAGAATATTGTTAGAATATTTTCCTGTTTTATATATAGAATAGATTTGAAAAATTTATAATGATGATCTGAGTCATATTTTAAGGTGAATTAATCTAATCATACTGGGGTCAATTTCTTTTATTTTCCTGACATTGTCAAAAAATATATAAGAAATAAGCCGTTTGTACCTAAGATATAGCAGAATTTAATAATTATTGAAGTAGAAGACACCCCAGTGCTAGAATAAAATAGGTCAAAAGTTTTGTTAATAAAATGTGTATATTTTATAATAATTTACTTCCTTATTTAAAAACAACTAGGAAATAATGTTATAAGACTGATGATATGCCACTGGAAGAGATACAAAATTTTAATGATGCTGAGAAAAAAAAAAAAAACCTAGCACTAAGAACAAATAAGAAGAGATAGCGTTTGACATTATAGCCAATAATTCTGTTAACATTTGTAGAATTGGTTTCAGGGAAAGATTAATTTTTCTTCCTACTTTGTAGTTTGAAATGACTTCATCTTTTAGCCACGTGGTAAGTATTCTTTCATAAGATGGATTTAAAAATAGTAATTTTTACAAAAATATCAGAACCACTCATGAAACGTCTATTTCCAAAACACAGCTGTCCTGGCCCTCACAGGGATGTGGAGTTTCTGGATTCTATTTCCCAAACAGAGATTGGTATGCATTCAAGATTTAGGCACCAACTGAAGCTAGTCTGAGAAACAGTGGGAAAATTGATCACTTAACATGTTGCAGTAAAGGAAGTATAACAGTGCCTCTGTTAGGTTAACTATATTTATTGGTATGGCATCAAACAAATACAGCATTCTCCACCTGGTTAACCATTTCAACTAGACAAAACTCAAAATGACAGAAGGAGGCGAAGTCTATATTTGAACCTAAAATATACAGCCCAGGAGAACATCCTGTCAAATACAAGATGACAGATAATTTCTCTCTCACCAAGTGCATGTAGTAATGAGTTTAAATCAGACTGAAATAGGACCATATCCCAAAATAGTTATAAAATCTCTAGCAAGAAATAAGGGCAGCAATAATATATGATACCTGCTATGTAAGGGAGAATTGACTCTACAGTGTTATACTAATGAACTACTAAATCTCTTCCCTAATTTTAAAGTATAATTTTATAGAAATGTATCCTGCAGATTTATAGTTTGCTTAATCAGAGAATAATTTTAAAAAGAAATATCAAATAATAATCCAAAATACTGTTTGCATGTGTGAGTTAGGTATATCCTTTGCAATTTCTTCCTATTTGAAACTACTAAAATCTTTCATATATCATCACTCAATTTAGAAAGGCCTTCTCAATCATCATCTATGAGGGATGCTCTTTAAATATACTATTTCCATATGTTTGTGAAGGAGAAGTGGACAGTAGAGGAGGAGATGGTTGGATGGCATCACAGACTCAATGGACATGTGTTTGAGCAAGCTCTGGGGAGATGGTGAAGGACAGGGAAGCCTGGTGTGCTGCAGTCCATGGGGTCACAAAGAGTCGAACACGACTGAGCAACTGAACGATGACAAATATATTTGGTAGAATACCTTTCTTTCAATTTTTATTTAACAAAAGTTTTATATATACATATATATATATTTAAGATGTACAGCACGATCTTTTGATACTCATATACCTAGTGAACTGATGACTACAGTCAAATACCTGAGATCTACTCTCAGCAAATTTCTAATATACAACACAGTAATTAGTAAGTATAATCAGCATGTTGTACATTGAATCCAAGAACTTATTTAGTAGAATGCCAGTGACAATTGACATTTGTGCCAATCAGTATCAGGTACTTCTCATTAGAAAACCTCTTGAAAGGGCGGTTATATAAACCTCCACAAGAATAAAACATATTTTTTGATAAGTAATGAGCTTACCTTATTGGATGATTTACAATATAGTAAACATGAAAGCTTAGCTGTAAAAATAATCCTAAAGAATTTTTGTTTGAGATTAACCCAGTTCGTTCCCACTGGGTACCTGGTTGAGCCTTTATTAAGAAAGGACAGGAGGACTCTCTCTCGCTTGCTTGCATTTGGATTCTGTTCTTCCTTAATCATGCCAGGCTCTCTCATCCTTGTCCTTTCCTATACTCCATGTTGACTTCTGTCTATTCATCTTGGATTGACCCTCTCCTTATTTTGAATTTGATAGATTATTTATGGAGTTCTCAGTGTCTCCAGTTGTATTGCTCAATAATTGGAATTTTGGGTTTAGTGTGTTCATCAGTTGTATGTATCTAGCAATAGTTTATCATTTCTATTTGCGTTTAACAAGCAGACTCATGAAAATGCTAGAGGTTAGGAAGATGCAGGCTGTCAACCAACATGTTCATTTTAATTATGTGCTGCAGCTGCTTGGGAATGAATTCATCCAGGCTTCACTGTTGTGGAAGGGCTAAATAATTTGTCATTTGTTGTAGAGGAGACAATTTCTGACCTGAATGGTATTTAAAGGCTCTTCACTTATTATGAAGATGAAAACAAACAAGGACAATGAAACCTAAAGTTTACTTCCTGTGTCAATTATAAAGATATCCTTAATGTAGCAATGTGTGGCTTTAACATTTAAATGTCAACTTCACTTGCATAAAATAATGTGTCTGTGTTTATTTAACATATTTACATAATAAATCCCTAAAAGCAAGCTTGGTCATTAGAGATCAGAACAGAGTGAATCAACTGCCATTTTTCTTGGCATATATGTAATAATTATGACCATCGTTAATTGTGTGGGATTTCCAGGTAGCTCGGCTGGTAAAGAATCCACCTGCAATCCAGGAGACCCTGGTTTGATTCATGAGTTGGGAAGTTCCCCTGGAGAAGGGAAAGGCTACCCACTCCAGTAAAGAATCTGCCTGCAATGCGGGAGACCTGGGTTTGATCCCTGGCTTTGGAAGATCCCCTCGAGGAAGGCATGGCAACCCATTCCAGTATTCCTGCCTGGAGAATTCCCATGAACAGAAGAGTATGGTAGGCTACAGTCGCAAAGAGTCAGACATGACCAAGCACAGAAGAAAACACAGCATAATTGTGTGCTTGATATATGATAAAACTTATTCATGTACTATGCCTAATATTAACGGTATTTTTGCAAGATTTCTATAATTCTTGTTTAATACATGACGGAACTGAGGGTCAGAGTGATTAGGTAACTTTAACTCCCTAATTCATGTAATAAATATTTATTGGTTACCTACCATTGATTATCTAGTTTGTATCAGGCATGTTGCTAGGTACTCAGTATATGGTCATGGGATGACAAAGCGTGCTTTTTGCCCATGTGGCACTTTAATTGGTGATATCTATCATCTTTGGCAGCATCAGGAAGACTGAATCACGCTCCAACCCTGCTGTTTACTAATCGAGTGCCACTTACTGCCTATGTGTCACTTTCTGGTTGTCTGTAATTCACTAGGTGGCCACATTTCTTAAATTTGATAACCATTGACTTATTTCATCTGTAATATGAGGACCACAGTAATATTTAAGTAGACAGTTAAGCCAGACACTTGCTTAAAAGGTTTAACTCCACTGATGGCTCCAGTGACTCTCCTAGAACAATGTACATATTTCTATTTGCTGGTAGCTCAGCGGTAAAGAATCTGGCTGCAAGTGCAGGAGATGTAGATGAGGTTTCAGCCCCTGGGTCAGGAAGATACCCTGGAGGGAGAAATGACAGCCCACTCCAGTATTCTTGCATGGAAAATCCCATGGACAGAGAAGACTGGAGGGCTACAGTCCCATTGGGTTGTAAAGAGCCAAACATGACTGACCAACTGCGCGTGCATGCAGTTAGACTCTAATACCAACTTTTCCCAAGGAGACATATCCATATAGTCGTAAAACTGTGTTCTTGTACTTGTCCATTTGAGAAAGCTGTATTGGCACTTACAACGTAGGATGCCGGTATTCTTTGGAGTCAATCTTCATCCTTCCTTCCTACCTCCTTCCCTCCCTTTTTTCTTTCACCCTCCCTTCCTTCATTTTTCTTTCTCAAGCAAACAAAAAACCCCATTCATTCATTATCAAACATTTACCATGTTCCATGCTAGGGTCCAGAGATATATATGAATGAATACAATATGGGATTTTCTGTGTATAGTGTAGTAGGAAAGAAAAAAAAATTCAGAAACTATAGTAGTTTCTGCCATCTACCAGGTGACTAGATAGTAAATTAGGCTTTCTGTCTGTGTTAATTTACAAGCTGGATATATGGAAAACAATCTTTGCATTGCTCTTGTATTGATAGCAGACTCACAATTCAACAGGGACACTGAGGCAGAAGTGTTGTTTTAACACCTAAGCTTATTTGAGGGTAGCATAGTTCCTGCATAATCGCCATCCTTGGTAAATGGCAGCACAGCAGTAAATGGTGGCTATTTTGATTTCACTAGAGCTGTGTTCTACTCCATAGCAGCTTCCCACTGATCCCTCATACCATCCTCCCACTGCAAATAAGAGAGAACAGAAGTTTTATTTTTGAAAGCCCATTGTTCAGATTTTTGCTCAGCTTGACAAAAGCAAAAATAAAATAAAATAAAATAAAAATAAAGGAGCACTATTGACATTTTAATTTTAATGAGATGTATATATGAAGTATAATAAGGCTAAAACGCTGTATTTTCCACATGTGGTGGGATCGAGCAGGTATCTGGACAATGTAAATATGCATTCTTGTTGAAATGTTTTCTTTTTCCTTTAATGGAGGAGGACATTTTCTCCTTGTTAGGTAGATAAATTTCTTAACTTTCAATTTTACTTTGCCCACTTAGATACAGCTATGTTTCTAAAACCCTGACAGTTTTTGGAGGGAAAAATCATACAATTCCTTTTATTAATTTCTTTACCTTTTACTATGACAGTCATTTCCACAAGGAGAATATTTAATAAAAAATGTGCTGAATCCAAAACCTACGAAGTCAAGTGCAGTAAAAGGTAAGAAGAGTCAGCTGTTCAGACTCCTTACTAATTGTGTGCTGTCACTGCTTCAATCGCTACTTCAGGATTTCAGCTCTCACTAAACTAGCAAGGAAAAAAAAATACAGCATCTGGGCATTCAACCAAAGCTCACATGCTGTCATTAAAACTGAACCACCTTGTGAAAAAGATTTGCTTAAATGATTTTTTTTTGCTCAGAGCAGGTGCTTAAATTTGTCAAGCTGTCTTTTTAGTTTGGTTGATTATTTCAGATCTTGCAAGTTTATTTCTAACAATATGTACAGTCATTAACAGGTGAGGAGACACATTTATTATTGTTTCCCCCAAGGTAGAAATAAACTGTACTTACTGAGTAGGGTGATCTCGCTTTTCTATTGAATCAACTACTTTACTCAACTTATGTAAAAGACTCATAATGATTGTTATTTTTTGATCCTCGAGCTTAACCATGCAACAAATTTTCTCAAGGAAAAGAAAAAAATCAGTGAAACTGCACATCTGCCAACTTTGTATGAACTAAACTTCTCTTCCTAAAACATAATGTCTCTTATATTTCTTCAGATGAGAAAGGTATTAGGAATAAGATGCACTTAAAAATAAAATTAAGAACCTATGAATTAATTTTTCACTCCAAGAATCCTTTATCTAGTATAAGAAACCAATAAAATGATGAGATATCAATAGCATATTTTATATTGGGATAAATGTAAACAAACTAATATTTAGGGCTTCTTAATGCAAAATATAAATTAATTTCAGAGAAAGAGAGAGAGAAAGACTTACTAAATAATTATAGGGGTTTGCCATGTACTACATCTCTGAAGTTTTCAAGTCTTCTTCCAAACTTGACTTTCCAGGTCAACATCTTCTTACCTGGAAGAAATAAACTGTTGCAATGTAGCATCACAAAAATGCATTATGTTGCTTAAAAATTTTAATAAATCTTACTTACAATTTGACAATTTTAGAAGAGGTTTCTTTCTAAGATGAAATCCCTTAGGCTGATTCATATGCCACTTACATCACTGGAAAATAAGTTTCCTATCTCTATGGTAGGTTAACACTACCTGCTTGAGAGTCATTCTTTCTTTGTTACATTTGATACATGTTCTGTTTTGTCTTTGCAGGAATGACGGATTGACAATTCTGTGTTCTAATTAAGTGAAATTCCAAAGGCAAGTCCGTGGCCTGAAGAGACGCCTGCTGCTTTGTGCCTTATCCATTTTTAATAATCCTCTAGGCAGTATCTGTTTGTTTCCTCTCTTTTCACTCCTCATCCTGCTCTCCCACTTTGTAAATCTTATTTAAGGAAAAAGCAACCCTTTCAGCTGCAAAGAAGCTTGCAATAAAATAATCTTTCAGGAGTGCTACTGTGCATTCATCTTCCTGTCTCAGTCTCATAAATTACTGATTAATTCTTTAGGACGTAATCAGCTTTTCTTAATTTGTCTAGTTGACCACATATGAAGAAACACTGCTACTTAGTGACACTATCAAATTATATTTTTCATAATGATTCATCTTTTCATATTCTTAAATGCAACAAGTAATGAGATTTATATTATTTTAGTCAGACAAAATTCCCATTACACTTTCTATTTTATATGTAATTACCTCATCCTTGGTGTTCTTTTTTAACCACACAACATTTATTTCATTTACAATTTATTGAACAAGCTGCTCATTTGATATTCACAAAGAATTAAAATGATTTGGTAAAATTTAAAGTGTTAATTCTTTACAATTAGCAAATGGCCACAAAGCAAATAAACTACAATCACTATTTCGTCTGTGAATCATCCTATAACCTCATAAACAACTTCATGCTTTTGAATCAAAAATAAAATGCTTTTCAATGGAAAAATACAGAACGGTTTTTTCATTATCCTTTGTTGGTTGCAGTATGCAATTCTTAATTTGAACTGGAGACACCTTCCTACTATGCTCCTCTTATGATTTTCTTATTTAAAATAAAGAAAAACACAAATAAAAGAAGAAACATTCTTCTGCCATTTCTGGTTCTATGGACATCATCCTATTATCCATAATAAAATGAAAACCAATAAAATGTCACAAAGAATACAAATGAAATGTAGCTACAAACTATACATTCAACAAAATCTTATCTATGACCTCCATGTGACATAGCTGCAAAACCATATGTATCTGTACATATTTGTAGGGATTTGTGATTAGTCTGATGAGTGAATCTTTTATCACTTGCTGTTATTTTAGGATAAACAAGATTCTAAACAACCTCAAAAAATTACTATTTGTCTTTACCTGGGATGACTACTGCTGTGGATTGGTGACAATGCAGACTGAGAAATCAGGGAGAAAAGGGCTAGGAGAATTAGTAAAAAAAATGTAGTGAACAGTAAATAACACATTTCCAAACACTTAATGATTTTAACAGAATCTATAATGGAATAAATCACATATATATCTCTTGAACCACTAGCTTATTAGTGCTAGCAGATTCCGAGTTGTCAGAGAGCTTTTTTACAAGACTCCTAGAGAAGGCAGGTACTCCTAGTTCTACAGATTACCACCTGAGTGCTTTTGTTTTGTTGCTTAATATCTCTTATCTGTATGCTATCAATAAGAGACTCACTTCAGGTCTGACAACACACACAGATTAAAAGTAAGGAGATGGAAAAATATATTCTTTGCAAATGGAAAGTAAAAGAAAGCAAGGATAGTGATATTTATATCAGACAAATAGAATTCAGTACAATGACTTTACTATGAGATAATGAAGGACAGTACATAACGATCAATACAAGAAGAAGGCATAACAATTTTAAATATATATGTACCCAATATAGGAGAACCTAACTACATAAAGCAAATATTAGCAAACATAAAGGGAGAAATTGAAAGTAATACAATAAGAGTAGGGGATGTTAACACCCTACTTGCATCAGTGGACAGATAATAAAGAGAAAATCAGTCAGGGAAATTTGGCCTTAATAGAAAAGTTAGACCAGATTATATATACATATATATATACATATATATATGTGTGTGTGTGTGTGTGTGTCTATCTATCTGTACATATACATATAACATTTCATTCTAATACAGCAATATACACATTCTTTTCCAGTGCATGTGGAACATTCTCCAGGATACATCTCATGCTAGGCCACAAAACAAGTCTCAATAAATTTAAGAAGATTGAAATCACATCAAGAATCTTTTATGACCATGACGGTATGACACTGGAAATTGATTAAAAGAAGAAAATGAGAAAAATACAGACATGTGGAGGCTAAACAATATACTATTAAATGACTGATGGGTCAGTGAAGAAAAAAATCAAGGAGAAAATTTTAAAAATACCTGGAGACAAGTAAAAATTGAAGTCAAGATCCAAAATGTTTGGGATGCAGCTAAAGCAGTTTTAGGAGGGACATTTCTAGTGATATGGACCTAACAGGAAACAAAGCAAAACAAAAATCTCAAACAATCTAATCTTACACCTAAAGGAACTAGAAAAAAGAACACGCAAAACCTAAAGTTAGTATAAGGAGGGAAACAATAAAGATCAATTATGTGCTTTGCTGTGCTAAGCCACCAGGCATGTCTGACTCTTTGCAACCCTATGGACTGTGCCCACCAGGCTCCTCTGTCCTATGGATTCTCCATGCAAGAACACTGGAGAGGCTGCTGTGTCTTCCTCCAAGGGATCTGCCCAGCCCAGGGATCAAACCCATGTCCCCTGCAGCCCCCAAACTGTAGGCACATTCTTTACCACTGATCCACTGGGGAAGCCCCAAGATCAGTTAACAAATAAATAAAAGACTGAAAAAAAAAAAACAATGGAAAGTATCAATGAAACTGAGCTGGTTTTTTTAAAAGATAGACAAAAGGATAAAGCTTTAACCAGACTCACCAAGAGTAAAACAGAAGGAATCTACCTAAATAAAATCAGAAATGAAAGAAGATTGATAAACAGAAATACAGAGGATCATACAGGTTACTATGAACAAACTGCACAGCCCAGAAGAAGTGGATAAGTTCCTAGGAATATACAGTTGTATAAAATTGAATCAGGAAGATATACAAAATATGAGCACACCAATTAATAATGAAATGAAATCAATAACTAAAAAAATTATTCCCAATAAACAAATTCAGGACAAAGTTTCACAGGTGAATTCTATCAAACATTTAAGGAAGAGTTAAATTCTATCCTCAGTTCAGTTCAGTCGCTCAGTCGTGTCCAACTCTTTGCGACCTCATGAATCGCAGCACGCCAGGCCTCCCTGTCCATCACCAACTCCCGGAGTTCACTCAGACTCACGTCCATCGAGTCAGTGATGCCATCCAGCCATCTCATCCTCTGTCGTCCCCTTCTCCTCCTGCCCCCAATCCCTCCCAGCATCAGGGTCTTTTCCAATGAGTCAACTCTTTGCATGAGGTGGCCAAAGTATTGGAGTTTCAGCTTTAGTATCATTCCTTCCAAAGAACACCAGGACTGATCTCCTTCAGAATGGACTGGTTGGATCTCCTTGCAGTCCAAGGGACTCTCAAGAGTCTTCTCCAACACCACAGTTCAAAAGCATCAATTCTTCGGCTCTCAGCCTTCTTCACAGTCCAACTCTCACATCCATGCATGACCACAGGAAAAACCATAGCATTGACTTAGACGGACCTTTGTTGGCAAAGTAATTTCTTTGCTTTTTAATATGCTGTCTAGGTTGGTCATAACTTTCCTTCCAAGGAGTAAGCGTCTTTTAATTTCATGGCAGCAATCACCATCTGCAGTGATTTTAGAGCCCAGAAAAATAAAGTCTGACACTGTTTCCACTGTTTCCCCATCTATTTCCCATGAATTGATGGGACTGGATGCCATGATCTTGGTTTTCTGAATGTTGAGCTTTAAGCCAACTTTTTCACTCTCCTCTTTCACTTTCATCAAGAGGCTTTTGAGTTCCTCTTCACTTTCTGCCATAAGGGTGGTGTCATCTGCATATCTGAGGTTATTGATATTTCTCCCAGCAATCTTGATTCCAGCTTGTGCTTCTTCCAGTCCAGCATTTCTCATAATGTACTCTGCATATAAGTTAAGCTATTTCCGAAAATGAAAAGAATGTTTCTGAACTCATTATGTTAGACCAGCATCTGCAAATGACATGAAAAAAAAAAAATATAAAACTCTAAAAATGCCACCAAGACTATTAGAAGTAATAAATAAATTCAATAAACCTGCAGTGTACAAAATCAATATACAGAAACCTTATTTTTTTATATACCAATAATGAACTATCAGAAATGGAACCAAATTAGACAATTACACTAACAATTGCATCAGAAAGAATAAAATACCTAAGAATAAATCTAGTCAAACAGGTAAAAAACTTATACTCTGAAATATCTAAAACATGAATCAAAGAAATTGATGACAATACAAACAAATGGCAAGATATACTATGCTCACTAAATGGGAGAATTGATATCATGTAAATTACCACACTACCTAAGGCAGTCTACAGATTCAATCAAAACACCTATAATATTTTTCACAGAACTAGATCAAACAATTTTAAAATTTGTATGGAATCACAAAAGATCCCAGATAGCTAAAATAACATTGAAAAGAAAAAATTAAAATGAAGATAACAAACTTTCTGATATAAAACTATACTTCAAAGTTATAGTAATCAAAACTTCATGATATTGTCAAGAAAACAGACACATGGATTATGGGAATAGAATAGAGAGCCTAGAAATAAACTCATGCTTATATGTGTCAATCTATGACAAAGGAGGCAAGAGTATACAATGGTGGAAAGACAGCCTCTTTAGTAGGTAGTGTTGGAAAAACTGAATGAAGCTGAACCACTTACACCAGATACAAAAATAAAACCAGAGGAATTAAAGACGTACATGTAAAACTTGAAACTGTGAAACACCTGGAAGTAACCATAGGCAGTGTGCTCCTTGACACTGGTCTTAGGAACATTTTTTTTTTTGATTTGTCTCAACAGGCAAGAGAAGCAAAAGCAAAAATAGACAAATGGGGCTACAGCAAGCTAAAAGTCTTTTGCACAGCAAAGGAAATCATCCATCAAATGTAAAGCCCACCTACTGAATGGGAGAAGATGTACATAAATGGCATATCTAATAAGACATTAATATCTAACATATAGGGTTCCCAGGTGGTACAGTGGTAAAGAATTTGCCTGCTAATTTAAGAGGCAAGAGACACAGTTTCAATCCCTAGGTCAGGAAGATCCCTTGGAGAAGGAAATGCCAATCCACTCCAGTATTCTTGCTTGAAAAATTCCATGGTCAGAGGAGCATGGTAGGCCACAGTCCATGGGGTTACAGAATCAGATACAACTGAGTGAGTGAGCACACATACACATCTAACATATACAAAGGACACATACTGTTCCATATCAAAAAGACAACCTGATTTAAAAAAAAAAAAATGTGCAGAGGAACTGAATAATTTTCCAATTAAGACACATTGAAGGTCAACAGGCACATGAAAAGATAGTCAACATCACTAATTATCACAGAAACACAAATTAGAACCACACTGAGATATCACCTTACACATGTCAGAATAGCTATCATCAAAAAGACAACAAATAACAACTTTGTTAGGACGTGAAGAAAAGGGAATGCTAGTGTACTCTTGCTGGAAATTAATTTGTTACAGCCACTAGGGAAAACTGTATGGAACTTTCTCAAAAAATTAAACGTATAACTGCGTGCAACCCAGAGATTTGACTCTTGAGTATAAAAATGCTAAACAAAAATATATGTGCACCCCAATTTCCATTGCAGCATTATTTACAATAGCTGAAATATGTGAGCAATTTGAGCATCTACTGCCATATAAATGGATAAAGAAGATGTGGTATATATACAGTGGAATATTACTCTAACACAACAAAGAAGGAAGTATTGTCATTTTCAGCAACATGAATGGAACTGGAAGGGTATTATACTTAGTGAAATAAGTCAGAGAAAAACAAATAATGGATGTTTTCACTTATACATGGAAACTAAAAAAAAAAAGGCAAATAAACAGATTAAGATGAAAATAGACTTATAGGTACATAGACCAAATGAGTGGTTCCCAAAGGAAGGGAGATAGGGAGTTGGGTGAACTAAGTGTCAGGGGGTAAGTGGTATTCACTTCTGGTGGATTAATTATTTTATAATCAGAAGTGTATACCACTCAAGTCCACCCAACTCTGTGTCTCCCTTCCTTAGGGAACTACTCATTTGTTCTTTGTACCTATGTACTATACTGACTTCCTTGATGGGTCAGATGGTACAGAATCTGTCTGCAATGCAGGAGAGGCAAGTTTGATCCCTGGGTGGGGAAGAGTCCCTGGAGAAGGGAATGACTACCCACTCCAGCATTCTTGCGGGAGAATTTAATGGACAGAAGGTGATGGTTGGCTACAGTCCATGGGGTCACAAAGAGTTGGACACAACTGAAAAACCAACATGCATACACACATGTACTGTATCGTATAAAGAATGGGTCAATAATATTATAATAACCTTGTAAGGGGATAGAAGGTTGCTAGCCTTATCATGTTAAGCATTTTATATATCTATATTATATATAGATAAATAATATTGTTGTTTAGTTGCTAAGTCATGTCCACTTTTTGCAACCCCATGGATTGTATTCTGCCAGGCTTCTCCATCCACGGAATTTCCCAGGCAAGAGTAATCGAGTGAATTGCCTTTTCCTTCTCCAGGGGATCTTCCTGACCCAAGGATAAAGCCTGCCTCTTCTACGTTGGCAGGCAGATTCTTTACCCCTGAGCTACCAATAGATTCAGCAATTCTAGCAAATTCAAGAGAAATGAAAACAGAAATCCACACAGAAACTGGTACCTGAATGTTCTGAGTAGCACTATTGATTGTAGCCCCAAAATAGAAAGGACCCAAACGTTCATTTGTCAATGTAGGATTCAATGGAATGCTGTATATCTGTGCAATGGACTATTATCCAGCAATGAAAATGAATGAAGTATGTATGCACACTTCAACATGGATGAGTCTTGGAAAAAATTATACTAAGACTGCATATGACTCCATTGATATAAAATGTCCATAATAGGCAAGCCTACAGAGATAGAAAGAATATGAGCTTAGCCAAGGGCTAGTACTAGAGGGCAAGAGTGGGGACAGAGTGCTGAGAAATACGAAATTTCTTTCTGGAAAGACAAAAATGTTTTAAACTTAGTTTTTGATGATCACCGCACAACTCGGAAGAAAACACCACATTGTAATTTTTAGATGTGTCAATTACACAGGATGTGGGTTATACCTCAGTAGTGCTGAGAAAGGGTATGTTTACAGAAAATTTCCTAATTTTGTTCCCTGTGTAAAAATCACTGAATATAATATGAAAATATTACATTCTAATTTCCCCTCAGCGTAAGAACCACAGTACCCTGTATGGAAGAAAATATACACATTGCCTAATGCCTCACCAAGAGGTTCTTCATGGTCTATTATCTCTTCTCCTGTGACAGAAATAATTTAGGACTCTCTGATATTATCTCAAACTCACAGAAATGGAAGTAGACTCATGAAGAAACCCGGGAAAATTAGTGAAGGTATCCTTACTTTCAGGTTTGGTATAAGGCTGTTGCCAAAACTCAAGTCAATAACTTATCAGTAGTTCTATTGTCTTCTGAAGCTTTTAAAAACATGGCCGCCTGTTTTCTGTTGAGTGGGCTCCGGAGGAGGAAGCGGGGAGAAAGTCGTCCCTACACCGGGTGGTAGTTCTTCTAACCCGGCCTGACAGCTTTCTGTACCAGTTTTCACACGGAGAGCTTGCACTATGGAACCAAAAAGTGTTTCACAAAGAAAGCTGTTACCTTCAGAGGTCCATTAAGGTCTGTAGATTAACTTTAGACGTGCAAGGGGGAGCAATTTCTCCCAAGAAACCCGGGGCCAGCGCCCTCCGCATAGATCTGAATCGGCGAGGAACTCGAGCGGCGCTCCTTGCTTCTTTCTGAGGCGGAGTAAGCTTCAGCAGCCACGCCACACAGCAGGAGAGGCGGCTCGGGCAGGTTCCTCAGACTTAAGGACTCCCCCTGCTGCTTAGGCGGATTCGCTGCTCGTCCCTTCTCGGTCCCTGGGGGTGTCTCTCAGCATTGCTTCAAGTGGTAAGTGTGGGACTTGCTGCTATTAAAGTGTGCGGAGCTTCAGGTAAGGCATCGGAGAAATGAATGCGTGATTGCATTTTACCCGAAGTTTACGGAGGTATTTATAGTGGTTATATGAACAAAATGCATTCTTTAAAATTCGAATTCAAGTGTTAATACAATAGTAGATGTAAACTGGATTGCAAGGAGCGGATACCTATTTTAGTAAGGGAAAGTTTAAAAGGCATTCTTCTTTCTTTATTTGACACAAAACCTATTTGAAATTTCACTTCCACTATTAACCATGTTCTTTCTCATCTTCCTCACCTAATATAAAGACAGACAATGGCTTAGTTTCACCTTGAAGAATAATATTGCAAAATTGGCTTTAGCTGCAATGATTGCAGGCTATGTGTAGAAGGACTAAACCACCATTTCTTGTTCTCAGGAGATCTGTTGAACAAGAAAGAAGGCCAATATATTTTGACTTTTAGCTTTCTTTTTAGCAACAGAATTCTTTCATACCTGTACAAGTGCCTCCTTAACCAATGAAATCTAATAAATATCATGAGTATTTGGGCTGTTCCCATAGGATGCTTTAGTGATAACCTTGGGAAATCTTTCAACAGAAATTAATATAACAAAAATGTAGCAAAGGAATGTGGGCAAGAACTTGAAACCATGCAAGTGTGTGGAAGCAAAGCAAGGATTCATAAAAGCTATTGACAGTTGCAAACAAGACTCTAAAATTTAGGAACTACATGTTTTGTTTAGATTTTTCCATGTAGCTTAAATTCCCCCTCACCCTGCCCCCATCATGCTTGGGCTCTTTAAGTGTAGTTTGTTCATGTCAGGGAGGTTCAGGAAGAGGAGAGGATGCATAAATCAGTGATGATTCTTGGTAAGAATTTCAGTACTGAGTTGGGTATATTTTTACACTATGTGCAGCTCTTCTGATGTGACTCCTCACAAGGAAAAATCTTGGATATGCATGAAGTCACCCTACCATCCTCTTCCTCCATGAGTGATATTGATTTTAGCCCTTAGCTGTGCTCTGTTTGACTGTTAAGGGGCAAAGACAATCAGAGTCCAGTATTTTGACCCTGTAAAGTAAAGCTTCCTCCTTCTTGAGGGCACAGGGTAGATGAGGGAAAGCACAGACCTCTTAGATAGGCTTGCCCAGAATAGACTGCTACACAGACTTGGTGGGAATGAGAAGCCGGTGCCCTGGCAGACGTGAAGAGAAACCAGAACCAACCATAGACGGAGTAGGTCTTCTATTGCATTTATTAGTGGAGAGGAAGGGAGCAGGCCACTCCTCAAATGTTGCAGGCTCTCACTGTTTTAATCATGATTTAATAGATTTTTTTGAACTTGTGTTTCTCTATTTGCTGTATATTCTTAGAAGGAAGGTTATGACCAACCTAGACAGCATATTGAAAAGCAGAGATGTTACTTTGCTAATAAAGGTCCGTCTAGTCAAGGCTATGGTTTTTCCTTTGGTCATGTATGGATGTGAGAGTTGGACTGTGAAGAAGGCTGAGCACAGAAGAATTGATGCTTTTGAACTGTGGTGTTGGAGAAGACTCTTGAGAGTCCCTTGGACTGCAAGGAGATCCAACCAGTCCATTCTGAAGGAGATCAGCCCTGGGATTTCTTTGGAAGGACTGATGCTAAAGCTGAAATTCCAATACTTTGGCCACCTCATGCGAAGAGTTGACTCATTGGAAAAGACTCTGATGCTGGGAGGGATTGGGGGCAGGAGGAGAAGGGGACGACAGAGGATGAGATGGCTGGATGGCATCACTGACTCGATGGACGTGAGTCTGAGTGAACTCCGGGAGATGGTGATGGACAGGAGGCCTGGCGTGCTGCGATTCATGGGGTCGCAAAGAGTCAGACACGACTGAGCGACTGAACTGAACTGAACTTAGAATAAACATTATAGAAGACAAAGTTTCTGAGTACAAATATTTGCTTTAATCAAGATGCAAGCGTAGCTGTCAAATTATACATATACAAAAATTTTTAATAATGAATTCATTTTTCTATAAATTTTTAATGTCATTAGGATCAATTCCAAAATTTAACTTGATAGATGGGTTTCAATGAAGAGATTAATTATATGTTTCATTATCATAACATTGTAGTATTTCATATTCTAGAGGGCAGTAAATTCAACTTTGTATCTCAAGAGATCATAAGTCCATTTAGATACTGACATTGACTTCTTTGTGACTTGGACTTTGGAGATAATTAAACTCTTGTATTCTTTTTCTATGATTATATAGAAGGCATAGGATATTGACATATTACTTGCTATGTTAATTATATTTTGAAATAGGCTAAAATACTATTGAAATTTTGCTGCTTCCTTTCAGAAAAAAATGGAGCAATAAAATATAAATGTTTTAAGAAACATGTAAGAGAAAATGTCTAAATTTTAATATACTGAAGCTTTAATATCAATAAAATTTTAAAGCCATGTACATGTGGAAAATAAATTGCAGAGCTTTTTATTTTAAGTTTCTTTGGACTAGTAATTAAGACAGGAGGTTCTGAAATCTGAACATTTCCATCCAAATAAGTGCCCTCTCAACTACTGTTAACTATTTAACTTTGGACAATTTACCTGATGACTTTCTTCTTGAGACTTTTAATTTTTAAAGTAGGAAGACAAGCACCTGTCTTATAGACTTATTTTAGAAATTAAGCAATATAGATACTTTAACATAAGTATTTTCAGGGCAATTTAAAACTTAACATACATACTCACAACCCACATGTACACATGTGACTGTATATGTAATTTTTAAAAACGATCCACCCATCTTTCAACTTTTCTCAAAAGCATCAGAAATCCTAGACAATAGACTGAGACCTTATGAAACTCTTTAATAGATGTGTCCTCAGAAAACCTGAACCTGGAAAAATAGCCGGAGAATGATTTAAGTGAGTATATGATCTAAAGCAAACTGTCTTCTTTCTTTCATTTTAACATTTAATTTTCTTTTGCTGTTTCTGAAAATCAAGCATATAGGAGTCCTGCCATCCCATTTTCTGATCCACACATTTATATGCATGATGCGTTTCATTTTTAATCTTAAACTTGCTGTTTTTCTTCCCTACTTGTCTTCCCTTGAATTATTTTGCCTTCTTCTTTCCAGAAAGAGATAGCTATTTTATCTTTGCTTCTACACCTTATGACTTTCATATGTTCTATATTCAATTTTTAAAAAAATCACATTCTTTTTTAATGCTGTTAAGCTTAAAGCACACTCTCATGAAAGGGTAGTGAACAAATAGCTGGAAGTTTTGAAGAGGGAAAATTATTTAATGACGTATTTAACAAATGTAGACATCTACCCAAGGTTAAAAAAAAAAACTATTTTTTTTCTTTGTAGAGGAAATATCCCTATAAATATTATACAAACTATTAACTTTCTAACTTATCATTTGTATATATTTTAATCATAGAAATTAATATTTAAGGCCATATATAAATATACACACACTATATATAAAACCTTTAGATAAGTACAGATACAAAACACATACTCTAGTAAATGTAGGCCTTGTCTTCAGTGAACACTTAAGTGAAATATAGGTCCCCTTGTATTCACTTTGTTAGATGAATATCATTAAATTAATTCCTAGAGTTTGGCAGTACAGAACTTAATGGTATATAAAGATTGTATTGAACAATCTCTCGGAAGAAATCAGCAGTGCGTGCCTGTTTTTTGAATAACGGAAACCTTTGTGGAAACAGTACCTCATCTTTTCTGAAATGGTTGCCTTTTAAATGATCTTAATATTAAATTTTCTGTGATAAAATGATAGTTTTTTTGGTACTCATTTGTATGTGTACCCATATGTATGTGTATATTGTAAGTGTCCAAACTGTTCACAAGAATACTCTCTAAATAAGAGGTTTCTCTTAAGATTCAGAGAGTCTCAAACTGAGTTTCTCAAGAAGAGATTAGCAATAACAGTATATAAATCAGGGAGGAAATCTAGAGGTAGTTTATACTTTCCTCTAAAACAAAGAGCTAAACAAGCATATATTTACCAAATAGACAGTATATGCTGTTTTAAATAGTATTTGCTTGGGTCCTTCCTACTAGATTAAAATTTTCAGGGGATAAGTATTATTCTTGCTCATTAAATATAATTAATTCTTGACAACTGGTGAATTAGTGAATAACTGAATGCAAAATTATGGATATATAGCCAGAATTCCTATTATGAAGGAATCAATAAGCTGTACTCCATACTTATTTGGAGTGCTGCTAAAAAAATGTTCAAAACTTACAATTAAAAATATTCAAAAGCAAGCTCTAGAGAGTGAATCTGAGCTCCACTTATTTCTGTAAGAACACTGATATAAGATATTTAAATCCTCCATTTTGGAGATTGACTGAAACATATACTTACGAAACATATACTTACATGTATGATAAAACGGCTCAAAAACAGAGTTGTAGAATTTTCTTTTGACACATGCCATGGTAGAAATTGCATTCTGCATTTGTGTCTACACAGGTTTTAGCATATTTAACGTATACTATTGGGATTAAAAGCTTATGCCAGTTTTTGTAGAAATGTACAGAAAAAAAAAACCTTTTTCTTATTTTAATTTAAAACTTGCATTTATAATCTTTAATAGCTATGCCATTAATAGATCCCATTATTTTTTCCTAATTATACACTTATAAGAAGAATTGAGGCAAAATGACTGTCTGAGGACGTCTTACAAATAGCTGTGAAAAGCAAAGGAGAAAAGGAAAGATATTCCCATTTGAATGCAGAGTTCCAAAGAATAGCAAGCAGAGATAAGAAAGCTTTTCTCAGCCATCAATGCAAAGAAACAGAGGAAAACAACAGAATGGGAAAGACTAGAGATCTCTTCAAGACAATTAGAGATACCAAGGGAACATTTCATGCAAAGATGGGCTCGATAAAGGACAGAAGTGGTATGGACCTAACAGAAGCAGAAGATATTAAGAAGAGGTGGCAAGAATACACAGAAGAACTGTACAAAAAAGATCTTCAGGACCCAGATAATCACGATGCTGTGATCACTCATCTAGAGCCAGACATCCTGGAATGTGAAGTCAAGTGGGCCTTAGAAAGCATCACTATGAACAAAACTAGTGGAGGGGATGGAATTCCAGTTGAGCTATTTCAAATCCTGAAAGATGATGCTGTGAAAGTACTGCACTCATTATGCCAGCAAATTTGAAAAACTCAGCAGTGGCCACAGGACTGGAAAAGGTCCGTTTTCATTCCGTCCCAAAGAAAGAATGCCAAAGAATGCTCAAACTACTGCACAATTGCACTCATCTCACATGATAGTAAAGTAATGCTCAAAATTCTCCAAGCCAGGTTTCAGCAATACATGAACCATGAAATTCCAGATGATTAAGCTGGTTTTAGAAAAGGCAGAGGAACCAGGGATCAAATTGCCAACATCCACTGGATCATGGAAAAAGCAAGAGAATTCCAGAAAAACATATATTTCTGCTTTATTGACTATGCCTAGATCTGATAGATAGAGTGCCTGATGAACTATGGAATGAGGTTTGTGACATTGTACAGGAGACAGGGATCAAGAACATCCCCATGGAAAAGCAATGCAAAAAAGCAAAATGGCTGTCTGGGGAGGCCTTACAAATAGCTGTGAAAAGAAGAGAAGCAAAAAGCAAAGGAGAAAAGGAAAGATACAAACATCTGAATGCAGAGTTCCAAAGAATAGCAAGAAGAGATAAGAAAGCCTTCTTCAGCGATCAATGCAAAGAAATAGAGGAAAACAACAGAATGGGAAAGACTAGAGATCTCTTCAATAAAATCAGAGATAACAAAAGAAGATTTCATGCAAAGATGGGCTCGATAAAGGAAAGAAATGGTATGGACCTAACAGAAGCAGAAGATATTAAGAAGAGGTGGCAAGAATACACAGAAGAACTGTACAAAAAAGATCTTCACGACCTAGATAATCACAATGGTGTGATCACTGACCTAGAGCCAGAATCCTGGAATGTGAAGTCAAGTGGGCCTTAGAGAGCATCACTACAAACAAAGCTAGTGGGGTTGATGGAATTCCAGTTGAGCTATTCCAAATCCTGAAAGCTGATGCTGTGAAAGTGCTGCACTCAATATGCCAGCAAATTTGGAAAACTCAGCAGTGGCCACAGGACTGGAAAAGGTCAGTTTTCATTCCAATCCCAAAGAAAGGCAATGCCAAAGAATGCTCAAACTACCGCACAATTGCACTCATCTGACATGCTAGTAAAGTAATGCTCAAAATTCTCCAAGCCAGGCTTCAGCAATATGTGAACCATGACCTTCCTGATGTTCAAGCTGGTTTTAGAAAAGGCAGAGGAACCAGGGATCAAATTGCCAACATCCACTGGATCATGGAAAAAGCAAGAGAATTCCAAAAAAACATCTACTTCTGCTTTATTGACTATGCCAAAGCCTTTGACTGTGTGGATCACAATAAACTGTGGAAAATTCTGAAAGAGATGGGAATACCAGACCACCTGATCTGCCTCTTGAGAAATTTGTATGCAGGTCAAAAAGCAACAGTTAGGACTGGACGTGGAACAACAGACTGGTTCCAAATAGGAAAAGGAGTTCATCAAGGCTGTATATTGTCACCCTGTTTATTTAACTTCTATGCAGAGTACATCATGAGAAACGCTGGACTGGAAGAAACACAAGCTGGAATCAAGATTGCCGGGAGAAATATCAATAACCTCAGATATGCAGATAACATCATCCTTATGGCAGAAAGTGAAGAGGAACTCAAAAGCCTCTTGATGAAAGTGAAAGTGGAGAGTGAAAAAGTTGGCTTAAAGCTCAACATTCAGAAAATGAAGATCATGGCATCTGGTCCCACCACTTCATGGGAAATAGATGGGGAAACAGTGGAAACAGTGTCAGACTTTATTTTTCTGGGCTCCAAAATCACTACAGATGGTGACTGCAGCCATGAAATTCAAGGATGCTTACTCCTTGGCAGGAACGTTATGACCAACCTAAACAGCATATTCAAAGCAGAGACATTACTTTGCCAACAAAGGTTCATCTAGTCAAGGCTATGGTTTTTCCTGTGGTCATGTATGGATGTGAGAGTTGGACTGTGAAGAAAGCTGAGCACAGAAGAATTGATGCTTTTGAACTGTGGTGCTGGAGAAGACTGTTGAGAGTCCCTTGGACTGCAAGGAGATCCAACCAGTCCATTCTGAAGGAGATCAGCCCTGGGATTTCTTTGGAAGGAATGATGCTAAAGCTGAAACTCCAGTACTTTGGCCACCTCATGGGAAGAGTTGACTCATTGGAAAAGACTCTGATGCTGGGAGGTATTGGGGGCAAGAGGAGAAGGGGAAGACAGAGGATGAGATGGCTGGATGGCATCACTGACTCAATGGACGTGAGTCTCAGTGAACTCTGGGAGATGGTGATGGACAGGGAGGCCTGACGTGCTGCGATTCATGGGGTTGCAAAGAGTCGGACACGAGTGAGCGACTGATCTGATCTGATCTGATCTTGACTGTGTGGATCACAATAAACTGTGGAAAATTCTGAAAGAGATGGGAATACCACACCACCTGACCTGCCTCTTGAGAAACCTGTATGCAGGTCAGGAAGCAACAGTTAGAACTGGACATGGAACAACAAACTGTATATTATCACACTGCTTATTTAACTTACATGCAGACAGAGTACATCATGAGAAACGCTGGGCTGGACAAAGCACAGGCTTGAATCAGATTGCCAGGAGAAATATCAGTAACCTCAGATATGCAGATGACACCTCCCTTATGGCAGAAAGTGAAGAGGAACTAAGAAGCGTTCCAATAAGAACTAAGAACTCCAATACTTTGGCCACCTGATGTGAAGAGTTGACTCAATGGAAAAGACTCTGATGCTGGGAGGGATTGGGGGCAGGAGGAGAAGGGGACAGCAGAGGATGAGATGGCTGGATGGCATGCCCGACTCGATGCACATGGGTTTGGGTGAACTCTGGGAGTTGGTGATGGACAGGGAGGCCTGGCGTGCTGCGATTCATGGGGTCACAAAGAGTCAGACATGACTGAGCGACTGAACTGAACTGAACTGAAGAATTGATGCTTTTGAGCTGTGGTGTTGGAGAAGACTCTTGAGAGTCCCTTGGACTGCACGGAGATCCAACCAGTCCATCCTAAAAGAAATCAGTCCTGAATATTCATTTGAAGGACTGATGCTAAAGCTGAAACACCAATACTTTGTCCACCTGATGCAGAGAACTGACTCATTTGAAAAGACCCTGATGCTCTGAAAGATTGAAGGCACAAGGAGAAGGGGACGACAGAGGATGAGATGGGAGATGGTTGGATGTCATCGCCCACTCAATAGACATGAGTTTGGGTAAACTCCGGGAGTTGGTGATGGACAGGGAAGCCTGGCATGCTACTGTCCATTGGGTTACACAGAGTCACGCAGGACTGAGTGACTGAACTTAACTGAACTGAAGAGCTTTAATGGCATCAGGAGATTATTATTGCTGGACAACTCCTTTTCAGGACTATCCTCCTACCCTCTATCCTGTGAAAGACATGCCAGATACCTCTTACTTTATCATGAAAAAATTGTTGGCTCTCATTTCATTCTTTCAGAGGACTCTTCACATTGGAGTTTATCTATAATTCAGCAGTCCTGTGGAGGTGCTTCTTTTAGTAAAGAGAAAGACATGCACCATTGTTTGCCTTAATATCTTGTCTTCCATTGATCATAATCAAACTACTGCTCAAGCTCAAACAGCTAGCAAGCAGCTAAGGTGTTGCTGAAACGCAGCCGGTTTCCCACACTTAGTGAAGATGCTGTGGAATGGCCATCCTTAGCAAGGCACAGTGACAGACCCTTTCGCACCCTGAAAGCTCATCTTTTTGCTCTTTGTCTGACCAAGGACTGCAGAAATGCTTATCTCAGCGTGACTAAGCTTTAGACAGTGTTTTTCTTTTTCTTTTTTTCTTACTATGGGCCCTTGGCTTCTTTTTTTCTTAAACATTTACTTTAGAAAAATTTCAAATAAATACTTTCTCAGCCCTTTTGTGATGTAAATCTTCTTCCAAGTGCTTGCCAGTTTTATTTGCTAGGGAATGTCTTCCTCAAGGACCTGGGCACCATTCCAGTGAAGGGTCATCCTTGGAGAGGATGGCCTCCTCTGTCTTCCAATCTCTGTGGGGGAGGGGAAGAGGAAATTAGCAAACACAGATGGCCTAATCCCACTGACCAATCTCCCATGGAATATTCTCCAGGACTTTTCTAGCAGTTCACCCCAAGCACTTAAAAATCCTTCTGTCTTTTGCTTCAGTATATTTGAGCTCAGTTTTTTCTCCTCTATGGCAGTAATCTAGAGTGAAGTATTCCACGTCTGTTTAACTCTCTGCAGTGCATTTTTTCTTTGATACATCTTATGCCCAGATATCCCTGCACTGCTGAAAAATGGGAGGTGCATTCCTGATATTACCAGACACTTTCAAATGCTTTTATGTTCCTTGAAAATCATACTGCAGTTGTAAAAATAGTCTATTGATTGTCCAGGCCAACGTTATTCTCATTCCTGATGTAAAAAGGACACTTGTGAAATTTTTTTTTTTTAATGGGGCAGGATATTTTTTTCTTTGGCTAGACTACCACATAACAAGTTGTTTTCAACACATAGGCAAGACCAAACATTTTATTAGCACCTTTTTATTAGCATCACATTCTAACCAACTGAGCTAAGTGGCCACGACTAGTTGCCTTTTTAAAAGAAGTCATTTGCTTGACACTTAGGTTATGTCACAGGCTGCTGACATTGTTATCAAGTTATTTGTATTGAATTCTCAAATAATTCATGATGCACTTACCAATTATTCAGTTTTATTTTTTCCTAAAATGGAATCTGTGACCTAATATGTTAGAAAGTAATATTTACGAGGAATTCTGTATGCTGGATTCTCTCAGATAAGGGTGCTGAATGCTTTTTTTTTTGTAACCTAAAACATTTTATAACAATCTCTATTATCTAGACAGTTTTGAGAGGACTGCTGACAGCAACAACAAAAACAAAGCACTTTCTTTGAAATTGAATCTATTTCTGGATCTGCTTTATGTATGAAATCAAGCTATCAATCCATCAGTTTATCCATATGCATTTTTCCTTTCAATGCCAGTGTTAGGCAATAGAACGCAGGGCTTCTGGTTAATGGTTT
This sequence comes from Bos mutus, assembly GCF_027580195.1. Taxonomy (NCBI): domain Eukaryota; kingdom Metazoa; phylum Chordata; class Mammalia; order Artiodactyla; family Bovidae; genus Bos; species Bos mutus. The sequence goes on along the minus strand of NC_091630.1, from coordinate 3,518,330 downwards.
CTTTAGCAAAATCTTTGTCTACCTGCAGTGCTAATCTCTAGCTTTGAATTCAAGATGAGATCTACTTTGTTTGGTACTTATTTCCTTCCATCTCTCTTCTGCCCTTCTACTTTTATTTTTACAATGTAATGGAAAAATATAACTAATCCCATTATGACACAGCATGCTCTGGTATCTGCTTAGTTTCCATCAGCCTGTTTTAAATCACTGTTTTAGAGCAATATTATTTAATTTCTGGAAAAGATTCTGTCCCCTGACTACTGAAAACCCATAATACAAGAATATAACCTACAACTTAGCTGCATCAGTGTGTATGTAGGTGTGTATATGTGTGTCTAGTTTTGGGTATAGCTAGTTATACATAGAGCAATATGCACATGTGAAGACAGGTATACTTAATTTCATGTAATGCTTTCTTCATGTTTTAATTTGTGGGGGTCATTATTAAATTATCTTAAGTCTTTTCCAAATACACATGAATTGCTTGATAAATTATAGCTGTTTATATTTTCAGTGTTTTGAAATAGAAGTTTAAAGAATACTTTGAAACCATTTAATTTTGAGTCATGAAATTTCATGACTAATACTGTACTAATACATGTACTAATACTGTTTTCTTTTAATATTGTAATCACTCTGTTTTAGACACTATATCAGTGACTGAAATTTCAAAGACAAACAAAATATGTTCCTATTCTTGAGGTGTAACAGTCGTTGTTTTCCACCAGGTATAATAAATCACTTGGGGAGCTTTGGAGACTTATGAGTCTCCTTCCAGGAAATGGTGATTGGCTTAATTTTTAAAAGCTCTCTGGTTGATTTTATTAAGCATCCACTGTGAGACCCATTGTTTTATGAAAGGCGAGGCTGGAATACACATAAGCCGGTATTCACTGCCGTGTAGTAGGAGCCTTGAATAGACATGCACAGGAAGTGTGAGAGAAGGATAAGGTGCAGAGAAAGCTGCTGGAGCAGTTTTTCAGGATGTCTGGCAGGGATGGGGTGGGGGTGGGGAATGGTATCATGATGTACTGAGTTTGGAGCATAGAACTTGTGAAGAAGAAGGTGGATAGGGTATGGAGCTTCAAGAGAAGAAAATCCAGATAGAAGAAAACTATTTGCAAAAGGAGTCATGTGACAGTCATGTGAGAGCTGATCGCCCGTCGGCATTCTGGAATACTCAGGTGTACATCTGGGAGGGGCAGCTGTTGGGCTGGGGCAGAGGAGACCATGGAGCATCATTAAAACTTCCCCTACCTTATAACGCATGTTCAAACCCCCCATTTAACCAAGGGAAACATCCGGGAAAGTAATAAAGGCAAGAAGACTCTGAGCAAGCATTCAGTGTTGACAGTTTACATATAGAAGAAAGATCAATTACATAATCCTAACCTATCCTGGTGGTCATCAAGCAGAGGAAAGATTCTACACATTGTGTATAGTCATGTGTGGAAATATTGCTTTTGATATATCACAGAAGATATAATGCCTAAAACACGTGTAAAATAAAAAGAAACCCCTCCTTTCTAATTTTATCTCCTTATTCCAGGATAAGGTTAAAAGAAGTATCAACTTCCCTAGCAAATAAAACATACTTATTGAGGACATATAATAGTTCAGGCACCCTAGATAAATTTTGTTCTGCAAAAATGGGTCATATTTTAGCCAGAATATCCTTCACCAATGCAATAAAGTCAAGTAAATCAACATTGGTTTCATGGCTACCCTTTAGAATTTTTTTTAATGGAAAATTTGCATTTCTGGATTAGAAAGAAACAGCACACATTTTTAACTTTCCTTCTTCTGAGATGTCGTTAAGATGATATTAATGGAATAAAAAGGGTTTAGAATTCACAGTGGTAAATCAAAGCGGGTGATGACAAGAAAAAGGATTCAACATTTTTGAGATATACTAAATCCAGCTGAGGACAGTTACTGGTGAAGTCGAAGCTGCAGTCTAAGGAAGTAGGAGGCTGTAGCCAAGGGGATAGAAGTGCTCTGTGAACCTTGGATTGGAGAACGGAGTTGGTGACTGAAGATCACCAGGTTTTAGAACAAAACTTGTAAGTTACAAGAACCCAATTTGGTTTAGCAGTGTTAATTTCAGGATCAAAAGAGGATTTTTTTAAAATCTAAAATTTAAATTTGTAGTATTTGAGACATTCAGGAAGATAGTGTATCTCCACAAAAAGAAAAATACAACAAAGGAATAATTAGAACCCAAGAAAGAAATATTTAAATGTTTCATGAGATTTAAATTGCACCAGAATTAAAATTTAATAGAATGGCTGAAAGATAATGAAAAGGAAATATCCCAGAAATATTTAAGACAAAGGGAGTCAGAAAATATTATTTAAAAATTACAAATGCAGATAATTAAAGCAGGAAGCCAAACATCCAACTAATTGGTATTTAAGAAAAAGAAAATAGAGGAAATCTGAGAAGAAATTATCAAAGAAATAATAGAGAACTCCCCAGACTGAAGATCACAACACTGTAGACTAAGCATATGTATGGAATTTAGAAAGATGGTAACGATAACCCTGTAAGCAAGACAGCAAAAGAGACACTGATGTATAGACCAGTCTTTTGGACTCTGTGGGAGAGGGCGAAGGTGGGATGATTTGTGAGATTGGCATTGAAACATGTGTAATATCATATATGAAACAAATCGCCAGTCCAGGTTCGATGCATGATACAGGATGCTTGGGGCTGGTGCACTGGGATGACCCAGAGGGATGGTATGGGGAGGGATGTAGGAGGGGGGTTCGGTTCAGGATAGGGGACTCGTGTACACCCGTGGTGGATTCATGTTGATGTATGGCAAAACCAACACAATATTGTAAAGTAATTAACTTCCAATTAAATAAATTTATATTTAAATAAATTTATATTAAAAAAAAAAAAAAGAAATTAGGAACAGAAAAAAAAAAATTCCTATTTGCTGTTTTGGGAAAGTTGGGAACACCAAAACTAAAAAGAAGATAGTGAAATTTCAGAATGAAAAAGCAAAACAAGTTAGAAATGAAATAGATCACCTACAAAGAAAGGTTAAACTGATTTCACGATTTTGGCAGCAACAGTAGACATGAGAGGACAGTGAAAAATGCCTCCCAATTTCTTTGCTTTTCTGCTGACAATTTGGTGCCCAGGTAAATGATCAATCAATTATCAAGTGTGAGGATGGATTGAAAACCCTTTTGAGACACTTCAGAAATCATAATGTTTGTTTATCATGCATCCTATTTACCACATTATTTTAAGAGATATTGATACTTCAGTAAAATGAAATAATAAAAAAAAAAAAAAAAGTGGATTTAAACCAGTAGAACAATGAACAAAAATCCAGCTTGAAACTGGTACACAGATTTAAATGTTAAGATGGGGGGAATTCCCTGGTGATCCAGTAATTAGGACTCATGCTTTCACTAGCAAGGACACAGGTTTAATCCCTGGTCAGCGAAGGAAGATACCACCAGCTCTGCCACACAGCCAAAAAAAAAAAAAAAAAAAAAAAAAAGTTAAGATTGGAGCAAAAAGGAAGATTACTCTGGGAAGCTGGCAAGTTGATCTCCATAGATTTAAATAATATAATGGTGGTGCTTGAAAGCATAAAGTACACTAGAAAAGCAAATGGATTGTTTTTCTTAAAGCAATTGTAGCTGCAAGAAGCACAAAATATCTAATAATTGAACTGCCATAATAGAATTCTTGACATCAAAATAGTCAATACTTTAAAATGTGCGGTAACAGGAAAATGCATTCATTTCACACTTTAAAATCCACGTAAAGAAAAGGTGGAGAACCTAATTCTGTGGGTTGAATGGGATCAGTCTTGACAATATGAGAGTAAAAGTACACTTGGCAGAGTTGGATAGAAAAGAAGAAAGAGAGAAATTACTGATATCCATGTCCTGATATTTTAATCTTTAGTGTACAAAATATAAGTAACATTTAAATGTACCCAAACTAAGCAATAGAACATATAAATTTGGCGTTGTAATTACACTGCAGGCTAAACAATACAGTGAGTTAGGTTGAACACATCGTAACCAAAAAGCACCAAACATTTAATAAGTTGATAAAAGAAAAACATATCAACATCATCATGTTATTGACAATATGGGTGTGATCACCAGGCAAAATAGTTAAGAGATGAATATGTGGAGGGATTAGACAAGATAATGTTATATTTCATTCTAAACTCTCTTACTTGGGTCTTACACAAATTCATATATTACTTTAATAAATAGATACAAGTTAAAATCCAAATTTAGATGTGTACTCTGCCATTGCAATATTTATTAAGGTAGCTATGCTTCAGTCTCCAGCAATTATTTTTTGATGATAACGAGTTGGCAGCCACCACCGGGAGTAACTGACAGACTAACCATTTTGCGATCCCTGAAATCTAATGACCATCATACTCAGTTTATTTGATCCGCTCATCATCCTGACTGCACCTTACTCCTCATATTTCTAGCTGTTACTGACTTTCTAAGCACACTGTACCTCAGCTGTCTTATTTTTTTGTCTTTACTCCTGCCTTCTGTAAGATGCTAGCCTGTGTTGGCGCTGTTGATGACTCGCTCTTGAAAACTGTATTACCTTATATTCTTGACAGCATTTCCTCCTCATTCCTCGTATCCCTTTCACAGTTTCTTTTCAGTCTCTTTAAGGGAGTTCTCTTCTTAGTCTTGATGATAAATCTCTAGTTCCTCTGTTTTCATGTACTCCTTTGAGTGTTCACTTCTATAAAAACTACTTTATGTAACAGCTTCCACATCTATATTTAAAGTCTAGCTTCTTATCCAAAGTTATTCTTTAAAATATACAATCATTATAATTTGCACCTCTATTTGAATGACTTACTGGGACCTTAATCTCAAACTGGCACGAACTCAAAACAATTCTTACTCCACCTGTTCCATTCCATCAGTCTGCTGTTCCTCCTAAAATAGATCCATCATCTATTTATTTTACCCATGAGGAAGAAAAGCAACACTCCACTGGTAATTGCTAAGTGTACCTTCTTCACTGATTGTTCCTTTAGTCATCAAATCATGTTGATTCTTCCTTTGTAATAACTTCCAAAGAAAATTTCCTCAACCCTTCAATCTAATATGCATGTTGCTTTAGAGGCCCTCTCTTTATGAAAACTTTCAGGGGCTGCTTATATATATTTTTTCCCCTTCACAAATGATCTGCCCTAGCTAAAGAGGTCTTGAGTTTCCTTAAACATATGCTGGTTATCTTATCTTCAAGGTTTTACTTTCAAAAACACTTTTATCTCTTTACTCCACTTGCTTGTATCCTACCCAGACTTCAAATAAAGCTTGATCTCATTCCCTCCATAGAATCTTTACTCATTCTTTCTATACTTACAGGTTAAATATCTTTTAATGGACAGACATTTTATTTCAAGTAAAGTTGTGTATACACGTCTATCCCAAACTCCCATCCTATCTCTGTCTCCTACATTTCTCTCCTGGCAACCATAAATTCATTCTCTCAATCTGTGAGTCTGTTTCTGTTTTGTAGTCAAGTTCATTTGTATCATTTGTTTTAGATTCCCCATATAAGTGATACCATATGACATTTATCTTTGATTTACTTCATTTACTATGATACATCTGGAGGAAACATTGGTTTGAAAGGATGCATGCACCCTGAAGTTTACTGCCACACTATTGACAACAGCGGCTACATGAAAACGACCTGAATGTTCATCGACTGGTGAATGGATGAAGAAGACATGGTGCATGTATGCAGCAGAGTGCTACTCAGCCATCAGAAAGAAGGAAATGATGCCATTTGCAGCAACATGGATGAGCCTGGCGATTTTTGTACTAAGTAAAGTAAATCATTCTTCCTATACTTGGAGGACATGTATTTATTTGAAATCTGTGGAACTTTCTATTCATACCAATTACTTGGCATTAAGCCTGTTCTATATGTTCATTCACTCCTGTTCAGTCGCTCAGTCGTGTCCAGCTCTTTGTGACCCCATGAACCACAGCACGCCAGGCTTCCCTGCCCATCACCAACTCCCGGAGTTCACTCAAACTCATGTCCACTGAGTCAGTGATACCATCTAACCATCTCATCCTCTGTTGTCCCCTTCTCCTCTTGACCTCAACCTTTCCCAACATCAGGGTCTTTTCAAATGAGTCAGCTCTTCGCATCAGGTGGCCAAAGTATTGGAGTTTCAGCTTCAGCATCAGTCCTTCCAATGAACACCCAGGACTGATCTTCTTTAGGATGGACTGGTTGGATCTCCTCGCAGTCCAAGGGACTCTCAAGAGTCTTCTCCAAAACCACAGTTCAAAACCATCAATTCTTCAGTGTTCAGCTTTCTTCACAGTCCGACTCTCACATCCATACATAACCACTGGAAAAACCATAGCCTTGACTAGACGGACCTTTGTTGACAAAGTAATGTCTCTGCTTTTCAATATGCTGTCTAGGTTGGTCATAACTTTTCTTCCAAAGAGCAAGTGTCTTTTAATTTTATGGCTGTAGTCATCATCTGCAGTGATTTTGGTGCCCCCCAAATAAAATCTGTCACTATTTCCATTGTTTCCCCCTCTACTTGCCAGGAAGATATGGGGCCGGCTGTAACTTTTTTGTCTTACCCACAAAATACTAAGTATTCCTGAAGAGTGAAATGTATCTTAATGCTGATTCAAATCCCCAGTATTTAACACATATTGGATTCTCACAGTAAATTTTTGATTAAAATAAATTAAAAATACTTAGAGAATGCATCTTACTATTTTTTTTCACATTGTTTATACATTTGGAGAGCTATAGTAAAACACTAACTTTCTGTAGAAAAATAATTTTATCACAAATTCTACCAATGTGTATTAGTATTAAAAAAATGTTGGAAGGCATGCATTACTGATTATTAGAAGCCTAATACATGCTAGCTGATTAAGATGTCATAAAATATTCCTTTAAGAGCTATAGCTGCTGTCATGTTTCAAAGAGATTATATTTTTAGGTTAACAAAACAACTCATACTATTCAAGGCTATATCTTTCTCTTTTTATACTGAAAATGGCTCTGTCTTACGAGATGCATGGATGGGGCATTTAGCCAAATTTTGCTCAGCATAAATGACACTGGCTTGAGAACGCGTGGGTCAAGTATAAGTGAGAATTTTTTTAGGTGAAGCAGAAATAATTAAAAACATTGGGAAGTATACGGAGGGGTAGTTACCTGAATCTTTCTCATGCCAAAATTGTTGCCTATGGACACCTTATCTTTGAAAAAGGGGGCAAGAATACACAGTGGAGAAAAGACAATCTCTTTAACAAGTGGTGCTGGGAAAACTGGTCAACCACTTGTAAAAGAATGAAACTAGAACACTTTCTAACACCGTACACAAAAATAAACTCAAAATGGATTAAAGATCTAAATGTAAGACCAGAAACTATAAAACTCCTCGAGGAAAACATAGGCAAAACACTCTCTGACATAAATCAAAGCAGGATCCTCTATGACCCACCTCCCAGTGTATTGGAAATAAAAGCAAAAATAAACAAATGGGACCTAATTAAACTTAAAAGGTTTTGCACAACAAAGGAAACTATAAGCAAGGTGAAAAGACAGCCTTCAGAATGGGAGAAAATAATAGCAAATGAAACAACTGACAAAGAATTAATTCAAAAATATACAAGCAATTCCTGAAGCTCAATTCCAGAAAAATAAATGACCCAATCAAAAAATGGGCCAAAGAACTAAACAGACAGTTCTCCAAAGAAGACATGCAGATGGCTAACAAACACATGAAAAGATTCTCAACATCACTCATTATCAGAGAAATGCAAATCAAAACCACTATGAGGTACCATTTCACACCAGTCAGAATGGCTGCGATCCAAAAGTCTACAAGCAATAAATGCTGGAGAGGGTGTGGAGAAAAAGGAACCCTCTTACACTGTTGGTGGGAATGCAAACTAGTACAGCCACTATGGAGAACTGTGTGGAGATTCCTTTAAAAACTGGAAATAGAACTCCCATACAACCCAGCAATCCCACTGCTGGGCATATACACTGAGGAAACCAGAATTGAAAGAGACACATGTACCCCAATGTTCATCGCAGCACAGTTTATAATAGCCAGGACATGGAAGCAACCTAGATGTCCATCAGCAGATGAATGGATAAGAAAGCTGTGGTACATATACACAATGGAATATTACTCAGCCATTAAAAAGAATGCATTTGAACCAGTTCTAATGAGGTGGATGAAACTGGAGCCTATTATACAGAGTGAAGTAAGCCATAAAAAAAAATACAGTATATTAACACATTTTTATGGAATTTAGAAAGATGGTAACGATAACCCTGTATGCAAGACAGCAAAAGAGACACAGATGTATAGAACAGTCTTCTGGACTCTGTGGGAGAAGACGAGGGTGGGAAGATATGAGAGAATAGCATTGAAACATCTATACTATCATATATGAAACAGATCACTAGGCCAGGTTCGATGCATGAGACAGGGTGCTCGGGGCTGGTGCACTGGGATGACCCAGAGAGATGGGATAGGGAGGGAGGTGGGAGGGAGGTTCAGGATGGGGACAAATGTACACCCATGGCTGAATCATGTCAATGTATGGCAAAAAGCACTACAATATTGTAAAGTAATTAGCCTTCAACTAAAATAAATAAATTAAAAAAATTATCTGTATATTCTGACTAGCTGAGCATCAAAGATAAGAAAGATTAGATGAAGCTGGAAAGACAAGCAATAGAAGCATCTTCATTTTCTTATCTGTGTTATTCCTGAGGCTGAGTCTTCATTTTCCACTTTGAAGGGTTAATCTCCCCCGTCCAGAATACTGCATTTTGATTACTTGATGCAAATGTGATTCAGCCTAGTTTAAAATATCCTACAATTAGTAAATGATCCTAGAATCATAATGTCTTACAACAATACATATTTATTTTTCCTTTGTGCTGCATACTGACTACATGCTACCTGCAGTCGGGCTGCCCATGTTTTCATTCTAGGTCCTCCGTTGATGGAACAGTGTCTAATTTTAAACAGGACAGTGCTTTTATGGCGGCAGAAGGAAGGGAAAGCTTGGTCGCACTCCATGATGGAAGCTGAGGTGCACATTTAGAAGTGGTGTGTGCCAGTTGTACTCCAGCATCTAGAGGGAATTTATGATCTGCCTTCCACTAGAGAAAGTGACAACTAATTTGAAGAATATTGCATTCTTCCGCAAATTATTCTCATGTATTCATTTTCCTTCTTTCTGTATGTGAAACACCCTCACTCCCTTCCCCAAAGAGATGACTTGAAAGTTACCCATCACAGCACCAGCTTTAAAGTTCCGAGTCTCATGATCATCTCTACGTTGGTTCTGGATGTGGAATCTTCTGATCTGGAGATTTCTGAACTGAAACAACAACACTATAAACACTCAATTTACAGTGTTGGAAGGGGAAGAGATAACTGCAATACGTGTTCATATTAATAAAGGGAAGAAAGAGCAATGCCTTGAAGTCAGCTGTTTGTTACGCCTCTATGGAGGTTCGGCTGTGGACCATCTCCATTTGTTTTCACTCTGGGACTTGGGGAGATGGATTAATCTCTATCTAGGCCACTGTAGAAAGGCATGGCAATCCATTCCAGTGTTCTTGCCTGGAGAATCCCAAGGACAGAGAAGCCTGACGGGCTACAGTCCATAGGGTCGCACAGAGTTGGATGCAACTGAAGCGACTCAGCACAGCACAGCACAGATCATTGTAGAGCTCTGAGAAGAAAGGGTTAAAGGACAAACTGGAATCTCAGTGCCTCTCAGAGCTATTCTAGGAACATACTCATAACCACCACTCATGTTTTGTTGCCCCAGAAAAGTCACTAAGTCAAAACTCACTTAGAGCTTAGGAAGGGTAGAACATATTTTGAAAAATAATACAATCTGCCACATTAAATTAGCCTAAGGCTAATGCAATATCAAGTATGTAAGGAGCATTGTGTATATTAAATACACAAACTGAAAAAAACAGTGAAAATATCTATCATTTCTCAATATATGATATAAAGTCACTTCCCTTAGGTGGGGAAAACACATATATGCATATATCTGTGTATGTATCAAACTTTCTCTAATATATTCTTCATGAATTTCCTGGCCTTTTTGTTATGTATGATGATGATAAGAATAATATCTTTGCCCCAAATGATGGGCATGACTTAAAATTGATCTATATTATCTCATCAAAAAATCAGTTTAATGAAGTCCAGCTTCATCTCTCATTTCCTGCCTTCTTTTAATGAGTGATTTGTGTACATGATACATAATAAAATGGACAGGAATAAAACACTGCTTACAAAAATGAGTTATTCTTATTGTTTCAACAAACCCAAGTTATTTTTTTTTAAATCCTGCTATCACTTCTGATGTTGGTGATCATGACAAGTACAAGCCTATGTACAAATGGCAGTTTTAAGGGAATTTTTTTGAAATTGAAAAATTTGTATGTGGTTATGGGCTTCCCTGATGGCTCAACAGTAAAAAATCCACCTGCCAATTCAGGAGACATGGGTTCAATCCCTAGATTAGGAAGATGCCCTGGAGAAGGCAGTGGCAACCCACTCCAGTACTGCTGCCTGGGAAATCCCATGGACAGAGGAGCCTGGCAGGCTACAGTCCACGGGGTCACAAAGAGTCAGACACGACTTAGTCACTAAACAACAACATATGAAGTTACAGAGAATTGCTGAGTTTTTGTAACCGAGCTTTTCTGTCACACGAATCAGCAAAGCATCTGAAAAGCAATATGAGAACAATTGTTGTTTACCGAGTATCCAAGAGTTCAGACATGATAACAAGTTACTATACTCACCAGTAACGAAATGGCAAGAATCACTTTATGCTGTTTATTTGTAGTTTCACCTTTGGTATCTTAACGTATCTATTCAAAATGAAACTAACATGTTTGACTTTAACATACAATATATTTCAAATATATAAGCCAGTTTGAGTAACAAAATTTCTTAGAGTGCAAGTGAATTTATGAAATATGTTTTGCATAATTCCTGCAAATGCTGGATTGACCTGGACTTGACACTAGTGTTACATTTCAAGTAGAGTGTTACGATAACTGAAAGCATAGCAGTAGTCAATATTAGCTGAAAACCTTTGTTTGACAAGGGTAACATATTTTGAGAGGCATCTAATTTATCTTAACCATATTAGCTATCATTTGCCTTGACAGAGAGTTTCTATTTTGGACCAAAATGAAGTATTAAAAATCATTTTAAAAAGACAGTGAAAAGCAGAGACATACTCTAAGACTTAGAACAAACTTGTAGTTACCACGTTAGACTGAGAGATGGGATTGACATGTACACACCCCTGTATTTGAAATAGATGACCTACTGGGCCCACTGCATAGCACAGAGAACTCTGCTCAATGTTATATAATAAATATAATGGGAAAATAATCTGGAAAATAATAGACACAAGTATACATATAACTGAAACCACTTGCTAACACCTGAAACGAACACAGCACTCTTAATCAGCTATACTCCAATATAAATGAAAGAAAAAAAAACCAAAAAATACAGATAATGAAACTAGAGAAATTGTAGTAGATTCACGTTATATATCATGGAAAATTGTTGAATTATTGAATCTTATGCTACAGAGGAAAGTACTTTTTTTTTGTCCATTATCATCGCTTCCTGATTGCATTTATTAGGATTGTTTCCTCTGCAAGTAAAAAAGAGTTTAAAAAAATAAACAAGAAGCAAATTAATTTATCATTCTTTATGAATAAATTGGCCCTATTTATCAGTTCTGTTCAGTCACTCAGTTGTGTCCAACTCTTTGCGACCCCATGGACTGCAGCATGCCAGGCTTCCTTGTCCACCACCAACTCTATTTATAATAGTCCCATAAAGAATACAGCAGGAAAAAATTAGTGGAATCCTCACTTGTTGAAATCACACATGGAACTTTGCACTAAAATCGAATACTTTCAAAAAAATTAATTCAAAATTTTCTTGCTTCCTGAACACAAAGCCATTTATTCACAAATCAACAATAAATGAACTACAAGAAAATTTTATATGCTTAGAACTACCAAAAATGAGCACTTCTATATAATTAGTCATATCTGACTCTGTGCGACCCCATCGACAGCAGCCCACCAGGCTCCCCATCCCTGGGGTTCTCCAGGCAAGAACACTGGAGTGGGTTGCCATTTCCTTCTCCAAATTAAAAATATAGCTGATATTAAAATCATTGCAGATGGTTACTGCAGGCATGAAATTTAAAAAAAATGCTGCTCCTTGGAAGAAAAGCTATGACAAACCTAGACACAATATTAAAAAGCAGAGACATCACTTTGCCAACAAAGGTCCATATAATCAAAGCTATGGTTTAGTCAAAGCTAAACCAAAAATTGGTTCTTTGAAACAACTAGTAAAAGACATGCCAGTAATTCAAATTAATCAAGAAAAATAATAAGGAATAGAATAAAGATACAAAAAATGTATAAGGCATAATAAGGGAGATAACTATACACCTAAGTGTGTATATATACATATATATGTATATATACAGGAATGTAAATAATTTGGAACTTCCCTGGTGACTCAAGGAAAGTCTTGAGAAATCTGTATGCAGGTCAGGAAGCAACAGAGGACTGGACATGGAACAACAGACTGGTTCCAAATTGGGAAAGGAGTACATCAAGCCTGTATATTGTCACCCTGCTTACTTAACTTATATGCAGAGTGCATCATGAGAAATGCTGGACTGGATGAAGCAAAAGCTGGAATCAAGATTGCTGGGAGAAATATCAATAACCTCAGATATGCAGATGACACCACACTTATGGCAGAAAGCGAAGAACTAAAAAGACTCTTGATGAAAGTGAAAGAGGAGAGTGAAAAAGTTGGCTTAAAGCTCAACATTCAGAAAACGAAGATCATGGCATCTGGTCCCATCACTTCATGGGAAAATAAATGGGGAAACAGTGGAAACAATGGCAGACTTTATTTTTTGGGGCTCCAAAATCTCTGCAGATGGTGACTGCAGCCATGAAATAAAAATGCTTACTCCTTGCAAGGAAAAGTTATGACCAACCTAGATAGCATATTGAAAAGCAGAGACATTACTTTGCCAACAAAGGGCCATCTAGTCAAGACTATGGTTTTTTTCTAGTAGTCATGTACGGATGTGAGAGTTGGACTGCAAAGAAAGCTGAGAGCCAAAGAATTGATGCTTTTGAACTGTGGTGTTGGAGAAGACACTTGAGAGTCCCTTGGACTGCAAGGAGATCCAACCAGTCCATCCTAAAGTAAATCAGTCCTGAATATTCATTGGAAGGACTGATGCTGAAGCTGAAACTCCAATACTTTGGCCACTTGATGCGAAGAACTGACTCATTTGAAAAGACCCTGATGCTGGGAAAGATTGAAGGCAGGAGGAGAAGGGGATGGCAGAGGATGAGATGTTTGGATAGCATCCTAACTCAATGGACATAACTTTGAGTAAAGTCCAGGAGTTGGTGATGGACAGGGAAGCCTGGTGTGCTGCGCTCCATGGGGTTGCAAAGAGTAGGACACGACTGAGCAACTGAACTGAACTGAATTGAACTAGTGACTCAGATGGTAAAGGATCTAACTACTGTGCAGGAGATCTGGGTTTGATCCCTGGGTTGGGAAGATCCCCTTGAGAAGAGAATGGCTAACCACTCCAGTATTATGACACTAAACTTGAAATTTTAGATGTCATGAATATCTCCCTCGAAAAAGTAAATTTTGAAAGCCATCTCAAGAAGAAATAGACATTTTGAAGTTACTCAGCAGTAATTCCCTGCCATTCCAGCAGTTATGTCTCTGCGCCTTTACTGTAGGGAGTCTGGGTTCCATCTCTGGTCAGGAAGAAGGATCTTGCATGCCACCCAGAGGAACTAACTTTGGATAGCTTTGGTTAACTAACTTTGGATAGTTTGGATAACAAACTCATGTCCGTTGAGTCAGTGATATATATATATATATATGCACATATGGGAAATAGTATCTCCTCTCACAGTTTTTAGAAGATTAAGTTAATAAAAATGAATGCCTTTAGAATAGTTCTTTGCTTGTGTTGTGTTCTCCATAAATACTAATCTTTAACGTTGCAATTAAACTTGAACTACTAGGATTATTAAAGTAAAAAACTAAAAGGAAAAAATATGACTATAAGCTCTATAATTACCATGTTCCTCACACTCAAAGATAACAAAAAATGTAATCTGCTCAGTTTAATAATAGTTCTGTTTTTTAAAACCATAATCCCACTATATATAATAAATATAAGATTCACCTACATTTTGAAAATGTGAAAAAATGTATCTTAGAATCTGAACAATATGGTATTTGATATTGGTCTGAAAATTTAGCAAGTTGTATGTGAAACTGGATTGTGAGAAAATAAGTATTTGTAATTATTATTTCAAATTGTATCATTTTATACCTATATAACAGAAGACCAAAGAAAAGATGAAAATATATACTTGTAAAAGTATAACCATTTAAAATAATTAACTATTTGCAACTGATAAAACAATACTTAAATTACATGCATCTATATATGTATGTATGTTTGTGCCTTGCTGTGATTGTATAATGATATGTATTGTCTGATATATATGCATTACTTATCTGTACTATACTTATGCATTCATGAAAAATTAGGTTTGATCCTATTGTTGTTCAGTCGCTCAGTCATGTCCAACTCTTTGTGACCCCATGGACTGCAGCACACCAGGCCTCCCTGTCCATCACCAACTCCTGGAGCTTGCTCAAACCCATGTCCATTGAGTCGGTGATGCCATCCAACCATCTCATCCTCTGTCCTCCCCTTCTCCTCCTGCCTTCAATCTTTCCCAGCATCAGGGTCTTTTGGAATGAGTCAATTCTTCGCATCAGGTGGCCAAAGTAATGCAGCTTCAGCTTCAGCAGCAGCAGTTCTAAGGCATATTTAGGGTTGATTTCTCTTAGGATTAACAGGTTTGATCTCCTTGCAGTCCAAGGGATGCTCAAGAGTCCTCTCCAGCATCACAGTTTGAAAGCATCAGTTCTTCAGTACTCAGCCTTTTTTTAATTGTCCGGTTCTCACATCTGTACATGGCTACTGGAAAAACCATATCTTTGGCTATATGTATGTGTGTAGGCAAAATAATGTCTCTGCTTTTTAGTATGCTGTCTAGGCTTGTCATTGCTTTTCTTCCAAGGAGCAAACGTCTTTTAATTTCATGGCTGCAGTCACCATCTGCAGTGATTTTGGCGCCCAAGAAAATGGAGTCTGACACTATTTCCTTTGTTTCCCCATCTATTTGCCATGAAGTGATGGGACCAGATGCCATGATCTTAGTTTTCTGAATGTTGAGTTTTAAGTCAGCTTTTGATCCTATTTAACTCATCAAAATCACAACTCTTTAATCTGTAAAACTTAAATAATTTTTTTTTTAATTTTAAATTGTAGGATAATTGCTTTACAGAATTTTGTGGTTTTCTGTCATACATCAAAAAATTATATTTTTTGATCTTTATGTATTTGATATTGTCTTCCTTTTAAGAGCAATGCTGCTGCTGCTGCTAAGTCACTTCAGTCATGTTCGACTCTGTGCCACCCCATTGATGGCAGCCCACCAGGCTTCCCCATCCCTGGGATTGTCCAGGTGAGAACATTGGAGTGGATTGCCATTTCCTTCTCAATGCATGAAAGTGAAAAGTGTAAGTGAAGTTGCTCAGTCCTGTCCGACTCTTAGCGATCCCATAGACTGTGGCCCACCAGGCTCCTCCATGCATGGGATTTTTCCAGGCAAGAGTCCGGGAATGGGGTGCCATAAATACTTCCTAATTATATTAAAATTGTTATATAAAATTATATTTTGACTATAAAAATGTACCAGAATATTAATAAAAATTTGACTTATTACCAATGTATTATGTTTCATAATTAAAATATATCTTGAAGATGAAATAAAACATTTGTAAGTTAAGATTGTTATGACTAATAAACAAGTGTATGGAATGACTGGAAAAATGGCCAAATTTTTAGAAAATGCATCTGAGTTGTAATTATGGCTCTTTGCCCAATTCTTAGTTTTGCAACTAATATTTTTAGATTTAGGGTTTGCTTTTTTTTTTTCTGGTTCAGTAGTTACTGAAAATTGATGAAAAGTAAAAAAATATGTCAGAATACCAAAAATAGGATGTTTCTTACAGATTTAAATAAAATCAAAAGTAGATAAAGATAAATCCCATATTTCTTTTCTGAAGTTACATCATGCAGTGCAAGCATAGCAAGAATAGGGTGGGATGATTTAGTTAAAAAAATAATTCCAAAAAATATAGGATTTTAAAGAATATCATCAAATAGATGATCTAGGATTTTATCCTAATAATAATTTTCATACATAAGATTAATATTAATTTTCTGGTCTTTTAATTTGACACAACTTTGGGCATAGATTCTATAGAATTCACATTTCTTTTTGACAGTAAGAGCAGTGTGAATAAAATGCATTAACATTTTAACAGCTGTGATGAGGGAAACTGATAAGTTTTTACTATTTGGTGAATGATTAGGAAGAAAATGAAAATCTATAAATGTGTAAATATTTAGTATGTAGTTATAGACAAGAATATAAGTATGATAGCTGTATTATACAAGTATTTTAAAAAAACCCTTAAAATATTTATATAGTGTAAAATATTTTGAAAATATTTTCTAATGGATTTATTTGTTACCTATTAAGTGGATTATTTTCTCCCCAAATATTTTAGTGTTTTGGCATTTTGGGAAAATGTGATAGATGGGAAGTAATTGCTAAATTATACTAAGTAAATGGTTTAATGTGGTTGATGACATAATCAGAGGGAAAAAAGTTATTGTGGGATTCAGAAGAGTTAAAATTTATTTGCCTTTACTCTCACTCAGGCACCCCACTCCAGTACTCTTGCCTGGAAAATCCCATGGATGGAGGAGCCTGGTGGGCTGCAGTCTATGGGGTCGCTAGGAGTCAGACACGACTGAGCAACTTCACTTTCCCTTTTCACTTTCATGCATTGGAGAAGGAAATGGCAGCCCACTCCCGTGTTCTTGCCTGGAGAATCCCAGGGACGGGGGAGCCTGGTGGGCTGCCGTCTATGGGGTCACACAGAGTCGGACACGACTGAAGCGACTTAGCAGCAGCTAAGTCGTTCTCACTCATTGTTTATTCATTCCTCCTTTAAGTAAACATTTATGTGTCAGTATCACAGCTCTTTGAGTTTCAGCCCTTCTTTTCCTGCTTATCATAACAAATTGCTTTATCTATGAGATATTTTTATTTACATTAAGGTGTGACTGATTAAAAAAATCCCTACATTACAGTGTATCTTTTAATCAAATAACTTAGAGTTGAAAATATAGAGAACATAAATATTATGAGTATTAAAATATCTATGATCTTAATTTTCAAAGCTGTTTCAATTCCATCTAGACTATTCATAGTGAATTATCACAGGCTAGAATCTTTCAAATTAGATCTAGTTATTAGAAGTTGTCTTTACTGCTCCATCTGCTGCGTCCATTCCTCAACAACAACAAAAAAACCAGAAAAGACAAAAGCGAAGCCTCGTACCTGTGGTTTGGCTCAGTGAATACCAAAGTTTTTGAAGACAAATAATGTTTTAAAATATAAAGGTACATTATATAATTTTAGGTTAAATTGCAGATTCCACACACAATGTATGTATAGCATAATGAACAAATATCAACATGGAGTTGTCATTGAATTAATTTATACTTTGATTTAATTTGACATGTTAGGGACCAAGTTTCAACACATTACCTGGTAATACATTAAGCAGTGTCAATGGGTCTAAATGTAATTTTATGAAATTAGGAAAAGCCTTGACTCCCTATAAGAACCTAAATGTTGGTGCAATTATCCCATTTCAGGTTCAGTGACAAATTAAAGTTGACAAAGTAGAAAGGAAAATTAACATACTTTGAAATGGAAACATGTTCAGTCTAATGGATTAATTTCTACATTCACCTGCCATCTTTCTGTTTCAGCAATAACAAGGGAGGAAAACTTAATGAAGTTAGATGAACCTGTAAACTTCAATACAAAGTGAGTTCACTGATGTGATTATGGCTTTATCATTCCCTCCATTTACAAAGATATGTACATTTTGGCTGAGGATTCTTTTTGATGAGAATCTCACCTACAATTTAGCTCTTCCTCAATCTGATATTAAAATTGAGACTTAGTCCTTTTTCTTCCTGTGGTTTCCAAATGATCACCATGATTCTTAACATAATAGTTTGAGATACTTTAGCACTGTTTTTATTAGCTTATTTTCTGTCTAGAAACATTAGCTTAAGTAATGGAAAAACACAGGATATAACTATCTTATAATTCCTCATTGATGTATATTTTAGCTATTTTCCATTTATTTTATAAATTTGAGTTTTATACTATGCCTGTACTAAGCATAATTATTCCAAGTGTAAAGAGAGACATTTCATTTCTGTTTCCTCTTAATATCTAAGAACCAAGGGTCTAATGAACGATGGTGATGGTTAGCTTCAGCCTGTGTCTTCTGGGTACTTTCTTTCTATTTTGTCTTCTGAATACAAATGACAGAGAAAAAAAAATTTTTTTTGGGGGGGGCTTGTTTTTTAGCTTTAAAAAATTCATTTTTAATTGGAGGATAATTGCTTTTCAATGTTGTATTGATTTCTTCCATACAGCAATGTGAATCGGCCATAAGTATACAGATACCCCTTCCTTCTTGAAACTCCCTCCCACACCACCCGTCATGTCACCCATCTAGACGGTCACAGAGCATGAGTTGACCCCTCTGAGTTATGCAGCAATGGCCCTCTGCTTTACACGCGGTCCCGTCTCTGTTTCATACCCCTCTCAATCCGCCCTGCCCTCTCCTTCCCCCGCTGTGTCAATGGCCGTCTGCTTTACACGCGGTCCCGTCTCTGTTTCACGCCCCTCTCAATCTGCCCTGCCCTCCCTTCCCCCGCTGTGTCCACACGTCTGTTTCCATGTCTGTGTCTGTGTTTCTGTCCTGCAAATAGGTTCATCAGTGGACCTGAGGTGGATGAACCCAGAGCTTGTTATACAGAGGGCAGTAAGTAAGAAAGAGAAAAACAAATACTGCAGATTATCACATATAAATGGAATCTAGAAAAATGGTACTGATAACAGAGGGATCTTAATGGATGAGGAGAATGGCAATATAAAATGGTCCAAATTCTTTGATCAGTACACGGAGCTGAGCTGCCTTTTGTGTGAGCAAGAAGTCAGGCTTTATTGTCTTAAAGCTCCTATTGAAGCTCATAAGAATACAGGCACGCCTCAGAGATACTCCAGATTCAGTTCCACCACTATAAAGTAAATATTGCAATAACGTGGGACTCAGGACTCTTTTGCATTACCAGTTCATGTAAAAATTACACTATGCAGTTTATACTGTAGTCTATTAAGTATGCTATAGCATTAGGTCTAAAGAAACCAATTTGTATACCTTAATTAAAAAAACACTTTATTGATGGTCTTTCCGTTCAAGATAGCTGGAGTAGAAGGACGGGTGCTCATCTCCTCCTGTGAGAGCAGCAGAATCACAGCTGACTGTTGAGCAGCCATCAACAGGAGGACGCTGAAAGCTACCAAAGAAGGATACCCCGCATCCAAAGACAAAGAAGAAGCCGCAGCAAGATGGTAGGAGAGGCACAATCACGGCAAAATCAAATCCCGTACCCACTGGGTGGATGACCCACAAAGATGAGACCGATAATACCAAAGAGGTTTTCCCAGTGCTGTGAAGGTTCAGAACCCCACATCAGGCTTCCTAGCCTGGGGATCCCCAGGGAATCTGACCTTGAAACCCAGCGGGATTTGATTACAAGACTTCCACAGGACTAGGGGAAACAGAGACTCCAGGCTTGGAGGGCACAAACAGAACTATGCATACACCAAGACTCAGAAGAAAGGAGCAGAGACCCCACAGGAAATGGAACCAAGTCTACCTGCTGCCGGGGTCCAGCCCCGGCTGATCCAGGGTATTCGAAGGAGAGACAGCATAGGCGACCTATTTATTTAAATATTTATCAAAGATATAAAGAGTAATAGAATGAGGATAGCTCAGTAGAAAAATTCAGTGGAGAAAAGTGGCTGAGTAGCTTGGTTTATGCGGGAGACCAATAAAACTTCAAGACAAGAAGTTTGCACCACTTACGTAGGCCGCAGGCGTCCTTCCGTTCTCCCGAAGGAGAGGAGACACTGAGGCCTCCCCGGTCGGATCTTAGAAGCCCAGGCATAATTAGCAAGCATGGCGGGTTCTGTGCTCCAGTTGGAGACTCAGCCAGAATTTGAGAGAGATAGCGACATGGGGAGACCAAGTTTCGGTGAACAAGGCCCGCACTTTATTTTCCAAAGTAGTTTTTAATACCTTATGTTGTGCATAGAGGATAATGGGGGAAGTGGTAGACTGCAAGGACAGCAGTTCCTGGTTCTAATCGAAGCCAGGCTTTCAAACTTATCATATGCAAAAGTTCAGGTGAATTACATCATCTTCTGGCCAGGAGGCCTGTTAACATTTTAAGAAACTTATCTTTCTCTAAAGGTGATTATTCCAAAGTCAGGCACCAGCCTCCAAAAAAGCATTGGACAAAGCTGCATTCCTATAGGGCAAAGGTGAGGTGGGCTCAATCAAGAAAATAATTAACTCAAGGGTCCAAGATTACAAACATTGAGGCAACTGCTTACATTTCTATACACCCATTATATCAATCAATACACCGCCAAGGACACAGTAGGTAAGGAGTATGGAGACTTAGCAGCAAACCTTGGCCCAATAAGTGAAAAACCCTTCACCAATACAATTTCTAATCAATCTTTTAACTACTCAAAGGAATCTGTGTTTAGACAGTTTAAAACATCTCTTGCCTCTCACAGTTGGGAGGCTCTGAACAATCACATGTGGCCAGAAAAACCTATTCAGGCAGGCTACAGGATTTCCAAAGGAGTTTGTGGGTTAAACACTGTCACACCCAGGAATTATTAACTGGAGCTGTAAGCTAACTCTTTTTTCAGAGAGAGGTAGTTGGGGACAGCCCCCCGTAAAGTCAGAGGTGTAGGTGAAAGCACAAAGCAGAAAGTAGGCAGACTCTGGTTTTGGGGGTAGATGCTCGAGAATTTCTGGGGAGACCCCTGAGGCTTGATCCCGCCTTTGCGTATGCCGAGCCTCCTTCCTCATGACCTTTGTCATGGGCAGAGTTCCTCACGCTGGCAGTGATAGAATTCCAGTTGAGCTATTCCAGATCCTGAAAGATGATGCTGTGGAAAGTGCTGCACTCAATATGCAATATGCACTCAATATGCAATATGCCGGCTCCTGGCAACCTGCAGGTGTCGGAGGGTCTCCAGTGGAGGCGTGGGTCAGCAGGGGCTCACCGCAGGGATGGGGGCACTGGGCAGCGTGTCTGGGAAGCTCCCCTTTGGTGTAAACACTTGCAGTTTCCCATTAACTTGACCACAGGCCCCTTAGACCTGCAGGCAAAGGCTAAGAATGGGTAGGATAGGTATGTTCCCAGCCCTATCAGGGTGGGAACACAACCCTACGCATCAGTGGATAATTGGATTAAAGGTTTACTGAGCAAGGCCCTGCCCACCAGAGCAAGACTCAGCTTTTCCCACCACCAGTCCCTCCCATCAGGAAGCTTACACAAGCCTCTTAGCCTCCACCATCAGCGGGCAGATAGAGGAAGCAAGAAGAACAGCAGTCCCACAGAGACTAAAACAAAACCATATTACAGAAAGCTAACCAGCATGCAAAAGCAGAAAGTTACATCCCAGATGAAGGGAAAAGACAAAACCCCAGAAAAACAACTAAATAAAATGGAGATAGGCAAACTTCTGGAAAAGGAATTCAGATTAATGATAGTGAATATGATTCAAGATCTAGCAAAAAGAATGGAGGCAAAGATTGAAAAGATGCAAGAAATGTTTGCCAGAGACCTACAAGAACTAAAGAACAAACAAACAGAGGTGAACGGTACACTAGGAAGAATCCACAGCAGAATAGCTCAGGCAGAAGCACGGATAAATGACCTGGAGGACAGAATGGTGGAAGTCAGTGCCACAGCCAGAATATAGAAAAAGGAATGAAAAGAAGTGAAGACAGCCTGAGAGGCCCCTGGGACAACGTTAAACACACCAATATTCACATTATAGGGTCCCGGAAAGGGAAGAGAGAGAAGGACCTGAGAAAATACCCAAAGAGATAATATCTGAAAAATTCCCTAACATGGGAAAGGAAATAGTCAACCAAATCCAGGAAGCAAAGATAGCTCCAGGCAGGATAAACCCCAGGAGGAACACATCGAGATACATAGTAATCAAATTAACAAAAATTAAAGACAGACATAAAGTATTAAAAGCAGCAAGGGAAAAACGACTAATAATGTACAAAGGAACTCCCATCATAGCTGATTTCTCAACAGAAACTCTTCAAGACAGAAGGAAATGGCATGACATATTGAAAGTGATGAAAGAGAAGAATCTACAACCAAGAATGCAGCACCCAGCAAGACTCTCCAGATTTGATGGAGGAATCAAATGCTTTACAGACAAGCAAAGGAAGTGAAAGTTGCTCAGTCATGTCCGACTCTTTGTGACCCCATGGAGTATACAGTCCATGGAATTCTCCAGGCCAGAACACTGGAGTGGGTAGCCTTTCCCTTCTCCAGAGGATGTTCCCAACCCAGGGATCCAACCCAGGTCTCCCGCATTGCAAACAGATTCTTTACCAGCTGAGCCACGAGCGAAGCCTAAGAACACTGGAGTGGGTAGCCTATCCCTTCTCCAGTGGATCTTCCTGATCCAGGAATCTAACCAGGGTCTCCTGCATTGCAGGCGGATTCTTTACCAACTAAGCTTATGAGGGAAGCCCTGACAAACAAAAGTTAAAAGGATTCAGCACCATCAAACCAGCTTTACAACAAATACTAAGGGAAATTATCTAGGCAGAAAACAAATGAAAGGCCCTACCTAAACACACACACAAACAAAAAACAATTAAGAAAACAGTAATGAGATCATAAATATTGATAATTACCTTAAATGTAAATAGATTTAATGTACCAATCAAAAGACATAGACAGAAAGAGCAGAAGAAAACACTTGCCCTTCACCTTGTCATTCTGCTTGACCCTACAAATTGTATGTAATTTTTTATATTGTTAGGTTAATCATGTTCCCATTATGATTTGCTGTTGTAATAATCTGTTATTTTTGTCTAGTAATTGATTATGAAAAATTATAAACATCTTTTACTCTTGTGATTATGTAACTATTACTCATTTAATACAATTATATCGATTGTCAACAGAAAAATTATAGAATTGTATGTCACCAACATTATCATTTAATATAAAAACCTGTAATCACTTTTTAAAATCCAAATGCATATCAGAATTATATTGGAATTTTTTGAAAAATATAAATGCCCAGGTATTGCATTTTTTTTTTTTTTTTTTGCCAGAGCTCCAGATATGTTTCTAATGAGCAGCCATGTTTAAAAGCAGCTGGACTCTATGAGGATCTTTTATTTTTATCTAGTTTGTTTCAATTTTCTATTTCGTATTCAATGAAATAGAATTTCATTTACTTTATGTTTTCCAATTTCTCTGTCTCTTTTTTCTTGATGTTCTTTCTTAAGCCTATATTAAGAATAGTAGAAAAGATTTTGTATGCATATATATAAACAACATGTATAATACATATATTATAAAACTTATGAATTTTACCTTTCTAAAAATGTTATGACATTTTGATTTCACATATTTGACTTAGTTATATTTGACTTAGTTAAATTTAATTAGAAATATAACTAAGTCAAATATGTGAAATCAAAATGTCATAACATTTTTAGAAAGGTAAAAATTCATAAGTTTTATAAAATAGATGCAACAAGCAACAAGGCTTACTGTGTGGCACAGGGAACTATAGGCAACATTTTGTAACAACAGAGAATGGAAATAATTTCAAAAATAGCATATGTGTATATGCATCACTGAGTCACACACATAAAGAATTCTACTTTTTGAAATTTAGTAATATTTACCTTTTTACCAATTTTTCTAAATGTCCTTTGACATATAATAACAATGTATGAGATACAAAATTTTAAATATATTTGTGTAGGATATGATTAATATAAAGTACTTAAACATAAATCTGTTATATTTAAATTATTAATGACATCACTCAAGATGCTGATATTCTTATTTTTTCTGCACTTGATCAACTACTCTCAGAGAAATGTTAATATGTCTTACTACGATTATGTATTTTTCTTTTCCCTTTTATTTCTTCTAATTTTTGCTTCATGTATCTTTGTTTCTTTGTTTTTAAGGTGTGTAGTTGTTTATCATGTCTATTTGCCTTGTGAATTGTACTTTTAATCATAAAAATATTTGTCTTTGTTTCATTTAAATTAAATAAATTTTGAAAATAAAAAAATATTTATTGCTAAGAAATGCTGAACATTATCTTAGGGAGTCATAATCTTTTTCCTGGTAGTGGGTCTTGCCTCAATATTAATGGCTGCTGACTGATCTGATTGATCAAGGTGGTGGATGCTGAAGTTTGGGGTGGTCATGACAATTTCTTAAAATAAGATAGCAATGAAGTTTGTTGCATCAACTGACTGTTTCTTTCATGAAAAATTTCTCTGTAACATATAATGTTATTTGATAGCATTTTACTCACAGTAGAATTTCTTTCAAAATTGGAGTCAATCCTCTTATACATTCTGTTTATACAACAATATACATTCTTTGTTGTTATTTCAACAATCTTCAGAGCATCTTCACCACGAATACTTTCCATCTGAAGAAACCACTTTATTTGCTCATCCATAAGAAGCAATTCTTCATCTGTTACTTTTATCACGGATTGCAGTAATTCAGTCACATCTTCAGGTTCTACTTCTAATTCTAGTTCTCTTATTATTTCCACTATGTCAGCAGCTACATGCTCCACTGAAATCTTGAAACCCTCAAAGTCATCCACGAGGGTTGGAATCAACTTCTTTCAAACTTCTGATATTTTGCTCTCTTGCCATGAATCAAAGATTTTGTTAATGGCACTTGATGAGATCTCTCCAAAAGATTTTCAGTTTATTCTGCCCAAATGTATCAGAGGAATTACTATCTATAGCAGTTATATTCTTACAAATTTTATTTCCTAAGTAAGAAGACTTGAAAGTTGAAATTACTCTTCTGTCCATGGGTTGCAGGAAGGATGTTGTGTTAGCAAGCATGAAAAAATTATCTCATTGTACATCTCCATCTAAACTATTGGGTGACCAGGTGCATTGCCAATGAGCACTAGTGATTTGAAAGCAACTTTTCTTTTTTTAGTGAAAATTAGTTTTCAACAGTGGATTTAAAATATTTGGTAAATCATCTTTTAAACACATACACTGTTATCCAAACTTTGTTCAATATATAGAACACAGGCACAATGATTTAGCATAATTTTTAAGGATTTTTGAAATGGTAATGAACATTCAGGTATGACCTAAATCAAATCCCTTATGAATATACAGTGGAAGTGAGAAATATATTTAAGGGACTAGATCTGATAGATAGAGTGCCTGATGAACTATGGATGGAGGTTCGTGACATTGTACAAGAGACAGGGATCAAGACCATCCCTATGGAAAAGAAATGCAAAAAAGCAAAATGGCCGTCTGGGGAGGCCTTACAAATAGCTGTGAAAAGAAGAGAAGCGAAAAGCAAAGCAGAAAAGGAAAGATATAAACATCTGAATGCAGAGTTCCAAAGAATAGCAAGGAGCCTTCCTCGGCGATCAATGCAAAGAAATAGAGGAAAACAACAGAATGGAAAAGACTAGAGATCTCTTCAAGAAAATTAAAGATACCAAAAGAAAATTTCATGCAAATTTGGGCTTGATAAAGGACAGAAATGGCATGGACCTAACAGAAGCAGAAGATATTAAGAAGAGGTGGCAAGAATACATAGAACTGTAGAAAAAAGATCTTCATGACCCAGATAATCATGATGGTGTGATCACTCACCTAGAGCCAGACATTCTGGAATGTGAAGTCAAGTGGGCCTTAGAAAGCATCACTACAAACAAAGCTAGTGGGGTTGATGGAATTCCAGTTGAGTTATTCCAAATCCTGAAAGATGATGCTGTGAAAGTGCTGCACTCAATATGCCAGCAAATTTGGAAAACTCAGCAGTGGCCACAGGACTGGAAAAGGTCAGTTTTCATTCCAATCCCAAAGAAAGGCAATGCCAAAGAATGCTCAAACTACCGCACAATTGCACTCATCTCACATGCTAGTAAAGTAATGGTCAAAATTCTCCAAGTCAGGCTTAAGCAATACGTGAATCGGACCTTCATTCATTACCCTAGCTAGGTCTTCTGGATGACTTGTGCTCCTTCTACATCCATACTTGTTGCTTCACCTTGCACTTTTATTTGATGGATCAACTGCTTATTAAACCTCATGAACCAACTTCTGCTAGCTTCAGACTTTCTTCTACCGCTTCCTTTCCTTCCCCAACCTTTGCAGAATTGAGGAGAGTTGGGTTTAGAAGGGCTTCCCTGATAACTCAGTTGGTAAAGAATCCACCTGCAATACAGGAGACCCCAGTTCGATTCCTGTACTGGGAAGATCAGCTGGAGAAGGGATAGGATACCCACTTCAGTATTCTTGGGCTTCCTTTGTGGCTCAGTTGGTAAAGAATCCACCTGGAATTCAGGAGACCTGGGTTCTATCCCTGGGCTGGGAAGATCCCCTGGAGAAGGGAAAGGCTATCCACTCCAGGATTCTGGCCTGGAGAATTTCATGGACTGTATAGTTTATGGGGTCGTAAAGAGTCGGACATGACTGAGCGACTTTCACTTTCACTTGGGATTAGCAAGGTCTTAGGAAATGGCAACCCACTCCAGTACTCTTGCCTGGAAGATCCCACAGGCGGAGGAGCCTGGTGGGCTGCTGTCCATGGGGTCGCGAAGAGTAGGACACTGAGCGACTTCACTTTCACTTTTCACTTTCATGCACTGGAGAGGGAAATGGCAACCCACTCCAGTGTTCTTGCCTGGAGAATCCCAGGGACAGGGGGAGCCTGGTGGGCTGCCGTCTATGGGGTCACACGGAGTCGGACACTACTGAAGTGACTTAGCAGCAGCAACCCTAACTCTGGGTTAGGCTTTGGCTAAAGCGAATGTTTTTGTTGTCTAGATAAAAGATCAACCCAGTCTCTCCACGTCAGCAATAAAGTATTTTTGCTTTCTTTATCACTCCTGTGTTTACTGAACTAGCAATTTAAATTTAAGAAATTTTGCTTTGCATTCTCAACTTGGCTAATTCATGCAAAAGGCTTAGCTTTCAGCCTACCTTGGCTTTTGATGTGCCTTCCTCACTAAGCTTACTCATTTCTAGCTCTTGACTTAAGTGAGAGATGTGCAATTCTTCCTTTCACTGAACACTTGGAGGCCATTGTGAGGTTATGAACTGGCTTCATTTCAACATTGCTGTTCCTTGTTTCTCAGGGAAACAGGGAGGCCCAGGGAGAGGGGCAGAGTTAGAGGACTGACTCGTCAATGGAGCAGTCAGAACACACACAACACGTGTGGCTTAAGTTTGCTGTCTTCTAAAACTATGACTCACGGCACGACAAAACAATTTCAGTGGTTAAATGAATGGTCCTTGATCACAGATTGCCACAAAAATATAATCATAAAAAATAATAAAGTTTAAAACACTCTGAGCATTGCAGAAATGTGGCTCAGAGACATGACGTGAACAAATTCTTTTGGGAAAATGATGCTGATAGACTTGCTCAGTGCAGGGTTGCCACAACCTTCAATTTGTAAAGCATACAGAACCTGTGAAGCGCTATAAAACAAAGCACAATAAAGCAAGGTGTGCCTACAGAAAATGATATTAGGTCAGTGGGAGGAGTATGTCACCAACAAGATAGAACAAAATTGATTCTGATTTAGTTGGTAGAGCAAATATTATTTTTGAAGTTTAGAGAGTGAGAGAGCTCTGTCAAGCTGTGAAAATATTTGGCAAAACTGTCATATAATATAGTGTTAGTCACTCAGTCGTGTTCAACTCTTTGCAACTCCATGAGCTGTAGCCTGCCAGGGTCCTCTGTCCATGGAATTCTGCAGGCTAGAATACTGGAGTGGGTAGCCATTCCCTTCTCCAGAGGATCTTCCTGACCCAGGGATAGAATCCAGGTCTCCTGCATTGCAGGTGGAATCTTTACATCTGAACCTATAGAGAAGCATGGAAGCTTATGAGATAACTGAGAAGGTAGAGCAAACACATGTTTAACTTTTAGATCTATTGGAAATGGTTGAAAAAACAGGTGACCATCTGTTGACTACTGCTTACAGCTTTTGGCAAGATGCTATAGGATATGAGGTTAGCTGGGAATTGACAGGTTTGGAAAGAGAAGGAAGAAAAGAGAAAGTCCAAAAAATGGGAAAAGGGTTGAAAAAATTTAAGTTCATTGTCTCACATAGCTTCAGGATATAGCTACTATTAAGTTTAAAAAGAGAACTGAAAATAGATCCTGATTAAAATAAATAAAAATATGGTGGAACTAATAATAATGTTTAGCAAAGAAAATTGATTTTGCCACCAGCATACAGAAGATGTTGAAAAAAATATGCCAGAAAACTACCAAGTTTTCGAGGGAATTTTATTGCCACGTAAAACTGCGTTTTGCCTAAAAAGCCTGTGACTATTCAGGCCTTAAATCTGTCTTTGTGCGATCAAGTATGCAAGAGCTGAAGGGCTCTGTGAAAAGCAGGTGGGTCTTCCAGGGGAACATTTCTCCACGCCCTTTTCAGATATGGCCACAGGGTATCAAGGACAAGAAAAAGCCTTTGAGAGGACAAACTTGGGAGTCAAAGAGCGTTAGCAAACGACTAGAAAAATAACAGGGGTTAGGGTACATTAGGCTTTATATTCCATTGTAAATGGCTTGGTTAGTTTGGAAAAGGGTGGATTTACAGGATTTTGAGCTGAGCCATAAAACAATCTCAATTAAAATATTGACTTTTTTTTTTTTTTACAGGAATTACTCTGGATGGTGAGTTGAGAACAGGTGATAGGAGATAACCTAGAAATAGTGAGATTGTCCAAGAAGTTATTGAAATAACCTAGAAGGACGCGGTGGTGCTCTGAACCAGGCTGAGTTGAGCAAAAGTGGTGAAAATTGCTGGGAGTCCCCTTTTACTCAGGTTGAGTCAAACAGACCTTCCCCTGCATCGGATGTGGGGTGCGAAAACGACATGAGGGACTCTGTTTTTCAGCCTGAGCAACTGGAAGGATGGAGTTGTCAACAGTTGTGCTGGGGAAGGCCTTCTAAACAGCAGGTTCAAGGAAGGAGAACATCCTTAAGTTTTGGACATGTGAAGGGTGAGATATGCATTACTCAGGCAAGTGAGGAGGTTTAGGTGAGTTAGACGAAAAGTGGCTAGAATTCTTGCCTGAGGTCTGAGTTGACTACTTCTGGGGGTAGTGAGCACATATCACATATGAAACCACACATTGAGATAATATCACCCAAGGACCAAGGATTGTAGATGAAGAAGATGAAAGATTCAGGGATTGAGTCCTGGGCAATTCTAACTTCAAGAGTTCAGAGAGAAGAAAATAGTTGAGGAGACTGAAAAAGAACAGCCAATGAGATAGGGATACTTTCAAGAGAGTATGGAATCCTAAAAGCCATGTAAAAAAAGTTTATTAGGGAAAAAGCACATGTCATTGGTGCCTGGCACTCCTGAATGGCCAAGTAAAATAGTATCTGGGAAGATTTTTTCAGTAGATGTGTCCATGTGGCTATTTCTTTCCAACAGAACATGAACAGAAGTTATGTGAGCTATTTCCAGGGTTTTTAGAGAATGCCTATATTTCAACCACATCCTTCTTTTTCTTAAACATGATGCAAAAATGATAATGTTCTAAGACAGCCTGATTCTCCCAAAATGGAATTCCAAAGCCTGGTCACTGGGTCACTATATGGAAGGGAGGCACAAGCCACCTACAGCAAGTGCCCAGACCTGTTATGTGAGCAGATAACAGTATTTTAGTGATTATATAGCTCAAGAGTCCATTTTAGAGTATTTTGACCTACCTTAACACAGTAAGTTAGCATGACTCTTTGTCTCAATTTCTTCATCCAGAAAGTATAGCACAACTTTCACTTTTCAGTAAGATGGCCATTTACTGACATGTTTACAAACACCTTTGAATGTTTAAATAAGTAAACCCAATGCCTATTCTAATGTAGCTCAGATTGATGCTCAGAGATCAGCATACCACTTACTAGGAACACTAAAATTCCATTAAATGATACTACACTGCTTAATTATTTAAAAAGGAGTAAATTCAAGTTATGAGGGTGGTTTAACAAAAATAAGAGCAAACTGTCTACCACATTTTCCCTTTTAATATGACAGTTGAACCCATCCTGGCTTCTATTAATAAACTAGAGTGGTAGAGGATATTGTTTTTAATATTTGCCTAAATAACTTGGGCAATGAAATGGTTTCAT
This sequence comes from Bos mutus, assembly GCF_027580195.1. Taxonomy (NCBI): domain Eukaryota; kingdom Metazoa; phylum Chordata; class Mammalia; order Artiodactyla; family Bovidae; genus Bos; species Bos mutus. The sequence goes on along the minus strand of NC_091630.1, from coordinate 3,487,680 downwards.
AGAAAAGAGAGCCATACAAGCCTTTTTGTTAGAAGAGAAACAAGAAGCTGGTCATTTTGCCACATGACGAACAAAGGTTATAGGAAATTTCAGAGCCTGAAAACCAAAAAATTCTCAGAAAGCAAGTTTCTACTTCTTACTTTGGAGAAGGAGTGAATTCCAAAGACTGAACAAATTTGAAGGTGTTCAGTTTTGAGGTAGAATAGGAAATAGTCCGCCTTTGGAGATTTGCGGTGTGGTCAGCAAGTCCCTGGGGTATCCCTGGTGGTGTACATGCGTGCTAAGTCTCTTTGGTCGTGTCTGGCTCTTTGCCACCCCATGGACTGTAGGCAGCCAGGATCCTCTGTCCATGGGATTTTCCAGGGAAGGATACTGGAGTGGCTTGCCATGCCCTCCTCCAGGGGGTCTCCCTGGCCCAGAGATCAAACCTGCATCTGTCAGGTCACCTGCATTGGCAGGTGGGTTTTTTAACAAGAATTCCTGGTGGATGAGCCATAAAGAATCCACCTGCCAAAGCAGAAGATGGGGTTTTGATTCCTGGGTTGGGAAGAGCTCCTAGAGAAGGAAATGGAAACCATTCCAGAGTTCTTGTCTGGGAAATCTCATAAACAGAGGAGCCTGGCGGGCTTTAGTCCATGGGGTCCAAAGAGTTGGAGATGACTTAGTGACTAAACAATAGCAACAACAACACAGCAAGTCACTAGAACACCAAGAGGTGCCGTGGGATTGATTACGGGTGCAAATAATACAGCAACACACCAGGACTATCATAGTCAAGTTTAAAACCCCTTCCTTAATCACTCCTCTATAGTCACAAATTGTGCACCCACTATATTTTCCAATTATTTCTTTATATATCTGTGTCCTCTTTTGAGCTGAATTCAAATACTCTGGCTTGGTATTCCTACATTTGTTAAAGTGGCCCATGGTAGACCATACCGAGATTGAAGTGAACAAATCAGCATTTCTTCGTTAGATGATGAAATGTTAATACTGAAGAGTGTGGAATAAAGGTGCGCAAGCACAGGAGGAATAAAAATGAGAAGTAGCACAAAGCCAAATAGTCTGAAACCTTACTCCTAAGACAGCTAATTTTTCCTTCCAGAAGGTGATTTTTCATAATCTTACTATTTTCAAGACATAGCCTGTGAGACACTCCAGAACAAATAATACCTGCAAGAACACATAATTTTTCTTTTCACAATTATTCTGAAAGATTGTAAGAGGAAAGCAGGGGATCTTTTGATAAGATAGATATATTTATCAGATTTCAGGATGAATGTGCAAACAGAATAAGAAAAGAATGGACTCTAAACGACCAGAGGCTCCTCATTCCATGGTAATTCTAATAATAATATACATAGATAGCTTCTGCTTTGGTTAATTGTCTCTACTTTCTTTGTTGTAGGCTGTACCAAAAACGGACTTCCTTGGTGGCTCAGTGGAAAAGAATCCATCTGCCATGTAGGAGATACAGGAGACGCAGGTTTGATCTTTGGGTTGGGAAGACCCCTGGAAGAGGAAATGGCAACCCACTCCAGGTTTCTTGCTTGGGGAATCCCTTCGACAGAGGAGCCTGGTGGGCTACAGCCCATGGGGTTGCAAAGAGTCGGACACAACTGAGCAAATGAGCACTGGTACCAAAAATATTACTATATACTCTACCTGAATTTCAGTCATGAACTCTCCCTATTCTCCCTATTCCCTCTCCCTACTTACCCTCACCAAGCTTCCCTGGTGGCTTAGCGGGAAAGAACCTGCCTGCCAATGCGGGAGATGTGGGTTTAGTCCTTGGTTTGGGAAAGAAGAATGGCGACCCGCTCCAGTGTCCTTGCCTGGGAAATGCCGTGGACAGGGGAGCCCGGCAGGCTGAGCGATTGAACAAGGTTCAGCCCCCACCAGCCCCGACAAGCACCGTCGTACTGTCTGTTCCACATGTAAGCAACACTGTGCGTGTTTATTTGTCTCTCTGGCTGCAGTCGTTTAGTACAATGCTCTTCAAGTCTTTTGTGGCCACAAATGGGAGAATTCGCTTTGCTTTAATGTCTCATTAATATTACATCGTGTGTATATATGCTAATTTTTACCTTTATACCATCTGGTTTTCTCTCTTATTGTGTCTTGACCTCTGACAGCCAAATTTTCACCCTACTGGATTGTAATAACAGGGATGTTGTCTGCTTTGCTTAAAACTATTTTAAAGTCACCTAGCAAAGGTTTTGGAACATAAGAAGGACTCAACAGACAGTCTGGACAGATTGATTCTACATTTCTATTAAATGAGTTTTACCAATCGTATTCACTTTAAATTCTACACCAAATGTAACTCTCTTAAATTCTGTGGGGTCTTGAAATATTAAGAACACTTGAAATGATTAAGCAAAACCTCTGTAATTAAGGTAAGTTTTATTACCATCATTTTGAAAATTATATCTTAATCCGTATCAGAACAAATGTATCCTTCAGGCTTTGAAAGCTTGATTCTGTTCATAGAGAGCTTATTAGCAGAGTTCTGAAACTAGAGGCCAGATGCCTATACAAGACTATTTGCAGCACAGCTCTCATGCTGTGAAATAAAATTATAGTGTAAGGCTGATTTCATTTTCTTGCATTTGCTAATTTGCTAAGGAAACCCTTAATTTTTTTAAATATAAGAGGATTAATAGCTAATGCTATTATTGGAACATAATGCAAAAACCAATGGCTATTATTTAAACATAATAGCTAATAACTTATGGCATTAATTTTAAACTTTTATTTTTGAAACATGGCTGAATACCATGAGTTATTGCACTAATTGCCCACTGCTCTTGGAGGTTAATGGTACCTTCAATATTCAAGGATACATAGGGTAAAAGGAGGGACATTGTGTATAAAATATTGGGAAAACATCTCTACTGACTAGAAAAATTTCCCACCCATAGTTATTATCCTGAATTCATTTTTTTTTTGGTGTGTTTTTAGATAGTTCAGTAAAGCATTCCCCATTCATAGCTGTATTACTATTAAATGACTACTGCGTGATGGCCACCACACTTGGTAGGCTCCATATACCAGCTCATTAATCTTTACAACAAATGTAGGTGAAAAGTCTTTCCATATTATTTGACATTTGAAGAAACTGCTGTTTAAAGATATTAGGCAACTCGCCAAAAATTACATCGTGAGTAAATGACAGACCTAGAAGTGCAACTCAGATCTGTTTCATCGTAAAATTCATGTTCTTTGCTTTACTGTCCTTAAGAGTTTTGGTTTTCTCAGGAGAGGTGAACTTGGTTCTCTTCAAACTCAAAGTCAAGGCAGGTCCAAGGGTTCTGTGAGACAGCTACTGGTATCCCAGGTTTATAATGAGGTTGATGACATAGGAGGAAGCCCAATGATTGACAGAGTCTTTTGTGATGAATAGTGTGAAGTATCTCCACCTCCATGCCATGAACTTCTAATCAAACTAAGAGATTAAAAATCAAGACATATTTTCTGGGAATGAATGCCTATTAAGACTGTTCGATTCAGTTTTACAAGTTGTGGACACAAATGATCTAAGCATTCGAGCCAATGAAGAAGCACAGATTGTGAATAAAGATATTGGAAAGTTCTAGATTCTCTCATGTTTTGAAATTGTGGATTTGAAACAAACTTTCCTAAATCATCAAGGTCCCAGGAAGCCTAATAGAGTTGTATCACTTTCAGTACCATAGATTTGCCTCTGAAGAGAATGAAAAGCAATGGGATTATTCTGTAAGGAATGAGTATTTAGTAACTCTCCACCTGTCAGACTCAGTCTTGTGCTAAGGTCTGGAGACAGAGTGAATGCGCATGTGCACGGGCCTAGCACCCCTGGGATGGCTGCAGAAACAGAATGCCTTTAAAATCAAAGAGCTCAATGTACCCTTGATTTAATAACATAGAATATTTTTGAAAATAGAAGAAAAAAGAAACTACTACTTTGAATGTACATGCCATTTGAAAGATGAGTCTAGATCTCAGAAATATTTGAACATGTCTCAGAATTGAACACATCAAGGAGGACTTTCATGAGAACTAATATTTAATTGAAGACCAAAAGGATGAGCCAAAGCTAAGGGGCAAATACTTGAGGAGGGAATGCAGTAGGCAGAAACAGTAATTTAGGTAACATTCCTGAAGTGAAAAGGAGCAGAGTTCATTGGGACTGAAGGACAGAAAGTCCTGGGACTGATCATCAACCGCAGCTCCAGGTAATGTTGCCCAGCGTGTGAGGACTCAGTAAGTTTGAAAATCATGAGATGCATTAAACACCCAGTGCACCACAAGCTTTAAGCCAAGGACTGACAAGATTTAACATCTATTAAAATATCTTGACTTCAATATGAAGGAAAAAATTGACTGGGACAAAACAAAGATCAGTGTGGAGAGATATCAATTAATATAGTATTATAGCTGTCCCAGAGAGACATGAGGGTGAACCAAATGAATTGTATGGATACAAGAATCAGATATATCTAAAATACGTGAAGGATTTTGAATAAGTTAAGGAAAAAGATCTCTGAGTGAAAGTTTTGTCAGACAATAGATTCATCTATAGGAGTGTTTGGGAATCCCTCACTAGTGAGTGTTTCACAGGCCGTGGCCTGCAGGTCGCAGCTGGTCAGGCTAGTGCGCAGTGACCTATAGACCTGCCCATTTGTCAGTGAGTATATGCCTGCATGTGTGAGTCAGCACTGCCTGAATGGTAGGAAGATAAACAGAATGCAGAGAATAGTCATGGCTCGATTTTGATGACTTCTTTGTGTTGAGAAAAATTAAAATTTAATCAACTTTGGACTAAAATGTTTTCAATTTTAAAGAGCAAGGGATACAACAGGGCATGGAAAGAACAGATCGGATTTAAAGAGGTTAATGCAGGTGATAGAGGAATTCTGCCAGGGAAAGCAGTCTGGGAAAATGCAGAAGAGTGGATAGGAACAGTTTGCGCATAACATGAAGTTGACCTCAGTGAAGCAAAAGTTACATGACTGGGCATAGGTCTTGTTATCACATAACAACTTTCACGTAATCACAAAGGCCTATCCATTCTGCTTCTTGAATAGTTCTGCTGTCCGCACTTTTTCCTGAGGTCTTTTCCAAAGTGAGTATCTGCTAATAGTTTTCATGTGCTTAGCGTCCATTAATGCTTCCTCCGCTGTTGGCAGGATGAAGTTTACACTCCTTCATAGCTCCAGAAAGAACGAAGCGACTGAGTCAGAGCAGAAATGACACTCAGTTCTGGATGTGTCTGGTGGTGGAGTAAACTCTAATGCTGTAAAGAACAGTGTTACAAAGGAGCCTTGAATATTAGGTCCATGAATCAAGGAAAATTGGACACGGTCAAGCAGGAGATGGTAAGAGTAAGCATTGACGTCTCAGGAATCAGTAAACTAAAATGGGTGGGAATTAGCAAAAGAGGAGAGTGAAAAAGCCAGCTTAAAACTCAGTTTTAAAAAAACTAAGATCACGATATCTGGTCCAATCATTTCATGACAAATAGAAGGGGAAAAGGTGGAAGCAGTGACAGATTCCCTTCTTTGGCTCTAAAATCATTGTGGGTGACTGCAGCCATGAAATCAGAAGACGCTTGCCTCCTGGCAGGAAAGCTATGACAATACTTGACAGTGTGTTAAAACGAAAAGATATCACTTTGCTGACAAACGTCCCTATAGTCAAGACTATGGTCTTCCCAGTTGTCATGTACAGATATGAGAGCTGGGCAATAAAGAAGACAGAACACTGAGTAACTGACGCTTTGGACTGTGGTGTTGGAGAAGACTCTTGAGAGTCCCTTGGAAAGCAAGGTGATCAAACCAGTCAATCTTAAAGGAAATCAACCCTGAATACTCTTTGGAAGGACTGATGCTGAAGTTGAAGCTCCAGTACTCTGGCCACCTGATGTCAACATCTGACTCTTTGGAAAAGATACTGATGCTGGGAAAGATTGAAGGCAAGAGGAGAAGGGGATGACAGAGGATGAGATGGTTGGATGGCATCACCGACTCAGTGGGCATGAGTTTGAGTAAACTCTGGGAGATGCTGAGGGGCAGGGAAGCCTGGCGTGCTGCAGTCCACAGAGTCAAGAAGAGTCAGACACAACTTGGAGATTGTAAAACAGCAACAAAATATGACTTATGAGATCCACGGTCTGTTTGTTGCCTAACGTTCTGGCCTCATTTATTACTCCACTATGCCTCTCTTTTTCACCATGAATGCTTTAGACAGAAGAAGCTCTTTTTTCTTTCAGCAGCCATGCCGAGTTCTCTCTCATCTATCAAATACTGTACTTGACTTTTGTCTCTTCTCCCTGAGTCCTCCAGTCTTCATTTAGACATCACTTCCTCCAGATACTTTTCTTCTCTGTCAACACTGAAACGGATTTTACAGCTTCTCTCCTTACAATATCTTATATTTTATTCAGATTTTAGCAATTTTACCCTGAATGATATTTGCTTATATTTATATTTGAACCATCCACAAAGCACAACCCCACCACCAAAATAACCTGTCATTTAGTAGGGGTGTGTGTGTGTGTGTGTGTGTGTGTGCATATGCTCAGTCACATCCAGCTCTTTGCAACCCCCTGGACTGCAGCCCACCAGGCTCTTCTGTCCACAGGATTTTCCAGGCAAGGATACTGGAGTGGGTTGCCATTTCCTCCTCCACATTTAGTAGGTACTGAATACCTATCTGTTAAATAGATGATTAGCTGATGAGTTATCCTTGTTGAAAAGTGAGATTTGGCTTAACAATTTGGGGGGCTCTTTATGAGTGGTTTTAGCCACTTATGAATTGAATAGCGTTCAAAAACTTTTTGTAATAGCAGTCAGTAGTCTCAGACCAAATCTGGCTTATGGCTGACTCATGTGATCTGTGAGCTAAAAATGGATTTTACACATTTAAAGAGTTGAAAAAATATACAATGAGATTTTATGTGGTTCGAATTAGAAAATATTTACTCTTTGCATTTACTATCTGGCTCTTTATAGAAATAGTTTACCAACCATTACTCTATAGATAAAGGTAATGTGCCATCTTTGTAAATGTTCTCTAGGAAAATGATGATATTGACATGCTTTATGTTTGGCAACTCATATTCTGAGTCTTTTTGCTCTTGCTGTCAGTGTTATGCCCTAGCTGCTGCTTTTTAAAAATACTATTACCTAAATTATTTCTAATTATCTATATTAGCTTTAAAAAACACAGGGAGATTAACTAAATTACTTCTTTTATATATTTTGAGCTGATACTATTTTATAGTAATATGATCTGGTATAAGCTATCAGATCTCATTGTAATAAACATATGGAAAATGGGGAAATAGAAAATGATACTTATATTTGCTTTTCCCATAAGTTAACCTATTTAGCCTTCTGAACAACACATGAACCAAGAAATAGTTTATCTGTTTGCCACTATTTTTCTGGATCATAGACTGCATCCATCCTCACACATCAAAGTTATCAAATAAATAATTGCTGAATAAATAGCTTAAAGCTCAACATTCAGAAAATGAAGATCATGGTATCTGGTCCCATCACTTCATGGGGAATAGATGGGGAAACAGTGTCAGATTTTATTTTTCAGGGCTTCATAATCACTGCAGATGGTGACTGCAGCCATGAAATTAAAAGACGCTTACTCCTTGGAAGAAAAGTTATGACCAACCTAGATAGCATATTGAAAAGCAGAGACATCACTTTGCCAACAAAGGTCCGTCTAGTCAAGGCTATGGTTTTTCCAGTGGTCATGTATGTGAGAGTTGGACTATGAAGAAAGCTGAGCACCGAAGAATTGATGCTTTTGAACTGTGGTGTTGGAGAAGACTCTTGAGAGGCCCTTGGACTGCAAGGAGATCCAACCAGTCCATTCTCAAGATCAGCCCTGGGATTTCTTTGGAAGGAATGATGCAAAAGCTGAAACTCCAGTACTTTGGTCACCTCATGTGAAGAGTTGACTCATTGGAAAAGACTCTGATGCTGGGAGGGATTGGGGGCAGGAGGGAGGAGGAGAGGGGGACGACAGAGGATGAGATGGCTGGATGGCATCACTGACTCGATGGACATGAGTCTGAGTGAACTCCGGGAGTTGGTGATGGACAGGGAGGTCTGGCGTGCTGCGATTCATGGGGTAGCAAAGAGTCGGACACGACTGAGCAAATGAAATGAACTGAACTGAACTGAAATGAGCTAATGACCTAGTGGAGTATTTTGGTTCAGAAAGGTTAGGAAACTTGGCTCTAGTCTATAACTAGTAAGTGATATAGTTGGATACTTTAACTTAGGGTTAGTCTTAAGGCCCATAACATTTCCATGGTTTTTAAATACGAATGCCTTTTATCTTAATATTTCCTTAAGGAACATTACAATTATGATATGTTCAATTATTCCTAGTATTAATATTTAGTATTTATTGAGCTGAGGATTGTTGAAAATTTTTATATGAATAAAAACACTATGGAGTAAATAATCTTCTCACCTCAATTTTAGAAGACTAGAAATGAAGGCAGAGAAGAACAGGACATTGCCAAAAATCAACTGTGAGTAGGTTCTGACATGAACCAGCTCCTTTGCCAGAGCTTATAGCCACAGCTGTATACAACCGAAGAGTTATTTTAGTGCATATAGTTACTGGTATGTGTCTAGCAGCATGTGAGGTAATGTTTGCCTAATGACTAGCTTTCCTTCATAACCATACTGCAGGTCAGTATCATTTTCCTCTTTTGGAAGCTTTGCAATAAGTTTATTTGTAAATCAATACAAATTCTATGGAGGATGAAATTGAAACTTAGAGGTTAAGTCATGTATTTACAAAAGAATATTAGTATGAGTAAAGTGGATTTGTGGAGTTGTGATCTCTAGGCATCTTATTAAAGAAATATACTATATTTTTTCTCATACTAATGTCACACAGTTATTCACTGGATGAGAGATATTCAAAATTGTAATTCTTCTATTCACAATTTAATGACGAAATATACACTTGATAATTAATAAAATAAGCAATATTTTGAAGAGTGCACACTTTCAAATTGATAACAGGTGAATAGCCAGCTACTTTGACTGAAGGTCATTTTAATATCTGTATCAATGATAAACCCATTTTTGAAGTGTAGAATAACTTTAGTTTGGCACAAAGAAACTTACTTGATGATATCAGAGAGATACAAGCAATAAATTGCAGAGATATTTACAAAGAATGGTTTATACTATTTTGTAGGTATATATGCACATCCATTTTTAAATAGTGTCTACATATAGATGAGAACGATAGGTAGTAAAATGTACCTGAGCTACATTTCTGAGTTACTATTATATGTAGGAAAAAAATGCATTTATATTGCTTACTCGGAAAACCACTAAAGGTTGGTAAAGGGATTTTCAAAAGACATAAATCAATAAGGTCAAAGTGAAAGCAATATAAGAAAACAATAAAACTGTGGAAGCTAAACTTCAGTTGGAAAAAAAAAAAAGTGATCCTTGAACTATATGAAGTGAAAAAGCTCTCTCTTAAGGTGGCAAGTGAAAGGTGCAAAGTAAGCCAAGTCATCACACAGAATGTTTCGAGGATGCAGGAACTGGTAGCACTGCTTGTTTTTGGAATCGTGATTATTTTCTGGAAGTGTGACTAAGAAACAGCTGGACATCAGGAGAGCCTCTCTAGCTTCTCAGTATCAGGGAACTGCCTTTTATCAATTCCACATGAACGAATAAACAGCATTTGGTAAATCCATGTCAGAATATTACTTTACAGTAAAGCAGAATGAAATACTGTTACATGCTACTGCATGGATAAACTGTGAAAGCTTCACGCTAAGTGAAAGAAATCCATCAAAAAAAGACAAAATATTATATGATTCCATTGATACGAAATGTGCTGACTACGCAAATCTATATAGAAAATAGACTAGTATTTTCCAAGGACTAAGGGTGGGCAGTGGGGGTAATGGGGATCAATTACTAAAAAATATGTGCTTGCTTTTGAGGGAGACAAAAGTATTCTAAATTTAGATTATGATGACGGATGCACAATTCTGTGAAAATGATAAAATAATGACTTGTATATTGTAGGTGGGTGAATAAAAAAGTACTTAGATATATCTCACTGAAGCTTTTATTAAAACAAAAGCCTTAGCATTTATTCTGTAGAAAAGGTGAAGCAAAGGGTCTCTGAACTAAGGATATAAGATATGGTTGACAGAAGGAAACCTTGCTGAAAATAAAGATTAACTGAATATTCATATATTGAGGCCAGTAATCTGCAAGCCCTTTCAGTCATTTAGCTCTAAGGACATTGGCATCCAGCTGTGTAATTTCCCCAGACTCTCTCTCAGGCATCTGATCAGCCTCAAAGGACGTGCCCACAGGCAAAAACAACAAGAGTTTCCCAAACATGATCAACTTGATCACCCTACAGTGGGGATTAAAACAAACCAGTCCCATGCATCCCACACACTGAAAACCTCTCATTGGGTTTAAATGAGCACTCTTAATATAAGCAGGCAACCATGGTCCCAAAGGGCAGATAAAAGCCCTAAAACGCACAGGAGAAAAAGCAAGCTAAACAAGACATAGTTCATGCAAAGCTTAAAACAAACCCACAGAAAGTACTAGGACTGATATCTTTGGAGAAATGAGAAATACGTCACACCCATGACCAGGCTTCCCTGGTGGCTCAGACAGTAAAGAATCCACCTGCAATGCAGGAGACCTTGATTCCATCCCTGGATTGGGAAGATCCCCTGGAGGAGGGCATGGCAACCCACTCCATATTCTTGCCCGGAGATTCCCATGGACAGAGGAGTCTGGCGGGCTACAGTCCCTGGGGTGGCAAAGAGTCGGACATGACTGAGCGACTAAGCAAAGCACAGCACAGCACAGGAAATTCATGCAGGAATTCAACTGGAAATAGTTGTTTGAAATTAAAAACATGAAATAATATGAAAAATCCATGAATGGCTGTGAACAAAAACTACAGGGAAATCTTTCATAACTCTTTTAGGAATTAAAAGAAAAACACTCAGATAATATATAAAAGTTAAGAAATTTGGAGCATCCATCAAGACATTTAAAACCTGAATCAACAAAGCAGAGAAAATCATCACTGAAATAATTGAAAAAACCTTTTAGAACTCAAGGCAGATATGACTCAGCAATCCCACTGCTGGGCATACACACCGAGGAAACAAGAATTGGAAGAGACATGTGTACCCCAGTGTTCACTGAGCACTGTTTATAATAGCCAGGATACGGAAGCAACCTAGATGTCCATCGGCAGATGGATGAATTAGAAAGCTGTCGTACATATACACAATTACTCAACCATTAAAAAGAATATACTTGAATCAGTTCTAATGAGGTGGATGAAACTGGAGCCTATTATACAGAGTGAAGTAAGTCAGAAAGAAAAACACCAATACAGTATACTAACACATATATATGGAATTTAGAAAGATGGTAATGATAACCCTATATGTGAGACAGCAAAAGAGACACAGATATTTAGAACAGTCTTTTGGACTCTGTGGGAGAAGGCGAGGGTGGGCTGATTTGAAAGAATAGCATTGAAACGTGTGTATTACCATCTGTGAAATAGATTGCCAGTCCAGGTTTGACGCATGAGACAGGGTGCTCAGGACCAGTGCACTGGGATGACCCTGAGGGATGGGATGGGGAGGGAGGTGGGAGGGGGGTTCAGGACGGGGGACACATGTACACCCATGGCTGATTCATGCCAATGTATGGCAAAAACCACCACAACATTGTAAAGTAATTAGCCTCCAATTAAAATAAATAAATTTAAAACATTTTAAAAATAAATAAAATATCACAAATTAAAAAAAAAGAACTCAAGGCAATGGGAATAAATGCTAGCATACTTGGGATTACTTAAGTAAAAAAGATGAAAAACAAGATTAAAGATGAGAAGATCATGCTCAGAATTCATGCTTCAGGTAGGTGATAACCATGCGCAGTGGATTCAGTGTATGAGAGAGAATCTCAGGGCTTTGTTGAATGACTTGAAGCCAAGGGTAAAGTAGGGGGTTGGGATGATGGTTTTGAAGAAGCAATGGAAATAAGATCAGTTTGTCTTGGTGGAGCTAAAGCCCTGATCTGGAGATAAGAGGAAGTTTGGGTAAACAATGAAAAGCGAACCAAACAATAAAAAACAACTTCATTTGAGAAATTTGCAAGGAAGGCATTATCATAAAGAGACAGCCGTATTGAGAAGGTGGTGAAGGGGATTCTTGGGGGCACCTCGGGTAGACCTGAGTGGAAGAAAAGGAAGTGGAGGAGTGACTGAGACGAATGTGCCAAATATCACAGAAATACATGTTGAAATGGCAATAGTTTGGAGAACCTCCAGCTTGCAGGAGTAATTTAGGTAAACTAAACTCTGAACTATAATTTTGGTAGTTTCTTCAAGAAGGGTGAGTAGTTATTGTGGTATGGAATTTTTCCTACAGTTTCTTACGGGAAACCTAATCCCAGGTGGTGGGCTTACACACCTAGAGCCAGTCATCCTGGAGTGTGAAGAGTGTTGGATTTAGAAAGCATCACTACAGACAAAGCTGTTGGAGGTGATGGAATTCAGCTGAGCTATTTCAAATTCTAAAAGATAATGCTGTTAAAGTGCTACACTCATTACACCAGCAAATTTGGAAAACTCAGCAATGGTCACAGGACTGGAAAAGTCAGTTTCCATTCCAATCCCAAAGAAAGGCACTGCCAAAAATGTTCTAACTGCTGTGCAATTGTGCTCACATCACATGATAACAAGGTAATGCTCAAAATCCTTCAAGCTAGGCTTCAGGAGTACATTCATCGAGAACTTCCAGATGTGCAAGCTTGATTTAGAAAGGCAGAGGAACAGGAGACCAAATTGCCAACATCAATTAGATCATAGGAAAAAAAAAGAGAGAATTCCAGAAAAACATCTTGTTCTGCTTCATTGACTGTGCTAAAGCCTTTGGCTGTGGGTATCAAAACATACTTTGGAATATTCTTAAAGAGATGGGAATACCAGACCACCTAACCTGCACTCTTGAGAAATCTGTATGCTGGACAAGAAACAACAGTTAGAACTGGACATGGAACAATGGACTGTTTCAAAACTGGGGAACAAGCACATCAAGGCTGTATATTGTCACCCTGCCTTTTTAAGATTTCAGTTCAGTTCAGTTGCTCAGTCGTGTCCGACTCTTTGTGACCCCATGGGCTGTAGCCTACCAGGCTCCTCTGTCCATGGGATTTTCCAGGTAATAGTCCTGGAGTGGATTGCCATTTAAAGAAGTTCAGTTCAGTTCAGTTCAGTTGCTCAGTCATGTCCGACTCTTTGTGACCCCATGAATCGCAGCACGCCAGGCCTCCCTGTCCATCACCAACTCCCGGAGTTCACTCAGACTCACATCCATCGAGTCAGTGATGCCATCCAGCCATCTCATCCTCTGTCGTCCCCTTCTCCTCCTGCCCCCAATCCCTCCCAGCATCAGAGTCTTTTCCAATGAGTCAGCTCTTCGCATGAGGTGGCTGAAGTACTGGAGTTTCAGCTTCAGCATCATTCCTTCCAAAGCAATCCCAGGGCTGATCTCCTTCAGAATGGACTGGTTGCATCTCCTTGCAGTCCAAGGGCCTCTCAGGAGTCTTCTCTGACACATTTCAGAAGCACATCATGTGAAATGCTGGGCTGGATGACGCACAAGCTGGAATCAAGTTTTCCAGGAGAAATGTCAACAACCTCACATACGCAGATGACATCACTTTAGTGGCAGAAAGCAAAGAGGAACTAAAGAGCCTCTTGATGAAGGTGAAAAAGGAGAGTGAAAAAGCTGGCTTGAACCTCAACATTAAAAAAACAAAGATCATGTCATCCGGTCCCATCACTTCATAGCAAATAGATGGGGAAAAGTGGAAACAGTGTCAGATTTCATTTTCTTGGGCTCCAAAATCACTAGGGAGGTGACTGCAGCCATGAAATTAAAAGATACTTGCTCTTCAGAAGAAAAGCTGTAACAAACCTAGACAATGCACTAAAAAGCAGAGGCATCACTTTGCTGACAAAGTCCATATAGTCAAAGCAATGGTTTTTCCAGGAGTCGTGTACAGTTGTGAGAGTCGGACCATAAAGAAGGCTGTTCTGGTTCACTCACTCAGTCATGTCTGATTTGTTTTTGACCCCACTGACTGCAACAAGCCAGGCTTCCCCGTCCTTCACCATCTCCTGGAGTTTGCTCAAATTCATGTCCACTGAGTTGGTGATTCTGTTTAACTCTGCTGCCTCCTTCTCCTTTTGCCTTCAATCTTTCCCAGCATCAGAGTCTTTTCCAATAAGCCAGCTCTTTGCATCAGGTGGCCAAAGTATTGGAGCTGTTGCATCAGTCCTTCCAATAAATATTCAGGACTGATTTCCTTTGGGATGGACTGGTTTGATTTCCTTGATGTTCAAGGGACTCTCAAGAGTCTTCTCCAGCACCACAGTTCAAAACTATCAATTCTAGTAAAGTAATAGCAAAAAAAAAAAAAAAAGAAGAAGAAGAATCAGGCTGACTTTATATCTAACTTCTACATATTTTATTCTGCCTTATTTTACCTTGATTTTGATTATAAAATATTTAATTCAAATGTCATTATATGCTAATGGCTAAAGTGTGACCATCTTTTCATTTAAACAATAGCATTTTGCCTTGGAGCAAGCTTTTCATTTAATTCCTTATCATTGTGAAAATTCTAACCAAAACCAAGATACAATAAATTGCAATATTGCTTAGCCAAGCCACTGCCATATTCATAAAATAGAAGGTAAAATCCAATTATGTCTTGTTTGAAATACTTAATGATAAGAAAATTTAAATAAGTATGAAGTTATTAAATTCTGATGATTTTAGAAAAAAGGTTATAGATTGTAAGGGACAAACTTATTTATAATCTATATATGGTGAATTTTAGGATCCTGAAATGTTGTGTAGCATTTCTTTTACTTAGAATGAAATTTATAGTAATCAATATGTAAAACTTGGAAAAATAGAGAATAGCATAAAAGTTAATGTGTAAAACTTGAAAAAAATAGACTTTTTCAAACCAATGAGAGTCATTGAATGCATCTTTTTGTTTTCTTCAAGTATTTTTAAATGTGTATGTTAATATGTGCATTTTATGTAAGTATAAACATAGGCTATATTTAGTTTTATATCCTGAAGCTTTAAATTTGGAATTATATATCATGAATATTTTTTCAGATCATTAAAACATATTCTACCGTGTATTTTAAATGATTGCATGATATTCCATTTTGTAGCTATGACATGCACCTACCATTCTATCTATCTAGTGTGGTTATTGCTTATTCAAAATATCAGGCAAAATATGTTCTTAGCCTTTAGATTCAAAGGTGACATCACATGCTTTATTTGTGTGTGCACATGCATGTGTGTGTGTGTGTCTCTAACAGTTGTCCAAAAGAAAGGTATACATATGCTCTTGACCTTTTCTGTGTAGTTATTTGTTATATAATCTAACACTAGCTATGTTTCTTAGAAAGAATGTCAACTTCACAGAGAATAAACATCTCTAGTCACTTTTTGATCAAGTCATTATAAAGAGTTTTACATTTATGTTCATCCAGTATTATTGTTTCAGCCGATGTTATTTCTGGTGCATTTTACCAAATGACTATCTCATTTAGTTAGAGTACATTGCTAGCTTTGGAATTTGAAGGTGTGGTATTGTTGACTGAAAAAAAAATGCAAAACATGAGAGGTATGACTTAAGTTTTATCCAGGGCAAATTGAGACTATAGCCTGGGAGACAGCATTTCCAATGTCCCTGAGAAACTACTCTGAAGAGGCAAGGGGGAAGGTCAGTATGTGAGTGATTTTCATGAAGGGAGAGGACATGCAATCAAGCACATACGTTTTTTTTGCAGAAAGTTTCTGCTAGCCTCATGACGGTTTCTGCTAGTCAGGAGCAGAGCTCGCCATGAAGGATTTTAGTGTTTTTTCCAGATATGAGGAGACAGAGGAATTGGGCTCATGAAATCTCCTGAAATATCTAACTATATGAAGATCTGTTCTGCCAGTCTGTCCCACAGCACAGAGCACCTCATTTCTGATCTCTACCTTGAACTCCTTTCAGGGTGTTGAAATTTAGCAACTGCAGAGGCTATTAATTTGAGCCTTGTAGAGGTAGATTGCAAGTGTCAATTTGTAGGAGACTTGATCTAATTATTTCTCTCCAATAACATCTAGGACCCTTCAGCTTGCACAGTAAGCAGAAGAAAAAGTCAGAGCATGTGGTTCCACAGACCATTTTGAGTTTAAATCTCTGCAGAGTTGCTTATTACCAATTTGATCACGAGCCATTCTTTTAAGTCTTTAAAATCAGTTTTGTTCACCGCAAAGTCCACATTTCTACAGGCAGCTTTGCAGAAAGCACTACAGTCATTGTAATTGTTGATAACGATGACTCATGAAAGGAATGCCAACAAGTGGTGACAATTATTATTAGTGAGATTAGGATCTGGAAGCATTAGGCCTACTTTCTGGAACTCAACATCAGATCAGCTACAGATAGGAGAGGGTGAGAGGATCCTGCAGAAGGACAGATGGTTCCCTGCGCGGGCGGTATTGAGACCTGGACTCTGTCACTTTACAGCCCGGTCACTTTTCTTCTAAACCCCATTCAACAGCAAGTCAGTGAGACAGACAATTTTAATTCTATGGGCCCCAAGAAAGGGGATAAACGGTTGTTCATAAACACTCCCAGTGATTTTCATGAGGTAAAGATAAATCTGTGGAACTGAACTTCTTTTTTGGTTGATGCCCACAGATGGGCACTTGATTTCGATGCATCATCAGTCGGCAGAGGCTGATGGTCTTCGAAGAAAGCCGTGGGGGCCTCACTTAGAAGCTAACAAAGCCTACTGGAGTGATTCAGATCAGCATGCTTCAGAAACGTATCCCCCCACATCAGATGAAACAAATCTGTCTAGAACTTCTCAACGTAAAGGAACATCTACTTATTTACCGTCACTATGGAATTCTTAACATTTCCTTAGATTTTCTCTCAAAATTAAGGAGAAGAATAATAAAACTAATATTTTCTATATTTTTACTAAAAAGTTGATAATTGATGTATTGGTATATTTAGCTTGTACTGGTGCAGCCACTTATAAAAACCCATACACAATTTAAAATAAAAATAAGAAGAAAGGTTATTTAAGCAAGTACACATATGAATATTTACTATTTTGCTCCAGTTCAGTAAAACAGAGTATATACAAATATTTTAAAACAACACTTCTTTAAAAAATCATAAAGTTTTTAGCTTTAGTTATTTAAAAGACTATTAATTTTCAGTTAATTTGAAAAGTGTAACAAGCATGTGATAGCTCAGATGATGGAAGATATAAGAAATAACAGTCCTTTCTTTTTCTTGTGGTTTGCATGTGATAAAACTAGTGTTTATCTCTAATTCCAGACTAACACTGCTATTTCCAAAAGCAAAAGGAAAATAAGAAAGCTAAATATTTTCTTCAAACTAACTGCACTTTCAACCAAGCAATTCTTCAGGGTACTAGAGAAAGAAGTTCAGTTTACACAAACAACTTAGGCTTTGTTGCAGAAGGCACGGCCACTTTTGTGGATATGCCTGTTTAAGTGCATATACTTCGTGCATATATACTATGAAAGAGCACTTTTCATAGATAAGTGGATTTCTTTCATGACGAGCCTATGAAGTCAAATTTATTACTGTTTGCATGAAAGCTGACTGATATTGACTTTTGCACAATGTATGAAGATAGGTTTTGCCCAGGTGCATTAAAGTTCCTAATGATATTGCAACATCAATGTTCAGATTTACTTTAAGGCATAACATATCCCCAATCCCTAAAATATTATAAAATGTTTCTTTTATTTTACAGACGTCATATTTTAATTATGTCACTAATACTTTTTTTACTAAAAATTCTTCTAAGAGACTTTTTAAAATTAAAATGTAAGTTGGTTCGATGTTTAACTGAAATGTATTAGTTTGTAACCCATTAACTCATCTGTACATTAAATATGAGGGTGGCTTATTATGTGCCAGTCAATTGTATAAGTGCTAAAAGATAGTGTCTACATATAATTAAACATCATTTATTTAGCACCTTCTATTTAAAAATTCGGAGAAGGCAATGGCACCCCACTCCAGTACTCTTGCCTGGAGAATCCCATGGATGGAGGAGCCTGGAAGGCTGCAGTCCGTGGGGTCCCTGAGGGTCGGACACGACTGAGCGACTTCCCTTTCACTTTTCACTTTCATGCATTGGAGGAGGAAATGGCAACCCACTCCAGTGTTCTTGCCTGGAGAATCCCAGGGACGGGGGAGCCTGGTGGGCTGCCGTCTGTGGGGTCACACAGAGTCGGACACGACTGAAGTGACTTAGCAATAGCAATTTAAAAATTATTCATGTATTGTTAATACATTAGTGACAAAAGAGCAAAATATTCAAGCACATGAGTTCTTAAACCATACTAATGAGTTTTAATACAGGTTTTCCCCTTGCTGGCTATGTAATCTTGCTGCTGGTCTGCCTGTAAATAGCTTTTCTCATCTATACAATGGAGGAAAATATATCACCTGCATCCTCATGTGCTTGTGAATGTTAAACAAGTATTTCATATACACAAAATTTTATTATTTTTATTTTAAATGGTAGTAATAATAATCCCAAATCCTAAATGGTAGAAATAATTATTGCTGTGAGATCACTTTAAGCCAAGTTCAAGTGACTTGTCACAAATCTCACAGCCGGTAGTTTTCAGAACTGGGAGTGAAATGCTGATATGTCAGCTTCCAAATCCCAAGCTCCATTCCTGTTACATCAAATGCTCCTGCATTCACTGCCTATTAGGCCCCCTTTTTCCTGTTTAAATGGAAATATGCAAACTTCATTTCTGGTCTTTGGGAAATCCAGAAGGGTTCCTAAAACACGTGAGTACTGAGAAAGAGGCGGGGGAGACTTAAGTTCCCTCGTTCACTCTCAATTCTCATGGAAATGTATTTATTAATTTTTTCCAGCTTTAATTTTCACTCATTATTTCACAATCTATTGGGCATTCTTTCACCTTTTTGGTGTTCACACTTCTTATTCCCGTTGAAGCAAATTTTCTAAGGTTCTTGAAAAAACCGTAAAAGTTGGCCTTGGAATGTTGGATTAGCATTGTCATAAAAAAAAGAAATAAGATAAATAGTAGACATAATTATTGTTTAGATTTCTTGAATTTTTTTGTGAATCAGTGTAGTAGAACCGCCATTAAAAATTGTCTTTTTATTGGAATATAGTTGCTTTACTTACAAGTTGTTTTAGTTCTGCTATATGGCAAAGTGACTTCCCTGGTGGCTCAGTGGTAAAGAATCTGCCTGCCATGCAGAAGACGCAGGAGACCCGGGTTCGATCCCTGGGTGGGGAAGATGGAGAAGGGCATGGAAACCCACTCCAGGCCCCAGAGGAGCCTTGCAGGCCACAGTCCATGGGGTTGCAAAGAGTCGGACACGACTGAAGTGACTGAGCATGAGCACATGGCAAAGTGGATCGGCTATATGTATACATATAGCCCCTCTCTTTTGGATTTCCTTCCCATTAAAGTCATCATAGAGTACTGAGTAGAGTTCTCATTTCTCAACTTTCATATGTTTTCAGTAACATACTGTATTGACATTTTCTTAGCGGTCATACAAAGGCATTCTGAAGAAACTCATAATACTTCTTGAAAGATATTTTATATGAAGTCAGAAAATACAATCTTGGGGCTCATGGGATTAGTTTGTGTGTGTGCGTGTGTTTAGTCATCCTGACTCTTACTACTTATGGCTGGCAAACAAAGATTTGGAGAACAGGCAGCTGATTCCTTGTAACAGCTGTAAACTTTTCCAATTTGCTACATAGAAACACCTAGGTTTCCCTAAAGGTATTGAGCTTTATAAATATGATGACAATAATATTAGACTTCACAGCCATTAATAACAAATTCGTTATAAATCAGCTTGGTGTCTTTAGTTGGATTGAATGGTGTGTGGTTTCATTGTGCTTGCAGTAATAAATGAGAAGAGGAAATCTTATTTCCCCATTCTTTTATATCTCTGAAGTAGGATATTTCAAATTTAAAAAGAAGAACATTTCTCAACAACTAGACTCAATTAAACCACTACATGGAAAAAAGAAATAGAAAGGGATCCATATGATCATTGTCTTATTCTAAGAAAGAACAATAAAATAAGCCTATTTATTTTATAAATTAAAAAAAGTACAACTTTTTGAAAAAAAATTCCAAAGGCTTGTAAACTTCTTTGTTTCTTAAAGAAATATAACACATAGGAAAAGTATTTACTCATGGTTTTGCTCTCACTTTCTTTTGAAAGCTGGAGGTTCGTGGGATAATGCTGTATCTCTTTTCAATTGTATACTGGAAAGAACACTTTATTAAAATATCACATGGACAGACATATGGATTCAGAGGATGGATGACTGAGTTATATATTTTACAGAGATTTTCAGTCACTTGCTAAGGACTTTATTTTTTAAAAAATTGAATTTAATTGAGAAAGTAACTATTTGCTTGATAATGCACAAGTGAATTGATGACTTGTTAACATACATGTTCTCAATAAAAGACATCTACATTGTCTCACTTTGCACATCTATATTGTTTTAAGTGTGTGTGTGTGTATGTGCTAACACACACACCCCACAGGCTCACATGTATTTTTCTGAAAACAAAAAAAAACAAAAACCCATGTAAGCTCATGGTTTAGTTCAAGTTCAGTCGCTCAGTCGTGTCCGACTCTTTGCGACCCCATGAGCTGCTGCATGCCAGGGCTCCCTGTCCATCACCAACTCCCGGAGTCCACCCAAACCAGGGTAGAAAAATGACTAAAATATCCTGCTTCAAGAGCTCTTGAGTACTGAAGAAGTGAACTATGTAATTGAGAACATTCTTGAGGAAGTCGACAAGAAATGCTCACTTACACTGCAAGTTTATTTTATAGCAAATAAAAGTGGTGAAGGACACTCCCTGGACTGAACATCAGCTCTACTAGTTGTCTGCTGTGTGAAATTTACTTAATCTCTCAAAGTATACATTTCCTTACCTGTAAAATAAAATGCTCGTTACTATACAACAAAGATTTTAACAATAATAATGATAGCATTGATGCTTATTATCAGCTTATAAGAATAGAATATGTTTTGTTAAGCTCTCTGTTGAGAACTTTTCATGCAATATGTCTTTTTATTTTTATTTATTTATGTGGGCAGATTTTAGCTTTTAAGTTATCTGAAATCACAAAGTTAACATCTTGTTTTAATTCCCTTTATGATAAAGATCAAGGTTATTTATTTTTTAGTTTGTATTTAATTTTGTATGCAATGTTTAAAGGTTGCACTCTATTTACAGCTGTCACAAAAGATTGGCTATATCCCTCACATTGTACGATACGTCCTTGTAGCCTGTCTTTACAACCAATAGTTGGTACTTCCCATTCTTCCATCCCTATCTTGCTTCTCCCCCACACCATTAACTGTTCTCTACATCTCTCAGTCTATTTAAATATATAAGGAAACAAAAAAGACCCCAACTAGCCAAAACAGTTTTGAGAGAGAAGAGCAGGGCTGGAGGAATCATGCTCCTTGACTTCAGACTATTACAAAGCTACAGTCATCAAAGCAGTGTGATACTGACACAAAAATAGAAGCATAGATCTGTGGCGCAGGATAGAAAGAAGTACACCTATGCACTTACAGTCACTTAATCTACGGCAAAGAGTCAAGAGTATACAGAGGATGAAAGACAGCCTCTTCAGTAAGTGGTGATGGGAAAATGACTGCTACTTGTAAAACAGATTAGAACATCATAAACAAAAACAAACTCAAAATGGATTAAAGATCTAAAAGACCAGATACTATGAAACTCTTACAGCAAAATATAGGTAGAACACTCTTTAAATCACTGCAATATTTTTTGGATTTGGCTCCTAAAATGAAGGAAATAAAAGCAAAAATAAACAAATGGAACCTAATTAGACTTAAAAGCTTTAACACAGTAAAGGAAATAATTGACCAGATAAAAATACCTACTGAATGAGAGAAAACATTTGTAAATGATATGACCAATAAGGGGTCAATATCCAACATATATAAATAGTTTATAAGACTCAGCTTTACAAAATCAAACAACGTGATTAAAAATCAGGTATAAGAACTAAATAGACATTTTTCCAAAGAGGAAATGCAGATTGCCAACAAGCATATAAAACAGTGCTAATCATCAGGGAAATTCAAATGAGATATCACGTCACTCCTATCAAAATGCTTATCATCAAAAGAATGCAAATAACAAATATGACTAGGATGTGGAGGAAGGGAACCCTCATACACTCGCTGGGAATATATTGGTGCAGCCACTGTGGAAAATAGGAAACAGCCCCCCCACCAAAAAAAATAACTAAAAATAGAACTACTATATGACCCAGAAATTCTACTCCTGGATACAGATCCAAAAAGGAAAAAAAAAAGAAAAACAACAGACACTAATTTGAAAAGATACATGCCCGATGTTCATTGCAGCATTATTTACAATTGTCAAGGTATGGAAGCAACCTAAGTGTCCAACAACAGATGAGTGGATAAACAAGATGAGGTTAAAATACTACTTCTTCATAAAAAGAATGAAATTTTGTCATTTTGAGGAACACGGAGAGACTTGGAGGGCTGTATGTTAGTGAAATAAGGCAGACAGAGAGAATGCCCGGTGTTGCACGATAGCACTTACACGTGGTATCTACAAACACAACAGCCTAGAGAAGAGGCAGTGCATCTTTTAAAACATAATGTATAAGTCGTATATGGAAAAGTGCAAGTACTGATTGTTCAATGCTAGGACATTTTACAAATTAAAAGCTTTAGTGCAATATGCATCAGATCAAGAAACAGAATCTTATCAAAGATTCAGAATCTCTTATGTGACACTTTCCTGTCACCCTGTTGCTAACAAACATCCCACAAGTGTACTCATTATCTTGATTTCCAACACTGCTAATTAGTATTTTCTGTTTTTACATTATATATTTTAATTCTCTAATTAGCTATTACATGTAAAAAACTTAGTTTCATTCCAAACCCTTATATATTGATAAAGTCAAAGGAGATTCATTCCCATGGAATATTTCTTGAAACATTGATTCACCTACTTCTAATTGTGACTCAGCTGGTAAAGAATCTGCCTGCAATGCAGGAGACCTGGGTTTGACCCCTGGGTTGGGAAGATCCCCTGGAGAAGAGAAAGGCTACCCACTCCAGGACTTTGGCCTAGAGAATTCCATGGACTGTATAGTCCATGGTGTCACAGAGTCAGATACGACTGAGAGACTTTCATTTCACTTCACTTCACTTCTAATTCACTGGATTGGAGTTAAAAAGCAAAACAATGAGCTTATGTTTGAATGAACCCTGTCTCTTGCCAATACTGGAATTCTGAGAAGTTTATTTAATGTCACCGATCACTAATTTCTTCCTATCTTAATAAGATTGTCACAAGGATTAAATAAGAATTACTAAATTTTAAGTTCTATACAAATGTGAAATGTCACCAGTAGCAGAAGTAGTAATACAAAGAAAAACATGAGCAATAGCTCTGGGCAAAGCTGGCATGGACCAGGGTGTGTTCAGGAAACAGCAAGAACTACATACAGACGAGGTAGCAGTTACACTGCTGGGTACATGGCAAACAGATGATTTATGAGGATATAGGTTAAAATCTAGTTTAGGAATGTACAGAGTCAATTGTTTTCAATACTCAGCATGGCCTGAATTTTTTTTAAAGGTAACATGTGTTCTTTATCAGCGTCAATGGACGTTTAGGTTGCTTTCATGTTTTGGCTGTCGTAAACAGTGCTGCAATGAGCACTGAGGTGCCTATATCTGTGGATATATGCCACGGAATGGGATTCCAGGGCCATATGGTAGCTCTACTGTTAGTTTTTTAAGGACGCTGTATACTGCTCCCCATAGTGACCATACCAGTTTACATTCCCACCAACAGTGAGGGCTGCCTTGCCTCCACATCCTCTCCAGTGTTTATTGTTGTGGAGTTTTTGATGATGGCTAGTACGACTGGTGTGAGCTAATACCTTGTTTTAGTTTTGATTTGTAGTTCTCTAATAATTAGTGATGCTGAACATCTTTTCAAGTGTTTGTTGGCTATCTGTATGTCTTCTTTGGAGAAAGGTCTATTTACTTCTTCTGCTTGTTTTTCATAGAGGTGTTTGTTGATGTTGGGCTGCATCAGCTGCTTGTATATTTTGGATATTAATCCTTTGTCAATACAAGAAAAGAATATATATATCTACATATATTTTATGTAGATATATGCCCATATGGCATATAAGGTCATGTGGTAATTCTATTTTTAGTTTTTAAAGAATCTCCATATTGGGTTCCTGGTGGTTGTACCAATTCACATCTCCACAATAGTGTAGGAGGGCTCCCTTCTCTCTCTATACCCTCACCAGCATTTACTGTTTGTGAATGTTTCAATGACAGCCATTCCGGCTGGTGTGAAGGGATATATCATTGTAGTTTTGATTTGCATTTCTCTCATAATTAGTGGTGTTGAATATCTTTTCATGTGCCTTTTGGCCATCTGTACGTCTGCTTTGGAGAAATGCCTATTTAGGTCTTCTGCCCAAATAGAAGTGGGTTTGTGTTGAATTACTCAGACATTAAGATGAGTGAAATGATGCCATTTGCAGCATCTAGCAGGATGGAGCTAGAGAGTGTCATACTGTGTGAAGTAAGTCAGAGAAGGAGAAATGTCACGACATCCCTTATATGTGGGATCTAAAAAGAAATGGTACAAATGAATTTACTGTTAGTGGATAGGGAGAGTCAAAGAGGACCCCTCCTCAAGAACCTCTGTTCCTGGAAACCTCACGCATGGCAAAAGCAAGTTTATTACAGAAAGAACAAAAACAACACCGCGGGAAGAGGTGGGCCCAGACGATGGTGGGCCATGGAATGATGAGGTATGGAGGGTTTCAAGACAGGGCTTTCTCATCTTCATTTAGGTGGGTGTGAACTGACCATTTTATTGGAAGTTGGAAGTTGCATAGCAACAGGCTCTATTGCATGTACCTTTCCCAGAATTTAGTCTAATTAGCTGTATGTATGTATAGCATATGTATGAACCCTTAATGGCTGCTGGCTGCCTAAGGTCATTTGAGGACACAGCTGTTCATCAAGAGCACATGCACTGGAGTTGGAGAAGTCTCTGGTTATTCTGTAACATATATGTGAGCTCTCCTGGACCTCGCTGGGGCATGTCTGGGGTGGGATTTAGAGGTCTGCATCCTTTTTGGCTAGGCCATTTCTCATTACTCATGACCAACTTCCTACCTAAAGCTTACAAAACAGAAAGAGACTCACGGACTTAGAAAATGAACTTAATAGTTGCTGGGGGGGAGGGACAGTTAGGGAGTTTGCTGTATTTAAAAATGAATAATCAACAGGTGGCTCAGTGGTAAAGAATCCACCTTCCAATGCAGATGTGGGTTTAATCCCTGGATTAAGACAATCCCCTGGAGAAGGAAATGGCAACCCACTCCAGTACCCTTGCCTGGGAAATCCCATGGACAGAGGAGTCTGGTGGGCTACAGTCTATGGGGTCACAAAGAGCTGGACACGACTGAGCTGACTGAAGCAGTGACATGAAAGTCATTCAGTTGTGTCTGACTCTTTGTGATCTCACGGACTATACAGTCCATGAAATTCTCCAGGCCAGAATACTGGAGTGGGTAACTTTTCCCTTTTCAGGGGATCTTCCCGACCCAGGCATTGAACCCAGGTCTCCCGCATTGCAGGTGGATTCTTTACTAGCTGAGCCACAAGGAAAGACCAAGAATACTGTCATGGGTGGCCTATCCCTTCTCCAGCGGATCTTGCTGACCCAGGAATCAAACCGGGGTGTCCTGCATTGCAGGCAGATTTTTTACCAATTGAGCTGTCAGGGAAGCCCCACTGAACCCACTAGGACCTACTGTATAGGACATGGAACTCTGTTCAGTGTTATGTGGCAGCCTGGATGGGAGGAGGGTTTGGAGGAGAATGGATACATGTATATGGATGACTGAGTCTCTTTGTTGTTCACCTGAAATTATCACAGCATTGTTTATCAGCTATGCCCCAACAAAAAATAAAGAGCTAAAAAAGAAAGCAGTGATAAAATGAAGAAAGAATTGGCACTAACAGATTGGATCCTCCCAAAAGAGCATATGTAAAGTTACTCTCATCTGCATTCTTGGTAGTGATTGAGATCACAATTTAGGAACTTGGGTTTGATAAATATTTTTAGGAATTTGCAAACAAAAGTGATCTAGTTTCTCCAGCCTCAGTAGGTTAGAATTTGAAGGGTAGCATAATTTACATTACTAGGACTGGTTTCTTCTCTGAAGAGTCAGGAGTGAAAGAGCAAAAGAAGAAGGAATCCTTACTCTACCAGTTCTCCTGTGGCCAGTGAAATCCAGAGCTTGGTGATCAGGAGGTAAAGTTTAATTCCATAGGACTATGGGGCTAGGGGCTTCTCTGGTGGCTCAGATGGTAAAGAATCCACCTGCAATGTGGGCGACCTGGGTTCCACCCCTGGGTCAGGAAGATCCCTCGGAGGATGGCGTGGCAACTCACTCCAGTGTTCTTGCCTGGAGAATCCCACAGGCAGAGGAGCCTGGTGGGCTACAGTCCATGAGGTCGCAGAGTCTGACATGACTGGGCGACCAAGCACGTACATGGGGCTAAAACTGAGTGTGCGTCGGAATCCCCTGGGCAGCTTGTTACAGGGCAGGCTCTTGGTCCCACACCTCAGAGACCCTAGTTTATTACATCTGAAGGGAACCGAGTGATTTTGGTAAAGTTACCCCAGAAACTGAATATCCTGACTCTCATTTTAAGGAAAATGAACTTGAAAAATACACAGCGTAGGCTAAAAGTTGAAGGGGGGCTTTAGCCAAAAATGAGAACTTAGGAGGGGAAAGAAGGGAATGGGTGTTCAAATGAGCCAGAAAAGAGGAATGCGGAAGGAAAGGTGCAGAAGCCCAGAATAGCAGCAAAATGCAGTGCGGGAATCACACAGGAGAGTGTGTAGTGGGAGAGGATTCAGAAGAAGAGAATCAAAGTTTAGGAAAGAAAGCATGCATGAGACTTATGGGGATATTGTGACAAATGGCACTTGAGAAGTGAGAAAGAAATCTACAAACCCTATGATTTATACACATGAAAAGAGCCTACATCAGCCATTCACATCTATAGCACAGGCACTAGCACTGAGACTAACCCAGGTTTTGTGGGCCTGGAATGTATTCAGTAACATAAAACAAAAGTAAAGTAGGAGTGAAAAATTAAATAGGCAAAGGAACATTAACTTAGAATGAGAAAAAAATCACAAAATGTAAATTTTGGAAATCTGAGAACAGCAACATAAAAAGCATCTCTCTGGCCCATACTGATAATGCTCTTCATAATTTGTTTCAGGTCTTTGGTCTTCATGTTGAATGACAATTTAATTAATGTTAATTAAAATAATGGACAGATGGTACATTATTTCTTCTACTATCATTTAATGAATTATTATTGTTGTTGTTGTTGTTACTATTGATGGTTTGGAAACCTTTCTTCCAGCTTCACAGCTCCTTATTGGTGATGCTGAATTTGTATCTCCTTCACAATTCTTTGTTGGGTGATAGTGAGTCTCTTGCCAGGGGGAAGCTTCAGAGAATTCCAGGACATTAGGCCCTCTTGGGCCAAAGAACTGATGCTTTTGAACGGTGGTGTTGGAGAAGACTCTTGAGAGTCCCTTGGACTGCAAGGAGATCCAACCAGTCCATCCTAAAGGAAATCAGTCCTGAATATTCATTAGAAGGACTGATGCTGAAGCTGAAACTCCAATACTTTGGCCACCTGATGCGAAGAACTGACTCATTTGAAATACCATGATGCTGAGAAAGATTATAGGCAGGAGGAGAAGGGGATGACAGAGGATGAGATGGCTGGATGGCATCACTGACTCCATGGACATGAGTTGGAGCAAACTCTGGGAGTTGGTGACGGACAGGGAGGCCTGGTGTGCTGCAGTCCACCAAGAGTCCGACACAACTGAGCAAGTGAACTGAACTGGGCGCTAACAGTTGGTGCTTCAGCAGCTCCATCTCTGCCAGATCCACTGTGCTCTTCAGTTCTCATGTTTTAGAGAGAGACTGAGTAAAATGGGACGGTTGTGAAACCAGGACCATCCCCCCTCTCTACCAGAAGCAAGGAGCAGAGTGAGGTCTTCAGCTAGTTTTGAATTCAAGCATCTTGATGGTGGATGGAGTTGATAAGGGATAGGTTGTCACTGACAGTGGGTAAAACTGGCCTGAGCTAGAAAACACCACCAGGGCTGGCTAGACCACAGGCTGGAGCAGTGGCAGTGTCAGCACTAGCTTTTTCTAGGACAAGTCTCCTTCCTGGGAAGAGGCTCACAGAAGTGACGGTGCCTGAGGCTTAACCTTCATTGTCCTTACAGGCATCTTGCCTCTGACTGAAATCCAAGATGAGAGACAAACAGAAGCCAAAGCTGGCTGGTTATTGCATGCCTGCTCATAGCTATAGCTGGTGCTGCTGCTGCTAAGCCGCTTCAGTCGTGTTCGACTCTGTGGGACGCCGTAGACGGCAGCCCACCAGGCTCCCCCGTCCCTGGGATTCTCCAGGCAAGAACACTGGAGTGGGTTGCCATTTCCTTCTCCAATGCATGAAAGTGAAAAGTGAAAGTGAAGTCGCTCAGTTGTGTCTGACTCTTAGCGACCCCATGGACTGCAGCCTACCAGGCTCCTCCATCTACTCATTTAATGAATTAAGATTTTAGTTTTCTGTAGTTGAAGTTAGGTGTTACCTAAATAAAATACTGGTCTTAAGTACTGGTTTGAATCCCTGAGGGAACTATAATTATGACACATCCCCAAATCTCCATAGTCTCCGGAGGTTACTGCTGCCTGGATGGACTCACACCCAGTCAGGAAAGAAATATCAATGAATCAATGATTGAATTATTCAGCCATATTAGCTACTGTCCAGAGAACAGTGTTCAAATCCTTTTCCTGGGCACAGAGGCTAACTTGGACTATTCTGGTCCCTATAGAAATGTAATTTCTATGATTGTTTCCAAGTATGGATTAGTATCAGTTCAGTTCAGTAGCTCAGTCATATCTGATTCTTTTCGACCCCATGGCCTGCAGCGCGCCTGGCCTCCCTGTCCATCACCAACTCCTGGAGTCCACCCAAACACATGTCCATTGAGTCAGTGATGCCATCCAAACATCTCATCCTCTGTTGTCCCCTTCTCCTCCTGCCCTCAATTTTTCCCAGCATCAGGGTCTGGATTAGTATAGGCTTATGGAATAAAAACCTATTTATCGTTGTAATATTAAAACATAAATATAAAGATGTACTTGTCACCATCAAAGATTACCTAATGTCCTTAAAATTAAAGCCAGATTATTAAATAATTAAAGCTAAATCATTATTGTGAGTGATGTGCCCCATTTCTATCCCACATACCCACACTTTGTATAGCTAGCTGACTTAATGACATATTTAAATGTCTTACAGCTGTATTGTATCACATTCTATTTTCTGAGAAGTTTTAGAAAGTTGTTCTTCAACTTTGTGTTCTAAATTGTAGGTTATCATAATCACCACTAATGATTTGTTCCATTGATTGAATCACTTAAGGTACTCTGCCAGTAAGATGATGAACATTTTTTTTAGGGTATAATCTATGGAATAATTGAAGTCTCTAGAAAAACTGACTGTGAGTAATAATTCTAATTCTATTTGACTGACAGAAGGAACGCCTCATGATGAATTGGTGCAGGATCTAAAGCAACGCTTATTGTTGATCTGATTTTCCCATCTTTGCTGAAGTCAAAATAAATTTATATTGTAGAATTGAGAGTAGAGGAAAGAAGCTTGGATTTTTGAAAGGTAACATGCGATGTGCTCAGTTACTAAGTCATGTCTGACTCTTTGTGACCCCACGGACTATAGCCTGCCAGGCTCCTCTGTCCATGAGATTTCCCAGACAAGAATACTGGAGGGGGTTACCATTTCCTTCTCCAGGAAATCTTCCCAGCTCAGCAACAGAATCCACATTTCCTGCTTGGCAGGCAGATTCTTTACCACTGAGCCACCAGGGAAGCCCTTTTTGAAAGCTATACTGCCACTAAAAACAAACTATTGTATCCTGAAGTTTTGAGCATTGTATTCTTCATATCTGGTGTTGGAGAAGACTCTTGAGAGTCCCTTGGACTGCAAGGAGATCCAACCAGTCCATTCTAAAGGAGATCAGCCCTGGGATTTCTTTGGAAGGAATGATCCTAAAGCTGAAACTCCAGTACTTTGGCCACCTCATGCGAAGAGTTGACTCATTGGAAAAGACCCTGATGCTGGGAGGGATTGGGGGCAGGAGGAGATGGGGACGACAGAGGATGAGATGGCTGGATGGCATCACTGACTCGATGGACATGAGTTTGAGTGAACTCTGGGAGCTGGTGATGGACAGGGAGGCCTGGCGAGCTGCAATTCATGGGGTCACAAAGAGTCGGACACGACTGAGCAACTGAACTGAACTGAACTGATTCTTCATATCTATGTCCTGTGTATTAACTGGGCTCTCAAGTAGTGGTCTCAACAAAGAGTATTAGTGTGTGTATTTTGGGAGATGGGTTGTTGGCGTGGGGTGGGGGTAGAACCCAGTGGAATTGGGAGAGCTCAATTGACTCATGATTACAATTTCCATCAGTGTGTGCCTTCTCAACCATCTAAAGCCACCTTTGGGTAACCACATCTACTCAAAATAAACATGCAATTTAATTAGTATTCATATACATGAAATGAAGATTTGGGATCAAGACAAACCATCTAGCTCCTGCCTTTCAACTATATTCTCATCAGGTTCCCTCTACCAAGGGTGTCCTGTATAGGAATTTTGGAACTGCTACTGCTGCTGTTCACTTATTTTCAGGAAAAGAGAAGTTTGTTGTATAATACCATTTGAGTTGGAAGATAACAATTGAACTTTTCATTATTAATAAAGAGAAGTTTAAAAAAATAGTTACATTGTACTATATCAAGATTGTTGATATGTGAGACTATGAATTTTCAATATTTATGACACAACAATATCTTATTTATAAAACTTAATAGCACTTATACTTCACATTTATTTTGATCTGCATAAAAGCATAATGCATTATATACACACATTTACCATTTCTTAGATGGGAAGCTGAAGGAACACAAGTAGAACTCCAAGTGGAGGGTGCTATGACCACACTGAGCTCCTAGGAGTCTAGTCTTTAATTTGACCATCCCACTTTCTTCCACTTAGGTTGATGCTTTATTATTTTTCCTTTTTGTTGCAATTTTTCTTAAAAATTTCTCTATTATACCTATGACTTAGCTTGCACTTCAATTTTAAGAGAAATTTCTCAGAACCCAGGAAGAGAAATTGAAATATGTGATTATAGTTTCTAAACATGTTAGTGATATTATGCTTAATCGCTCAGTCATGTCCGACTCTTTGTGACCCCATGGGCTGTAGCCTGCCAGGGTCCTCTGTATAATAGTGATATTATATATGATATTAAAAGTATATTTCTCTAAGATATTTGTTGCTCTGTCATTATAACAGACATGTCAGAACGTTAAAGTCTTGTCTCTGAGTTGCCCTTGTCTTTTTCAATGAAGTTATCCATTCTCCCAGGAGCCAGCTCATTCTGCAAGCTGATTTAATGATCATGATAGGAACAGTGTTGAAAGTGACACTGTGTCATCCTGTCGGTTGCAAAGAGGTCATCAAAAATACAGATGGCAAGGAACAATCAATACATTTCTATTATACACAGATGGAAGGGAAGTGTTTTAAGACAGCAGTTCTATCATTCAAAGGCGCTTACATATTCTCAAAGCAGCTGTCTTTAAAAGAATCAATTTTTAACGGGGTTAAGGCCTTATCACTTTAAAATCATTTGACTGCAAATACCATTACATCATTTCCCATTTGTGAAGCTCTTTGTCAGCATAACTGCCTAAAGTAATATCTGTAAAAAACATAGCAAACAAACAAACAAAAAAGCCTAATTTTTATTTGAAAGAAGGTTGTTATACAAAAGGTTCAAATTTTGTTCAACTTGGAACTAACAATTATCAGTTAAAATATTAGTTTTCAAAAATATAAGCATGTTAATTAAAGATCATGTGTTAAAAAATCTTTAGCCTCAACAGTAATAAAAATAACTTCTTCATATAAAAGATTTAATAGTTGGATAGGAGAGTGAAATGGGTTAGTGGGAGGTGAGTTTGGGCACTTTCATGCTGGATAATGACAACACTGATGTGAAACCAACTCAAGCTTTTCACTTGAAATTGACACCCTGGCATTAACAGCCTCAGGGGCCTCAGCTGTTCTTGCTGAGACTTACTGTAGCTATCTGCCATACCTGAATCTCCCTGGCATTCCACGACCCTTCTATTTTAATATAGTGATGCTGATCCATTGACAGTAACTTTTCGCTCTGTATTGAAAGGCTTGCATTATCTGTTACATGTCAGATTGACCTGCCTTAATTTGATCTGTACATCCTAGAAATTTTACAAATTATTTTTATTAACATTTTATTGGTACATAATTGACACATAATTCACTACACATATTTAAAGGGTAAAATTTGATATTTGCACATACGAAGTCAATGCCACAATCCAGTTAACGATGGATCTATCATCTTCCAAAATTCCTTATGGTCTTTAGAAACCCTCCCTCCCTTCACCGTTCTGTCATATACTTCAGCAACCACCAATCTGATTTCTGTCGCTATACATTTTTCTGTCTGTTTAGAATTGTACAGAATCATAATTATAAAATATTTGCCTTTTCTTGTTTATGTTATTTCACTCACTTTTTTGAGATTTATTTATGTTGATAAGTATAATAATAGTTTATTCCTTTATAATGCTGAATAGTATTCCATATTAATGTATTACATTTTGCTTATGCATTAACCTAAGATATTTTCTTAGGTAATATCTAGGAGTGGGGTTAGTATATGTTTAACAATTTGAGAAACTTCCAGACTCAGACTATTTTCCAAAGTGGTTACACCATATCCACTAGTGTTTGTATGAGAGTTTCTTTTGCTCTGTAGGTTTACCAAGCTTTGGTATGTTTAGTTTTTTTGATCTTAGACATTCAAATAGTATGTAGAGGTATCATTTTGTAGTTTTAATTTGCATTTTCCTAATGATTTTTGATGATGAATATGTTTCTCCTGTGATTATTTGCCATCCACATATCATTATCAATGAAGTAATTATTCAAACGATTTTCTAATTTTTAAATTTTGGTTGTTTATTTTCTTATTATTGAGTTTTAAGACTTTATATACTCATAATATGGCATTTATCAAATTTGTAATTTGCAAGCACTTTAATTCAATTTGTAGCTAGATTTTTTTCAGTCCCTTAAGAATAGTTTTCAGAAACCACATGTATTTATTTTGTTATAGTCTGGTTTTTCAATTTGTCTTATGGGTCATGCATTTGATGTTGTTTCTAAAGAATATTTGGTTAAAAAAAGCTTCTAATATCTTTCTTTGCAGAGTTTTTGCCTTTATATTTGAATATAAGGCAAATTATTATTTATTTTTTGTATATCGTGTGCAGTACATATCAACACTTTTTGGCATGTGGATATTTAACTGTTCTCACATCACTTGTAGAAAAACTGGTCTTTTATGCCAGAAAGCGCCTTGAACTTCTGTTAAATGTTTGTCCAAATTGGTGTGATTCTATTCTGTTTTATTTATTTTTCTTTCCTTTATGCCAGGTCCCTACTGTCCTGATTACTAAAGTTTTACAACAGGCCCCAAACTCAAATAGGGTGTATCTTCCAATGTTGTTCTTTTTCAATGTTGTGTTATCTGGCTTAAGTTCCTTTTTGTCTAGATGTGAATTTTTGAATCAGCTTATAAAGTAGTACCAAAATGCCTGTTTGAAATTTGATTGGGATTGTATTGAGTCCATAAATCTGCAGAAATATTCTGGAAGGATTAATATCTTAACATTCTGATTGATGGATACATCATATATGTTCATTTACTTGAATTTTTAAATTTTTCTCAGCAATATTTTGTAATTTTCAGAGTACAAGTTTAAACAATTTTGTTAGATTTATCACCAAGCATTCCATGTTTTAATGCCATTTTAAATGCCATTGTTTAAATGAGATTGCCGTTTAAATGACATTATTTTCTTTATTTCAATTTCTGCTCAATTTCTGCTAGTATGTAGAAATGCAATTATTTTTTGTATATTAGTCTTGTAACTTCAGCCTTGCTAAATTAGTCCTGGGAACATTTTTGAAGATATGATCATGCATTCTACAAATAAGAAGAGTTTACTTCTTCCTTTTTAAATTTCTTGTCCAGTGTTTTGTCTAGAACGGCCAGTACATTGTTGAATAGAAATACTGAAGATGCACATTCTACATATTTTTATGATTTTAGGAGGAAATCATTCAGTCTTTCATAGTTAGATATGATAATAACTGTAGGATCTTATATTAATACCCTTTTTCAAGTGGAGAAAATTTCCCTCTTTTCTTATATATCAGTATATTTTATAGGGAATGAAAGTATAATTTTATCAATATTTTTGAATCTGTTGAGGTGATCTTATGTTGTTGTTGCTTAGTCTGTTTACACATCAATTAATTTCATCGATCTTTTAATGTTAAATAAAACAACATCCTGAAATAAACTCCAATTGGTCACAATGTACTTTCTTTTTTAAAAAAATATAGTTGTGTCGGGTTGTTAAATTTTGATAACAATTTTTGTGTCTATTTCCAGAAGTATATCCAGGTGTTTTTTCCCTTATAATGTTTTTATCTGGTTTGGACATTACAGTAATGCCAGTCCCAAAAATGAGTTGAGTAATATTAAGCCTCATCAATTTTCTAGAAATGTTTGGCAGAATTCTGCAGTGAAGACATTTGGTGCTGAAATTTTCCCTATGGAAATATTTTTTTTAAATGCAAACTTAATCCATTTGTTACATATAGAAATATTATTTTGGAAATTTTTATATTTTAAGCCCATCCATTTCATCATTTCATCACATTCTAAAATGTTTCCTGTTTATTTTATTAACCTTCTAACAGTCCATTCTGAAGGAGATCACCCCTGAGATTTCTTTGGAAGGAATGATGCTAAAGCTGAAACTCCAGTACTTTGGCCACATCATGTGAAGAGTTGACTCATTGGAAAAGACTCTGATGCTGGGAGGGATTGGGGGCAAGAGGAGAAGGGGATGGCAGAGGATGAGATGGCTGGATGGCATCACTGACTCGATGGACGTGAGTCTGGGTGAACTCCGGGAGTTGGTGATGGACAGGGAGGCCTGGCGTGCTGCGATTCATAGGGTCTCAAAGAGTCGGACACGACTGAGCCACTGAACTGAACTGAACTGAACATGTGCACAATTTGTACCTATCACACCACCTCGCCCGGTCCTTTTTTGATCATCTGTACTGTTTTCTTTTTTTGTGCCTGATCAGTCTGACTGGTGATCATCAATCAGACACCACTCCGTTGCTTTTTTTTTTTTTTAATCTAATTTGATGTTCTCCACTTTTTGAGAACATATTTTGCATTATTTCAGTTCTTTTAAAATGTTAAACTGGGTTTTATGGCCCAGAATGTCATCTATCTTTGGAAATGTTTGGTATAATTTTGAGACAAGTGCTCGTCTTGCTGTCTTAAGGTAGAATGCTCTGTAAATATCTACCAGATCATATCTGCTGCTGCTGAGTTCCTCCTTATCTTTGTAGATTTCCTGTCAAGAAGTTATATCAGTTGAAGATAGAAGGTTAATGAAAACACCAACGCTAATTTTGAATTTCTCTATTTTCCCTGGTAGTTCTATCAGTTTTCACTTATCATTTAGAAGTAAAATATTTAGGATCACTAGATGGTTTTGAAACATTGAAATTTTATCATTATGTTATTTACCTCTTTTTTCTTGATTATTTACTTTGCATTGAAGTTATCTTTATCTGTTCTTAGTATTACTATCTCTGCTTTTATTAAAAAAAATCACTAATGTTTGTTGCATAGTATGTCCCCTGTTTTTGTACATTTAACCTATTTATGCTGCCGGGGTCCAGCCCCGGCTGATCCAGGGTATTCGAAGGAGAGACAGCATCGGCAACCTATTTATTTAAATATCCATCAAAGATATAAAGAGTAATAGAATGAGGATAGCTCAGTGAGGAAATTCAGTGGAGAAAAGAGGCTGAATAATTCAGCCAGAAGGTGAGAGAAAGAACGACATAGGGAGACCAAGTTTCGGTGAACAAGATCCGCACTTTATTTTCCAAAGTAGTTTTTATACCTTAAATTATGCATAGGGGATAATGGGGGAAGGGGTAGAGTCATGCAAGGACAGCAGTTCCTGGTCCTAATCGAAGCCAGGCTTTCAAGCTTATCATATGCAGAAGTTCAGGTGATTTATGTCATCTTCTGGCCAGGAGGCCTGTTAACATTTTAAGACCCTTTCTTCAGAAAACTTATTTTTCTCTAAAGGTGATTGGTCAGGAGCCACCCTCCAAAAGCATTAGATAAAGTTGCATTCCTATAGGGCAAAGGTGTGGTGGGCTCAATCAAGAAAAGAATTAACTCAAGGGTCCAAGGTTACAAACATTGAGGCTACTACTTACATTTCTATACACCCATTATATCAATCAATACACTGCCAAGGACACAGTAGGTAAGGGATATGGAGACTTAGCAGCAAACATTGGCCCAACAAGTGAAAATCCCTTCACCAATACAATTTCTAATCAATCTTTTAACTACTCAAAGGAATCTGTGTTTAGACAGTTTAGAACATCTCCTGCCTCTCACAGTTGGGAGGCTCTGAACAATCACATGTGGCTGGAAAAACCTATTCCGGCAGGCTAGAGGATTTCCAAAGGAGTTTGTAGGTTGAAACACTGTCACACCCAGGAATTATTAACTGGAGCTGTAAGCTAACTCTTTTTTCAGAGAGAGGTAGTTGGGGACAGCCCCCCATAAAGTCAGAGGTGTAGGTGAGAGCACAAAGCAGAAAGTAGGCAGACTCTGGTTTTGGGGGTAGATGCTCGAGAATTTCCAGGGGGATTCCTGAGGCTCGATCCTGCCTTTGCGTATGCCGAGCCTCCTTCCTCATGACCTTTGCCACGGGTGGAGTTCCTCACTCTGGCTCCCGGCAGTGATAGAATTCCAGTTGAGCTATTCCAGATCCTGAAAGATGATGCTGTGGAAAGTGCTGCACTCGATATGCAATATGCACTCAATATGCAATATGCTGGCTCCCGGCAATGCTGTATCTTTATATTTGACATAAGTTCCGTAAACTGAACTGAAGTGAAAGTCTCTCAGTTCTGTCTGACTTTTTGTGATCCCATGGACTTTACAGTCCTTGGAATTCTCCAGGCAAGAATACTGGAGCGGGTAGCCTTTCCCTTCTCTAGGGGATCCTCCCAACCCAGGGATTGAACCCAGGTCTCCCACATTGCAAGTAGATTCTTTACCAGCTGAGCCACCAGAGAAGCCCAAGAATATTGGAGTGGGTAACCTGTCTCTTCTCCAGCAGATCTTCCCCACCCAGAAATCCAACCAGGATCTCCTGCACTGCAGGCAGATTCTTTACCAACTGAGCTATAAGAGAGTACATAATTTGATTATTTAGAAAAATCAACTCTGTAAATATTTTTAGTTGGTTATTTAGACCATTTTGATTTAAATTAATTATCAGTTTATTTGGGATTTCACCATTTTATTATCTGTTTCTGTCTGTTCTATTTCACTGAGAAACCTTTGTGATGATTGTTTAAAGTCTTTGTCAGATAATTTTATCAACTGAGTCATCTCTGTGTTCAGTTCAGTTCAGTTGCTCAGTCGTGTCCGACTCTTTGTGACCCCATGAATCACAGCACGCCAGGCCTCCCTGTCCATCACCAACTCCCGGAGTTCACTCAAACTCATGTCCATCGAGTCAGTGATGCCATCCAGCCATCTCATCCTCTGCTGTCCCCTTCTCCTCCTGCCCCCAATCCCTCCCAGCATCAGAGTCTTTTCCAATGAGTCAACTCTTCACATGAGGTGGCCAAAGTACTGGAGTTTCAGCTTTAGCATCATTCCTTCCAAAGAAATCCCAGGGCTGATCTCCTTTAGACTGGACTGGTTGGATCTCCTTGAAGTCCAAAGGACTCTCAAGAGTCTTCTCTGTTAATTATCTTCCCTTTTATAAATTGCCATTTTCTTATTTTTTGTGTATGGTGAGTGATTTCAGTTGCATCCTATATGAGTTTACTATGAGAGTCTGTATTTTATTTAAGTATTCTATTTTAGCAGGCAGTCATCTTAAGTTTAACGCACAAGTCCTAGTCTGCTCTTCTGAGGTGCACTTGTAATGACAGTTTTGATGTCAGAGCCCTTTCAAAGTGCTATTCTGGCCGGCCTCATTTGCTGTGTGGCGATGGGAGGACACTCTGAGTATCTGGATGCTCTTGATTTGAGTCAATGTTGGATAATTAGGGATCTGCCCAGGACATCCTTTGTAGGCTTAAAAAAACATCACTTTCTTTTTTAAGTTAGGTAAGTTTCAGGTGCATACCATTGTAGTTCAGCATCTGTATACACCACAGTGCGATCACGACCACAAGTCCAGTTAAGAGCCCAACTCTTAACCTCCCCTTCCTCTCTGGCAACCATGAACCTGTTCTCTAATGAGTTCATTTTGTTTGTTCATTTTTTAAAAATCTTTTCTAAAAAACATTCCACATATGAGTGAAATGATATGGTATTGTCTTTCCTATTGAACTTAGCATAATACCCTCAAGATCCATCCATGCTGTCACAAACGACAGGATTTCATTCTTTTTTACTACTAGCAAGGCATTAATCTTCTTTATGCATTAATTCACCCATGGACATGTAGATTGTTTCCGTATTGTGTTCATTGTACCATGCAATGAACATAAGGGTTTGCGTGTCTGTTTAAATCAGTTTTGTGTTCTCCAGGTAAATATGCGTAAGTGGACAAGCTGGGTTGGGTGGTAGTTCTAGAATCTTTATTTTTTTTAAAATTTTCTCCTTTCTGAGATCATACTTTCAATGTCTCATGGGCGTAAGGATAGCTGCGACTTGCTGTCAATGGGCTGAGGTTGAAAATCCACACTCCTTGAAGCACCCACTCCCTCTGCTGATGCCACAGCACAGGGGAAGGAGGCTGTGCTGCGCCATCTGACACCACTTCCGCTCGTCGCCACTGTGGACGGGGGAAGGGTGTTCATATGTGCTTTTCGTTCTATTTTTTCTTTCTTCTGCTTTTTTTAAAAATTTTTATTTTATTTAACTTTACCATATTGTATTGGTTTTGCCATATATCAAAATGAATCTGCCACAGGTATGCATGTGTTCCCCAGCCTGAACCCTCCTCCCTCCTCCCTCCCCGTACCATCCCTCTGGGTCATCCCAGTGCACCAGCCCCAAGCATCCAGTATCGTGCATCGAACCTGGACTGGCGACTCGTTTCATATATGATATTATACATATTTCAATGCCATTCTCCCAAATCATCCCACCCTCTCCCTCTCCCACAGAGTCTAAAAGACTAGTCTATACATCAGTGTCTCTTTTGCTGTCTCGTATACAGGGTTATTGTTACCATCTTTCTAAATTCTATATATATATGCGTTACTATACTGTATTGGTGT
This sequence comes from Bos mutus, assembly GCF_027580195.1. Classification (NCBI taxonomy): domain Eukaryota; kingdom Metazoa; phylum Chordata; class Mammalia; order Artiodactyla; family Bovidae; genus Bos; species Bos mutus. The sequence goes on along the minus strand of NC_091630.1, from coordinate 3,447,794 downwards.
TTTTCTCTTTCTGGCTTACTTCACTCTGTATAATAGGCTCCAGTTTCATCCACCTCATTAGAACTGATTCAAATGTATTCTTTTTAATGGCTGAGTAATAATCCAATGTGTATATGTACCACAGCTTTCTTATCCATTCATCTGCTGATGGACATCTAGGTTGCTTCCATGTCCTGGGTATTATAAACAGTGCTGCGATGAACACTGGGGTACATGTGTCTCTTTCCCTTCTGGTTTCCTCAGTGTGTATGCCCAGCAGTGGGATTGCTGGATCATAAGGCAGTTCTATTTCCAGTCTTTTAAGGAATCTCCACACTGTTCTCCATAGTGGCTGTACTTTGCATTCCCACCAACAGTGTAAGAGGGTTCCCTTTTCTCCACACCCTCTCCAGCATTTATTGCTTGTAGACTTTTGGACAGCAGCCATTCTGACTGGCGTGAAATGGTACCTCATAGTGGTTTTGATTTGCATTTCTCTGATAACGAGTGATGTTGAGCATCTTTTCATGTGTGTTAGCCATCTGTATGTCTTCTTTGGAGAAATGTCTATTTAGTTCTTTGGCCCATTTTTTGATTGGGTCATTTATTTTTCTGGAATTGAGCTGTAGGAGTTGCTTGTATATTTTTGAGATTAGTTGTTTGTCTGTTGCTTCATTTGCTATTATTTTCTCCCATTCTGAAGGCTGTCTTTTCACCTTGCTTATAGTTTCCTTTGTTGTGCAGAAGCTTTTAAGTTTAATTAGATCCCATTTGTTTATTTTTGCTTTTATTTCCAATATTCTGGGAGGTGGGTCATAGAGGATCCTGCTGTGATGTATGTTGGAGAGTGTTTTGCCTATGTTCTCCTCTAGGAGTTTTACAGTTTCTGGTCTTATGTTTAGATCTTTAATCCATTTTGAGTTTATTTTTGTGTATGGTGTTAGAAAGTGCTCTAGTTTCATTCTTTTACAAGTGGTTGACCAGTTTTCCCAGCACCACTTGTTAAAGAGATTGTCTTTAATCCATTGTATATTCTTGCCTCCTTTGTCAAAGATAAGGTGTCCATAGGTGCGTGGATTTATCTCTGGGCTTTATTTTGTTCCATTGATCTATATTTCTGTCTTTGTGCCAGTACCATACTGTCTTGATGACTGTGGCTTTGTAGTAGAGCCTGAAGTCAGGCAGGTTGATTCCTCCAGTTCCATTCTTCTTTCTAAAGATAGCCTTGGCTATTCGAGATTTTTTGTATTTCCATACAAATTGTGAAATTATTTGTTCTAGCTCTGTGAAGAATACTGTTGGTAGCTTGATAAGGATTGCATTGAATCTATAAATTGCTTTGGGTAGTATACTCATTTTCACTATATTGATTCTTCCAATCCATGAACATGGTATATTTCTCCATCTATTAGTGTCCTCTTTGATTTCTTTCGCCAGTGTTTTGTAGTTTTCTATATATAGGTCTTTAGTTTCTTTAGGTAGATATATTCCTAAGTATTTATTCTTTTCGTTGCAACGGTGAATGAAATTGTTTCCTTAATTTCTCTTTCTATTTTCTCATTATTAGTGTATAGAAATGCAAGTGATTTCTGTGTGTTGATTTTACATCCTGCAACTTTACTATATTCATTGATTAGTTCTAGTAATTTTCTGGTGGAATCTTTAGGGTTTTCTATGTAGAGGATCATGTCATCTGCAAACAGTGAGAGTTTTACTTCTTCTTTTCCAATTTGGATTCCTTTTATTTTTTTTTTCTGCTCTGATTGCTGTGGCCAAAACCTCCAAAACTATGTTGAATAGTAATGGTGAAAGTATGCACCCTTGTCTTGTTCCTGACTTTAGAGGAAATGCTTTCAGTTTTTCACCATTGAGGATAATGTTTGCTGTGGGTTTGTCATATATAGCTTTTATTATGTTGAGGTATGTTCCTTCTATTCCTGCTTTCTGGAGAGTTTTTATCATAAATGGATGTTGAATTTTGTCAAAGGCTTTCTCTGCATCTATTGAGATAATCATATGGTTTTTATTTTTCAATTTGTTAATGTGGTGTATTACATTGATTGATTTGTGGATATTGAAGAATCCTTGCATCCCTGGGATAAAGCCCACTTAGTCATGGTGTATGATCTTTTTAATGTGTTGTTGGATTCTGATTGCTAGAATTTTGTTAAGGATTTTTGCATCTATGTTCATCAGTGATATTGGCCTGTAGTTTTCTTTTTTTGTGGGATCTTTGTCAGGTTTTGGTATTAGGGTGATGGTGGCCTCATAGAATGAGTTTGGAAGTTTACCTTCCTCTGCAATTTTCTGTAAGAGTTTGAGCAGGATAGGTGTTAGCTCTTCTCTAAATTTTTGGTAGAATTCAGCTGTGAAGCTGTCTGGACCTGGGCTTTTGTTTGCTGGAAGATTTTTGATTACAGTTCAATTTCCATGCTTGTGATGGGTCTGTTAAGATTTTCTATTTCTTCCTGGTCCAGTTTTGAAAAGTTGTACTTTTCTAAGAATTTGTCCATTTCTTCCACGTTGTCCATTTTATTGCCATATAGTTGTTGATAGTAGTCTCTTATGATCCTTTGTATTTCTGTGTTGTCTGTTGTGATCTCTCCATTTTCATTTCTAATTTTATTGCTTTGATTTTTCTCCCTTTGTTTCTTGATGAGTCTGGCTAATGGTTTGTCAATTTTATTTATCCTTTCAAAGAACCAGCTTTTGGCTTTGTTGATTTTTGCTATGGTCTCTTTTGTTTCTTTTGCATTTATTTCTGCCCTAATTTTTAAGATTTCTTTTCTTCTACTAACCCTAGGGTTCTTCATTTCTTCCTTTTCTAGTTGCTTTAGGTGTAGAGTTAGGTTATTTATTTGACTTTTTTCTTGTTTCTTGAGGTGTGCCTGTATTGCTATGAACTTTCCCCTTAGGACTGCTTTTACAGTGTCCCATAGGTTTTGGGTTGTTGTGTTTTCATTTTCATTCATTTCTATGCAAATTTTGATTTTTTTTGATTTCTTCTGTGATTTGTTGGTTATTCAGCAGCGTGTTGTTCAGCCTCCATATGTTGGAATTTTTAATAGTTTTTCTCCTGTAATTGAGGTCTAATCTTACTGCATTGTGGTCAGAAAAGATGCTTGGAATGATTTCAATTTTTCTGATTTTACCAAGGCTAGATTTATGGCCCAGGATGTGATCTATCCTGGAGAAGGTTCCGTGTGCGCTTGAGAAAAAGGTGAAATTCATTGTTTTGGGATGAAATGTCCTATAGATATCAATTAGGTCTAACTGGTCTATTGTATCATTTAAAGTTTGTGTTTCCTTGTTAATTTTCTGTTTAGTTGATCTATCCATAGGTGTGAGTGGGGTATTAAAGTCTCCCACTATTATTGTGTTATTGTTAATTTCTCCTTTCATACTTGTTAGTATTTGTCTTACATATTGCGGTGCTCCTATGTTGGGTGCATATATATTTAAAATTGTTATATCTTCCTGGATTGATCCTTTGATCATTATGTAGTGACCTTCCTTGTCTCTTTTCACAGCCTTTGTTTTAAAGTCTATTTTATCTGAGTATTGCCACTCCTGCTTTCTTTTGGTCCCTATTTGCATGGAAAACCTTTTTCCAGCCCTTCACTTTCAGTCTGTCTGTGTCCCCTGTTTTGAGGTGGGTCTCCTGTAGACAACATATGTAGGAGTCTTGTTTTTGTAACCATTCAGCCAGTCTTTGTCTTTTCGTTGGGGCATTCAACCCATTTACATTTAAGGTAATTATTGATAAGTATGATCCTGTTGCCATTTACTTTATTGTTTTGGGTTCAAATTTATACATCCTTTTTGTGTTTTTCATTGGGGAAGAACAGGTATTGGCAAAAAGCTTCTGGTCCTGCTTGGCCAACCCTTATCCCAGGCCTTTGTCTGGAGAGACTGGGTTTTCCTTGGAGCATTTTTGGTTTGTGCCTTTTGATAGTTCAGAATTGCAGGCTTCTCTATCAGCCAACCCGTTAGATATGGGAGATTAAAAAACAATCACAGAAACCCTGGGATCTGTTCCCAGTCAGTCCAACTTTCTCTCGCCACCTTTCATAGACTCTCACTATTATCTGTTGTAGTGGGACTTCACTTAGTGAAGAAGATTAGGAAGAAAGAAATTTAAACTCTACTGTCACTAAAATACATCTTTTTAAAATATACTGTGGAATTGCCTATGTGTGGAAGCCATTTTATGAAGTGCTTATACAAGAATGAGATAATTCTCAGTATTTATCTTTCTCTATTCTTAAGCCTATTTTACCCCTCCTTGCCCCCTGGTATAAGCTACTCAAGAAAATGATGACTTTAGTAAAAGAAACACAGTGGCATAGATAAAGTTTCCAACTAAGAAGCCATCATTCAGCTACTGCAGGACTTTAGGAAAATTATTTGGCTTCTCATTCCCAATTTATTTCCAAAAAGGAAATGGATATGGTAATATGTTGTATTCCTCAACACTTAATTTTCATCTTGTGTGCTGTTTCTCAGTCAGTCAGAATAGCTACATGCCCCTTGCTTTAGAGAAGATTTACTCTGATTTAGTGCAATGGGTCAGGAGGCACTTCTCAAACCTTTTGTTCAAGGCTCTGAGAAAGAAAAGTCAATCTTTTTCCGGCTGGATGTGGTCAAGGAACATGTGAACCCAGCTGCTTTTTTCATCTGCTTTGCAACCATGAGGTGAGCCAGACCCAGGATAAAAATCTATCCTATGAATACACAATGAAAAAAAAAATCATGGATCATTGAGAATATTGATGAAATATTGAATCAAACAACCCTGAAGACTATCTTTTTTCTGGAATCTTCAAATGTGATTTATTATTTTAAAAAGTTAGTCAATCTTGTTAGAGTTGAGTGGTATAACTTAAAGAATCCTAACTAATGTAGAGAATAATAATAAACCCCAGCTTATTAGAACAATGAGAATTAAATGAGATAATGAATATTGAATGTATACTATAATTTCAGGTACAGAGAAGGAGTTCAGTAACCAAAATAATCAGTGTTAGGTCTTTTCAAATGGAGATCAGAGAGAGGTTGATTAATCCCATATGTAACATAACAATTCAAATTTTTGGAAACAATATATTATTAACTGTAGCTATTCCCCCTTCTTTGTGTTATAGATAAATCAACCAAAAAATAAGCATATTAACTTGTGCATTTGAATATTGAGCTTGACTCAATAATCTAGATTACTCCTAGACAGAGGCTTCCCAAATCTATTTCAAACTATTTTTTTTGCTGTTGCTGAGGTTCACTGAAAGCATTTTAGCTTAGAGTATTATTTGAGTATTGTTACTTATCCATCAATTTTTTTAAGAAAACAAGCATTCTGTCATCTAGGAATATTTACTTTCAAATTTGGCACTTTTAATTACCTATAGAAAATTTAATGAAGTTTTATTATAGAAAATATAGTAAACGTGTGTTCTGTGTGTATGTATCACCACATTCAGATAATATGGTCTAAAAAGAAACATATTAGGAGACTTAGATGTGTCAAATTATTTTAAAATGTAGGCTACAAAATTCATACTTACATTCTGTTCCCTGGATAGTCTATGTTCCCAAATATTTATACCTTACCAAGTTTAAATCAATACATTTACTCACCAATATTATAGAAAGTTCACAAAAGATCTACATGCCTTCCTTATATATCTTTACTCTGATGAGACATTAAAACAATAAGTAGATTCAGAGTTGCTGACTGTGCTGTCAGCCAAGATTGTCAAAGCTATCACAATCATTAGTACCAGAATTTTTTAAACATTTTAACTCAGAGTTTAAATTTCCCTGAATGCAGCTTATCAATTTCTATGTTAACATCATGCATATTACTAATACACTTAAACACTAATATAAGCAACTCTAAGTCTGAGTCTGCACTTGGTGAGTAATTTGATATTCTAGGGTAAAACTACTTTCAGAAGAGAAAGGTACTGCAATTTAAAAACTTACTTGAAGAAAATGCAAATATTAAAATTATAATGTTTTAAAATTCTGATTATACAGTGGAAGTGAGAAATAGATTTAAGGGCCTAGATCTGATAGATAGAGTGCCTGATGAACTATGGAATGAGGTTCGTGACATTGTACAGGAGACAGGGATCAAGACTATTCCCATGGAAAAGAAATGCAAAAAAGCAAAATGGCTGTCTGGGGAGGCCTTACAAATAGCTGTGAAAAGAAGAGAAGTGAAAAGCAAAGGAGAAAAGGAAAGATATAAAAATCTGAATGCAGAGTTCCAAAGAATAGCAAGAAGAGATAAGAAAGCCTTTCTCAGTGATCAATGCAAAGAAATAGAGGAAAACAACAGAATGGGAAAGATTAGGGATCTCTTCAAAAAAATCAGAGATACCAAAGGAACATTTCATGCAAAGATGTGGCTCGATAAAGGACAGAAATGGCATGGACCTAACAGAAGCAGAAGATATTTAGAAGAGGTGGCAAGAATACACAGAAGAACTGTACAAAAAAGATCTTCACGACCCAGATAATCACGATGGTGTGATCACTGACCTAAAGCCAGACATCTTGGAATGTGAAGTCAAGTGGGCCTTAGAAAGCATCACTACGAACAAAGCTAGTAGAAGTGATGGAATTCCAGTTGAGCTATTCCAAATCCTGAAAGATGATGCTGTGAAAGTGCTGCACTCAATATTCCAGCAAATTCGGAAACCTCAGCAGTGGCCACAGGACTGGAAAAGGTCAGTTTTTATTCCAATCCCAAAGAAAGGCAATGCCAAAGAATGCTGCAACTACCGCACAATTGCACTCATCTCGCACGCTAGTAAAGTAATGCTCAAAATTCTCCAAGCCAGGCTTCAGCAATATGTGAACCGTGAACTTCCTGACGTTCACGCTGGTTTCAGAAAAGGCAGAGGAACCAGAGATCAAATTGCCAACATCCGCTGGATCATGGAAAAAGCAAGAGAGTTCCAGAAAAACATCTATTTCTGCTTTATTGACTATGCCAAAACCTTTGTGTGGATCACAATCAACTGTGGAAAATTCTTCAAGAGATGGGAATACCAGACCACCTGATCTGCCTCTTGAGAAATCTGTATGCAGGTCAGGAAGCAACAGTTAGAACTGGACATGGAACAACAGACTGGTTCCAAATAGGAAAAGGACTTTGTCAAGGCTGTATATTGTCACCCTGTTTATTTAACTTCTGTGCAGAGTACATCATGAGAAATGCTGGACTGGAAGAAACACAAGCTGGAATCAAGATTGCCGGGAGAAATATCAATAACCTCAGATATGCAGATGACACCACCCTTATGGCAGAAAGTGAAGAGGAACCAAAAAGCCTCTTGATGAAAGTGAAAGTGGAGAGTGAAAAAGTTGGCTTAAAGCTCAACATTCAGAAAACGAAGATCATGGCATCCGGTCCCATCACTTCATGGGAAATAGATGGGGAAACAGTGGAAACAGTGTCAGACTTTATTTTTCTGGGCTCCAAAATCACTGCAGATGGTGACTGCAGCCATGAAATTAAAAGACGTTTACTCCTTGGAAGGAAAGTTTTATGTCCAACCTAGATAGCATATTGAAAAGCAGAGACATTACTTTGCCAACAAAGGTCCATCTAGTCAAGGCTATGGTTTTTCCAGTGGTCATGTATGGATGTGAGAGTTGGACTGTGAAGAAGGCTGAGCAGTGAAGAATTGATGCTTTTGAAGTGTGGTGTTGGAGAAGACTCTTGAGAGTCCCTTGGACTGCAAGGAGATCCAACTAGTCCATTCTGAAGGAGATCAGCCCTGGGATTTCTTTGGAAGGAATGATGCTAAAGCTGAAACTCCAGTACTTCGGCCACCTCATGCGAAGAGTTGACTCATTGGAAAATACCCTGATGCTGGGAGGGATTGAGGGCAAGAGGAGAAGGGGACGGCAGAGGATAAGATGCTGGATGGCATCACTGACTCGATGGACGTGAGTCTGAGTGAACTCTGGGAGTTGGTGATGGACAGGGAGGCCTGGCGCGCTGTGTTTCATGGGGTCTCAAAGAGTCAGACATGACTGAGCGACTGATCTGATCTGATCTGATCTGATTCATTTAGTTGCATAAGTGCATAGCAGGATACCCAGGTTTGATCCCTGGGTCGGGAAGACCCCTGGGAAAAGGGAATGTAACCCGCTCCAATATTCTTGCTGGAAGAATCTCATGGACTGAGGAGCCTGATGGGCTACAGGCCATGGGGTGGCAGAGTTAGGCACGACTGGCTGACTTATGCTAGTTCTACCTTAGTTGTATAAAACTCACTTTATATAAACCATTTGTATTAACAAGGCTGTAGGATAGAACCTTTTGCCCTTCTGGCCGCGATGGCTAGGTTATTATGCAGAAAAGTGGTAAAATTTGGAAATATATGACTACTAAGCTTCCCTGGAAGCTCAGCTGGTAAAGAATCTGCCTGTAATGCAGGAGACCCTGGTTCGATTCCTGGGTTGGGAACATCCCCTGGAGGCGGGCACGGCAACCCACTCCAGTATTCCTGCCTGGAGACTCTGCATGGACAGAGAAGCCTGGCGGGCTGCAGTCCATGGGGTCACAAGGAGCCAGACACCCCTGAGCGACTAAGCACGCACACAGCATGTGGTTACTAAGGTGGAGAAATGAACATTGTCCTTTTAATTCCATCAGTGCTCTTGCTTTAACTCAATATTACCTCCTTTGGCTTAGACGATTTTATGGACATGGTTTCAGGACATGATTTTAGTCAAAAGTACTATTTCAAGAACTCGGGTGTTATATCATATGAAGAACATCAGCTTAGCCAGCTGTTGTCACCATTCAAGTTCAAGCTGTTTCCAAGAAGCATCTTCCCCCAGTCGTTTCATTTGCTCGTTTGGGGAGGATGATCTGGCACTGAATGCCAAGGCTAGCTGTGATTATGATGGTCAAGACTGATTCGGTGAGCCTCAAGTGGGCCATCGCGTCTTTGCAAATCGAATGGTCTGAACTGCTGCCAGGACACATTGGAGTGTACTTGATAGATATACTGAGTAGCACTGTTAATGGTGATGGTGCCATATTTTGCTCTAGTGAAGGTGAATGTGAACTCTGCACTGGGACCTGCTGGAAGTGTAGTCATTTAACCAGAACAAAGTACCTCTTCGGCACTGGAGGCAGGTAACAGAGCCAAGAGTCTGACCTACACCGTTAAAATGAAATGCAGGCTGAGCATGAAACTCAGTTAATTTTGGCAGCGTACAGAAACACCCACGTTATCTAGGTCAGCTGTCTACATTTTCTTTTCTCTGGATGATTGCTAAACTCTTCACTTTCTATAAACAAGAAAAAAAGAAAAAGATCTGAGATCTAACAGTGGTTTGACTTAGTTGTAAAGATTAAATAGATGTTCAAATATCACTGAGAATAGCCTCCAATTATTCAGCAAGAGAATTAGATCAGAAACATAAAAATTATTTCCTTTGTACTTTGTCTCACAAATATATCTTTAATTAGAAGAAAGCGGCGATTTGTGTATATTTCCTGTCTGTTTGCCCCAGGCAATCACAACCCCCTGAATTGACCTGTCCATCAAGAGAAAAGAGAGCTGAACTAAAGGTTGAACTTTTAAACCTGTGATACAAGCAAGATTCTACCAAGGAGAAGAAAAACCAAAAAAAATGACTTTCACAGATGCTGCTACATTGTGCAATGGAGGAAAGAAACTACAGGCTGAAGTGACCTGCGTGAAAATGGTTTTGCAGAAATGACCATTTACACATTTGCATGGTTTCATCATGGAGTTAAATGACTTATTTTTAAGACAAAGGAAGTACGCGTCACACTTCTGAGGCTATGTCTCTAAGACATTCCAGGAGCACATGTTCGCTTACCTGGAGCGTTAGGGCATCTTCTCTGGAAAAGTTATCTGCACTGCAGCACTGCCAAGTCCTTGTTCCTCACGGGTTATGTAAGAGAGCTCGTTTACTTACGCACGGTTTCAACTGGGGCAGAGAACAACTTTTATTAAGATTAGTATCAGACTTTTCAACAATTGAAACACATTATAAATTGATGAAAGAGTTGATAGATCTTTTCTCCTCAAAGAGGAGAAAATTTGCCACCTAAGGAGGCAGGACCTAATTCCTCGGGAACGCCGGGATACCATCTTACTGCTCCTCAGTTTCAAGAATCTTCACTTTACTTGGGTCTGCTTTTCCTAGATCTTGCTTCTGTACATGCACCCTTCTAATGACAATGTCTCCTTCCGGCTCTCCTCTTATACCTGTTAATCATCAACTAATCCTCACTCCACTTCACCATATGAACACTTCATGTCTTCAACTTGGCATAAGCTGAGATTTGGGAAGTTTTTATATGTCACACCCAGGAGTTTGGAATTTACATTTATGTAACGGGGAACAGTGAAATATATTTTGACCAAGTAGGAAAATTACACCCTCCAACTTAATTATATCAACAATAATAATATTACATATTCCTATTTTTATATAGCAAAATATGGCACAGAAAATCTAGTACATTTTCAAATTGGCTTTTAGGACTTTGGAAAAGTGTGTAAAAGATGGATTTTGTGAGGGCTGGAAGATTTCCTAGTAAGAACCCGTCATTTTGGAGAGTGATGGAGAAGAGAGATAAAAAGAGCATGCAGCAGAACAAGGCAAACTGTGCCTTGCCAAGTGTTTTAACTGTCAAGAGAAGTTTCTGACCCAGTGAAATGAAAAATCCATGAAATGCAATGAGGCTGAGAAGCTTCTATGAACTAACTCTATCTGTCCTTTTGGTCTAGCACAGAGATTGACTTCATCAAGTAAAAAGGACTGGGCATCCTTGAAAGATTTAGCTTCAGTTTGTGGGGAACAAATTTGAGTGCTCCAGTGATATGTTAAGGCATTTTGAAACAGCCAACCCTTGTGGCTCTTGCCTGACGCAAACTGAAGAGGAAAAGGGGGTCAGGGCATGATGGCAAGTAACCTGGTACTAACAAACTTGAATCCACATTGGCAGTAGAGTGCATGGATGCTTGGGATGAGTCTCGGAAAGTGTTGACAATGTTCATGCAGTCATGCATAAGTAGGCCAATCACAGAATTTTCCAAAAGCCCAGGAATTTGCTTTATTTTTTGAGCCAAGTTTCTTTCTCATTTTGCCAAAAGAGGAACTATAGTTTTGGGAACAATATCTTAGGTACTTATCCTGTACCAGGGGTCCATGAGATGACCAGATACGTGAATTCTTCTCTCTGAAAATGAATGACCAAGTGAGCAATTGTAGATCCATTGGCAAGTGATGGATTTAGCTCTGTTTCTCAATGCACAGCTCATCCAGTAAGGCCTTTGCTCCGGCTTCCAAGGCATAATATTTAATGTTCAGTACTCAAGTACCCACATGAGTTCTATATTCTCTGCTATTCATAGAACCCACTACACTTTAATAATCCTTGTCTTAATGATAGCAATTTAGTTGGATTTTAGAATAAGACTGCCGGCATCAGATTGTAGCTTCACCAAGCACCAGATGTGCCCTTGGGCAAGTGCCTTAAGGTATTATTCTTTTTAATTAATTAATTTTTTTTCTTTGAAGGCTAATTACTTTACAATATTGTAGTGATTTCAGTTTCCTTATCCATAAGGGCTTCCCTTATAGCTCAGTCGGTAAAGAATCTGCCTGCAGTGCAGGAGACCGGGGTTTGATTCCTGGGTCAGTAAGATCCCCTGGAGAAGGAAATGGCAACTCACTTCAGTATCCTTGTCTGGAAAATCTCATGAACACAGGAGCCTGATGGGCTACAGTCCATGGGGTCGCAAAGAGTCAGGCACGACTGAGCAACTAGCACACTTACTTCCTTATCAGTTAGGCTGGATATAATAGTATAGGGTTATTTTGATGTTAAATGAGATAATACATAGAAAACCCAATGGAGGAGTCTCTGCATGTGGCAAATGGTCATTAAATATAAACTAGCTATCTCTTCGGTATTCTGAAGTATTGACTGCTTCCTAATGACATCAGTTTTCATCCTTTTTCCTTTAAAAGCAATTCAGTTCATGTTTACTGAAACTAAGCTTCTCAAGCAAAGATTTCAGTGTAGAAACACAGCATGGTGTTAATATGCCCAGTCCACACTACTACTCCAGATTAAGGAGCCTGTAGCCCAGGGGGTAAATCTGAAGGTGCTTACATAGGGATGGAAGTGGAGCAAAGACTCTCTTCTCCTTTGCTGATGAGTGAACACAAAGAAAGAAGGAGGAAAATCCAAAAGAAAAAGAATTTAACTTTCAAATGTCTTACTTTGTGTATTGCTCTCATTTTATAAGAAGAGCTTGAATAATTTAATACCATTTCTCTTTATCTCAGGAAAAACTTTAGCATGCATGCACCTGATCATGAAGATAAATATGTTTATATTCCCCAAACATGCTTGTTTGGGGAATCTTAGAAATAAAAGTCATGTTTGGGTACTGGATTTGTTTTAGGAAGGATAAGAAGTATTGTGACATTTGGCAAGTGAATGTTTCTTTGGATTAAAGAGCTATGCTTGTACACAGTTCTTGAGAGGCAATGTAGGGGAAAAAAGATGTCATTTGGAAAATGGGAAATATATTTGGAAAAGAAGGTGTGATTTCTTGATAAGAATTAATGTTTGATCTTTTGAGAAAGACATAATGAATTCTAACCTCACTTAAATTCTTGATAAATGAAGCACTAGACTTTTTACTTTCTGAAAATTTGAAGAAGCTATTTCTTGAGTTTTCCACAAAAGAAAATGTCTCAGAGTTAAAAACTCACTTGTTTTGATGCAAAAGCAGGAAAGCACAAACCTCTAAATTACAGAAATTTTTGGAAGAAACAGAGCTGGGCAACAAGCACTAAATTCTGAATTTTTCTAGGTCTTGGAGTGAGTCAGCTTTGGAACACAAAATTTATAACAAACAAGACATGTAGAACTTTGGATTTTTTCTAGGCAAATATTCAGACTGAATCATAAAGAATGATTAACCTTTATTTTTCCTTCTATAACCCTCATGAGCCATGCTAAATTAAGCAAGAAGCATAGTTCATATTTTATTGCTGTTCTCTCTCTAGGGATAGATTTTTTCCATTCCTCATTCATTTATTTTATTTCATCTAGTACCCTGTATATGTCTGTTTAGTTTGATGATTACTCTCTATTTATTTTCTTGTGTGGCATGTCAGCTAAGGGAAAGAAAATGTCTATCTATCTCTGTCTATCCATCCACCCATCTATTCATCTATCCATCCCATCTATCATCTCAAGTAATGGTTGCAATTTAAATGAAACTTTATATAAATATTAATAGCTATTTTAAAATAAACAAAATACTACTATTACCACATTATCAATAACTTTTATTCATTCTCACTTTCTTGATCAACATATCTAAATTTATGAGATTACTGATAGAAGGAGTGTCTTTATATTTGAAAGACTGAAAACCATTTTTGCAAGTCAGCACTTCCTGATGATATTAATTAGTGTGTATAACAAAATAAGAATATGTAGACAAATGGCTCCTGGAAATGCTCAGTGACAGGAAGAAAAATTGGATTCTTAAACATAAAACTTTACTGAGCTTTTGGTCTACTCATGTGTTATGTGCATGAAATATTCTTCAAACACGTACTGACTGAAGGATTTTTCTATGCAAAGCCTTTTGAAGGACTGGTTTTGGAAGAATATGGTTGCCAAATGTTGAAACTTACCTCTTCTGGGTATATTTTAAAGTATGCAGTGTCATGGAACTGCTCTGCTCATAGATATTAGTATGAGTTTTGTGACATAGTATCCTTATTTGTAAAATTAGGAGCTTGAGGAGATGATTTGTAAGATTTCTTTGTTCCTTGTTTCTTGTTTTTATTATATAATTTTGTACTAAAAATTACCATAATAAATTTACACTGGAATGTTCAGGATGAGTAATTCATTGCTCATTAGTAAACTCCATTTTACAAGAAAAATCATGTGGGTTGCAATTTTTAATTCAAGTAAAACTTACAAAATTTTGACTGTCCTGAAAGCCAAGTTCAACCTGCTTTCTGCTAAGATATAGCTTTCACCAAGATTTTGTTCCACAGTCCTGGATGCTAATTAGGCTATGTTACTGTCAGGAATGTCATACAGAGTCTTTATAGCTCATATTCAAATAACCGAATCTGGAATGGAGATAGATAACTTTTTATTTCTTTACACTCAATGCTGGATATATTATTGTACCTTAATATCCCCAAATAAAGCAGAACATTATGGCAGAAAAAGCATTAACTAGGTCAAATAACAATTTTGAGCCTTATATTTCATCACTGTAAAATGAGAGAGTAATTTCTCTTGTCCATCTTATAAGTTGACTATGCAGTTTATCTTCTAAATTAAGAAACTCTTAAAAATGAAATGGGGCACTATAAATAATGATACCTAGTTAGCAGTTGTAGCCCAGTCTGTTCTGGACAACCTGGGGTGGATGGTTGTCTTTCCTAACAAGCGGGACCAAGTAAAATAACGTGAAACGGAGGGCTGAAAACTTAGTAGGTCTGTGAATACAGGGTCCTGTGAGGTCTTTTAACACAAATGCTCTTTTGATGAAGAGATAGGGAGATGGTTGGGCTATTTCCAGTTTCTGAAAGGAGATAACAGGGTTACTTGGAGGGGGCTGTGAGACTAGAAAGTGCAAGACTGCTGATTAATAAATTAATGCTCTGAGTGCTTTAATGACTGGCTAATTGCTTGAGATAACTCCCTGTGTAGCAAAGGAATACAAATGTTATTATAGATATAAGGGAAACTGTCTCTAGCTTTTGTACCATAGCTGAGCAAATCATATATTCAGAAATTTTCAGGGTCCTTTTCTCAGATTAAGTAACATTTTAAAATGCATGGATAGGTGCTCCTGTCTAGAAATATTTAGGATATTTGTTTTTCATTTTGTTGTTTAACAGAAAATATTTTATTCAATATTACCTTCTGCTGGACTGTATAGGCATGTCTACAATAGAAATAGCCAAATGTAAACATCCAAGAATGGCAAGGCAGGTTTCCAATTTAAACTCCGTGTATTCTTTATTGAATTATGAAGAGGGTGGGAGACTGTGTCTGAATTACTATGCAAGATGAAATGTGAAGTGTTTGGTCTCCCACATTATATCCGTAGCATTCCAAAAATAAGATATTTGAAGTAAACCTTATATAAATCTCTCTAAGTCATTTGCCAGTATTATGATGGTATTCTGGAAACATATATATTGTTTGATCCTCACATTCACTTAAACTTGTCATCCAAACAGGGACTATTTATTATATGGAGGTAAGACTAATATGAAAATACCGATCAGTGCTGGGATCATGAAATCTACTTTGCCATTATTTACTCTAGCAATCTAACCAAAGTAATTCTTTGAAAAATCTTATTAGTCTAGATATGAGCCTCAGCCCCTGCAGTCAGCTATCTGTGATTAATTTATGCAGCTACTCAGCTCCATTTCCTATTAATAATGTGTTTATCATATAACTGTATTCAAGGACTTAGCCTTTTATCTGATTTATAAACACATTTAATACATTTTGCTGATGCAAGCTTTAATGTATTTAATAAAACAGTCTACAAACTTTATTATTAATGTGTAAATTTCATAGATAACTGAGACTATCTTCTATCTAGGTCATACTCTAAACAATTTATAACAATTTTTAATGTTTTATTTAGAAGCCTTTGGAATGTGGAATGAAGGGTTTGAAGTGAGCCTGAGGCACCTGAGATTGCACACTTCTTTCAAGGGGTAGTTTTACAATTCTAATAGAGAGTCCATGCACACAGAACCCCCTGTGAAGCCTATTTTTAATGTAGATCTGGATAGATACACTATGGGCCATTTTTCCCTCTGAAATAAAACTCATGAGCAGGACAAAATTTATTTGGTTTAATTTTTTCCCCACAACATCTAAGTTACAGAGTTTCTACTCAACACTCTGAACTCGTCTTGTTTTAACATAGAGTTTACTTTCATGATACTAGGCTAGATGAATGGGAGACAGTTATAAACAATAACAAAGTGCTTACCTTAATGCTGTGTTTAAGTCAGTGTTCAAAGATAGGTGCCAATCAAGTGGGATAGACTCCCGGATTATGCAAAGGACCTGGAAAGAAGGACACACGGAGAGAAATGCTATGGATAGGGAGGGAAGCTAACAGTAGTTTAAATAGCATGGAGCGAGTAGGCTGTCTCAGAATGAAGATACCTAAGGTGGTAATGAAAACATACACAGAATTCTAGTGGCCTTGTAGCATCTAGAAAGGCAGAAACTGGAGTGTTCTGGTCAAGATGCTACTACATGGCACCACCATGCTCTCTTTCGAAACTTACTCAAGTGACTGTCCTTTTAGGCTGTCTAAGAGCTGCCTGCCTGGACCGCTTTTGATTGTTGAAAATGTTACAGGAGACAAATCAACTTTACATCTGATCTTATATTTCTCAGGAAAATGTCTTCACTTCATTTGTTTTCTCCGAAGTTGGGTCATTTAATAAAGTTACCCAGGTATCCTTCTATTTATTTTTCTCATTGTACAGTATTCAATTGGGCTTTTCCCAGTTTTTAATTGAAATATAGTTGAGTTACATTATTACATTATTTTCATATGTATAAAATAGTAATTTGACATTTTTAGATATTATGTAAGATGCAAACTTACTATAATATTACTGCCCAAGCCACCATGGAAGCCTTCAAGTTGGTGTTGGTTATCTATAAATCTTCTTCAGAAAAATGCCCATTTAGGTTCTCTGTCCAATTTTTAGTCAAGTGCCTGTTGTTGTTTTTTTAATTGAGTTGTATGTGTTCTTTATATATTTCGTATGTTAACCATTTGCATCATTTGCAAATATCTTCTCCCACTTGTTTCATTGTCTTTTGTTTTATTAATGACTTCCTTTGCTAGGAAAAGCTTTTTAGTTCGATGTGGTCCTATTTGTATTTTTGCTTTTGTGCCCATGCCTGAGAAGACAGATCCAGATAATACACTGATGAGGCTGATCTCAAAACTTACAGCCTGTGTTCTTCCAGGTGTTCTATGATTTCAGGTTTCACATTTAAGCCTTTAATCCGTATTAAGTTTACTTTTGTATGGCGTGCAAAACAAAGTACTCCAGCTTTATACTTGTGTATGTACCTGTCCAGTTTTCCCAACACCATTTCTTGAAGAGACATTTACCCATTGTATATTCTTGCTTTATTTTTCACAGATTAATTGCCCATATAAATGCGGCTTGATTTCTGGGCTCTTTATTCTGTTCCATTGATACGTATTTCTGCTTTTGTACCAGTACCATACTTTGTTGATTACTATAGCTTTGTAGTATTGTTTGAAGTCAGGGACCTTGATACTTCCAGATCTGTTCCTTGATAAGATTGTTTGGCTATCAGAATCTTTTGTCACTCCAATCAAATTTTAGAACTATTTGTTCTAGTTCTATAAAAAAAAATGCCACTGGAATTTGATAGGAATTACACTGAGTCTGTAGATGCTTTGGGGGTATGGACATTTTAACTATATCAATTCTTCCAATCCATGAATATGGAATAGCTTTTCATTTATTCATATTGCTTTCACTTTCTTTCTTTATTGTTATAGATTTCATACTACAGCTCTTTCACCTTCATGATTAAGTTTATTTCTGTATATTTCTTATTTTTGATGTGATCATGAATGGGTTGTTTTCTTGATTTATTTTTCTGGTAGTTTGTTATACCTGTGGCAGATTCATTTTGATATTTGGCAAAACTAATACAATTATGTAAAGTTTAAAAATAAAATAAAATTAAAAAAAAGAAATGCAGTAGATGTCTGTATATTGATTTTGTATTCTGTAACATCACTGAGTTTATTTATTATTTATAATAAGTTTTGGTTGAGTTTTTGGGGTTCTCTATATAGAGTATCATAACATCTGCAAATTATGTGCTTTACTTCTTTCATTCCAGTAGAGTGAGAGATGGGGATACCAGACGACCTGACCTGCCTCTTGAGAAATCTGTATGCAGGTCAGGAAGCAACAGTTAGAACTGGACATGGAACAACAGACTGGTTCCAAATAGGAAAAGGAGTATGTCAAGGCTGTATATTGTCACCCTGCTTATTTAACTTCTATGCAGAGTACATCATGAGAAAGGCTGGGCTGGAAGAAGCACAAGCTGGAATCAAGATTGCCGGGAGAAATATCAATAACCTCAGATATGCAGATGACACCCCCCTTATGGCAGAAAGTGAAGAGGAACCAAAAAGCCTCTTGATGAAAGTGAAAGTGGAGAGTGAAAAAGTTGGCTTAAAGCTCAACATTCAGAAAACGAAGATCATGGCATCTGGTCCCATCACTTCATGGGAGATAGATGGGGAAACAGTGGAAACAGTGTCAGACTTTATTTTTCTGGGCTCCAAAATCACTGCAGATGGTGAGGGCAGCCATGAAATTAAAAGACGCTTACTCCTTGGAAGAAAAGTTATGACCAACCTAGATAGCATATTCAAAAGCAGAGACATGACTTTGCCAACAAAGGTCCATCTAGTCAAGGCTATGGTTTTTCCAGTGGTCATGTATGGATGTGAGAGTTGGACTGTGAAGAAAGCTGAGTGCTGAAGAATTGCTTTTGAACTGTGGTTTTGGATAAGACTCTTGAGAGTCCCTTGGACTGCAAGGAGATCCAACCAGTCCATTCTGAAGGAGATCAGCCCTGGGATTTCTTTGGAAGGAATGATGCTAAAGCTGAAACTCCAGTCCTTTGGCCACCTCATGTGAAGAGTTGACTCATTGGAAAAGACCCTGATGCTGGGAGGGATGGGGGGCAGGAGGAGATGGGGACGACAGAGGATGAGATTGCTGGATGGCATCACTGACTTGATGGACGTGAGTCTGAGTGAACTCCGGGAGTTGGTGATGGATAGGCAGGCCTGGTGTGCTGCGATTCATGGGGTCGCAAAGAGTCAGACACGACTGAGTAACTGAACTGAACTGAACTGATCTGAAAGTGGAAACAGTGACAGATTTTCTCGGGCTCCAAAATCACTCTAGATGCTGACTGCAGCCACAAAATTAAAAGACACTTGACTCTTGGAAGAAAAGTTATGGCAAACCTAGACAGAGTGTTAAAAAGCAGAAATATCAAAGATCTGTATAGTCAAAGCTATGATATTTCCAATAGTCACCTACGGATGTGAGAGTTGGACCGTAAAGAAGGCTGAGAACAAAAGAATTGAAGTGTTTGAATTGCGGTGTTGGATAAGACTCTTGAGATTCCCTTGGACTGCAAGGAGATCAAACCAGTGATTCCTAAAGGAAATCATTGGAAGGACTGATGCTGAAGCTGAGGCCCCAATATTTTGGCTACCTAATGTGAAGAGCCAACTAATTGTAAAAGCCCCTGATGCTGGGAAAGAGTGACGGCAGGAGGAGAAGGGGGTAACAGAGGATGAAATAGTTGTATGGAATCACCAGCTTGATGGACATGAGTTTGAACAAACTCCAGGACATAGTGAAGGACAGGGAAGCCTGGCATGCTGCAGTCCACAGGATTACAAGAGTCAGACACAGGATTACAAAGAGTCAGTCACAACTTAGTGACTAAACAGAAAATTCCAAGAAAATGTTGAGTAAAAGTGACATGAGACTGTGCCGTTGACTTGCTCCTGATCTTAGAGAAAGAGCTTTCAGCTTTTCACCAATGATTATAATGTTAGCTGTAGGTTTGTCATTTGTTTCTGTTCAGTTGCTCAATTGTGTCTGACTCTTTGTGACCTCATGGACTGCAGCATGCCAGGCCTCCATGTCCATCACCATCTCCCAGAGCTTGCTCAAAATCATGTTCATTGAGTCAGTGATGCCATTCAGCCATCTCATCCTCTGTCCCCTTCTCCTCCTGCCTTCAATATTTCCCAGCATCAGGGTCATTTCCAATGAGCCAGTTATTAACATCATGTGGGCAAAGTATTGGGGCTTCAGCTTCACCATCAGTCCTTCCAATGAATATTCAGGATTGATTCCTTTAGTATTAACAGGTTAGATCTCCTTGCAGTACAAGGACAATTCAAAGGCATCAATTTTTCAGCTCTCAGTTTTCTTTATAGTCCAGCTCTCACTTCCACACATAACTATAGGAAAAACCACAGCTTTGACTACACAGACCTTTGTCCTTTGTTGGCAAAGTAATGTCTCTGTTTTTCAATATGCTGTCTAGGTTGGTCATAGCTTTTCTTCCAAGGAGCAATCATCTTTAATTTCGTGGCTGCAGTCACCATCTGCAGTGACTTCAGAGCCCAAGAAAATAAAATCTGTCACTGTTTTCATTGCTCCCCCATTTATTTGTGAAGAAGTGATGGGACCAGATGCCATGATCTTAGTTTTCTGAATGTTGAATTTTAAGCCAACTTTTTTACTCTCCTCTTTCACTTTCATCAAGAGGCTCTTTAGTTCTTCCTCACTTTCTGCCACAAGGGTGGTGTCAACTGCATATCTGAGGTTATTGATATTTCTCCCGGCAATCTTGATTCCAGCTTGTGCTTCATCCAGTCCAGCATTTCTCATAATGTTTTCTGCAAATAAGTTAAATAAGCAGGGTGACAGTACATAGCCTTGATGTACTCCTTTCCCAATTTGGAACCAGTCCATTGTTTCATGTCCAGTTCTAACTGCTGCTTCTTGACCTCCACACAGATTTCCCAGGTGGCAGCTAAGGTGGTCTGGTATTCCCATCTCTTGTAGAATTTTCCAGAGTTTGTTGTGGTCCACACAGTCAAAGGCTTTGGCATAGTCAATGAAGCAGAAGTAGATGTGTTTCTGGAATTCTGTTGCTTCTCTATGATCCAGCGGATGTTGTCAATTTGATCTCTGGTTCCTCTGCCTTTTCTATATCCAGTTTGGACCTCTGAAGATTCTTGGTTTGTGTACTGTTAAAGCCTAGCTTGATGGATTTTGAGCATTACTTTGATAGCATGTGAAATAAGTGCGATTGTGCAGTAGTTTGAGCATTCTTTTGCATTGCCCTTATTTGGGATTGGAATGAAAACTGACCTTTTACAGTTCTGTGGCCATTGCTGAGGTTTCCAAATTTCTCTACATGTTGAGTGCAGCACTTTAACAGCATCATCTTTTAGGATTTGAAATAGCTCAACTGGAATTCCATCACCTCCACTATCTTTGTTCGTAGTGATGCTTATTAAAGCCCACTTGACAAAGTGGACTTTATTATGTTAAGATACGTTCTTATTATTCCAACTGAGTTGAGAGTTTTTAATCTTGAATGGGTATTGGATTTTTTCAAAATGTTTTTCTGTATCTATTGAGATCAGATCAGATCAGATCAGTCGCTAAGTCGTATCCAACTCTTTGCGACCCCATGAATCGCAGCACGCCAGGCCTCCCTGTCCATTACCAACTCCCGGAGTTCACTCAGACTCACGTCCATCAAGTCAGTGATGCCATCCAGCCATCTCATCCTCTGTCGTCCCCTTCTCCTCCTGCCCCCAATCCCTCCCAGCATCAGAGTCTTTTCCAATGAGTCAACTCTTCGCATGAGGTGGCCAAAGTACTGGAAATTCAGCTTTAGCATCATTCTTTCCAAAGAAATCCCAGGGCTGGATGTGATTTTATCCTTTGTTTTTTTTTTTTTAATGTGGTATTATTAATTGATTTGTGAATATTGAACTCTGAAAGAATTTTCATACTTATATCCCTGGAATAAATCCCACTTGATCATGATGTGTGATACTTCTACTGTGTTGCAGAATTCTGTTTGTTAATATTTTGTTGAAGACTTTTCTATCTATGTTTATTTGGGAAATTAGTCTATAATTTACTTTTTATTAGAAAGTGTCTTTGTCTAGTTTTGGTATCAATGTAATGCTGGATTCATGGAATGATTTTGTAAGTGTTCCCACCTCTTCAATTTTTTTTTTGGCAATAGGTCAAGAAGGATCTGTATTAACTCCTATTTAGATGTTTGGTATAATTCCCCTGTGAATCTGTCTAGCCCTTGACTTGTTTTTAGTTTTTTTAAATTTTTTCATTTGTTTGTTTTTAATTATTAATTCAATTTCATTACTAGTCATTGGTCTGTTCAGATTTTCTATTTCTTCCTGACTCATTCTTAGATGATTTTATGTTTCTAGGAATTTATCTATTTCTTCTAAATTGTCTAAATTTCTGACAATTGTTTGTAATAATTGTTTGTAGTATTATTTTATGGTTGTTTTTATTTCAGTTGTATTTGTTGTAACTTCTTCCCTTTGATTTTTAGTTTTATTTATTTGAGCCCTCTTTCTTATTTTCTTGGTGAGTCTGGTTAAATGTTTATCAATTTTGTTTTTCTTTCCAAAAAAAGAGGTCTTAGTCTTAATGATATTTTCTATTCTTGTGGTTTTCTGGTTCTCTATTTCATTTATTTCTGCCCAGATTTTTACTATTTCCTTTCTTTACTAACTTAGGGTTTCCCTAATTCTTCTAGGTGCAAAGTTAGATTGTTTAACTGAGATTTTTCTGGTTTCTTGATGTAGGCCTCTCTTGCTATAAATTTCTCTCTTAGAACTGCTTTTGCCAGGTCTCATACATTTTTGAAAATTGTGTTTCTGTTTTCAGTTATTTCAGTGTATTTTTTTTCCTTTCAATTTCTTTGTTGACTCATTTTTTTTTTAGTAGCGTGTTGTTTAGTCTCTATATATGTATTTTTTTCCAGTTTTTGTCCTGTAACTAGTTCCTAGTTTTATTCTGTTGTGATTGGAAAAGATGAATGATATTATTTAATATTCTTAAATTCACTGAGGCTTATTTTGTGGCCTACCATGCACTACCCCTGGTAGCTCACTGGTAAAGAATCGCCTGCAATTCAGGAAACCCCAGTCCAATTCCTGGGTCAGGAAGACCTGCTGGAGAAAGGAAAGGCTACCCCATCCAATATTCCTTAGCTTCGCTGGTGGCTCAGCTGGTAAAGAATCGCCTGCAATGCAGGAGACCTGGGTTTGATCCCTGGGTTGGGAAGATCCCCTGGAGAAGGGAAAGGCTCTCGACTCCAGGATTCTGGCCTGGAGAATCCCATGCACTGTAAAGCAAAGTCCATGGACTGGTCACAAAGTGTCAGACACGACTCACTTTCACTGTCACTGTATCTGGGCTTCCCAGGTGGCACCAGTGGTAAAAACAGGCTTGACAATGCAGGAGAGGTAAAAGAAGAGGCTTTGATCCCTGGATCAGGAAGATCCCCTTGAGGAACGCACAGAAACCCACTCCAGTGTTCTTGCCTGGAGAACCCCGTGGACAGAGGTGCCTGGCGGGCTACAGTCCATAGGGTCGCAAAGAGTTGGGCACGACTGAAGTGATTTATGGAGAAGGCAATGGCACCCCACTCCAGTACTCTTGCCTGGAAAATCCCATGGATGGAGGAGCCTGGTGGGCTGCAGTCCATGGGGTCGCTAAGAGTCAGACACGACTGAGCGACTTCACTTTCACTTTTCACTTTCATGCATTGGAGAAGGAAATGGCAACCCACTCCAGTGCTCTTGCCTGGAGAATCCCAGGGACGGGGGAGCCTGGTAGGCTGCTGTCTATGGGGTCGCGAAGAGTCAGACACGACTGAGTGATTTCACTTTCACTTCTCACTTTCCTGCATTGGAGAAGGAAATGGCAACCCACTCCAGTGTTCTTGCCTGGGGAATCCCGGGGACGGGGGAGCCTGGTGGGCTGCCGTCTATGGGGTCGCACAGAGTGGACACGACTGAAGCGACTTAGCAGCAGCAGCAGTGATTTAGCACTTGTACTATTCTGGAGAATGTTCCACGCGCACTTGGAAAGAATGTATAGTGCTGGCTTTGGTTAGAATATTCCGTGGATATTATTAAGTTCATTAGGCTTAATATTTCACTTAAGGTCAATGTTTATTGATTTTTCTCTCTGGATGACTTATCTGCTGATTTAGTAGAGTGTTGAATTCCGCTACCATTATTTTATTACTGTCAATTTATCCCTTTATGTTTGCGAACATTTTCTTTATAAATTTGAGTGCCCCTACGTTAGGTGCTTATGTATTTACAGGTGCCATATTCTCCTCCTGCATTGACATCCTTATTGTTCCAGACTGTCTTTCTTGGTCTCTTGTTACAGTCTTTATTTTAAAGTCTATTTTGTCTGGATGTTAATCTCCCAACTTTTTTCTTTTCATTTCCATTTGCATGAGCTGTCTTTCTCCATCCCTTCACTTCCAGCCTGTGCATGTTTTTAGCTCTGGGTTGAGTCTCTTGCAGGCAGCACATAGATGGTTACCGCTTTTCACCCCTTTAGTCACCGTTTGATTGGGGCATTTAGTCCATTTACATTTAAAGTGATAATTGATAAGGGGTGTACCCCTTGACATTCTGTTATTTGCTTCTTGGTATTTTTGTGGTCCTTCTCTGCTCTTGTTTTAATTTCTCTGCATGTGTTTTGATGGTTTTGTTTCGTATTATGCTTGGCTTCCTTTCTCTTTGTTGTTTCTCCTTTGTTTTGAGTGTGTCTATTCATTCTATGTTTTCTATTTGTATATATGCATATAAACTGATAGTTAAGCTCAAACGTTTTCTAAAAGTCGCACATTTCTTACTTTCCCACCTTACTTTCTATGTTGTTGACTTCATCTTCTATATCTTTTCATGCATTCCTTGACTTATTGTTGTTACCGTTGATCCCTTTGGACTTTGCACTTCTGTCTTTCGTCTTCATACTGGCTTTTTAAGTTCTTGATCCACTGCCTTTTGTATCAAATTCCTTTGATTTTTTTCATTCACATATTTTCGTATTTATTTAAGGAAGAGTCTTCAGTATTTCTTTTCAAGCCAATTTAGTGGTGACAAGCTTTTAGTTTTTGCTTCTCTGGGAAACTTTTTATCTATTTTTCATTTCTGCATGATAATCTTGCTGCATAGAGTATTTTTTTTGTAAGTTTTACTTTTCTTTGCTTTCAGCACTGTAATTACATCATGACATCCCTTTCTGATCTTTAAAACTTCTGTTGAAAAAATTCAATTTATAGTCTTAAGGCAGTTTCCTTGTATGTAACTCTGTTTTTCTCTCAATGCCTTTAAAATTATCTTCTTATCTTTAACATTTATCATTTTAATTATGGCGCATGTTAGTGTGGTTCTTTTTGGGTTCGTGTTGTTGGGGACTCTACTTTCTGAACCTGGATATGTGCTTTCTACCTCATGTTAGGGATAAGAAAACCTTCCCAGTTTAGATTGATTAGGTGACAGTGGTGCGATTCATTTCAGCTCATAAGATTCTGCCTCTATACAACACATTAGCATTGCTATAATGAATTAAAAATAAAATAAATATTTCTCAATTACTCTTTCAACATACTACATGGTTCTAAGGGCCACTAAAAAAAAAAAAAAAAAAAAAAAAAAAAAAAAGTTTGCTATTTCCATACAGGTGTCATGTGAAAGGCAGAGAGAAGGGAGGGGAGAATGAAAAGGAAGGGTCCCCACTCAGCCTTCCTCCTCCTTCTGAGGCATATTGCCTCATAAACGAGACTTCTGAGTTCTCTGTAGACATTACAGGAAAATTAAATAGAGCTGGGAAAGAAAATCTTGGTTAGGAGATGGAGAAACTAGCCTATAGAAACATAGTTTTGTTCATTACTCTTACCACTTCTTAATTACTTTTTAACGTCAAAAGTAGTATTGTTCCTTTTGTATCATGAAACAATGCAAATATTTTAAGGAAAAACACAAAATATTTCCCCTCAGCCTTTTTTAATATGAACAGCCTTATGGTATTGCCACAGATTCTTATCCATACACATATATAAAATTTATTATTTTTTTAAATGTGATAATAACTGACTCTGTTTCTTATTTAAAATATATCTGGTCATCTTTCTAAGTTAGGGTATAAGCAATTCTTTTATGATAACTGCATTAGCAACCTCAATATGATCATAACCATAATGCCTATAACTGTTTTCCTATTAAGACATTCTGATCATTCCCAGTTATCTTGCTATTACAATTTACGGTGCAATATTCTGTAAGCACTGGTGCTTTTGTTTTATTGGCTAGATTTTCAAACTTTGCTAGTAGGAGATTGATATATATTTAGTTTTAATATAGAGTCAGATTGCTTTTTGCATCAGTCAGGCTCTAACATTAAATATTGATACATTAAAAGCATCAAGTGTGAGAAGAATTTAATAAAAGGACCAATTATATAAGAGTGAGCTGGATTTAGGAAGAATATAAGAGATAGTTCAATTCTCCAGTGCTAATAACACTAAGAAATTACTTCTAGAATTACTTCTAGGAATTCTTCTTGATCAGAAGGGTTTAAAGGCAGATGGAATGGGTGTGAAGTTTGTGGCCCACAGGAGTTGCAACCTTCCTTGAGAGGTGAGTCAGCCAGTGCAGAAGCTGACAACAGGGAGTTGATAAAATGCTATGATCTCAGGCTTCTATCCTTTTTTTCTTCTGCTAAACTCCCCCACTGGCTGAATAAAACCAAGAAATTCAAAGTGCTGAGACCCTATTAATGTAATTTCTACAAGTCATTTTCCCCAAAACTTAAGAAGGGTGGGAACATGTTGAGAATGGAGCCAGAGGAAGAAATGGAAACTATACTTCAGGGCACTCGTCTGAGATGTGTTTGAGTGAAATGTCTCTGCTCTTCTCACAGAGACCACAAGAATCCCCTCAGTTGCTATGTTAATATGGGGTGAAATCAGTGAACAGAAGACATCTAGCATCTCATCCAAATATGTTAGATAAATTCATACCTTCAGTCTCTCCATCTTATATTTTAAAATTATCCTGATGGGAAAATTGATATATCATTAAAAAAAAAAAACACATTACAATTACATTTATTCTGTTGGGTTCAGCATATTTTCAAATGTTTATTGGCTATCAGAATCCCTTACCTATTTCCTTTCCTTGTCAAATTTTTCAACTTCAGTTCAGTTTAGTCACTCAGTCATGTCCGACTGTTTGTGACCCCATGGACTGCAGCACGTCAGGCCTCCCTGTCCATCACCAGCTCCCGGAGTTTACTCAAACTCATGTCCATTGAGTTGGTGATGCCATCCAACCATCTCATCCTCTGTCGTCCCCTTCTCCTCCCTCCTTCAATATTTCCCAGCATCAGTGTCTTTTCAAATGAGTCAGTTCTTCGCATCAGGTGGCCAAAACATTGGAGTTTCAGCTTCAGCATCAGTCCTTCCAATGAATATTCAGGACTGATCTCCTTTAGGATGGACTGGTTGGATCTCTTTGCAGTCCAAGGGACTATAACATTTAAAAAAATAAAAACAAAAACTCTTTAAATATTAAGCATTCATTTATTCGATAAATTAGGAATTGCATAAATTGACATTGACTGCTCACTATGTAACAGGCTTTGTTTCAGGCAGTGAAATCCAGTGGATAAAATAGACAAAAATGTCTACCTTCATGAAAATCATATTCTAAGGATTAGAGACAATGATTAGTATGCTGTTCTTGAGTCGCTCAGTCATGTCTGACTCTTTGCGACCCCATGGACTACAGCATGCCAGGCCTCCCTGTCCATCACCAACTCCCAGAGTTTACTCAAACTCATATCCATCGAGTCAGTGATGCCATCCAACCATCTGATCCTCTGTCATCCCCTTCTCCTCCTGCTTTCAGTCTTTCCTAGCATGGTAAATTAGATGGTGAAATATAAACAGGAGAGAGGAGGCAAAGGGAAAGATGATTTTTGGAAATGCTATTTTAAATGGAGTAGTCAGAAAGTATTTCTCAGATAAGGTGATAGGCAAGCAAAGACACAAGAAACTAAGCTAGGGAATGATGTCTGTACTGTGCACGGAACATTCCACACAGAGAAAAGAACAAGCATAGGTTCCATTTGGTGAGTACTCCTGACTGATGGTTGAACTGTCAGAGAGCCTGTATGATTGGAGCACAATGACAGAGAGTGAGAAAAGCAGAAAATGAGGTCAGGGAGTATATGGTGATTCAAGACTAACAGATAACGTAGGGCTTGGGGGGCCATTACAAGAATTTTACTTTTTATTCTGAGTGAAGAGGGAAGCCATTGGAAAGATCTGAGCTGAAGAGTGACAAGACCTAACTAATTTTAAAGAATCATCCTGGCTACCAAATTGATAGTATACTTTGGCTAGAGAGAGAGGAGTGTTGGTAAAGGTAGAACTAAGAAGGTAACTTTGGAGACTACTTCAGTAAGCCAGGAGAGAGATGACACTGAATTGAGGTGGCAGTGGGGGGTAAGATGATGGCTGGCTTCTGGATATGTTTTGAAAGTGCAGCAGATAAGGAGTTGTTGAGGTTTGAGGTGCTGCGTTTAAATCTGCTTGTTTGAGAATCAGAGGTCTTGGTTTCCCACCTGGCCCTAGTGGTATAGAACCCACCTGCCAACGTTGGAGACATGAAGATGCAGATGTGGTCCCTGGGTCAGCAGATGCCCTAGACAGGGAAATGGCAACCCACTCCAGCATTCTGGCCTGGAGAGTCCCATGGACAGAGGCGCCTGGTGGGCTACAGTCCACAGGGTTGCACAGAGTCAGACAGGACAGAAGCATCTTGGCACACACAGAGGTCTTGTTAGTAGCAGGATACGTTTGAGACGCCTAGCACCTATCCCACAGGGTTTGTAAATAAAATACATCTATTTAATTTTTCTTCCAATCGTGTTTAAGATTAGAGGAATACCACATCATTTTATAAGCTTTATAGCTTTGTATAATTTTAATCCGTTTATAACATATTTAAAAGTACAGTATAAATTAGGTATTCCAGCTTTGTTTCAGATGAAAATAAATAATAAGGCAAACAATAATTTATTTGCATTTTCAATATTGCAAAATAAATGTTCTCCAGTTTTTCTTTTAAGGTGAATAATGAAAAGGAACATCAAAAAGAAAAACATATTCAAAGAGTAAGATCTGACAATCTTATATATTTACATATTCTGTGAAAAGGACCCTGATAAAGAAAATATCAGATGTTTTTCAACATGTAAAAGTCAATTGGGAAGCTTTTGGTTTGTGTTCTTTACAAATATCTTTATTTTATGTCACAAGAAATCAAGAGTTCACTTTTTTTAATCATTTATTAAAAAAAATTTTTTTCAGTCTTGACGATGACGATTCTCACCCCCAGTTCTTCCACATTTTGTTCAGTTCGGTTCAGTTCAGTCGTTCAGTCGTGTCCGACATTGTGACCCCATGGACTGCAGCACGCCAGGCTTCCCTGTCCATCACCAACTCCTTGATGTTACTCTAATTCATGACCATTGAGTCGGTGATGCCATCCAACCATCTCATCCTCTGTCGTCCCCTTCTCCTCCCTGCTTCAATCTTTCCCAGCATCAGGGTCTTTTCAAATGAGTCAGCTCTTCACATCAGGTGGCCAAAGTATTGGAGTTTCAGCTTCAGCATCAGTCCTTCCAATGAATATTTAGGACTCATTTCCTTTAGGATAAACTGGTTGGATCCCCTTGCAGTCCAAGGGACTCTCAAGAATCTTCTCCAACACCTCAGTTCAAAAGCATCAATTCTTCAGCTCTCAGCTTTCTTTCGAGTCCAACTCTCACATCCATACATGACTACTGGAAAAACCATCGCCTTGACTAGATGGACATTTGTTGGCAAAGTAATGTCTCTGTTTCTCAATATGCTGTCTAGATTGGTCATAACTTTCCTTCCAAGGAATAAGCATCTTTTAATTTCATGGCTGCAATCACCATCTGCAGTGATTTTGGAGCCCCCCAAAATAGTCTGCCACTGTTTCCCCATATATTTGCCATGAAGTGATGGGAAAAGATGTTATAATCTTAGTTTTCTGAATGTTGAGTTTTAAGCCAACTTTTTCATGCTCCTCTTTCACTTTCATCAAGAGGCTCTTTAGTTCTTCTTCACTTTCTGCCATAAAGATGGTGTCATCTGCATATCTGAGGTTATTGACACTTCTCCCGGCAATCTTGATTCCTGCTTGTGCTTCCTCCAGCCCAGCGTTTCTCACGATGTACTCTGCATATAAGTTAAATAAGCAGGGTGACAATATACAGCCTTGACATACTCCTTTTCCTATTTGGAACCAGTCTGTTGTTCCATGTCCAGTTCTAACTGTTGCTTCCTGACCTGCATACAGGTTTCTCAAGAGGCAGGTAAGGTAGTCTGGTATTCCCACCGGTTTCAGAATTTTCCAGTTTATTGTGATCCACACAGTCAAAGGCTTTGGCATAGTCAGTAAAGATGAAGCAGGTGTTTTTCTGGAACTCGGTTGCTTTTTCAATTATCCAGCCCATGTTGACAATTTGATCTCTGGTTCCTCTGCGTTTTCTAAAACCAGCTTGACCATCTGGAAGCTCAAGGTTCATGTATTGTTGAAGCCTGGCTTGGAGAATTTTGAACATTACTTTGCTAGTGAGTGAGATGAGTGCAATTGTGCAGTAGTTTGAGCATTCTTTGGCATCTCCTCTCTTAGGGATTGGAATGAAACAGCTTTTCCACAATTACTACGTATTTTTAAAACTGAATATGGATCACCTCTACAAAGTCCTGTGTTTCACAAAGACTGTTATCAATTATAATAAAGCAATTATTTTATATCACGGCTATTTTTATGATTTGTCTACAAAATGATTTTGACTTGCATCATATTCACATCTAAGTGTGTATAAAATATTGAGTTCATCTAATAGTCATTAATGAATTATTGATGGTCAAGCCAGATTTAAGACTTGTTTTTTTTTAATTTAAATAAATCAAATTAAAAAAATATTAGAGGGGAAATCCACCAACATAATTTAGTATTCTCAACAAACATTTTTCAAATTTCTTTCATCACTTCAAAAACCTATTTAAAAAGCTAAAAGACCAAACAACCAAACCAAAAAAAAAAAAAAAAAGCTAAAAGACCAGTTCTAGTTATAGCAAGGGGCTATAATTTTTATCTGTAAAATAAAAAATAAAACTTAAGTCTGTGTGGCCATGATAATTCATTAGTACATTGATCTTAATTTTCTCATTATAATGTGTATATTTTCATTTATTTTTAAATTGTAATATTTGTCTGCTTTTATTTGTTCCAATAGTTTCTTATGTTTGAAGGTATTAAATCAGAGCTGATGAGATTTGACAATGAAATGACCTTCGGAGAGTTATGTAAAATAATTATGATAATACATGAGTGAAGCCTGAATTTAGAACAACAGTAACAACTCCAGGAAGGAATGGGAAGGGTAGCAGATAAAATAGAAGAATCTGTGCATTTCTGATGTTTGGAGATAATTACAAAAGAAATGAAAATATTAATCTTGTGGTAACAATTCAGTCTTTAAACCATGATTCTTTGGAGGTGCTATCTTCACTTTCAAATTAAAGAATGAATTTGGAAGTTCACAACAGAACTAAATCCATTTACAATCAACGTGTTTCACAGCTTAATGGAAACTTGCAAATGTACTCCATATTAGCTTATGTTATGACACAAGGTCCCAAAAGATTTTTAAGCAACTTGACCACAAGTTTGACTTCAGTGTTATTTGAAACTGTTTTCAGATATTAGTAAGTAGAATATCATGTTGGAGAAGAAAAAAGCATCAAATGAAATAAAAAGTTAGGTAAATATTTTGCATGATCTAATTATCTTCTTCCTTAGACCAGCCATTAAGAATCGAGGTGTTCAGGGCTTAAGTGAATGAGGATGACCTGGCCCAACCCATACTCTTTCTCTTCTTCTGCAAGATATAGTACGGCCATTGAGCATGTGGACATGCTTGTTGGGAAAACATCCGAAATACATTTTAATTAGCAAATTCAAACACAAGCATAAAGTCTGCTCACTTTGTTTCTGGCTGTACATCACTTCTGCTGAGAGTTGCTCTGGGTGCTAACAAATAAATAAACATTTCTCACTTGGAGCAGAGCTCTGAAGCCAGATTAGACAAGACTAGCGTGGGTTATCTTTTCAACTTTGCAGTTTTAAATATCATATTCAAATACTGGTATTATCATAAAGGTATCTAAGAGATTCTCAGACACCATCAGCAATATAGCCAGACAGTGAGCAGAAGACAGGCGGCATCAGCCTCTGACTCTGGTACTTTTTACCCAGACAAGCCAGAGCGAGTGTTTCTCCAGCTGCCCGTGTCCCCCAGTTTTGCTTTTGAGTGGCTAACTTCCAAGGCATTTTACAGAGGTGACTGATACTTTCTTATGTCATTAGTATGACTAAATGATAGAAGAGCAGAAAGCTAGCTATTCTTTATTTTTTAACCAAATGTATGGCCAAGTCAAAGAAATTAACTGAAATGTGAGTGTAGATTCCAAACCAGTAGATTGAAGTATAACTACAGAACTGCTGTATCTGGAGGCTTTCATGTGACAAATTAAATTTAGTTAAATTTTTTAAAGTTAAAAGTTCTGTTCCTCAGTCATACCAACTACAAGTCAAGCTTTCAACAGCTGTATGTGAACTGCCACCATATTAAACAGTTCAGACGTGGTTTATATCCGATCAGTTTAAGGAAATCCTATGGGGCAGTACTGCTAGAATCATGAGTGCCTTGATCAGTGTTGTAGTCTTTGCTCCCTTCCACCCTGCAGCGCCCTACCCTGCTAGATATGAGCCTGGTCAGGACGATTGTACCATGTGGTTTCTCGCCCAATACAGCATTTCAGAGTCATGTTCTGGTTCCAGGAATATAGTCTCCATCCTCTATCGCATTTCAATTGACTATTTACGTACTATTTCCAAATAAGAGATTCGTGCAATGCATGGTTAGAGATAGTTAAAAATTTTATTCCATTAATTTAAGTATGTGCTTTATGTAATATTTTCATAAATCTAAGATTTATGGAGAAGGAAATGGCAACCCACTCCAGTATTCATGCCTGGAAAATCCCATGGACCGAGGAGCCTGGTGGGCTACAATCCATGGGGTCGCAAAGAGTTGGACACTACTGAGCAACTTCTGTGTCTGTGTTCTGTGTAAGTTGTAAGTTTTAGCTTTTATCTGCTTATATTCATTTTGGCTCTAGAAATTTTAAAGAAGTGTGGCCCTCCCTGATCCTGCCAATTATTGATATTTTAGCTGTAGAAATGTTACTGTCACATTCCTCTATACCTAATTGGATATGCATCAGTAATAGGTTATAACCCAGGTCTCCCGCATTGCAGGCAGCTGCTTTACCATCTGAGCACCAGGGAAGCCCCAATTTAGGAGCACTCCTGCTCATTAGATGATTCAGTTCACAATTATGGACGACTTTTCCCATGTTAAGAATTGTAGCCAACACTGAGTTTGGTTTCATTGAGAAATGCAAAAGCATTTTTCCACTGCTTGAATGGGCTTCCTGCTGCTGCTGCTGCTAAGTCACTTCAGTCATGTCAGACTCTGCGACCTCAGAGACGGCAGCCCACCAGGCTCCCCCGTCCCTGGGATTCTCCAGGCAAGAACACTGGAGTGGGTTTCCATTTCCTTCTCCAATGCAGGAAAGTGAAAAGTGGAAGTGAAGTCGCTCAGTCGTGTCCGACCCCTAGCGACCCCATGGACTGCAGCCCACCAGGCTTCTCCGTCCATGGGGTTTGCCAGGCAAGAGTGCTGGAGTGGGTGCCACTGCCTTCTCCAAATGGGCTTCCTAGGTGGCATTAATGGTAAAGAACCTGCCTGCCAGTGAAGGAAACATGAGAGATGTGGGTTTGATCCCAGGATTGGGAAGATCCCTGTAGAAGGAAATGGTAACCCACTCCAGTGTTTTTGCCTGGAGAATCCCATGGACAGAGGAACCTGGCTGGCTGCAGTACATAGGGTCACAAAGAGTTAGACATGACTACAGTGACTTAGCACGCACTGGTTGAATATAAGGTATTAAAATATTTCAGTACTCTGACTTAATTCTAAAAGATAATCCATATGTTTTATATCAAATGTGAATGAACATCCTGCGAAGCATTTGAGGCTTGACCCATACCATGAAAAAAAAGAAAAAAGACATTACTGAATCTCAAGTTTAGGAAAATAAAGTTGTACAATTAATTATTATAATGTCTGTGTTTAAAGTATTTTGACTAATCATTTCATGTTTGATTTTTCATACTTTTAGTCATATATTTATTTCCAAATTATGATTTAAACACTTGTGTAAGCATGAATGAGATATCTGATCAAAATAACAGATAAGCTAGAATGAGTAGACTTTGCAAGTTAAGACACAATTTTATACATTTAGAATATATCTCCATATATGTATACATTATACTTCATGAATGGTAAAAGCATTATATATGTATGAAGAAAGCTAGACGTTCCACAAATGAAAAAAATTAGAAGTCATCTTCTATCAATTACTGTTATTTTTTGATATATAGCATTAGATACATCTAACCTATCACATATTTATGTATACATGTATATGTTTAAGTATTCATATAAAACACTCCTAAAATGCAATACCATTATATTCTCTATATTTCATTTGGTATTATTTGGCTCATTTAAAATCACTCTTTTTTCCATGTAATATGCAAAACATTGCTGCTGTTATATATCTTCTATAATAGCATATCCATGCTCTATGACATGTTCTTTTTAAATGAGATACGTGTTCTTTCATTTTATGATGTGAAAGGAGAAAAAGCACCAAGGACATTTATTTCACGCCTTCCTCATTGCTGTTCGGTCGCTAAGCCGTGTCTTACTCTGTGACCTCATGAGCTGCAGTGCATCAGGCTTCCCTGTCCTTCACTATTTGCTGGAATATGCACAAACTCGTGTCTGTTGAGTCAGTGATGCTGTCTAACCATCTCATCTTCTGCCAACCCCTTCTCTTCTTGTCCTCAATCTTTCCCAGCATCAGAGTCTTTTCCAATGAGTCTGCTCTTTGCCTCAGGTGGGCAAAGTATTGGAGCTTCTGTTTCAGAGTCCTTCCAATGTTTATTCAGGATCGATTTCCTTAGGACTGACTGGTTTCATCTCCTTTCTGTCCAAGGGACTCTCAAAAGTCTTCTCCAATACCACAGTTCAAAATCATCAATTATTCAGCACTCGGCTTTCTTTATCATCCCTCACTTATATCAGTGCATGACTACTGGAAAAACTATAGCTTTACTATACGGACCTTGGTCAGCAAAGTGATGTCTGTGCTTTATAATACATCGTAGTTTTGTCATAGCTTTCCATCCAAAGATTAAGTGTCTTTTAATTTTGTGGCTGAAGTCACAGAGTGCAGTGATTTTGGAGCCCAAGAAAATAAAATCTGTTGCTTTTTTCACTTTTTCCCTGTTTGCCATGAAGTGATGGGACTGGATGCCATGATCTTCACTTTTTTAATGTTGAGTTTCAAGCCAGTTTTTTCACTCTCCTCTTTCACATACATCAAGAGTCTCTTTACTTCCTCTTTGATTTCTGCCATTAGAGTGGTATCATCTGCAGGTTGGTATCAACTGAGGTGTTGATATTTCTCCCAACAGTCTTGATTCTAGCTCATGATTCATACAGCCTGGCATTTTGCATAATATACTCTTCATAGAATTTGAATAATCAGGGTAACAATATACAGTCTTGACATACTTCTTTCCCAATTTTGAGCCAGTCTGTCTTTCCATATCTGGTTCTAACTGTTGCTACTTGTCCTGCACACAGGTTTCTTAAAAGACAAGTAAGTTGGTCTGGTGTTCCCATTTCTTTAAGATTTTTCAACAGTTTTTTTATGATCCATACAGTCAAAGGCTTTAGCATAGTCAATTAAGCAGAAGTAGATGTTTTCTTGGAATTCCATTGCTTTTTTTATGATCCAAAGGATGTTGGCAATTTGATCTCCTGTTCCTCTGCCTTTCCTAAATCTAGCTTGTACATCTGGAAGTTCTCAGTTCATGTACTGTTAAAGCCTAATTTGAAGGATTTTGAGCTTCCTTTGCTAGCATGTGAAATGAATGCAATCGTATGGTAGTTTAAAGATTCTTTGGCATTGTCTTTCCTTGGGACTGGAATGAAAACTGACCTTTCCATTCCAGTGGCCCCTGCTGAGTTTTCCAAATGTGCTAGTATGTTCAGTCAGCACTTTAATAGCATCATCTTTTAGGATTTGAAATAGCTCAGTTGGAATTCCATCATCTCCACTAGCCTTGTTCATAGTAATGCTTCTGAGTGAGTGAGTGAGTGAAGTTGCTCAGTCGTGTCTGACTCTTTGTGACCCGTGGACTGTAGCCCCCCAGGCTCCTCCGTCCATGGGATTCTCCAGGCAAGAATACTGGAGAGGGTTGCCATTTCCTTCTCCAGAGGCCTTCATTAAAATAAGCCAATTTGAGAACAACTGCAACATAAGTGTTCTGGAAAAATGAAGAGATTATTTTACAGGACATATTGGTGGTCAAAGTTGAATTAGTTGTAGGGCAGGATGTAGGGCCAGTAAGACGGTGGTCATGATGGACTATTTGGTTGGATAATATGAGTTCGACAAGAGGGGTGGGGGAAAGTGTTGAGGAGTAAAGTCTTAAAAGAATCAGAGTTGAAAACTTTTAGTTCTCCAGGAGTTTTTAGAAATATAATCCAGCTACAATTGTGGATATTATTTTCTTCATTAAAAAATTAAAACTAATGTTTAGAAGGGTTTTCAGGCTCTTTGTATCTTCTACAGATTTTATTAGGTTTTGTTTATAAAAATAAATATTCATAAGAACGGGTCTTGGGTCAAATAAATACACAATTTTTAATGCAATAGATACCCTCTTTTTTTTAATAGATGATTGGTAATAGCTTCTTTTTTTCTTGCTGATTATACTAGCTAAAACTATTTGATTATCTGTATTTTTCAATGATTCCTGAACACTTTATTACTATATGATTTGTATTTTAATATCTTTTGTTTATGCAAGGTCCTGTGTGGTTGACATTTATTGTATTAACTGCCCCAATTTTTCACATCTTCCTGGTTTCACACTATTTTCTAGTTTCTCTACACTGACAGTTAGCTTGACCATGCGACTTGTATTGGTCAAAACTGTAGCTCACAAACTTGACTGAAGCAGATTTGGGAAAAAAAAAAAAAAAAAACTGTTACATTTTTACTCTGTCTTTCCTCCTTGTGATTGCCATGGGGAATCTTTTGCTAGTCTGTTATGATAAACGCATGGAGGAGATCAAAATCACCCATTGGCGGCCACTCTAACCCAGGCAGCACCCAGTTGACTTACCAGTTGACCAAAGACCCATAAGACGAGGTTAATCAAGCCAGGCACGTGGCAGCAGAACCACCCCAGGGACCCTTAGATTTCTATGCAGAAAGGAGCGTGTATTGTCACACAGCACTGAGATTTAGTTATGCAGTGCTATTACAGTAATACGCAGCTGATACACTGGCTGAGACTCATACAGCACAGGGTGGTGTTCTTTCCGTACGACCAGCAAAGATGGATACAGAACTTCTCTGGAGATAGTTCTATTCTCCCAAATTTCCCAATTACAGGACATAATTCAAATACCAGAAACAAAATTATTAGCATTTTTATATTTCAAATTTTGAGTTATTTTTTCAAAAAGTACTCTTCTCACTTCAGCTAGGCTCGCTTGCACACTTCGTATTCCTCTGACTTCCACTAATGCCTGTATCCTAACAATCCTTAAGTAGGTATCTTCATCGCAGCAACTGGTTCTGAATTCTAAACTAGGTATTCAAGAGCTAAATGTAGTTTATACTCCCTTTTGGCCTGGTCTTCTTCTTTATATTTCCTACCTCTCCTTTCATCTTCACATTTAATTAAGGAGTCTTGTGGATTCAAACCACTTTTAAGATGTGTCTTCTCTATAAGTGACTGTACCTTAGTTTTGACCTAATAACTCTTAAGTAAAGTATTTAAAGAGTTTCCATCTATCAGTTCAATTCAGTTCAGTCACTCAGTCGTGTCTAACTCTTACTACAGCACGCCCTGCCCATCACCAACTTCTGGAGTTTACCCAAACTCATGTCCATTGAGTCAGTGATGCCATCCAACCATCTCATCCTCTGTCATCCCCTTCTCCTCCTGCCTTCAATCTTTCCCAGCACCAGGGTCTTTTCAAATGAGTCAGTTCTTTGCATCATGTGGACAAAGTATTAGAGTTTCAGCATCAGCATCAGTCCTTCCAATGAATATTCAGGACTGATTTACTTTAGGATGGACTGGTTGGATCTCCTTACAGTTCAAGGGACTCTCAAGAGTCTTCTCCAACACCACAGTTCAAAAGCATCAATTCTCCTGTGCTCAGCTTTCTTTATAGTCCAACTCTAACATCCATACATGACTACTGGAAAACCATAGCTTTGACCAGATGGACCTTTCTTGGCAAAGTAATGTCTCTGCTTTTTAATATGCTGTGTAGGTTCTGCTTCTAATCTTCAATTTTTTCAGACTGACCCTCAAATTTTTCATGATTCATCTTTCTGATATACCTATTTTAGCATGCTTAAAGTTTCTCTGTGACTACCAAATACCTGAAGCATAAAATTCAAAATTTTATATTGATGTAAAGGAATAGCTATATGCAGAGTACATCATGAGAAATGCGGGGCTGGAAGAAGCACAAGCTGCATGCAAGATTGCTGGGAGAAATATCAATAACCTTAGATATGCAGATGACACCACCCTTATGGCAGAAAGTGAAGAAGAACTAAAAGGCCTCTTGATGAAAGTGAAAGTGGAGAGTGAAAAAGTTGGCTTAAAGCTCAACATTCAGAAAACTAAGATCATGTCACCTGGTCCCATCACTTCATGGGAAATAGATGGGGAAACAGTGGAAACAGTGTCAGACTTTATTTTTTGGGGCTCCAAAATCACTGCAGATGGTGATTGCAGCCATGAAATTAAAAGACACTTACACCTTGGAAGGGAAGTTATGACCAACCTAGATAGCATACTCAAAAGCAGAGACATTACTTTGCCAACAAAGGTCCATGTAGTCAAGGCTATGGTTTTTCCAGTGGTCATGTATGGATGTGAGAGTTGGACTGTGAAGAAACCTGAGCACCGAAGAATTGATGCTTTTGAAGTGTGGTGTTGGAGAAGACTCTTGAGAGTCCCTTGGACTACAAGGAGATCCAACCAGTCCATTCTAAAGGAGATCAGTCCTGGGTGTTCTTTGGAGGGACTGATGCTAAAGCTGAAACTCCAATACTTTGGCCACCTCATGCGAAGAGTTGACTCATTGGAAAAAACTCTGATGCTGGGAGGGATTGGGGGCAGGAGGAGAAGGGATGACAGAGGATGAGATGGCTGGATGGCATCACCGACTCAATGGACAAGAGTTTGGTTGAACTCCAGGAGTTGATGATGGACAGGGAGGCCTGGCGTGCTGCGATTCATGGGGTGGCAAAGAGTCGGACATGACTGAGTGACTGAACTGAACTGAAAGGAATAACCAATTGAAAATTGAATAACACAATAGACTAAAATATGCTTGGCCTCCTTCCTTCTACCTAGAGCCCAAATCTCAGGTGTAAAATGCACAAGTGTTCTGTGTGTGTGTGTGTGTGTGTGAGAGAGAGAGAGATAGAGACTTATCAATGCTAAAAATCCAGAAAGTCTACTACAGGAAATGATGTCTATTTTCTGTTAGTTGCATGGGAGATGGTATTAGATCCATAGAATAAAACTTCCTGTGGAAACCACAGTTTCAATTCTGCTAGAGAAACGCTGCAACATATAAAGATGATCATAGGATAACTCTTATTTCAACTCTTATTCTCATGGAGTAAACGTGAGATGCAACAGGGATCCAGAAACAAACACAAGAGAGTTTAATTAGAGTGTTGCTTTAAGAAAAGCTGGGTCAACCTGACTGCAAGGTCCATGCTCTTAATAAAAATATGTTCCTATAAATAACAAGGAAGAACCATGCTATTTTCCAACTAGAATCTCCATTTACCATTATAAAATTCGGTATTGATCAGTTGAAGCCACATAAATAATAAAACAGAACACTGCAGGTAGATATAAATATACCCTCAGATATATAAACAAAGTGAAATTTGTTTTCAGTTGCTGAACCCTGATGCAGTTGTATATAGATGATTTAATTTTACAGTTGATAGACCAAGTCAAAATAACTGAGCCTGATATTATGAAGACCAGATCACTTTGGCTATTTAGCAATGAGCTTGACCTCTGCAGGTCTTAATGGAACAGATACACTTTGGTAAAAGAGCAAACTCTGTTTTAAGAAATGAAAAAAAAAAAAAACCCTCATGTAAACAAGTCGATATTGAGCAACTATATGAAAATTTTTTCAAATGCTCTTGTTCTATAATGTATAAAAGACTTTATTGAGTGATTGCCAACCTTTTGTCAGTACTTCATTGCTCAATAATTCCCTAGATTCTATTCTATAACTTCTCACCACGCTGTGGGTAACACACACAGGGCCACACACACACACAGGAGACACATACACATTGCCTGGGCTCATGAAAACTTACCTCTCTTTCTTCCAACCACGGAAATGAGTATCTTGACCTTAGAAAATACTTTTCACCTACATGACAACATGAATAGATCAAATAGACTGACTCATTCTTGGAAGTGAAAAGTAATCTTAAAATTGAATGAAATACATCATTTAACAATTATTTGTTGATTATTTATTGGCGTGTACCTCTGATACTAGCACCAACATTGATATCATTGATTTGGTCCATTTTATTTACTTATTTATTTATTTGTTGAAGTATAGTTAATTTACAAGGTGTTAATTTCAGGTGTTCTGCAAATTGATTCAGTGTTATATATATATATATATATATTTTTTTTTTTTCCCTTTTGGACTCTTTCCTATAGGTTATTCAGTTGAGTTCAGTTCTGTCACTCAGTCGTGTCTGACTCTCTGCGACCCCATGAATCTCAGCACTCCAGGCCTCCCTGTCCATCACCAACTCCTGGAGTTCACTCAGACTCATGTCCATCGAGTCAGTGATGCCATCCAACCATCTCATCCTCTGTCGTCCCCTTCTCCTCCTGTCCCCAATCCCTCCTAGCATCAGAGTCTTTTCCAGTGAGTCAACTCTTCACATGAGGTGGCCAAAGTACTGGAGTTTCAGCTTTAGCATCATTCCTTCCAAAGAAATCCCAGGGCTGATCTCCTTCAGAATGGACTGGTTGGATCTCCATGAAGTCCAAGGGACTCTCAACAGTCTTCTCCAACACCACAGTTCAAAACCATCAATTCTTCAGTGCTCAGCTTTCTTCACAGTCCAACTCTCACATCCACACATGACTACTGGAAAAACCATAGCCTTGACTAGACGGACCTTTGTTGGCAAAGTAATGTCTCTGCTTTTCAATATGCTATCTATAGGTTGGACATAACTGTCCTTCCAAGGAGTAAGTGTCTTTTAATTTCATGGCTGCAGTCACCATCTGCAGTGATTTTGGAGCCCAAAAAAATGAAGTCTGACACTGTTTCCCTATCTATTTCCCATGAAGTGATGGGACTGGATGCCATGATCTTCATTTTCTGAATGTTGACCTTTAAGCCAACTTTTTCACTCTCCACTTTCACTTTCATCAAGAGGCTTTTGAGTTCCTCTTCACTTTCTGCCATAAGGGTGGTGTCATCTGCATATCTGAGGTTATTGATATTTCTCTCGGCAATCTTGATTCCAGCTTGTGTTTCTTCCAGTCCAGCGTTTCTCATGATGTTCTCTGCATATAAGT
The DNA here is from genome assembly GCF_027580195.1 of Bos mutus. Taxonomy (NCBI): domain Eukaryota; kingdom Metazoa; phylum Chordata; class Mammalia; order Artiodactyla; family Bovidae; genus Bos; species Bos mutus. Next base: position 3,406,107 of record NC_091630.1, on the reverse strand, counting down.
TAAATAAGCAGGGTACAGTATACAGCCTTGACAAACTCCTTTTCCTATTTGGAACCAGTCTGTTGTTCCATGTCCAGATCTAAGTGTTGCTTCCTGACCTACATACAAATTTCTCAAAAGGCAGGTCAGGTGGTCTGGTATTCCCATCTCTTTCAGAATTTTCCACAGTTTATTGTGATCCACACAGTCAAAGGCTTTGGCATAGTCAATAAAGCAGAAATAGATGTTTTTCTGGAACTCTCTTGCTTTTTCCATGATCCAGCAGATGTTGGCAATTTGATCTCTGGTTCCTCTGCCTTTTCTAAAACGAGCTTGAACATCAGGAAGTTCACGGTTCACATATTGTTGAAGCCTGGCTTGGAGAATTTTGAGCACTACTTTACTAGCAAGGTATCAAATATAGTTCCTTGAGCATACAGTAGGACTTAGTCGCTCATGTATTTTATATATAGCAGTGTGTATCTGTTACTCCTAAGCTCCCAATTTAAATCCTTCCACCTACCTAACTTCCTCCATTCCTCTTCAGTAACCATAAGTTTGTTTCTCTTATTCCTTTTTTTTGTCCTGTAAATAAGTTCACTTTTTTAGATTTTGCGTGTAAATGATATTTGGCTTTCTTACTGTGTATTTGTCAATCCCAGTCTTCCAATATATCTCCCTACTTCCCCACTTTCCCCTCTGCTAACTATAAGTTTGTTTTGTACATCTATGACTCTAGTTCTGTTTTGTAAATAAATTTGTTTTTACCATTTTTTTAAGATTCCACATATAAATGATATCATATGATATTTGTATTCCTGTCGGATATTTCACTCAGTATGATAATCTGTAGCTTCATCTCTAGGTTGCTTCAAATGACATTATTTCATTACTTTTATAGCTGAGTAATATTCCATTTTGTATACACAATGCATCTTCCTTACCCACTCGTCTATTGAAGGAATAAACATGAGATGCAATGGTTACTGTATATAGCGCTGCAGTGAACACTGGGACATAAGAACCTTTTGAAATAAGAGTTTTCTCTGGATGTATTCCCAGGAGTGGGGTTACAGGATCATGTGAAATTCCATTTTGGGGTTTGTAAGGAACCTCTATGCTGTTTTCCATAGTGGCTGATCTTCACTTTTGGATATAGTAATATCATTCTAGCTACTTATTTGACAAAATGTAATTTTAAAAAGTAACTGTATGTACTATGTACCTTTTGGTATTTAAAGGGCTACTTCTTACCTGACTCTGAAAATTTCGAATTGCTTTAAAAAAATTTGTCTTGATGAGCTCTTTGGGATATAGAGCAAATGTAAAGCTGGAGTTATTGTTCTTTACTCTGGGTAAATGTTCTTGAGGCATCAACTGAAAACTACCTTAAGAATAGTTGAGGAACATACTCAACATTAAACCTCTCTACCTAGTGAGTTTGTCTCATTATTGTGCCAGTTTGACTCTGTGAAAATGGAGAAAACTCTTCTCTTCCTGTGTATCCAACATAATGTAATTAGGGTGATGTGGAACTGTTCAGCTGCAAATGCAGAAGCACCACGGGACACCTGCAGAACCAATTCATCCTGGGTAAAACCATCTCCATAAGGTCTTTAAAAACACAAGCAATTTCATGCTTTGGCCAAAATGAAAGTTTCAAAATATAGTATCCTCTCTTGGAAGTTAACTAGATTTTATGTATTCTACAATAATGTGAAAGAAAATAAGTGCAGGCCATTTTATTTATAGATGAATACAAATAAAGGAAAAAATAAAATTTTGAATTAAATACTACTCAAGATGTATTCCATTTAATTCAAAAGACTATTTTTTGAAAATTATATCAGTAATTTAAGAATAGATTTATATTTTTTGTAGGTTTATAATCTCTGGAAAGCAAAGAAACAGATATTCTATATACTAAATAACAATATAACATGGCAGAAATGATCTTTTCAAGAGTGTACATGGCTAGTTTAACTTGAAATACAATTTGAAAGTGAGGGAGATTTTATTTTTGTCATTTTAATGTATGGAGCAAGTATTTACTTGAAAGTACTTATGCTTGTAGAGGAAACAGAAAAAAACATTCCTATATCATGGCAGAATGCAAACATTCACGCCATCTGAATAGATAGGATATGAATGAATATTAGTTCTGTGCTCTTATTTGCTTGATGTTTCATAATTAACATCAAAATTAATTATTTTATAATATAATATATAACACATTGTGATAAATACAACTTTCACCCATTTATTATTTATGTTGCTATTACTCTTAGGTTTATATTAGTGAATATTATCATAAGTGCAAGTCATATATGATGTAAGTAGGTAATGCAATTTATGAATTGCAGTCAAAAGCAAAAATATATATATAAATGTTAGTAATTTAAAACTCAGAGGATTCATTTTTTTAATTGAGGTACCATTGACATATAACATTATATTCATTTTAGGTATATCACATAATGATTCAGTATTTATACGATCATTACTATAAGCTTAATACCTATCACCCTGAAAAGTGAATGACGTCACTCAGTCGCATTCAATTCTTTGCAACCCCATGGACAGTAGCCCACCAGGCTCCTCCGACCAGGTTATTCTCCAGGCAAGAATACTGGAGTGGGTTGCCGTTTCCTTCTCCAGGGGATCTTCTCGACTCGGTGATTGAATCCAGGTCTCTCGAACTGCAGGCAGAAGCTGTACCATCTGAGCCACGAGGGAAGCCTCCGTCACCATACACAGTTATAACGTTTTTCTTATGATGAGAAATTTTAAGACATCATATTTAAAATTTGTAGTTTCCTGTTGAATTCAGGATAATGAAGAATGTTTCATGAATGAAGAGAAAAAACATGTTTTCAGAAATTTGCTTGTTAAAGAACTTGATATGTTAATTGCATATGTATTAACTTAATGAATACAAAGCAGAATAGTCATAAACTGTCAAAGTTTGGGGCACAGCTGCTTTAAAAACTGAGTTTGAGCATTTATTTATACAACTGTGGCTATGGCGGATCCTTTAGTCAGTAATGTGATTTTTTCCCCATCAGGCTGTGTAAAGCCATCATTTACTAATTAATCCACACAGAGATTAATTAGGAAAGGCAAGAGGTTATTATCCCCCCATTTTACAGATGAAGGAGCAAAGATAAGAGAGGTGAAGATATATGCCACAGGCCCCAATTAATGGTGGCACATTTTACTTACTACTGCCATTTTCTGAGGGCCTCAAAGCACTAGACTGAATCATTAATCCTCTCAATTTTGCTCTTCACTTGGTAGGGGACAGGTACAATTATCCTCATCTTACCTCTAAGGAGAATGCACTGCTCTCACATCAAAGCTTACCCAGGGTATTTGGCAGAATTTAGAATTAATTGCAACTTTTTAATTTGTAAAGTTATTCTTTGCCTTGTGTCAGGATAATACCTCTTTGCTAATTGGAATCTGGAAATTTAGATGCAGATAAAAGTGTTTTGATATACTGTCTTATTTTCAACCATTGTATAACAGCTTCTCCCAGTTTTTAAAAATAATGAATGAATATTTAAAATAACAACTCTTCAGACTGATGATACCTGCAAGCAAAATACAACCGGATGTTTCACTGCCTTCAAAGTTGCTGTAACAGAATACCACAATCTCTGTGGTTTATACAAAAGAGAACTGTCTCACATTTCTGGGGTGAGGAAGTACAAGATCTAGGTGAGGGCAGATTTGGTTTCTGGTGACAACCTACATGTTCATAGATGGCTTTCTTCTCACTGTGTCCTCATGTGGCAGAAGTGTGACCAGTCTGTCTGGAGCCTCTTCTTACTTCACTCACTCAGCTGTGTTTGATTTTTTCCGACCTCATGGACTGCAGCGTGCCGGGCCTCCCTGTCCATCACCAAATCCTAGAGTTTACTCAAACTCATGTCCATAGAGTCGGTGATGCCATTCAACCATCTCATCCTCTATCATCTGTTGGGGGCCAGCGTGAGGTACTCCGCCCATGGCAAAGGTCATAAGGAAGGAGGCTCGACATACGCAAAGGCGGGATCGAGCCTCAGGAGTCCCCCTGGAAATCCTCGAGCATCTGGATTCCCCCTGGAAATCCAGAGCCTGCCTACTTTACTACTTTGTGCTCTCCCCTACACCTCTGACTTTACGGGGGGCTGTCCCCCACCACCTCTTTCAGAGAAGAAGTAACTTAGAGCTCCAGTTAATAATAATTCCTGGGCGTGATAGGAGTGTTTCAACCTACAAACTCCTCTGAAGGTTCTCTAGCCTGCCTGACAGGCTTGTCCGGCCACATGTGATTGCTCACAGCCTCCCAACCGTGAGAGGCACGAGATGCTTTAAACCTTCTAAAAACAGGTTCCTTAGAAAAGTCAGAAAACTATTAGTATAAGTATAATGGGCTGATTAAAAATTGTATTGGTGAAGGGTTTTTCATTTGTTGAGCCAATGTTTGTTGCTAAGACTCCACATCCCCTGCCCTTACACACATTAATGAATATATAGAAGAAATAAGTATTAACCTTTGATATTAATCACGTTAGACCTTAGGCTAAGTAAATTCTTTCCTTAACTAAAACCCACTACACCTTCACCCTATAGGAATGTAACTTTATTTGGGTGGTGTCTGTTTTAAGAATAATCACCCTTGGAGAAAAAAGTGTTCTGACCACTGTCACAAGGAGAGGGTCATAAATTGTCAGCAGGCCCTCCTGGCCAGAAGATGATGTAACACTCCTAAGACCTCTGTATACATTTGTGTGAAGCACCTGGCTTTAATAAAAGTCAGGACTGCTGTCCCCACGTGACTTTTGTATAACATCTCAGTGTATAAAAACAGACTCTGGAAAATAAAGAATTGGGATCAGTTTCTCGAAAGACTGGTCTCCCCATGTCGCTCTCTCTCACTCTGGCTGAGTCTCCATCTGGAGCGTGGAACCCGCCATGCTTACTAATTATGCCTGGGCTTCTAAGATCCGACCGGGGAGGCCTCAGTGTCTCCTCTCCTTCGGGAGAACGGAAGGACGCCTGCGGCCTACGTAAGTGGTGCAAGCTTCTTGTCTTGAAGTTTTATTGGTCTCCCGCATAAACCAAGCTACTCAGCCTCTTTTCTCCACTGAATTTTCCTACTGAGCTATCCTCATTCTATTACTCTTTATATCTTTGATGAATATTTAAATAGTCGCCTAAGCTGTCTCCCCTTCGAATACCCTGGATCAGCCGGGGCTGGACCCCGGCAATCATCCCCTTTCCCTCCCACTTTCAATGTTTCCCAGCATCAGGGTCTTTTCAAATGAGTCAGTTCTTTACATCAGGTGGCCAAAGTATGTAGTTTTAGCGTCAGTCCTTCAAATGAATATTCAGGACTGATTTCCTTTACAATGCTTTGGTTGGATCTCCTTGCAGTCAAAGGGACTTTCAAGAGTCTTCTCCAACACCACAGTTCAAAAACATCAATCTTCGGCCCTCAGCTTCCTTTATAATCCAACTCTCACATCCATACATGACTACTGAAGAAACCAAAGGCATGACTAGATGGACTTTTATTGGCAAAGTAATGTTTCTGCTTTTTAATGTGCTAGCTAGGTTGGTTATAGCTTTTCTTCCAAGGAGCAAGCATATATTAATTTCAAGGCTGCAGCCTCCATCTGCAGAGATTTTGGAGCCCCCAAAATAAAGTTTCTCACTGTTTCCACTTATTCCCCATCTATTGCCATTAAGTGATGGGACCAGATGCCATGATATTAGTTTTCTGAATGTTGAGTTTTAAGCCAACTTTTTCACTCCCCTCTTTCACTTTCATCAAGAGGATCTTTAGTTCTTCACTTTCTGCCCTAAGGGTGGTGTCCTCAGCATATCTGAGGTTATTGATATTTTCCCCAGCAATCTTGATTCCACCTTGTGCTTCTTCCAGTCCATCATGATGTACAGCAGCATATAAGTTAAATAAGCAGGGACACGGTATACAGCCTTGACGTACTCTTTTCCCGATTTAGAACCAGTCTGTTGTTCCATGTCCAGTTCTAACTGTTGCTTCTTGACCAACTAATCTTCTTGTTACAGATTTCTCAGGAGGCAGGTCAGGTGCTCTGATAGTCCCATCTCTTTAAGAATTTCCCACAGTTTGTTGTGATCCACACAGTCAAAGGCTTTGGCATAGTCAATAAAGCAGAAATAGATGTTTTTCTGGAGCTCTCTTTTTCTACAATCCAATCCTTTTAGCAGAAATTGGCAATTTGATCTCTGGTTCTTCTGCCTTTGCTAAATCCAGCTTGAACATCTGGAAGTTCATGGTGCATGTACTGTTGAATCTTGACTTGGAGAATTTTGAGCATTACTTTGAGCGCGTGAGATGAGTGCAATTTTGCGGTAGTTTGAACATTTCTTGGCATTGTCTTTCTTTGGATTAGAATGAAAACTGACCTTTTCCAGTTCTGTGGACACTGCTGAGTTTTCCAAATTTGCTTGCATATTGAGTGTAGCACTGTCACAGCATCCTCTTTTAGGATTAGAAATAGCTCAACTGGAGTTCCATCATATCCACTAGCTTTGTTCGTAGGGATGCTTCTTAAGGCCCACTTAACTTTGTATTCCAGGATGGCTGGCTCTAGGTGATGGTCTTGATCACTGCCTTCTGTACAATGTCCTGAACCTCTGTCCATAGTTCTTCAGGTACTCTGTCTATCAGATCTAATAGTCACTTCCACTATATAATCATAAGGGATTTGATTTAGGTCCTACCTGAATGGTCTAGTGGTTTTCCCTACTTTTTTCATTTTATGTCTGAATTTGGCAATAAGGAGTTCATGATCTGAGCCACAGTCAGCTCCCAGTCTTGTTTTGCTGACTGTATAGAGCTTCTCCATCTTTGGCTGCAAAGAGTATAATTGACCTGATTTTGGTGTTAGTCATCTGGTGATGTCCGTGTGTAGAGTCTTCTCTTGTGTTGTTGGAATAGTGTGCTTGCTATGACCAGTGCGTTCTCTTGGCAAAACTCTGTTAGCCTTTGCCCTGCTTTGTTTTGTACTCCAAGGCCAAAGTTGCCTGTTACTCCAGGTATCTCTTGACTTCCTACTTTTGCATTCCAGTCCCCTATAGTGAAAAGGAAATCTTTTTGAGATGTTAGTTCTAGAAGGTCTTCATAGAACTGTTCAGCTTCTTCAGCATTAGTGGTCAGAACATAGACTTGGATTACTGTGATATTGAATGGTTTGCCTTGATCATTCTGTCATTTTTGAGAGTGCATCCAAGTACAGCATTTCAGACTCTTTTGTTGACTATGATGGCCACTCTATTTCTTCTAAAGGATTCTTGCCCACCGTATTAGATATAATGGTCATCTGAATTAAATTCACCCATTCTAGTCCATTTTAGTTCGCTGATTCCTCAAATGTTGATGTTCACTCTTGCCATCTTCTGTTTGAAGAAGGAGCCTCTTCTATAAGGGCAATAATCCCATTCATGACCTAATCACCTCACCAAACACCCACCTTCTAATAATATCACATCAAGGATTAGAGTTAAACATATAAAGTGGGAAGCAAGGACACAAACCAGTCTATAGCACCAAAGGAAATGATTTTTGGTTTCAGTATATGAGGAATGCTGTGTGATGCCTGTATGAAGCATTTAAGTATAATGCTAATCTTGATTATACATCTTTACTACTGATTGCCCATGATGAAAGTTTATTATATCTCAATCAAAGTATTTTTAAAATATACAAAATGGCTATGAATATCTCTTCTCTGGTCTTTAGTTCTAATTTTTATTTCTGTGCCTTTGAACATTGTTGAGAGTGTTTAATCACTAAGGATGAAGAATAAATACATGCTTTAGAAAGGTAGTTAATTTATTCTTAAATGAACAACATTAAAATTTTTTCATAGTTTAAAATATCAAAATATTCAGTAATAGTAAACTTATAAATTTTTAAAGCTGGAATAAGCCAAGACTTCTTGTCCATTATTCCCTTTTTAATTAGGAAATTGAATATCTGAAAAATGGCTTACTCAAGATTGCACAATTAAAGCTAGATACATGTTAAGAATATAGGGCTGTAAATTTTATTTCAGTACTTTTTCAGGTCAAATAAAAGTAAAACCTAGTGAATATCATATCCAGACAAACTGAATAACAATTTGTGTAGTAAGACTTGTCTATTAAGTACTTATTCTGAGACAAGTTTTAAATACCCCACATTAGCAGTAGAAGGCGTCATTCCCAGTCTCAGTGAGTGACAGTAGCATAATCAGAACAAAATTTGTAAATGCCAGTTTCCATACTTTTTGCACATGGTAGTATTGATAAGTCATTAATTTTTTTTTTATATAGTTTTTTTTGTGTATTCTTACCACCTTTTCTTAATATATTCTGCTTCTGTTAGAAGAGTCGACTCATCAAAAAGACCCTGATGCTGGGAAAGTTTGAAGGCAGGAAAAGAAGGGGATGACAGAGGATGAGATGGTTGGATGGCACGATCATTTCAACAGACATGAGTTTGATCAAACTCCGAGAGATGGTGAAGGACAAGGAAACCTGGTGAGCTGCAATCCATGGGGCTGCAAAGAGTCGGAGATGTCTGAGTGACTGAACGACAGCAAGTATTGTTAAGTACGTCATGCACATTGATTTTTTTTTTTTTTTGAATCCAGTTTTATATTAGTAGCTCATATTACTCATTGAACACGTTCTATTAGTTCCAACTCCAAAATATCTCTTGAAATGCTTGCTTATCTTTTGGCCCTTCCTAAGGTCATTTGCTTGAGGAAAGACTTTATTGCTTACTACCTTGGATATTACAAACAAATTTCAGCTAGGCTTTTCCACTACCCTCCCTACTCCTTACAGATTTTACATTGCATCCAAATTTATCTTCTAAATACAATAATGTCAACCATCAGTAGTGTATTTCATAGTGACCTATTAGTATTTCATAGTGACATATCACTTTTACAGAGTGACCTAATACATTGATTAAATCAATATATTCTATTTCTCGAAAATGTCAAGTGGGTGTCTGCTTCAGGAACTCTGTACTTCCTGTTCCCTTTCCTGGGCTGTTCTCGCTTCCATATCTTCTTGTGAATGAAGCCTTCTTGTTGAGTACTGCCCTAGGCCACAGGTGCGATGCCTTGCACCAGGGTCGCAGAAGTGGAGCCCAGAACCAAGATCATCCCCAAAGCTGACTGAATCCCTTTGCAACCAGAGCCAAAAGACCCTGGTCATCACTAATAAGCTTCCTGACTCCCAATTAGGCAAAGATGCCCACTCTAGTAAACATCCTGTGGTGCCCCAACCAGTCACCAAACACCAACCTTCCGACAGAAATTTCCTTTGTCTTGAGCCCATAAAAATTGACTGTTAACTCAAGAAAACTGTCAACGATCCCTTGGCCTGTCAGGAGTTGTTGGCCCACTGCACCCGCAGTGCCCACTTTTTCGCTCTTTGTTCTTAATAAGCTCACTCCTTTCTGCAGTACTCTGTGTCTGAAAATTCATTTCTAACCCATGGTCAGACTACTTCAAAACCTCCCATTTTTAAAGTTTTTCTGAAAGTTACTATCCTAGTGACCTTGTTCTCTCCCTGATTCAATCTTTTTGTGACTCTCAGTATCTAAGATAATCTTGCTTACCTTTGTGTTTGCTTATATTAATTCCATGGGTATAAATGTCTACCTGATTTTTTCTGGATTCATAAAGCCTTGGGTAGCAATTAACTCTCAAAAAATTTTAAAATAAATATTAGAAGTAGTAGCTTTATATTTAAGACTGCATTCTCTGACAGTCATTTCAAATGTTATCAACCATATTTTTTCTTTGTATGTACTAAAAGTCTTCAATCCCAACTAATTATAATTCCAAGTCAAGCCTTATCTCAAGTTATTTCATAATCCAAGGACTGCAAGCGTCACTGACCTGTAGGTTGTGTGCTTTATTCAAGTAATTTGTTAAAATAGAAATTGGTTTACCTCTCACTATGCTCCTCGTCACCCTAAGATTCTGATTTAGAAGTATATAAATTTCTTTGAGAAATTTAAAAGTGACAAGTTTGTGCCATCTAGTTTGGGAATCAGTTTCTTAATTACCCCTTCTCAACCATGATATATCTTTCCTGAAATATTTCACAATCATATGCCTAAACAAATATAATTCCTCACTATCTATGGCTGTGTAACTCTCAGTTTATCTCTTTTATGGTTCTAATAAAATAATTTTACTGCAATAGTTAAATATATAATGCATGTATAGGACATTTCTTAATGCATAGTAATCCTCTGTTAGAAAAATCTGCTGTGATTCTTATCATAGCTCTACTTTTTGTTCAGCCCACATTTCTGTCCCGAGAAAACCACCTGCTACACACCTGTACTCCTACACAAGTACACTAGAGAGCTGTTCTTAAAGAAAAGAACTTTTTCTATTGATTGATTTTGTTTAAATAAATATTTCCTACATGGCATAGTATAAAATTTTTCACTAAAAAGAATGAATATCATCAAGTACTTGATATAGATGAACTTGCTAGCAAAGCAGAAAAAGAAAACAAATATATGGATATTAAGGGGGGAATAGATGGGTAGGAGGGACTGGGAGATTGGGATTGACATATATATACCACTAGGTATAAAGCTTGCAGATTTCTTGAGAAATGGTAAGAAGCATTCTTGGATAAGAAACATCCTCGGAGAAGAAGCCAACATCAAAGGGGTCAGGGTAGTGCAATAGTCTGGAGGAGATGCTGCAGCCACCATGAATGCTCGCCGTATCTTCTGTTTGACACAGCTGTCACTGTGGATGGTCACTGTTTCTAGGTTTTTCCATAAAGGGTGTGGGGCACTACGCTGTCTGCCTCGGTCGAGGCCACAGCAACAACGGGCTCCTGACCACGACCCCAGGCAAGGAAGGACAGTAGCTTGGAACTCGGCCTTGTATTCCCAGTGGGACAGCCTTGCCTCTGCTGGGAAGACCTGGAGGTAATGGCGAAGCTCTATACGGTCACCAAAAACAAGACCAGGAGCTGACTGTGGCTCAGACCATGAACTCCTGTTGCCAAATTCAGATGTAAATTGAAGAAAGTAGGGAAAACCACTAGACCACTCAGGTATGACCTGAATCATATACCTTATGATTATACAGTGGAAGTGACAAATAGATTCAAGGGATTAGATCTGATAGACAGAGTGCCTGAAGTGATCAAGACCATCCCCCCCAAAAAAAGAAACGCAAAAGGGAAAAATGGTTGTATGAGGAGGACTTATAAATAGCTGAGAAAAGAAGAGAGGCTAAAGGCAAACGAGAAAAAGAGAGGTATACCCATTTGAATGCAGAGCTCCAAAATAGCAAGGAGAGATAAGAAAGCCTTCCTCAGTGAACAATGCAAGGAAATCGATGAAAACAATAGAAAGGAAAAGACTACAGATCTCTTCAAGAAAATTAGAGATACCAAGGGAACATTTCATGCAAAGATGAGCACAATGAAGGACAGAAATGGTATGGATCTGACAGAAGCAGAAGATATTAAGAAGAGGCAGGATGAATACACAGAAGAACTGTACAAAACTATCTTCAGGACCCAGATTCCCACGATGGTGTGATCACTCACCTAGACCCAGACATCCTGGAATGTGAAGTCAAGTGGGCCTTAGGAAGAATCACTAGGAACAAAGCTAGTGGAGGTGACGGAATTCCAGTTGAGCTATTTCAAATCCTAAAGGATGATGCTATTAAAGTGCCGCACCCAATATGCCAGCAAATCTGGAAAACTCAGCAGTGGCCACAGGACTACAAAAGGTCAGTTTTCATTCCATTCCCAAAGAAAGGCAATGCCAAAGAATGCTCAAACTCCTGCACAATTGCACTCATCTCACATGCTAGTAAATTAATGCTCAAAATTCTCCAAGCCAGGCTTCAACAGTATGTGAGCCAAGAACTTCCAGATGTTCAAGCTGGATTTAGAAAAGGCAGAGGAACCAGAGATCAAATCGCCAACATCCACTGGATCATTGGAAAAGCAAGAGGGTTTCAGAAAAACATCTACTATGCCAAAGCCTTTAGCTGTGTGGATCATAACAAACTGTGGAAAATTCTGAAATAGATGGGAATACCAGACCATCTGACCTGCCTCCTGAGAAATCTGTATGCAGGTCAAGAAGCAACAGTTAGACCTGGACATGGAACAAAAGAATGGTTCCAAATAGGGAAAGGAGTGTGTCAAGGCTGTACAGTGTCTCCCTGCTTATTTAACTTATATGAATATTACATCATGAGAAATGCTATGCTGGATGAAGCAAAACCTGGAATCAAGATTGCCTGGAAAATATCAGTAACCTCAGATATGCTGATGACACCATCCTTATGGCAGAAAGTGAAAAAGAACTAAAGAGCTTCCTGATGAAAGTGAAATAGGAGAGTGAAAATGTTGTCTTAAAACTCGCATTCAATAGAACTGCCATACCACTCAGCAATACCCATACCACTGCTGGGCATACACACCGAGGAAACCAGAATTGAAAGAGACATGTGTACCCCAATGTTCATCGCAGCACTGTTTATAATAGCTAGGACATGGAAGCAACCTAGATGTCCATCAGCAGATGAATGGATAAGAAAGCTGTGGTACATATACACAATGGAGTATTACTCAGCCATTAAAAAGAATACATTTGAATCAGTTCTAATGAGGTGGATGAAATTGGAGCCTATTATACACAGTGAAGTAAGCCAGAAAGGAAAACACCAATACAGTATACTAACACATATATATGGAATTTAGAAAGATGGTAACGACAACCCTGTATGCGAGACAGCAAAAGAGACACAGATGTATAGAACAGTCTTTTGGACTCTGTGGGAGACGGTGGGGGGGTGATGATTTGGGAGAATGGCATTAAAACATGTATAATATCATATAAGAAATGAATCGCCAGTCCAGGTTTGATGCAGGATACAGGAAGCTTGGGGCTGGTGCACTGGGATGACCCAGAGGGATGGTAGGGGGAGGGAGGTGGGAGGGGGTTCAGGATGGGGAAGACGTGTACACCCGTGGTGGATGCATGTTGATGTATGACAAAACCAATATAATATTGTAAAGTAATTAAAAAAAAAAAAAAACTCGCATTCAGAAAACTAATATCATGACATCTGGTTCCATCAGTTCAATTCAGTTCAGTTCAGTCACTCAGTCGTGTCTGACTCTTTGCGACCCCATGAATTGCAGCACGCCAGGCTTCCCTGTCCATCACCAACTCCCGGAGTGCACTCAGACTCATGTCCATTGAGTCAGTGATGCCATCCAGCCATCTCATCTTCTGTCGTCCCCTTTTCCTCCTGCCCCCAATCCCTCCCAGCATCAGAGTCTTTTCCAATGAGTCAACTCTTTGCATGAGGTGGCCAAAGTACTGGAGTTTCAGCTTTAGCATCAGTCCTTTCAATGAACACCCAGGAATGATCTCCTTTAGAATGGACTGGTTGGACTTCCTTGCAGTCCAAGGGACTCTCAAGACTCTTCTCCAACACCACAGTTCAGAAGCATCAATTCTTTGGTGCTCAGCTTTCTTCATAGTCCAGCTCTCACATCCATTCATGACTACTGGAAAAACCATAGCCTTGACTAGATGGACCTTTGTTGGCAAAGTAATGTCTCTGCTTTTGAATATGCTATCTAGGTTGGTCATAACTTTTCTTCCAAGAAGTAAGCATCTTTTAATTTCATGGCTGCAGTCACCATCATGGCAATAGATGGGGAAACAATGGAAACAGCAACAGACTTTATTTCTGGGGGCTCCAAACTAATTCAACCTTGTAAAGCACCTATGTTCCAATTTATGAAAGAAGAAATGAAACAAGGGAAAGTGAAAGGATGGAAATAGCCGTTTTTAAGAAGAAGACAAAAAATGAAGAGAATGAAAGAAGAGAAGGGTTTGTAGTGTTTTTGAGTAACAATGAGTGTTTTCTTACTAAGCTGGATACAGAACATATGTTATTTTAATTTAAATGTAAATGTATAGTCTATTATTTCAACCCCCTTATGAAAACATATGGAGAATATTTGGGGCTGCCCCATTATATATTTAAGGTTGATAATGATGCACTAATTCCAGGCTGTTGTTCCCGTGTCCCTATTTCTGTTCACATATGCCACTCTCTTCCTGGACCTCCATTAGCTAGCCAGGAGTGGCTAGTGTAGATAATATTCTGTACAAGATGCAGTAAAGTATATTGTATTATAGCTTCTGCTACTGCTAAGTCACTTCAGTCGTGTAAAACTCTATGTGACCCTTTAGACGGCAGCCCACTAGGCTCTTCTGTCCCTGGGATTCTCCAGGCAAGAATATTGGAGTGGGTTGCCATTTCTTTCTCCAATGCATGAAAGTGAAAAGTCAAAGTAAAGTCACTCAGTCGTGCCGGACTCTTGGCGACCCCATGGACTGCAGCCTACCAGGCTCCTCCAAACATGGGATTTTCCAGGCAAGAGTCCTGGAGTGGGTTGCCATTGCCTTCTGTGATAGCTTCTGTCCATGGTACAAATAGAAATAATGCAATGAGTAGTTTAGCATTGTAGTCCACTGTCTCTGAGTGACAATATTAATAAGTATCTTAGAAAGAAAAAGATGAAATAAGTGCTCGGAACATGTGTAATGTATGGAAGGACACAGATCCCATGTCAGGCACCACTCAAGAGTCTGAAAGGCCAAAACGTAAAAATAAAGGAGGAGCTATAAATTTACTGAGTCCATCTCCTGCACCCCTCAGAATGCATGACAGAAGATGCCAACAGCTTGAGGATGACAATGGCAAACTCATATAAGTCAAACCGAATAGGTCGTGTCACATTACAGATAAATAAGGACCATGTCTGCAAGTCAATGCGCAGCTGACAGGAGGCTATTTAAACACAAGGGAGTGAACGAGTAAAAAGGAGGCTCGCTGTTCCTGGGCAGCTTGTTTACATTCCCATAGATCAGTGGTTGGGGGAAATTATGTCTTCCTTCTCATTCTTTTCCACATCAAACCAACTGAAGTGGCTGTTACAGAATGATCACTAAGCACTACAGTCTCACATGAGGGAGTTGCTAAATTTTATTTTTCTGCAGATGAAAAACAAAAACAAAAAATGAAATGTTAATGGCATGTTTCCTCTGTGTCAAGATGTAGGCTGCTTGATGAATCTATGAGTATATGTACGTTCGTATAAATAAGATACCTAGATAGATAGATAAATTCATCCATTCATTCTGTCGTTGAGTTCACAGACCTGCAACTAGGAGCATGATTAAGAGACAGAAAAGCAAACCAAGAAGGAGGTTAGTTAAATGTTGAAATAAAGGTATCAAATTCAGTGTACTCTGGGTGCACAGAAGAGAGACTAATGTCCTTGATTATGTCAGGCAGACCCTTATACTGCTTTCTGAGGGAGAAGACATCCGTTCCTCACTATCAAAAGTCGTGTGCCCACAAGCAACTCATTGTTATCTAATTAGATAAACACTACACCAGCAAAATAGACAGCCTTCCATGGAAATCCCCAAGAGAATGCCAGCTGAAGAGTTTTAGGAAGTTTATTTTATCTAAACTTGAAGAATGTCTTATAGTTTGTGATGTGAAAATGTGGGTGAGGCACCTCATAGGCAGAAAGCAATGGTATAAGAGGTTCACAAAAATGGCTAGTTAAGAAACAATCGACAGTTGGAATCAGTTAAAGGTATTTATAGAAGAAGAATGTGTGCTGATACAGGATGTCGCAGGACATGAGTTTGGGAGCTAAATTAAGCCAGATCGTGATGGCTTTTTTGGCCATCCTGAGCAAACTGGAGCTAACATTGTAGGCTTTTACGGTAGAGATGGAAGATAATCAAGTAGGGAAACTGCATTTTAACCCAGAATCTTACACTTCAATCATAAAAGATTAAAAAAAAAAGTTAGGGGGGGCTAGTATATAAGGTCATCTGAAAAGACCCTGATGCTGGGAAAGATCAAAGGCAGGAGGAGAATGGGACGACAGAGGATGAGATGGTCGGATGGCATCACTGACTCAATGGACATGGGTTTGAATAAACTTGATGGACAGGGAGGCCTGGTGTGCTGCAGTCCATGGGGTCACAAAGAGTCGGACACGACTGAGCCACTGAACTGAACTGAACTGAACTGATATAAAGTGATGAGAACAAGACTTCTAGCAAGAACACTAATCAGAAAGTTAATTTAGAATTGAACTTCAGTTGATACAGCAAGGAAATATTATATATATAATATATAGATATTACATATATCTATATATATACATATTCTTATTATACATTATATATATATATATATATATATATATATATATATATATATATATATGTTCAATATATTTTGCTAGAAGTTTTCTTGGCCTTAAGTGATTTAGCAGCTTGGGAGGAATATATAATTTCCCCTTCTTTCTGCCATGAGAAAACTGGCCTAACCTTCTGTGACTAATAATGGCAAACACAGAATTCAGTTCATGCTGCTTTTTGACAAAGATTTTTATCTCTGCTCACAAAAGATGATTCTAGATGAAAATACACAAATAAGAGAAGAATAGTGGCAAGTGTACTAAATACAGTATTTAGGGTTGGATGCGCACATTCATTTTTCAGACCACCAGGGCACCGTTTAGCATGATGCAGTAAATTAGAAAAACTCAGCTTAATACGAAGGAATGTCGTAGATACCAGAAATTATGAATCTCCAAAGGATCATAAAACCTTGAGCTAGAAGAAATGTTAAAATGTAATATAGTCTATTCTCAACTTCGACCAAGACTGATTGAACATAAAACTCCTCTAAGAGATGAGCCTAATCCATGTGTGTTCTAAGCCCAAGGCTCTAATCACTGAAAGAATTCCATAAAAGTTGAAAAGGATTTGTTGAAAAGGATTTGGTGACAAGGTACCCGGAACCCTCCTGCTGTGAAGATTATCAGGAATCAGATCGACTCTAGGTTAATGCGCTTAGCATGCTCGTAGTGATAGTGTAGTGAAGTCGCTCAGTCGTGTCCGACTCTTCGAGACCCCATGGACTGTAGCCTACCAGACTCCTCTGTCCGTGGGATTCTCCAGGCAAGAGTACTGGAGTGGGTTGCCATTTCCTTCTCCAGATCTTCCCAACCCAGGGGTTGAACCCAGGTCTCCTGCATTGCAGGCAGACGCTTTATCGTCTGAGCCACCAGGGCACCTCAACACACTCATATTCCGTACTTGTTAAATGAGATCAGATTGCTCCAATGTCTGTGTCACCTTCCTTCTTCCATCTCTTTTTTTTTTCCTCGAGAACACTATTCAATTTCCTTTAGCAATAACAGAATGCCCCTTTGTTTTGCTCACCCACCCATAAAAATACTTTTAAGCAAGGGGAGGAAAGGGAAAGAAAAATGACAACCATGTCATGGTACAACCTGGAGCTAAATAAACTACAGGCATTTTATGGGCAGCACTTGTAATAAACCACTCTTCAATAGTGTGATCGTAATCATTCCAGGCAAGAAGGAAGCACTGAAGTATGGCAGAGACAGATATGACTCCTTTTGTGTACTAAATCTGTCTTTTCTAGGAAACTCACCACTCATCACCTCCAATAGAATGCATTAAAATATTCATTACTTTATAGAGCTTTTTTTAAGTGTCAAATGAAAAGATCATATAAAAGAGCAGTGGAAACTTAGAAGTAACACGGCGTTCATGCAGACTTTATTTAAGGAGCACGCCGTCATTATGTAGTGACCGCTGCATCCTAGTCTACACACAGGGACAGAGCATAGCTTTGCCTGCAGCTTTCATCTGAATTCACAGGGTGTTCATTAACAAGGCACAAACAATTATTCAACATATTATCTAAAACTGTGCCAGGAGGAATTCGTTAGTGAACCCAAATTTTTTAGACACACAAAGTGAAATCCATCTTATTCAATTACTGAGGCTTTGAGAGTATAGAATATTATATCTCCTCTGACTGTATTTCTGACCAATATGTATACCAAATTGAGTGAGAATGTAAATTAACTGATGTTTTTGATTATTTGTCTCCTCATCATAAAAAAAAGGAATTCAGTATTTATATGAAAATCTGCAGACGGTATTTTGAAATATATGAAATGTGGAAAGCATCTTAAGTTACAGAATAGATATATAATATCCAATAATTCTAAACTTGTAGTTAGAGTCAGATACTTAGAATAGTTATTTATTCTAACAGAAAAATTTTTCTTGGCTGTACTGGATTCTAAGTTTACTGATGACTCAAATTCTTTAATCTATAATTTATATCAAATTCCTTTTCTATAGTAGTAATTAAGCATTTGGGAGATGAAGTTATCACCCGTCTTATTTCAACTTATATCACCAGTATCCCTGTTGAGGAAGTCAATATTTTGGTCTAAATTTGTTAATAAGGAACATTCAGAGAGGTAAAATAGTCTGACCACCATTAGCAGACTACTCATTAAAAGATTTGGGACTCTTAATGCAGGGCCTCTGGTGTTCAAAATACACTCTTTCTACACAAAATTATGACTATTTTTGGCTGATCTCACCTCCCAGCTTCATTAAATTCTGTATACCTTTTAGATGCTGTCAGAATAACTGTGCTTATCTTTGAACTCTATTGCATAGCATAGTATTTGGCACAAGTGTATTTAATGAATATTTAATAAATTAAAAAAAACAGAAAGATGGTTTGCTTGCCAGATCTACATATAATTTTTCTATTTTCTTGCTTGCTCACAACTGCCATCCATCCAGTTCTCTATAAATACATATTTGTCACTTATTTTTGTTAGAGTGAAAATTTTCAATAAAATATAATAATTTATGCCCCTCAAAATAACAGGCATTTTCATGACAGAAACTCTTTCTAGGGAAGTTTTGTTTTGTTTTTTTCAAAGACTAGCCAAAAATAAAGTGGAAGAATGAGAATGACTACACTTTTGCAATAGGTTCTTGAATAAACTATAGGAGTGAGAGGTGCCAACCTCAACACAGGAGAGTCAGATCAGGTCAGATCAGATCAGTCGCTCAGTCGTGTCCGGCTCCTTGTGACCCCATGAATCGCAGCATGCCAGGCCTCCCTGTCTATCACCAACTCCCGGAGTTGACTAAGACTCACGTCCATCGAGTCAGTGATGCCATCCAGCCATCTCTCCTCTTGCCCCCAATCCCTCCCAGCATCAGGGTCTTTTCCAATGAGTCAACTCTTCGCATGAGGTGGCCAAAGTACTGGAGTTTCAGCTTCAGCATCATTCCTTCCAAAGAAATCCCAGGACTGATCCCCTTCAGAATGGACTGGTAGGATCTCCTTGCAGTCCAAGGGACTCTCAAGGGTCTTCTCCAACACCACAGTTCAAAAGCATCAATTCTTCAGCGCTCAGCCTTCTTCACAGTCCAACTCTCACATCCATACATGACCACAGGAAAAACCATAGATTTTGGAGTCCAAGACAATAAAATCTGTCATTACTTCCACTTTTTCCCCTTCTATTTGGGTGTCCAGATCATTAAAACCTTTTTTGAACAATTCTTCTGTGTATTCTTTGCACCTCTTCTGTATCTCTTCCGTTTCATTAAGTCCTTACAGTTTCTGTCCTTTTTCATGACCATTCTTGCATGAAATATTCCTTTGATATCTCCAATTTTCTTGAAGAGATGTCTAGTCTTTCCCCTTCTGTTGTTTTTTTTCTATTTCTTTGCATTGTTCATTGAAGAAGGCTTTCTTGTATCTCATTGCAATTCTCTGGAACTCTGCATTGAGTTGGGTATACCTTTTCATTTCTCCCTTGTTTTCCATCTTTCTTATTTCTTCAACTATTTGTAAAGCCTCCTCAGACAACCATTTTGTCCTCTTGCATTTCTTTTTCTTTGGGATTTTTTTTTTCTCTGTCTCCTATACAGTCACAAACCTCCATCCATAGTTCTTCAGGCACCCTGTCTACCAGATCTCATCCTTTGAATCTAATTGTCACATCCACTGTATAATTATAAGTGAAGACACTCAGTTGTGTCCGACTCTTAGTGACCCCATGGACTGCAGCCTACCAGGCTTCTCTGTCCATGGGATTTTACAGGCAAGAGTACTGGAGTGGGTTGCCATTGCCTTCTCCCAAGGCATAATCATAAGGGATTTGATTTAAGTAATACCTGAATGACCTAATTATTTTCCTTACTTTTTTCAATTTAAACCTGAATTTTGCAATAAGTTCATGATCTGAGCCACAGCCAGCTCCAGTTCTTTTTTTTTTTTTTGCAGACTTATATAGTCTATATAAGAAACTCTATATAGAGCTTCTCCATCTTTGGCTAAAAAGAACATAATCAATCTGATTTCAGTATTGATCACCTGGTGATGTCAATGTGTAGAGATGTCTTGAGTACTTGGAGAAGGGTAATTGCTATGACAGACATGTTTTCTTGGCAAAACTCCTTTACCATATGCCCTGCTTCATTCTATACTTCAACGCCAGCTTTGCCTGTTATTCTGGTATCTTTTGACTTTGTGTTTCTGCTTTCCAATCCCCTGCGATGAAACAGACATCTATTTTAAGTGGTAGTTCTAGAAAGGGTTGCAGATCTTCACAGAACTGGTCGATTTCAGCTTCTTCAGCATCAGTGGTTGGGGCATAGACTTGATTAAGTCCTGCGTGTGGACTCTTTTGTTAACTCTAAGGGCTACTCCATTTCTCCAAAGAGACTCTTGCCCACAGTAGTAGATACAATGGTTATCAGAGTTAAACCCACCCATCCAATCCATTTTAGTTCACTGATTCCTAAGATGTCGGTGCATACTCTTGCTGTCTGCTCCTTGATCACGTCCAGTTTACCTTGATTCCTGGACCTGACATTCTAGGATCCTATGCAGTATTGTTCTTTACAGCATCGGGCTTTTCTTTTGCACCAGTCACATCTGCAACTGAGGGTCGTTTTGGCTTTGGTACACTGCTTCATTCTTTCTGGAGTATTAGAAACTGCCCTCTGCTCTTCCCCAGTAGCATACTGCACATCTCCCGACCTGGGGACTTGTCTTCTGGTGTCTCTTTGGGCCTTTGAATACTGTCCATGGGGTTCTCCATGCAAAAACACTGGAGTGGGTTGCCATTTCCTTCTCCAGTGGACCACGTTTTGTTGTGACTCTTCACAATGACACATCCGTCTTGGGTGGGCCTGCATGGCATGGCTCATAGCTTCACTGAGTTACACAAGCCCCTTTGCCACAAGGCTGTGATCCATGCAGGGGAGACAGACATATAACTGCAGCACTTTGCTGAGCACTTGAAGCTAAGACAACATGGTGAATGCACTATGTTCCAATACAAACTAAGAATTAAAAAACAAGACAAAAAAGAAAATAGGAAGACAAACTGTGTTTATAGTGTTGTACTTTATCTATCAATGCTGCATGTTTATGGTGTCTATTAACAAGATGAGTAGTCTGTCAGTATATATATCTAATATTGTCTAATGTTTGACAAACATTTTAGATGTTATATATACTACTAATAGCAGATATCAAGAAGAGAAAGTAACATGAAAAAGAACTTCATATTTTTATGCAGTTAACCATTCATTTATGAGAAAGAAGCAGCAATATAATTGCTGCATGTAGCCTAGTATAATTGATATTGCTTTCTAGTAGCTTAGCATGTATATTAGTAAATTGTTATAAAAAATTTTTTATGAAATACAGTACAACAGTCACATCCATAATACACTATTGAGAATTTTGTTACATTACAAAGTGCCCCATAATGACAGGCTGATATGCAGTTTCTTCAGTTATGAGAGAGAAAGAGCTAAGTGGCTTTTAGGTTTTTTAAAATTGCTCAGATCTCCAAAACTGGTTTCAGTATATTTGCTGAAGTAATCTGTTTTTAAGAGGATCCATGCAGTTCAAACTTGTGCTATTCAAGGGTCAACTGTATAACTAAGAATGGAGAAAAGACTTCATCTATACCATAGTAAATCACAAAATTCTCTTTTTTTGTTCTAATGTCTTTAATGATAATAATCGTTGTGTTTATGTATTTATATGTATGTATATACATACATATATATACATGTACATACACACACATGCATATATACACACACACACACACAGACATACATAAAACCTCTGAAATTGTACATGGGTAAATTATAAACATACTAAACATAAAAATCACAGTTTTAGTTGAATAACAAAGTTTAAATCTTTGTTTTCCATTACTAATTTTTACACTATATTCTCTTATGTACATGCCATTGCCTATAGAGCAAAATGTTTATGATCACATGTTTCTCTTTCACTCTTTCCTATTTTATATATAAGGAAACAAGAGAAAAAAGAAAAAAAGACAGCAGTGAACGAGTTTATATAAAATGGTTTTAAATTTAAGCAAGAAGCATGCAATTTTAAAAGCACAGCAAGTGATGAAATCTTTTAGATTTTTGGTAGTATAATATGCTATGGACTCTGGAACTGGTAATTTACATTTTCATTCATTTATGTTTCCTTCAAGGAGGAAAGGATTTAGAAGGGGTTGACAGACAACTTAACAGATAATTACCAGACATTGTGATAAGTGCTTTCATAGAGAGAAGCAACTGGAAGTGCTGTTTGGTTTAGCAAATTGCCCTTACGCATATCACACCATCTGATGTTCAGTAACATTCTGAATAGGTAGGGTACATATTACCTTTAGCATTCCCATTTTGAGATTGAAAGAAGCTGAGATGCAACAAGTTCAAATTAATTTTGCAGAAATAATTTAAAAATCAAGAAAAGTGTTGCAATAGGGATTTAAAACATGTCTTCTGACTTTTCATTCTGTGGCAAATTCAGTGAATATATTTGTACTGGTTAATACTTCTTAATAATCTTGTCTTCAAATTTTTGTCCCAGTGACTCAGAAATGGGTGAAAACTATATTCTACACTGGGAGGAATAGAAAAAGAAACAGATAATTAAACAAATAATGTTACGGTGAATAGAAAAGCATGGGCAAAGATATTCTCCTGAGATCTAGTCAATACTGCAGAGATCTTGGTTCAATATCATTATCAAATGAAGTATGTAAGAGGTATCCATGTTTGTGGAAGCTTTGAAAGTATACAAGAAAAAGACTGGAGAAATCATATATTTAACTCATACAAGATAAGAGTGCAAAAAGTAAGACCTAGAGGCAAAATTAATTGGTTAAAAAAAATACTTTGGAATGATACTGATTAATTAGGAATCTATTACAGAAAATTAAAAACCTTTCATACAAATACCTAGCAGGAGTAAAAGCAAATGTGATGCTACATTTTACTGGCAGAAAACAAAATATAATTCTAGACAGAAACCATTGCTTCATTGGATAAAATTCTCATAGATATGGCATAAAAGGTGTCTTAATATTGCATTTTTGCACAGCTCTTCTTTTTCCTCCAAATACCCTTCAGGCTAAAATATATTCTAGGGAGAGTCCTGAAGTTTAGGGATTAAGCCTCCCTTCTTTTGCTAGTATTGATATGTATATTTACAACTTTTAGTAGTTTAAGATATT
This sequence comes from Bos mutus, assembly GCF_027580195.1. Classification (NCBI taxonomy): domain Eukaryota; kingdom Metazoa; phylum Chordata; class Mammalia; order Artiodactyla; family Bovidae; genus Bos; species Bos mutus. The sequence goes on along the minus strand of NC_091630.1, from coordinate 3,382,572 downwards.
TTGACTTTACAGAAGTCCAGACTATTAAATGAATTTGGGAATTCTTTTTTGCTTCCTAGGGTGATTACACAGAACACTAACCTGAATTGGAAAGAGTCTGATTATTCATTAAAGAGGCACGTTTTCTATGATCTCTCATTCTTACTGACAAGCAAACTTTTAAGAAAGTTCAGAATGAAATTCGATACTTAATACAAGGGAAAGATCTAGTACATTTGGATGGCTTACTTTGGGCAGATGTGCCAAGTTCTCAGCTCTTTTAATTCTCACACAAAAAATCGTAAATAGAGTACTAGTTAGGGTTCTCAGTAGAAAGCAAGAGAGATTGACTCTGGTTAATTTAGAACTAGAACTTATTGCAAGGATTTAAGGTGTCTCGTGGTATTCCTGGAAAGTTTGGAGAATCAGGCCTGCAAAACTCACATGAGCAAAGGAGGCTGGGTAGGTGAACGTGGCCACATTCCTAAGACAAAGCGCCCCTGGAGAGAACAGAGACTCAGAGCTGCAGTCGCTGCGTCGCCATCGGGGAACACTGGGCTCATCGCTGGATTTGTTGATATCCAGCCTCTGCAAACTGACTGTGTTTACCAATGTCCCTGAATGAATGAGTTTGAAAATTCTTTGTAATCACTTTTGCATTCCCCTGACCTTACTTCAGTTCTTGGAAAATAAAATCCTGAGTGTTTGGAAGTGACCAACCAAACATTGATTATATGTCCATTCCCTGACGATCAAGGAGAAGGGAAAGTGAAGACTTGGTCTTTTTATTTTCACTTCTTGACACTACTCTTAATACAGGATGAAAGTGAAAGTCACTCAGTTGCGTTTGACTTTTTGTGACCCAATGAGCTATATAGTCCATGGAGTTCTCCAGGCCAGAATGCTAGAGTCGGTAGCCTTTCCCTTCTGCAGGACATCTTCCCAATCCAGGGATCTAACCGAGGTCTCTTGCAGTGCAGGCAATTTCTTGACCATCTGAGCCACAAAGAAAGCCCCTTAATATAGGATATTCAAATCCAAATTTGGGGATTATCAAATGATTAAAAATGTAAAATGAATATTTCAAGTACATAATTTTTTACTATTTTTTGAGTGAAGAAACAAATTATTTAAGATGCCCCTTCAAGGTTAAAAAAAATAAATCCTTTTAAAATAAGATTTATCTATTTTCAGAGATTAAATCCTATTTTTTTTCCATTTCATAATTGTAATTGAAAAGCAATACTTTTAAAATAGCATCAGAATTTATAAAATACTAACGGTGAAACGCAATGTCCTATTAGCAAAAATTCTGCACTGAAAATTGTCTAACAAAGCTGAAAGACATTAAAAACCAAAATACATAGATTATATGATGTTCACGGATTCAGTTCAGTTCAGTTCAGTCACTGAGTTGTGTCCAACTCTTTGTGACCCATGGACTGACTGCAGCATGCCAGGCTTCCCTGTCCACCACCATCTCCTGGAGCTTACTCAAACTCACCTTCATCACGTCGGTGATGCCATCCAATCATCTCAACCTCTGTCGTTCCCTTCTCCTCCCACCTTCAGTCTTTCCCAGCATTAGGGACTTTTCCAGTGAGTCAGTTCTTTGCATCAAGTGGCCAAAATATTAGAGTTTCAGCTTCAGCATCAGTCCTTCCAATGAATATTCAAGACTGATTTCCTTTAGGATGGACTGGTTGGATTGCCTTGCTGCCCAAGGGACTCTCAAGAGCCTTCTCCAACACAGCAGTTCAAAAGCATCATTCCTTCAGTGATTAGCTTTATATAGAGTCCAACTCTCACATCCATACATGACAACTGGAAAAACCAAAGCTTTGAGTAGATGGATCTTTGTCAGTAAGGTAATGTCTCTGCTTTTTAATATGCTGCATAGGTTGGTCATAGCTTTTCTTCCAAGGAGCAAGCATCTTTTAATTTCATGGCTGCAGTCACCATCTGCAGTGATTTTGGAGCTCAAAAAAATAAATTCATGGATTGGAATATTCAATTTTGATGGCATTTCTCACATTGTTTTTATATCTGATACAAAACCATTAAAATCACAGAAGTATGATATTTTAACACCTTCATGGATCACTGCCTTGTGATGAAGGGGTTTGCATAATTCAATGAAGCTATGAACCATGCCATTGGAGAAGGAAATGGCAACCCACTCCGGTGTTCTTTCTTGGAGAATCCCAGGGATGGCGGAGCCTGGTGGGCTGCCGTCTGTGGGGTCGCACAGAGTCGGACACGACTGAAGTGACTTAGTAGCAGCAGCAGCATGAACCATGCCATGATGGGCCACCCAAGGTGGACAGGTCACAGTGGAGAGTTCTGACAAGATGTAATCCATTGAAAGGGGGAACTGCAAACTACTCCATTATTCTTGCTGTGATAACCCCATGAACTATATAAAGAGGCAAAAAGATATGACACTGAAAGATGAGCTCCCCAGGTCAGAAGATGCCCAGAATGCTACTGCAGAAGAGCAGAGGGAAATTACTAATAACTCCAGAAAAAGGAAGGGGCTGGGCCAAAGTGGAAGTGACATTCAGTTGTGAATGTGTCTGTTAATACAAGTAAAATCCAATGCTGTAAAGAACAGTGCTGCATAGGAACCTGGAATATTAAGTCTGTGAATCAAAGTAAATTGGAAGTGGTGAAACAGGAGATGGCAAGAGTATGAATCAACATCTTAAGAATCAGTGAACTAAAATGGATGAAAATGGGTGAATTTAATTCAGATGACCATTATGTCAACTACTGTGGGCAAGAATCTGTTATGGAGTAGCCCTCAGAATCAACAAAGGAGTCCTAAATACAAGGCTTGCAACCTCAAAAATGACAGAATGATCTCTGTTTATCTCCAAGGCAAACTACTCAACATCATAGTAAACCAAGTCTATGCCACTGATACAGAAGAAGCTGAAGCTGATCAATTATATGAAGACCTATAAGACCTCATAGAATTAACATCAAAAAAAGATGTCCTATTCATCATAGAGGATTGGAATGCAAAAGTAGGAAGTCAAGAGATACCTTGAGTAACAGGCAAGTGTGGCCTTGGAATACAAAGTGAAGCAGGGCAAATGCTAATAGAATTCTGCCAAGAGAACATTCTGATCATAGTAAATATCTTTTTTCAACAACACAAGAGACAGCTTAATTCATGGACAATATGGTAAATAGCAAAATCAGACTGATTACATTCTTTGTAGCTAAAGACAGAGAAGCTGTATAAAGTCAGCAGAAATAAGACCTGGAGCTGACTGGCTCAGATCATCAACTCCTTATAGAAAAATTCAGGCTAAAAAGTTAAGAAAGTAGAGAAAATCAGTAGGCCAATCAGGTATGACCTAAATGAAATTCCCTATGATTACAAGGTGGAGGTGACAAATAGATTCAAGGGATTAGGTCTAGTAAACAGAGTGCCTGAGAAAGCTATGGACAGAGGTTTGTAATTGTATAGGAGTCCGTGAACAAAACCATCCCAAAGAAAAGGAAATGCAAGAAGACAAAGTTTTGTGCGAGGAAGCTTTGCAAATAGGTGAGGAAAGAAGAGAGATGAAAAGTAAGGGAGAAAGGAAAAGGTATACCCTACTGAATGCAGAGTTCCAGAGAATAGCAAGGAGAGTCTTCTTCAATGAACAATGCAAAGAAATAGAGGAAAATAATAGAAAGGCAAAGACTAAAGATCTCTTCAAGAAAATTGGAGATATCCAAGGAATATTTCACCCAAAGATGGGCACAATAAAGGACAAAAACAGTAAAGATCTAATGGAAGCAGAAGAGATCAAGAGTAGTTGGCAAGAATACACAGAAGAACAGTTCAGAGAAGATTTTAATGAGCCAGATAGGCACGATGGTGTGGTCACTCACCCAGAGCCAGACATTCTGGAATGTGAAGGCAAGTGGAAGCATGGCTTCCAACAAAGTTAGTGGAGATGATGGGACTCCAGCAAAGTAATGTAAAATCCTAAAAGATGATGCTATTAAAGTGCTGCACTTAATATGTCAGCAAATTTGGAAAACCCAGCAGTGGCCACGGGACGGGAAGAGGTCAACCTTCATCTCAATTTCCAAGAAGGGCAGTACTAAAGAATGCTCAAACTACCAGATGACTGCACTCATCTCCCAGGCTAGTAAGGTTATGCTCCAGATCCTTCAAACAAGGTTTCAGCAGTACGTGAACCGGGAACTTCCAAATGGTCAAGCTGGGTTTAGAAAAGGCAGAGGAACCAGAGATCAAATTGCCAGTATTTGCCCGATCATAGAAAAAGCAAGCACAGCCCAGAAAAAAATATCTACCTCTGCTTCATTGACTATGCTAAAGTCTTTGCATGGACCATATCAAACTGTGGAAAACTCTTAAAGAGATGGGGATACAGACCATATCACCTGGATCCTGAGAAACCTGTATATGGGTCAAGAAGCAACAGCTAGAACCTTGTATGAAGCAATTAACTGGTTCAAAATTGAAAAAGGAGTGTGACAAGGCTGTGTATTATCACCCTGTTTATTTAACTTTATATTCAGAGCATACAGTGTGAAATGCTGGGCTAGTTGAGTTACAAGCTAGAATCAAGATTGCCAGGAGAAATACCAACAATCTCACATATGCAGAGGATAGCACCTTAATGGCAGAAAGTGAGGAGGGACTAAAGAGACTCTTGATGTGGGTGAAAGAGGAGAGTGAAAAAGCTGGCCTAAAACTAAATATTACAAAATCTAAATATTGGCATCCGCTCCATCACTTCATGGCAAATAGAACAGGAAAAGGTGGAAGCAGGGACACATTTCCTGCGCTAACACCACTGTGGATGGTGACTGCAGTCATGGAACTAGAAGGCAACTGCTTCTTTGCCGGGGTCCAGCCCCGGCTCATCCAAGGAGTTCCAAGGAGTTTGAAGCGGGGACGGCGTCAGCGAGGATCAGGATACAATAGCTTCAATTAGATATTAATTAGAGATATAAAGAGTAATACAATGAGGATAGCTCAGTAGGAATATTCAGTGGAGAAAAGAGGCTTAGTAGCTTGGTTTACGCGGGAGACCAATAAAACTTCAAGACAAGAAGTTTGCACCACTTACGGAGGCTGCCGGCGTCCTTCCGTTCTCCCGAAGGAGAGGAGACACTGAGGCCTCCCCAGTCGGACCTTAGAAGCCCAGGCATAATTAGTAAGCTTGGTGGGTTCCGCGCTCCAGATGGAGACTCAGCCAGAGAGAGAGAGAGAGTGACATGGGGAGACCAGTATTTCGAGAAACTGATCCCAATTCTTTATTTTCCATGGTCTACTTCTATACACTGAGATATTATGCAAAAGTCACGCGGGGTCAGCAGTCCTGACTTTTATCAAAGTCAGGTGCTTCATACAAATGTATACAGAGGTCTTAGGTGTTACATCATCTTCTGGCCAGGGGGCCTGCTGACAATTTATGACCCTCTCCTTGTGACAGCGGTCAGTCAACCAGGACACTTATATCTCCGGGGGTGGTTATTCTTAAAAAAGACTCCACCTGCCGAAGGTACCAGATAAAGTTACATTCCTATAGGGTGAGGGTGTAGTGGGTTTTAGTTAAGGAAAGAATTTACTTAGCCTAAGGTCTAATGTGATTAATATCAAAGGTTAATACTAATTTCTTCTATATATTCATTAATGTGTATAAGGGCGGGGGATGTGGAGACTTAGCAACAAACATTGGCTCAACAAATGAAAAACCCTTCACCAATACAATTTCTAATCAGCCCACTATACTTATACTAATGGTTTTCTAACTTTTCTAAGGAACCTGTTTTTAGAAGGTTTAAAGCATCTCGTGCCTCTCATGGTTGGGAGGCTGTGAGCAATCACATGTGGCTGGACAAGCCTGTCAGGCAGGCTAGAGAACCTTTAGAGGAGTTTCTAGGTTGAAACACTCCTATCACGCCCAGGAATTATTATTAACTGGAGCTCTAAGTTAACTCCTTCTCCGAAAGAGGTGGTGAGGGACAGCCCCCCGTAAAGTCAGAGGTGTAGGTGAAAGCACAAAGTAGTAAAGCAGGCAGGCTCTGGTTATGGGGGTAGATGCTCGAGGATTTCCAGGGGGACTCCTGAGGCTCGATCCCACCTTTGCATATGTCGAGCCTCCTTCCTCATGACCTTTGCCATGGGCGGAGTGCCTCACGCTGGCTCCCTGCACTTCTTGGCAGGACAGCTATGACAAATCTAGATAGTGTTTAAAAAGCAAAGGCATCACTTTCTGGCAAAGGTCCATAAATTCAAAGCTATGGTTTTCTAGTAGTCATGTATGGATGTGAGAGTTGGACCATAAAGAAGCCAGAGTGGCAAAGAATTGATGCTTTTGGACTGCGGTGTTGCAGAAGACTCTTGAGAGTACCTTAGACTGCAAGGAGATCCCACCAGTCCATTCTGAAGCAAATCAACCCTGAATACTCATGGGAAGGACTGATGCTGAATCTGAAGCTCCAATACTTTGGCCATCTGATGCAAAAAGTTGACTCATTGGAAAATACCCTGGAAAATACCCTGATTCTGGGAAAGATTGAAGGCAGAAGGAGAAGAGGGTGACAGAGGATGAAATGGTTGGATGGTGTCATTGATTCAATGAAAATTAACTTGGGTGAACGCTGACAGATGGTGAAGGTCAGGGAGTCCTGGCGCGCTGAAGTCCTTGGGGTTGCAAAAGGTCAGACTCGACTTGGAAGCTGAACAGCAACAGCCTGATATTTTAAATCTATGAAAAACAAATAAAAATAAAAGAAATCTATGAATATTTGTTCTAAAATAGATATAGAACTTTCTATGAAGGATTTAAAACATGCAAAACAAATTAGAGCATAAACTTTGGAGACACATATATCTAGATTTGGATATTTATCATATGTGTATAGTATTTGATACTGTGATAACAGCAATAATAATGATAAATCAACTGATCAGATAAGAAAATCCTGGCAGACCTAGAAAACACATGTTCAATATGTCAGCCAATCAGATCAGATCAGTTGCTGAGTCGTGTCCGACTCTTTGCGACTCCATGAATCGCAGCACGCCAGGCCTCCCTGTCCATCACCAACTCCCAGAGTTCACTCAGACTCACCTCCATCAAGTCAGTGATGCCATCTAGCCATCTCATCCTCTGTTGTCCCCTTCTCCTCTTGCCCCCAATCCCTCCCAGCATCACAGACTTTTCCAATGAGTCAACTCTTCGCATGAGGTGGCCAAAGTACTGGAGTTTCAGCTTCAGCATTGTTCCTTCCAAAGAAATCCCAGGGCCGATCTCCTTGAGAATGGACTGGTTGGATCTCCTTGCAGTCCAAGGGACTCTCAAGAGTCTTCTCCAACACCATGGTTCAAAAGCATCAATTCGTCGGCGCTCAGCCTTCTTCATAGTCCAACTCTCACATCCATCCATGACCACAGGAAAAACCATAGCCTTGACTAGACAAAACTTTGTTGGCAAAGTAATGTCTCTACTTTTGAATATGCTATCTAGGTTGGTCATAACTTTCCTTCCAAGGAGTAAGCATCTTTTAATTTCATGGCTGCAGTCACCATCTGCAGTGATTTTGCAGCCCAGAAAAATAAAGTCTGACACTGTTTCCACTGTTTCCACTGTTTCCCCATCTATTTCCCATGAAGTGATGGGACTGGATGCCATGATCTTTGTTTTCTGAATGTTGAGCTTTAAGCCAACTTTTTCACTCTCCTCTTTCACTTTCATCAAGAGGCTTTTGAGTTCCTCTTCACTTTCTGCCATAAGGGTGGTGTCATCTGCATATCTGAGATTATTGATATTTCTCCTGGCAATCTTGATTCCAGCTTGTGCTTCTTCCAGCTCAGCATTTCTCATGATGTACTCTGCGTATAAGTTAAATAAGCAGGGTGACAATATACAGCCTTGATGAACTCCTTTTCCTATTTGGAACCAGTCTGTTGTTCCATGTCCAGTTCTAACTGTTGCTTCCTGACCTGCATACAGGTTTCTCAAGAGGAAGGTCAGATGCTCTGGTATTCCCATCTCTTTCAGAATTTTCCACAGTTTATTGTGATCCACACAGTCAAAGGCTTTGGCATAGTCAATAAAGCAGAAATAGATTTTTTCTGGAACTCTCTTGTTTTTTCCATGATCCAGAGGATGTTGGCAATTTGATCTCTGGTTGCTCTGCCTTTTCTAAAACCAGCTTGAACATCAGGAAGTTCACAGTTCACATATTGCTGAAGCCTGGCTTGGAGAATTTTGAACATTACTAGCATGTCAGATGAGTGCAATTGTGCGGTAGTTTGAGCATTCTTTGGCATTGCCTTTCTTTGGGATTGGAATGAAAACTGACCTTTTCCAGTCCTGTGGCCACTGCTGAGTTTTCCAAATTTGCTGGCATATTGAGTGCAGCACTTTCATAGCATCATCTATCAGGATTTGAAATAGCTCCACTGGAATTCCATCACCTCCACTCGCTTTGTTCGTAGTAATGCTTTCTAAGGCCCACTTGACTTCACATTCCAAGATGTCTGGCTCTAGGTCAGTGATCACACCATCGTGATTATCTGGGTCGTGAAGATCTTTTTTGTAAAGTTCTTCTGTTTATTCTTGCCATCTCGTCTTAATATCTTCTGCTTCTGTTAGGTCCATACCATGGAATAAAGCTTTGTCAACAAATGGAGCAGGATATTGAAAAACACGAAAGACAGCATTTACCTGAAAACATTCAAAAATACTAATCTGATATGGATCATAAACCGAAATGTAAAATCTAAAATATGTAGCTTCCCAAAAAAACATGGGAGAGCAGAGTCAGTGTCTTTGTGATCTTGATGCAGCCAACTAGTTTTCACATAGGATCTTAAAAACGCTTGCCATAAAAGAAAAGTGTGTTAAACTATTTAAGTTCACCTTAAAAAATACTTGTTCTTTAAAATATGTCATTCATAAAATAAGTATTCAAACCAGCAAGATAAAAAATTATTTATAATAGATAGGCCTAGAAAATTACTTATATCCAGAGTACATATTAAGATAATACAGCTCAAAAACAAATTACTACGAAAACAAAATAACAATGGGCAAAGCCACTAAAAAGGAATGATATCTGAATGATCAATAATAATGGTTAATAATTACATAATAACAAAGATATCTGAATGGTTAATAATAATTTTTAATAATAATGGTTAATAATTACATTAAAAAAGAAAGATATCTGAATGATCAATAATAATGGTTGATAATTCCATTAAACAGGGCTCAATATCATTAGACATTAGCTAAATATAATTAAAGCCACAATACATACTTCTGTGTTCTCACTGTGTAGCAAAAATAAAAAGCTTAACGTTCTCAGGTGTTGGTAAAGATGTGGTGTAGTAGGGCTCCTAAGCTTTGCTGGCAAAAATGCAAAAAAATTTAGAAACTAGATTGGAAGATTTTTCATAAAACTAAATACATACCTATCCTGTAACCCAGAAAGTTCACTCATGAGTGTATTTCCAAGAGAAGACCCACAAGCCGAAAATGATGAAAGATTATAAAAGTAGTTTTAATCACAACCCCCCCAAACTAGAAAGTACCCAAGTTTCCATCAATACATGAAAGAACCAAATGTTAGTGTATTTATAGATGGACGTTGCTGCTAAGTCGCTCAGTCGTGTCTGACTCTGTGCGACCCCATAGACGGCAGCCCGCCAGGCTCCCCCTCCCTGGGATTCTCCAAGCAAGAACACTGGAGTGGGTTGCCATTTCCTTCTCCAGTGCATGAAGGTGAAAAGTGAAAGTGAAGTCGCTCAGTCGTGTCTGACTCTTAGCGACCCCATGGACTGCAGCCCACCAGGCTCCTCCGTCCATGGGATTTTCCAGGCAAGAGTACTGGAGTGGGGTGCCATTGCCTTCTCCGGACAGAAAACTAAATGACTCAAGAAGAAAGGGGTATATGTATACTTACAGCAAAAACCAGCACACTGTAAAATGATTGCATTCCAATTAAAAATAAAATAAAATCAATCTCAAAAAAAAAAAAGAAATGATTGCATATGTCAAAGTCTAACACTGGCAAATCAAACAGAGGAAAGGAAATCAAAACGCTGGCTGAGAGTGTGGGGCTGAAGGGGTGCTGATTAATTGCCAATGGATAGCCTGAGGGGATATTTGGTAGCGATTGATATATGAAAATGAAGTTATTGTTGGGGGAAGGGGTAAAAGAATACAGATAAAAATTTACCTAAAATTGGAGTCACAATAAACGTAGTCCAAATACTAAATTGTGGCCAATTTTTAGGAGCTCACAGTACAAATAATGTAAATTTTAGATTTTTAAACATTAAAATATCTGAAATAGCTAAACTAGTATGATTGAAAGAAGTGATGTCTAAATATGTTGACCGTTTTCTGTTATTTTGAAAAGAAATATGCTTTATTAAATTGCAAAATGAATCCACTTCATAAAACTCTTTACATTGTTCTACTTAACTTTTATAAATCTCCTTCTTTAGTTTAAACCTATTGTGAAACAACATAAATGTGAAATGGAGCAATTCAATTTTCATTTTTCTTTATTTTCAAATAAATTTAGCTAAAATTAACAATGTCTAATATAATGCAAACAAATACATATAAAATATATAACTATGAAAAAACATAAGTATAAAAGAAATAAAATAGATAAATGTGTATTTATGCATGTTATATATATAATCTACTTTGGTAAAATATATTCCATTTGGGCTATGGCAGATATCTTATCTAGGGGCGGTTTTGCATAATTTCCTTGTGTTAAGGACGTTTTATTTGCTGAAAAATGAACCTGTGTCTACTTTAGACACAGCAAAGAAGGGGGAATAGAGGAAAGTCAGTTCAGTTCAGTTGCTCAGCTGTGTCCAACTCTTTGCGACCCCATGGACCGCAGCGCCAGGCCTCCCTGTCCATCACGAACTCTCGGAGTTTACCCAAACTCATGTCTATTGAGTTGGTGATGCCATCTGACCATCTCATCCTCTGTCGTCCCCTTCTCCTGCCCTCAATCTTTCCCAGCATCATCTTTTCCAATGAGTCAGCTCTCCGAATCAGGTGGCCAAAGTATTGGAGTTTCAGCTTCAGCATCAGTCCTACCAATGAATATTCAGAACTGATTTCCTTTAGGATGGACTGGTTGGATCTCCTTGCAGTCCAAGGGACTCTCAAGAGTCTTCTCCAACACCACAGAATAGAGGAAAACTGCTTCCCAAAATAATCTGAGATGACAAAACACTGTATTAATATCAGTGTCACCCACAGCATCATTTAAGAGCTAAAGTTGGCAAGAAGTGATGGAAAATATAAAATCTTTTGCAAAAATCAAGAAGACTCAGCTTCCACTCAGTTTTTCAGACTGGGGACACCAGTTTGGGATTAAAGGAAAGAGTGATTATGAAAGGCTATACAAGTTATTTGTGACAATTACTGAAGAGATCAGCTGCCTAAAAATTAAGTTGTTTGTTTGTTTGTTTTTCCCAACCCAGTGAGTGAACAGAAGAATCTTTTTCTGGTGGAGAACATGTCTGCTAAGAAGAAAGGGAGGAGGGAAAATGGGAAATTCTTGGAAAGAGAGTAGACTAGATTCATGCAAACATGTGCTTGATTTATTTTCTGTTTGTCACTAATTAGCTGAAAAATCTTGAGTTTCAGTGCTGCAACTGGAATATGGGGCCGATTTAGTCCAATGCATATAGCAGTTGTGATAGCTAAATGAGATGATGCTTGTCAAGTCCTAACAACCTGCTGTAGGACAGTAGAAATATCAGCTCTCTTATGCTGAGCTCTTCTCTTTCTCAGTCTGGTGATAAGGTAATCTGTTGGAGCTTTAACTATTTAAGTAACGTGGTAACCAATGGCACCCCACTCCAGTACTCTTGCCTGGAAAATCCCATGGACGGAGGAGCCTGGTGGGCTGCAGTCCATGGGGTCGCTAAGAGTTGGACATGACTGAGCGACTTCACTTTCACTTTTCACTTTCATGCATTGGAGAAGGAAATGGCAACCCACTCCAGTGTTCTTGCCTGGAGAATCCCAGGGATGGGGGAGCCTGGTAGGCTGCCATCTGTGGGGTCGCACAGAGTCGGACATGACTGAAGCGACTTGGCAGCAGCAGCAAGCAGGAGTACGGTTCATTTTCACCATCAATGAGAGGAGAGGAAATGCTGAAAGAGGTTATACGTGCAAGGGAGAAAGAAGGATGGAATGACCCATCATTCTGCTGTTCTTCTGAGAAGCAGGTGCAGGATTCCATTTCCAAGCAAAGAGAGCTGAGGAGTAAGTCACTGAACAGTCAATAGAGTCAGTGCTGTCAGTGAAAAGTCAGTACACAGAAATAGAACCAGAATTCAGGGTATTCAGTTTCTCAAAAATGCTGAAGCTGATGACTATAGATTTTGGCCATGGAACAGGTTTTTTATAAAAATGAGGTTAGAGTGAACATTCAGAATATTTTTGCTTCTTTGAACTGCTATCATTTAATCATTTCTAGCTGCAAAAATGTCCTTTGGTAAGATATTCCCTGTAGCTCCATGAACTTTCCTTTTTTTCAACATCAGATCTTCTTGTAACTGAATATCCCCTGTCCATAGTTCTTAATATTTTGCTCATGAATTAAAAGCAAAGAAACAATGATTGAAGTGAAACGAAGAACATATTCTGTATATTAATTTTTTTTATATCATACCCAGGGTTTCCTAATGCTAAGTAAAGTCTACTGTTGTTGTTCTTGGGCTTCCCTGGTGGCTCAGAGGTTAAAGCATCTGCCTGGAATGCCGGATACCCTGGTTTGATCCCTGGGTAGGGAAGATCCCCTGGAGAAGGAAATGGCAACCCACTCCAGTACTCTTGCCTGAAGAATCCCATGGAGGGAGGAGCCTGGTAGGCTACAGTCCATGGGGTCGCAAAGAGTCGGACACGACTGTTCTTTAGTTGCTCGTCCATGTCTGACTCTTTGCAACCCCATGAATTGCAATGCACCATGCTACTCTTAAATAAAGAGAAAACTCACAAATCAAAAAAAGTAACAGTGAGAGAAACACTTATGGATGGAGTAGTAATGATCGGAAATCCTCTATTGCATAAAGTAAAAAGCACTGGAAAGGTTTTTTTCTTTGCTTGTTTGTTTTTAATCAACGTGTTCAGAATTCTGGACATTGACCAATGACTTATAAAAATTAGAAGAGAATTTATTCAACAAAAATGGCTAAATCTCAAAGTGAGTTTTGTGATGTTTAACTTGCCTGAGCTCTTGAAAATCAGCAGCTCTGCAATCTCAGTGAACACCAGCAGCTAGCAGCCACTGGAGGAGCCAGATGGGTTTGGAGCAGCCCAAAATGTCCCATTCTTGGAAAATTGTCATAATCTTACCCATATGGCAACTCTCATGGAAAACCCCTCTCACAGAGCTTGCCTTTATTTTGCCTAACTGAAATCCTACTCAGTGAGGACGGGTACTTCCCTAAAGCTTTATAGAGGTTCCTGTCGCAACAATACCAATTGGGCCAAATAAGAGGATTGCCAAACAGCTGAAAATCCGTGGAGAAAAATGTCCACAGGGTTCTGAAAAGCTCCGCGATATTTCTGAAGACCCAGAAGCCCATGCATATGTACAGGTCTGTGTTCATGATCAAGAAAGGCCTTCATATTTTCCTTCTGGTTGATACTAATGCTCTGTGTGAGCAGAAAATGAAGTCTTAGTCACAGCAGTAGCTCAAGAGCAATGGAGGTTTGCATCGGCCCCGAGCACCACTAGGCAGAAAGAAGGAGATATTGCTTTGAGGAATTTAAGGACATATCTGTTGCATCATATTTTCCCACTATTCTTCTGGAGATATACTTGACATAAAGTGCTGTATAAGTTTAAGGCACACAGCATATTGATTTACTTACATACATCATGAAAAAATTATCCAGTAAGTAATGAACATCTATCATGTCATATAGATCCAACATTAAAGGAGTAGAAAATGATTTGCCTTGTGATGAGAGCTCTTAGGATTCACTCCCTCAACTTTCATGTATAATATATAGCAGTGCTAATTATATTCATCACGTTGCATGTTAAATCACTAAAGCATTTTATCTTATAACAGGAAGTCTGTATTCTTTGGCAGCCTTCATGCAACTCTCCCTTCTTCACCCCCACCACTGGAAACCACAATTTTGATCTATTTTTCTTATAAGTTTGCTTGTTTTTGAAGTATAGTTGACCTATAACAATATATTCATTCCTGGTATAAAACACAATGATTCAATATTTCTATATATTTCAGATGATCCTAAGTCAAGTTACAGTCTGTAAACGCACAGAGATATTCCATAAGGATTGGCTATGTTCTCTGCACTGTACATTCCATACCTGTGGAATGGAATTTGTTTTGCAACCAAATGTTTGTACCTCAATCTCCTCACCTATTTATCTCTTCTCCCACCCCTGTTTCCTCGGGCGAGTACATTTTTATTCTCTGGATAGATGAGTCTGTTTCTGTTTTGCTATCTTTGCTGTTTGTTTTGTTTTTCAGGTTCCATATATAAGTGAACCCATGCAACATTTCTCTTTCTCTGACTTATTTCATTATCAGAGTGGCATTGCTAGATCATATGATAGTTCTATTTTTAAAATTTGAGGAATCACCATACTGTTTTCCACAGTGTCTGCACTAAGTTACACTCCCAACAGTGTATGAAGCTTCCCTTTTCGCCACACCTTCACCAACAGGTGTTGATTATCTTTCTGATACAGGCATTCTGACAGGTGTGAGATGATTTCTTACTGGAATTTTTATTTGCGTTTCCTGATGATTAATGATATTTGGTGTCTTTTTGTGTGCCTATTAATCATCTGTATGTCTTCATTGAAAAAAAAATGTCTATTTCTCATCCTCTGCCCACATTTTAATTGGGTTATTCATTTTTTGACATTGGGTTGTATGACTTCTTTTCATACATTGGTTATTAACCCCTTATCAGATATGCCCTTTGCAAATATCTTCTCCTATTTAACAGGTACCTCAGCCTTATAGTTCAGTCGGTAAAGAATCTTCTGGCAATGCAGGACACCCAGATTCAATCCCTGGGTTAGGAAGATCCCCTGGAGAAGGGCGTGGCAACCCACTCCAGTATTCTTGCCTGAAGAATCCCATGGACAAAGGAGCCTGGTAGGCTACAGTCCATGGAATCGGCAAGAGTCAGACAGGACTTAGCGACTAAACCACCATTAAGACGTGGCCTTTTTGTTTTGTTGATAGTTTCCTTAGCTGTGCAAAAAGCTCTTAGTCTGATGTATTCCCATTTTTAAATTTTTACTTTTCTTCCTCTAAGTAGATAGAACTAAGGGGATAGAACCAAAAACTACTAAGATCAATGTTATAAAGTACACAGACTATGGTTTCTCCTACACGTTTTATGGTTCTAAAAACTGCACTTAAGTTTTTAATCCAATTGAGTTTATTTATATCTGTGATGTGAGAAAGTAATCCAGTTTGATTCTTCTGCATGTGTTAATCCCATTTCCCAACATCATTTATATATTTAAAAACAAAAACAAAAAGAAAACAGACTTTTCCCCATGGTATATTTATGCCTCCTTTGTCATAGAATAAATGCTCATATAAGTATGGGCTCATTCCCGCCCTCCTTATCCTATTCCATTTATCTATGTATCTGCTTTTGAGCCAGTTCTATAATGTTTGATGAAACTGAGGTAGATGTTTTTCTAGAATTCCCTTGCATTCTCTATGATTAAGCCAATGTTGGCAATTTGATCTCTGGTTCCTCTGCCTTTTCTAAACTCAGCTTGGACATCGGGAAGTTCTCAGTTGACATAATGCTGAAGCCCAGCATGCAGGATTTTCAAGCATAACCTTCCTAGCATGAGAGATGAGTGCGACTGTCTGGGGATGTGAACACTTATTCGTACTTCCCTTCTTGGGAATTGAGGTGAATATTGACCTTTTCCAGTCTTGTGGCCACTCCTGGGTTTTCCGGATTTGCTGACATACTGAGTACAGCAATTTGATAGCATCATCCTAAAGAGATGGGAATACGAGATCATCTTACCTGTCTGCTGAGAAACCTGTATGCTGGTCAAGAAGCAACAGTCAGAACCATACATGGAACAATGGACTGGTTCCAAACTGAGAAAGGTGTATGGCAAGGCTGTTTATTGTCACCCTGTTTATTTAAATTATATGCAGAGCACATCATGAGAAATGCCAGGCTGGATGTGTCACAAGATGGAATCAAGTTAGCAGGAGAAACATCAACAACCTCAGATATGTGGATGACACCACGGGCAGAAAGCAAAGAGAAAATAAAGAC
Source organism: Bos mutus (assembly GCF_027580195.1). Classification (NCBI taxonomy): domain Eukaryota; kingdom Metazoa; phylum Chordata; class Mammalia; order Artiodactyla; family Bovidae; genus Bos; species Bos mutus. The sequence continues at coordinate 3,366,259 of NC_091630.1, read as the reverse complement.
CCTCTTGATGAGGGTGCAGGAGAAGAGTGAAAAGGCCAGCTTAAAACTAAATATTAAAAAACTAAAATCATGGCCTCCAGTCCCGTCACCTAATGGCAAATAGAAGGGGAAAAGGTGGAAGCAGTGACAGATCCCCCCTTCTTGGGCTCAAAATCACTGCAGATGGCGACCTCAGCCTTGAAATTAGAAGATGGTTGCTTCCTGGCAGGAAAGCTATGACAAACCTAGACAGTGTGTGAAAAAGCAAAGACAGCTCTGCCAACGAAGCTCCATGTAGCCAAGGCGGTGGTCTTTCAGTAGCTACGCACAGCTTGAGAGCTGGGCCATAAACAAGGCTGAGCACTGAAGAATTGATGCTTTAGAACTGTGGTGCTGGAGAAGACTCTTGAGAGTCCCTTGGACAACAAGGAGGTCAAACCCGTCAATCTTAAAGGAAATCAACCCTGAATACTCATTGGAAGGACTGATGCTGAAGCTCTAATACTTTGGTCACTTGATGCAAACAGCTGACTCACTGGAAAAGACCTGATGCTGGGAAAGATTAAAGGCAGGAGGAGAAGGGGACGACAGAGGATAAGATGGTTGGATGACATCACTGATGCAATGGACATGAACTTGGGCAAACTCTGGGAGATGGTAAGGTTAAGGAGGCCTGGTGTGCTGCAGCCCCTGGGGTCACAAAGAGTTGGACATGACTGGGTGACTGAACAACATACTGTTTGAAGACTGTAGCTGCCAGACCCATGTCCTCATTGTAGAATACTCTCCCGAAAATGGTTCCCACAAGAGTCTGTGTCTGCAGGGTGAGCTCAAGTTGGCACCTGCCTCTCCAGGAAACTCACTCTCCAAGATGAGCAAGTGGGTCTGACCAAGAGCCCTTTCAGATCACTGCTTCTGTCTTGGGTCTCAGGGTGTTAGATATTATGTGCACCCTTTAAAGGTGGAATCTCTACTCGCCACAGCCCTCTATCTCTTTCTAAAATAAGCTGGTCTTGTCTTCAAAATCAAACTTTCTCTGGGTTGGTCTTCCTGGTGCAGGACCCCCAGGCTGGGGAGTCAAGTGCAGGGCTCAGACCCCTCACTGCTAGGGGAGAACCTGTGACTGTAATTATCCTCCTAACAGTGGGCCCTTCATCCAGGGGTAATGGTCTTGACTGTATCATCTCCGTTTCTCATCCCAGGCCCATGGAGGTTCCTTTTTAATATCTTTGGTTATAGAAGATCTTTCTGCAGGTTTTTAGATTTTTCTCATTGATAGTTACTTTGTAAATAATTGTAGTTTAGGTGTGTCCATGAGAGGAAGTGAGCTCAACTATGCCATGTTGGCCCCCTTTATCCAATTATTATCCAACCTCTAAGCTAATTTCCAGTAGTTATGTATGGATGTGAGAGTTGGGCTGTGAAGAAAGCTGAGTGCCGAAGAACTGATGCTTTTGAACTGTGGTGTTGTAGAAGACTCTTGAGAGTCCCTTGGACTGCAAAGAGATCCAACCAGTCCATTCTGAAGGAGATCAGCCCTAGGATTTCTTTGGAAGGAATGATGCTAAAGCTGAAACTCCAGTACTTTGGCCACCTCATGCAAAGAGCTGACTCATTGGAAAAGACCCTGATGGTGGGAGGGATTGGGGGCAGGAGGAGAAGGGGACAGCAGAGGATGAGATGGCTGGATGGCATCACCGACTCGATGGACATGAGTTTGGGTGAACTCCAGAAGTTGGTGATGGGCAGGGAGGCCTGGCGTGCTGCAATTAATTGGGTCACAAAGAGTCGGACATGACTGAACGACTGAACTGAACTGAACTGAAGCTAACTGAGCAGAGACTTTAGTGGCTGCTTATCATAAGAAACAATACTGATTTTACAAAATTGGTTCAACAGAGTCACTAAACCAACAAGAAACACCAACAAAAATAGCACCTATAACAAATCCTGGGGTGGGGAGAAGGGCATGAATTTTGTTTTTGGAGTTTTCATGTTATATTATTTAAAATATTGAATTTTCAACTCAAAATCTGAAGATACAAATAAACAGAATAATATAGACATATGCAGAAAAAGTGAATTTTAAAAAGCAGTCAGTGAAAACAATCCCTGAAGTTGAATAGCACTCTGAAACATACTAAAACCTTCTGTATGCTAAACATACAGAAACCTTCCCTAGAAGTCTCAAAAGTAGATGTCATTCTAAAAATGAATATTTTTAAAAGGAAAAATTGCTTTTTCCTAAGTATAGAATGTTTAATTAATAATTCAAATATATTTGAAAATAAGGATGCCTATCAGATACTTGGACTATGTTGCTTAGAATAAACAATTGTTCATTAATACCAAATAAATTCTGACAACTTAATGACTGACTAAGCAGCAAAAATTAAATATTGGCTTTTCTAAAAATGTAGCTACTGGGATTGTGATATGAGGAATGTAAAGCATAAGACTAATAATTCATAGTGAAAAGTAGAACAAAACCTCAGCTGTTATCAATAACTCTATTTATCAAATTTAATTATATTTCTTGCAGCTGCATGTTCTTTGATTTTGGTGAAGTAATCGATGTATTATTTTTCAAAAAATTGATTCTAGTTCATAATTGTGTCAATGTTAAATAAGATACAGTGTTTTATCTCCTTAGCTTGGTATAAACTTCCACAGTTAAAATGCTTTTTTTCAGTATAGCTACTGACAATGGGTAATGTTCTAAAGTGATGTTGAAAGAAAAAGATATCCTACCTCATCACACATTGTATGAATTTCTCCAAGTTTTTATTTGTATAGTTCTTTTGAAATTTTCAAGGAAACATGATCAATACAAAGCAAAGAATGTTTATATTTTTGTTGATACTGAAGAAATCAAGGCCACACACATGTAGTTTTAAAAACCTTAATCTCAAGAAAAAAAAAAGAGATAAAAAAATAAAATCCTTAATCTCAATAGCCTAATCTTTAGGTTAAAAATGAAAAAAAATATTGTTTTTCATTTGTTCTTTCATTTAGGTTAAGCAAGTATGTGTTCATAGAATATAAAAAATCATTTGCAGTTTTATTAACAGAAAATGAAATGAAAACTGCAACACGACATAAAGCTTATCTCATGAGCACATATTGAGTAATGTCAGGGGACCACGTGTAAATAGCCACTGAATAAATGTACATAGATTAAGGACTAGAGTGCATAGACAGGTTGGTGTGTGAGATTTGCAAGATGCTGAAGACTGTGCAGGAGGCTAATGTTCAGTGGCACCATGGATGATGCAGCACATGTTGTTTTCAAAGATTTCAGTAGTAAGTTAAATTTTCTATTTGTTGATTTCACATTTTTAGAGAGTAACACTTTAGTTTTCATATCTCTAAAGTTAATGATTTCTTTTATCTCATATATATGTATCTCCCTCCCTCCTCTCTCTCTCTCTCTATATATATGCTGCTAAGTCGCTTCAGTCGTGTCTGACTCTGTGCAACCCCTTAGACGGCAGCCCACCAGCCATCCTGGGATTCTCCAGGCAAGAACACTGGAGTGGGTTGCCAGTTCTTTCTCCAGTGCATGAAAATGAAAAGTGAAAGTTAAGTTGCTCAGTCGGGCCCGACTGTTAGCGACCCCATGGACTGCAGCCCACGAGGCTCCTCCATCCATGGGATTTTCCAGGCAAGAGTACTGGAGTGGGGTGCCATCGCCTTCATATATATATATATATATGTAATATATAAAACAATAAACCAGTGACTGAACATTCAAGGGAAAAAAATTAATGTGAAAAGCAAACACCAATCACCATTATTTAATAAAGTCATCCTGCTATCCAAGACATCATTCTAAATCTCTTTACCTGTTGTATGTCTCTTAATACTCTCAACATTCTTATAAGATGTTTGTCAAGGCTGTATATTGTCACCCTGTTTATTTAACTCATATGCAGAGTACATCATGAGAAACTCTGGACTGAAAGAAACAAAAGCTGGAATCAAGATTGCCCGGAGAAATATCAATAACCTCAGATATGCAGATGACACCACCCTTATGGCAGAAAGTGAAGAGGAACTCAAAAGCCTCTTGATGAAAGTGAAAGTGGAGAGTGAAAAAGTTGGCTTAAAGCTCAACATTCAGAAAATGAAGATCATGGCATCCGGTCCCATCACTTCATGGGAAATAGATGGGGAAACAGCGGAAACAGTGTCAGACTTTATTTTTCTGGGCTGCAAAATCACTGCAGATGGTGACTGCAGCCATGAAATTAAAAGACGCTTACTCCTTGGAAGGAAAGTTATGACCAACCTGATAGCATATTCAAAAGCAGAGACGTTACTTTGCCAACAAAGGTCCGTATAGTCAAGGCTATGGTTTTTCCTGTGGTCATGTATGGATGTGAGAGTTGGACTGTGAAGAAGGCTGAGTGCCGAAGAATTGATGCTTTGGAACAGTGGTGTTGGAGAAGACTCTTGAGAGTCCCTTGGACTGCAAGGAGATCCAACCAGTCCATTCTGAAGGAGATCGGCCCTGGGATTTCTTTGGAAGGAATGATGCTAAAGCTGAAACTCCAGTACTTTGGCCACCTCATGCGAAGAGTTGACTCATTGGAAAAAACTCTGATGCTGGGAGGGACTGGGGGCAATAGGAGAAGGGGACGACACAGGATGAGATGGCTGGATGGCATCACTGACTCGATGGACGTGAGTCTGAGTGAACTCCGGGAGTTGGTGATGGACAGGGAGGCCTGGCGTGCTTCAATTCATGGGGTCGCAAAGAGTCGGACACAACTGAGCGACTGATCTGATCTGATCTGATCTGATTTTGATTCCAGTATTGAGATTAAGAAGCTGAAATATAAGTGAGCTAAGTTCATTGATTATTGAAGGAAAACGTTTATTGAGTTACAACACTGCAGCATTCACTGAACCTGTGGTGGGTATGCAATAATAAATAAGACTGCCAGTGTCCCTATTTTTCAGTGATAACAAACTATACGAAGAAAACAAAAAGATGAAAGGAGTATGTAATAGGCAAAACTTGGATAAACTGTTGGGACAATAACTTGTCCAAAGTCACACAGTTACTTAACGTATGCTGTGATTTGAACTCAGTTCCGTGGGGGTGGAGACTTTGTTCCCTCTTTATCACTGTTGCTTTGTCAGAATATCACGTAACTACTTGATGAATATAAGGAGGAATGGCTAATATCTATTGGTGGTGTGTCATGCATTGCACTATATGATTTCTGTAATATTTTTAAATATTCATAAGAACACTAATGTTATTTGTAAGACTTTTGAATTCAGATTTTACAGCAGCAAAATAAATTGTTCAAGTTTGCACTGATTGTTTAGGACTTGTATTTTAAATTGATGTCTCTCAAAGTCCCAAATGAGGAGTGTCTCACTAATGTTCATTTGAAGTAAAGCTTTTTATTCCTCGCAGGTCTGAGTGTTAGGGGAAGTACACTGATTGAAACTGCCCACCCTGACCAGGCACCATAGTAACCATTTGCATGAGTTGTTTTATGACAGGAGATCCTGATAAGGAATACAGAACTAATAAGCCACCAGCAACCGGAAGAGTTCGGGAAAGGTCTAAAGGAGACATCGTGTGTCCCTCCACTTCCCAAAATCCCTCTCGCTAGCATCCATCTTGGCTGAGCTATGCATGCGCCACCGGGAAAGACTCTGAATTAGCATGATTGGCCAAAGACCACCCGGAAACGAATTCCCATCACCATAAAACCCGAGACTGCGAGCCACGCAGCAGAGCAGTTCTCCTGGGTTCCCTTACCCTACTGCTCTCCACCCGGGTGCCCTTTCCCAGTAAAATCTCTTGCTGTGTCAGCACATGTGTCTCCTCGGACAATTCATTTCCAAGTGTTAGACAAGAGCCCAGTTTCAGGCCCTGGAAGGGGTCCGCCTTCCTGCGACATGAGGATATTGCCATTTGTGAGTCCTGATGGGAGGATGTAGGAAAGAGCCATATTCTTTTCTCCTCAAATCTGGATGTTTACCTAAAACAGTCACCAGGACTAGTGACCTGAGGAGAAGAGGAATTTACAACACTACCAGAATGCATTAATCCATTAATAGAGGAAAAAAAGAAATCACAAAAGTGTTAGCTACATAAATCTAAAATTGAAAACATGTCATAGCATAGATTAAGAGTGAAAATACCCCCATTGGTTCAAATGGTATGCCTTAATGTATAGAATCACATTTTTAATGATTAATGAGTTATTATCATTAATGTGTATGCCCCATAGAAGGAGAGAAAACTTGGATTGGGCCCATTCTGGCTCTTGTGATATGGAATAACAATGGATAAATCCTAAAGAAATCCACTTTGGCAATGAAGTTGCCAAAAAAAAAAAAAAAAAAAAAGGACAGAAATTTAAAATTGTGCTTTGCTTTCTGTATTATAAATATTTTAAATTCTGGCATATTTTAAATTCTGGCATATTATAATAAAATTGATTCTAATATGTAACTCTCAAAACCATTATGATTTCATATATAAATTATATAAAACATTGTTTTTAGTGTACTATGTGATATATGTATTTGATGTCTTGACAATGATTGCTGTTATACCTTATATAATCTAAGCAAAGTTAGAAAATCTGTTGACATTTCAGCCTCTGGCCAGGAAATGCTTCAAGGCTGAAGATAAATCACTGTTAAGTGCGGGGATCAGCTAATAGGAACGGAATGCCTTATCCTCCATATTTTCATGAACCCCTCATTAAACATGCTTTGAGGACACACTGCAAAACTGGCAAGCCAGGATAGAGCCGTAGGCTGTTTCACATCAGCTCGAACAGTAATTTGGTTTGCTGCAACACAGAAGATATCCATCAGCTGCTTTCTTAGAAGAAATGCATCAAAATATTCTTTTGATTTGCTTTTGACTCGAAAATGTAGTCCCCCATTTCCCATAACACAATGAAATTATTTGTTCTCCACATTCCCCAAATTTTCAAAGACCAGATATACTGTAGAAGAGTCTAATGTGTTCTCTTCAGTTTGGTTTCCCTACTCCGTGACTGATTCAGCCTCCTACATCGCGCTGCTGCTGCTGCTAAGTCGCTTCAGTCGTGTCGTACTCTGTGCGACCCCATAGATGGCAGCCCACCAGCCTCCCCCTTCCCTGGGATTCTCCAGGCAAGAACACTGGAGTGGGTTGTCATTTCCTTCTTCAATGCATGAAAGTGAAAAAATAAAGTGAAGTCGCTCAGTCGTGTCTGACTCCTAGCGCCCCATGGACTGCAGCGTACCAGGCCCCTCCGTCCATGGGATTTTCCAAGCAAGAGTACTGGAGTGGGGTGCCATTGCCTATATATCTATTGCATTTTTGGAGAAGGAAATGGGAGCCCACTCCACTACTCTTGCCTAGAGAATCCCGTGGACAGAGGAGCCTAGGAGGCTGCTGTCCATGGTGTTGCACAGAGTCGGACACGACTGAATCAACTTAGCATGCATGCATGCACTGGAGAGGGAAATGGCAACCCACTCCAGTGTTCTTGCCTGGAGAATCCCAGGGATGGGGGAGCCTTGTGGGCTGCCATCTATGGGGTCGCAGAGTCGGACACGACTGAAGCGACTTAGCAGCAGCAGCAGCAGTGCGTTTTTTAAGTGCTACGCTCAAACGTTGGCACTGGATTTACAATGGTGAACAAAACTGATTACTATTTCTGTTCTCATGGAGACTCCTTGTCAAGGAAAATCTATAGCCAAACTAATTTTTCTATTCACATTAAATTCTTACATACTTCCTGCCTACTTTAATTTTTCAAGTGGCCTATGGATTTTTGTTCAAGTCCTAAGACTCTGTATACACAAACATAGTCAAGGAATTGTGAATGAACAAACAAGTTCAAAGTGGCAAATAGAAATGAGCAGTGATGTGAAAGGCAGATAATCTCACTCACGCAAACATCCAAAGATAAACCAGAAATGATTAAAAATACGGTGTCAACTTCTTGCTTCTCTTTAGTTAGATAAAAATGCAGAGACAAAGACTATTCACTAGCATGCTTATTTATAGTTCTAGGATAAGACTAGGTGGGACGAACATAATCTATCACCTAATAGTTTATTGCCTGTGATCACTGCATTTTTTATGATTCTCGTCTTTCACGCACATCGATTTCTCTCATGTTGCAACTCAAGGACTGTAAATGATGAATTATAGTGTTCACAATTAAGCCATTAAGGCAACATAGTCTTATGATAATATGAAAATATATTTTAAAGCAAGTTCCAAGTGAAGAAGTGGAAGTTCATTTTTCTATTCTTTTCTGTGACAATAATATCAAGATCCCATACAGACCTAATTCCAAGTCTATGCTCACCAATATCACCATTTACAGTGGTTCTTGAATGCAAGTTTCCTTTTATTCCTGACATCTGCTTCTCTAAGATTTCCAGTTGTTTAAAAACATCTTATAGATGGAAACTGGACTTGTGTTTAATTTCTAAAATTTAAAGATAACATTTCCTAATACTTATTTAAATAAATATTTATTTAAATTATTTATTTATTCAAGTAATTTAAATAAGTAATTAAATAAGTAATAATAAAGCATTTTGAGAATCCTATCATACAATTAATTGGGGAAAGCAAGGGAAAAGAGTGTTGTTTTGCTTATTTCTTTCTTAATATGTGTTTTGTCCACGAGTTTTTGCATTTTTTTCAGCAGGGTTTGCTTGATATTACATTCATAAAACATCCATTGATTAAGTGATCCACAAATATTTTGTGAGCATTTATTATGAGCTAGCCAAAATTCTGATTTCTGAAATTAAAGTTTTTGATTTCACTCTGTATGGGATGTAAAGATAGGTAATAAGGATATCCACGTGCCAAAGGAAGGACTGAAAGCCGTGAGGATTGGTAGGAGAAGTACTTAACCCAGCCGTGTATCCCCTTAGATCTTACCCTGATCTGCTAAGCATCAACCCACACTCATCTGATGTGTGCAAAATTTATCCGTCACTTGGTAAACAGCATATAATACGGCTGAGATATATACTTTCTACTTCAATGTATATACCCCCAAATATATATTTTAATATATACTATATACATAATACTAGTGAATATACACTGGTGAGTGTTTATATAAATGAATACACATATATACACGTAAAATGTGAGAGATATCTAAAGACTGGATTGAGCCAGGTCTTCAGATAATTTCAATTTTTGGGTTACAGTGCTTTTGACCGTCATGGATCTGCCTCTACTGGTTTGAAGTGTTGTCATTTCACCCTTAGTGTGCTTTGAGGCATATGTACATCAAATTCATATAAAACAAGTTTTATGATTTTCTTTATTGCAATGGCATTTTGAATGATATCATCTCCCACATCACATAGAATCTTCTTGCAAAAAAATGCTATTGAGTTGGGAGTGGGAAAATTATTCTCATGAACCAAGACAATACTTTAAATCTTTTGAAACCAGTAAAAATACTGGTTTTAAAAATACTCATTTTTAAAAATACTCATTTTTTTTTATTTTACCATTGCTTTAGCCACCTGGAATTTTATAATAGAATAATTGCTTTACTTTTTTATAAGCATTTTTTTCAAATGTTTTATTTTCTTATGTATATTTTTTTAAACATTTAAAATTTTACTATCCTACTTTTATTATGAGGGTATCTGCTAATCCATATTTATGGTGTTAGACAATAGAATATTTTAAAGTTGTTGATTACACATTTCCAATAAAAGTAATCTGGGCTTCCTTCCATTCAATCCTATTCTGCTGGGGTACAGAGTAACCTCTCACGGCAGAAGACAAGTTCAATTTGTCAATTTAATGACAGAGGTACAAAGAGAATATATCTGGTCTAAGGATATGAAGAGATTTTGTGTTTCTTGTCAGTGTGGAATCAAACAGAGAAGGAAACCAGAGCATCTGTATTTTCAAAAAGGATTTTGGTTTTACTTCATTGAGTTCTTTTCACTGTGGGTTGACTCATAGTCTCTGCATTGTTAGAGCACTTCACTTCCTTTTGATTTATTTTTACCTGCTCAGCACTCTTCAGTGACCATGCAATGTTTCACACTAATAAAGGCTTCTTTATTGGTTGAATTCAGTAATTCTTTGGTAAAAGTGACGGTTGGAAGTGACAGCTCAGAGAAGAGTATCGAGAAGACATGGATGATGAGAAGACTTCAGTTAAAAGGTCTGAGTCTCATCTTTTTCTCACCTGAGTCTATGTGTGTGTGTATGTGCCAATCAGTTTTTAGCTTATAAATATAATACATTCAGAGGGCTTGGGATAACCAGGAAAACAAGAGAAAGCATGGTAGAATAGGAGCAAGCATGTGCGTTAGGAACGTTCTCTCCATTCAAGTTCACTAGCAAAATCATTTAGGCCATTTGAAAATTTTACCCTATTGACTATTGTTTGATAATTGTTATGTTAGATGTGAGTTCAAGAGCTTCAGACATGGAAATGATTTCTCTGTATCTTGAATTTTGATGAATCTGCTTCCAAAATAAGCAAATTATACTCTGCCTTCACTTTTAAAATAACTAGCAATAACCATAGAATCAGGTTCAATGTTCTGTAATGTTCTGCTGAAAAAACATATATGATTTTCTTGTAATTAAATTACTCTTGCTATTTAGTACCCTTAACATCAGCTATATTTGCAATCAATTTGGGCTGCATATGTAAAATATCACTTGAAGCGGTTAAGAATAACTTTTTTTTTTTTTTTTTTGTAACATCAGAGGCTCTTTGCAGGATGTTTATACTTAACATTATTGCATGATCTACGCTTAGAAGAGGAAATGTTGAAGAAATGGGCATTGGTGTACATATCCGTACTTGTGCTGAAAAGGACACACGTCAGTGCCACGTCGCTATCAGAGACAGAAAAGTGGCAACTTTGCTGACTGGCAAAATACTGGCCCTTCTCACTCTAATTTGATGGGTTATGCTTTGGGAAATGTGAGAAGATACTTTTCACCGGAAAGTGAAAAAGGAAACAAACGAATAAATCTGTTGATAATGAAGACATTCTTCATAGCTAAGAAAAACAATGATAAACACACAGAGCAAGTATTTTAAAAGTTCACCAAATCCATGGTCTTGGATAAAACTTAAAGTTACTTGTAAACAAATTTAAAGAATGAATGAACCTTTGTTTATAATAATATGAATAAGAAATTGCAGCCATTGTTTAGAGATGTGGAATTGAGGGGTGCAGCTTTAGTTTGGGATATTTCCAAAACATTTAGCTTACCAAGCAAAGAACAGAAAATTTTCTTTGAAGATATATGGCTTATTTACATGAAAATACAAACTGTAAAGTGTCTCTATTTTCATAACAATTTCCCATCAAGCCCTTATTGCATACAGTTTATAGATAAAGTGATCAGAATTTCTTTAACTTCTGGAATTTTTTGACTTGAGCAACAAATTTTTCTTTCAATGTGATCAATCAAAAAATTGATCATATTCACATAATATAAATAACTAATAAACAAAAAAATAAAAGAAAATATACTTAGTAAAGAATACCATAAAACAGTCTCAGTTCAGTTCAGTCTCTCAGTCGTGTCCGACTCTTTGCGACCCCATGAACCACAGCACGCCAGGCCTCCCTGTCCATCACCAACTCCCGGAGTTTACTCAAACCCATGTCCATCGCCTTTGGAAAAGGCAATACATACAAATTATCTTCAACACAAAAATTCCTCATTAGAAATTGTTCATGTTACTTGCATAACACTTAATATAGTTTTGTTGACAGTGACAGAAAGTGAAAGTGAAAGTCACTCAGTCCTGTCCAACTCTTTGCAACCGCATGCACCATAGCCCACCAGGCTCCTCTGTCCATGGGATTCTCCAGGCAGGAACACTGGAGTGGGCAGCCATTCCCTTCTCCAGGGGCTCTCCCCCATCCAGGGATGGAATCCAGGTCTCCTGCATTGCTGGAGGATTCTTGACCATTTGAGCCACCAGGGAAGCCCAGTGACAGAAAATAAAACATTATTCATTATTTTTATTGCTGGGTTAACATTCAATATAGACTATTTCTTTCTTTCTTTTTTTTTTTTTTTTTTAAAGAATAACCTGAATAACCATCTTGATTTTGAAGGCTATAAAGGGAAATTTTCAGGCTGCTTCTACTATTTATTTTAAATCTAGCTCCCCAAATTTAGCTCACATTTGTGTTCCCAAAATTTAGAATATTTTGCCTTCCATTATCAGTCTAGGTCTATACCAAATAGAAATTGATGTACAGAAAAACTTTATGATGCTTTATATCATAACATTTTGGGCTGAGATTAAACAGGAGAAACTTGCAGCTTCAATGTTTAACCTGAAAGTTTGATTTTTTTCCCCCAACAGTTTTCAATCAAGAGATATTTTTAAATAAATTCTAACTTATTTTGGGACTCTATCAAACTTAATTTCTGTGAAGAAATGTGTCATTATTCCTTTCTTATGAACGCATCTTTTGTGCATTCAAACTTTTGAATGCCTCTTTTGTGTAAATAATCTTGAATTTTAATAAAGAGTAAAGTGAAGTGAAGTTGCTCAGTCATGTCGACTCTGCGACCCCATGGTCTGTAGCTTACCAGGCTCCTCCATCCATGGGATTTTCCAGGCAAGAGTACTGGAGTGGGTTGTCATTTCCTTCTCCAGGAGATCTTCCCAACCCAGGGACTGAACCCAGGTCTCCCACATTGTAGGCAGACCAGACGCTTTACCATCTGAGCCACCAGGGAAGTCATAATGAAGTGTAAAAGCAGAAGCTGGAAATTTCAGACAGATACAGTATTCTTTATTACAGGATTATCAAACAATAAATTGGGAAACTTCTTTGGGGCTAGGGTGGGATTTTGCTACTTCTACATAGACAGTATTTTTCACCTTGTCATGAAAAAGAAAGACTGGACGATTTCACTGAGATCGTGGCATCTGGTCTATGACTTCATGGCAAGCAGAAGGGGACAAGGGGGAGGTAGTGACAAGTCTCCTCTTCTTGGGCTCAGAATCACTGTGGATGGTGACTGCAGCCAGGAAATCAGATGACTGCCTCTTGGCAGGAAAGCTATGACAAACACAGACAGTGTGTTAAAAAAAGCAAAGACATCACTTGGACAGCAAAGGTTCATCTAGTCAAAGCTATGGTCTTCCCTGTAGTCATGTATGGCTGTGAGAGTTGGACTATAAAGAAAGCTGAGCACTGAAGAATGAATGCTTTTGAACTGTGGTGTTGGAGAAGACTCTTGAGAGTCCCTTGGACTGCAAGGAGATCCAACCAGTCCCTCCTAAAGGAAATCAGTCCTGAATATTCACCGGAAGAACTGATAATGAAGCTGAAGTTACAATACTTTGACCATCTGATGTGAACAGCTGACTTATTGGAAAAGACCCTGATGCTGGGAAAGATTGAAAGCAGAAGAAGAGGGTGACACAGGATGAGATGTGTGGATGGCATCACCAATTCAAAGGACATGAAGTTGGTCAAACTCCAGGAGATGGTGAGGGTCAGGGAAGCCTGGTGTGCTGCAGTCCATGGGGTCATGAAGAGTTGGACACAACTTGATGACCGAACAACAACAAAGATTCCATACTTACACATGAAAGAATGTCAGGTAATAATAAAACACATGTTCTTTCACTAAATTGGGTGATTGTAATTACTCAGAGAGTAGACATTTTCACTGCTGAAGCCTTAATCAGTCGACCTAATTAATATTTTGTGTTTCCCTATGTGATTGCACAAGACCTCTAGGCTTTAAGATGGTCCAACTTGCAGTAATAATAAGCCTGTAGAAAGTAATCAATACTCAACTAATCAAATATTTAAGTGCAAGCAGACACCTTATTGTCCATCATTTAGATAAAAATCCATGTAACTGTGAAGTACAACTGAAACAATTACACATTTGAAATATGATTCTGCTAGAATTCATTACAATATTCTGATTCTTCATCATGTGCTGTTCTACTGCATACATTGATATTGGGAAGACCTCATTAATTATACTGAGAGAGCAATGGATAAGGGTTGTAGTACCCTATCATTAGTGGCTATGGAGGAAAGCTAAAGTGTCATTTTCAATTCCTTTAACACTGAGTATTAGAATAACATAAAGATTAAAAGCTTAATGCTAGTATAATTGTCACTTTTTAAAATACATCCAAAGCCTTTCAGTCTAAGGAATAGGATGTTTGGACTGCTCACGTTTTTGTACAGCAATGCAGCTGACATGATGAAATCACTAAATCTGAGTCATCTCTTCTCAAGTGACAAAGGAAGATATATCTGTTTAAGCTTTAGAGTGGAAGGAAACATCCATTCTCACTGTGGGAAAAAGTTAATTTTATCAGCATATGTAAAAGATTATTTCCAAATGCAGACATGAAACAGAGTAACATATTTAATCAGACTGTAGAATTACGTTTTGTCCTAAACTGACAAGAACTGTGACTGCATAATTAAATAATAATAGTGTTAGCTCCTTGTTTTATAAAATGTTTGCAAATAGAGAAGTATAGTAGTTCCTCCTTATTCATGGGGGACACCAAGACCCTCAGCAGATGCCTGAACCAAATGCTTAACCAGGGTTAGGACAGGACCAAACCCTTACTATGCTTTTTCCTATACATACATATCTACAACAAAGTTTAATTTATAAATTAGGCATGGTGAGAGATTAACAACGAAGTAAAGTCACTCAGTCATGTATGACTCTTTGCAATCCATCGACTATAGCCTGCCAGGCTCCTTTGTCCATGGAATTTTCCAGGCAAGAATACTGGAGTGGATTGCCATTTCCTTCTCCAGTGGATCTTCCTGACCCAAGGGATAAAACCTTGGTCTCCTGCATTGCAGGTGGATTCTTTACCAGCTGAGTCACCAGGGAGCCATCTTCATGTATGATGGGACTCAAAATAATAATAGGGGACAGAAACCAAAGCTATTAAAGAACAATTTTGTGGAGTAAAACATGAATGATCCCTGAAAAAGAAGCTGGCCTCTGATATTCCAATTCCCCAGACATTTTTGTGACCACTGTCCTTTTGAAGCATGGGTCTGTTACAACAGTAATTACAAGGTACAGAGGAAATGGGTATATCTTGATAAAACAATAATTTTCCCTATATAATTACATTTTTTTAAAGCATTTTACAATTTTACTTTGTCTTTTTCAGTCATGGCATGGACACTCTTGACTGGCTTGTCTCCCCATTACAGCTATTTTCTTGGGCAATGCTAATGTTTGTCAACTCAGGCCTATGGGATTCAATCCCATGACCTAAAGGGGCTTGGAGAGATGTTTCCTGGACTTGACTCTGTTGTCTATTGCTGAGTAACAAATTACTGCAGATTTATTGGCTGCAAAGAACATAAGCGTGTCTCAGAGTTTCTGTTGTTAGAATCCAGACGTGCCTTAGTTGGGCCTGCGTCTTTCAGGTCTTCCACAAAGATAAAATCTAGGGCTGGCCAGGCTAAGCTCTCATTTGAAAGGCAGACTGAAGAATAACAGTTGCCAAACTCACCTTCTTATAAACGAAATTACAGTTCCTCCAGAACCACTGGAACAGGATCCTCTGTTTCTCGTAGACTCTTGGTGGGGGCATGCCCTCAGTTCCTTGCCACTTGGGCCTTGCCATTTGGGCCTCTCCAAGATGGTGCCTCACTTCATCAATGACCGCAATAGCATGAGGAAAGTCATTGTATTATGTTTATAATCCTTTGACAGAAATGGCATGCCATCACTTTCTTAGGAGCACAGAGGATTAAAGCAGGATCTGAACACCGGGGAGCAAGGCTATCTGGGAGACATCCTGCTGCTGCCAAGTCGCCTCAGTCGTGCCCGACGCTGTGCGACGCCACAGACGGCAGCCCGCCAGGCTCCCCCGTCCCTGGGGTTCTCCAGGCAAGAACACTGGAGTGGGTTGCCACTTCCTTCTCCAATGCATGAAAGTGAAAAAGGAAAGTGAAGTCGCTCAGTCATGTCGGGCTCTTAGTGACCGCATGGACTGCAGCCCACCAGGCTCCTCCGTCTGTGGGACTTTCCAGGCAAGAGTACTGGAGTGGGGTGCCATCGCCTTCTGTACTAGAGTCAATGACTTTCCAGGTGGCTCATTGGTAAAGAATGTGCTTGCCAATGAAGGTTCAATCACTGGGTCAGAAAGAGCCCCCGGAGGGGGAAATAGCTACCCATTCCAGTATTTTTTTTCCTGGAGAATTCAATGGATAGAGGAGCCTGGTGGGCTATAGTCTATGGGGTCACTAAGAGTCGGACATGACTAAAGCGACTGAGCACACATTTCCAAAAAATTTCCTAATTTCTCAAAACCTCAGGCTTTGTTGGTTTGCATATAAAAGACCTACCCACAGGCAAATGGTTTGCTATCTCTACAAATTCACTAATTCTGGGAGGTTAGTTAAGCCCTTCTCTGGATGTGTAGGTCCTAATATATCAAGACATCATATAGAAAGTAACAAAGCATGATTACTTTACTTTAATATTCTCAATGCTGTCTGCCAGACTTGGTTGGTCCAGTATTAATCTTATAAGGTAAAGGAACTGCATTTAGTTGATCAGAACAGCAAAGTGACTTAAAACATGGAAATCCAGCTGCCTGGGTTTGAATACTAATTATGCCACTTGTTGGCCGCATTCAGATGGTTTTAGATCGTCTCTGAAAGTCAGTGTTCCTGCTTGTATAATGAGGATAGTCATAGTTCTTACTTGATATATTTGTTCTAGCATTAAATATAAAAATGTATTTACACTAATTAGCCCAGTATCTTATAACTAGTGAGTTTTCAGTAGATATTAACTATTGTCATTACCACCATCATTGAAAGTGAAAGTGAAAGCCGCTCAGTCATTTGCGACGCCATGGACTATATGGTGTGTGGAACTCTCCAGGCCAGAATACTGGAGTGGGTAGCCATTCCTTACTCCAGGGGATCTTCCCAACCCAGGGATCGAAGCAGGGATGGAACCAGCTGAGCTGCCAGGGAAGCCTACTACTGTCATCATTAATAGTATTTTGATTTCTAAGGCCCAGAACTACTGTTTAAGCATTTGTACATCTTTTTTGTTTTTAATTTAACTAATTAATTTGTTTTACTTTACAATATTGTATTAGTTTTGCCATACATTGCCTTGACCTGCCATGAGTGCTTTTGTACATCTTTATCTTCCTATCATGGTTCAGAGCAAGACAGATACAAAGTAGCATGGAAATGTACTTGAAAAAAAAAATCAAAGGAAGAAAGTAAAAACAGGAAATACAGTGGTTTATGGGAAGAGATGTGATTAGAAAAGGGAAAAAATGAAGAAGCTGGACATAATGGCTGTGAACAGCGCCTTGTCTGAGACTCTCCATCCACTTTGCCTGCCCATTGCTTTCCCCCACATTCTTTGGGACCCTGCTGTTCAACACACATCACCATCTCTCAATATTTGTGTGTCTCCTTCCGTGATATATGACTGCCATAGATTCTGAGCTTCTTAAGGATAAACCAGGCTCAGGGCAAATGTGACTATCAGAATAATTGAACTCTGAATCTCTTTTTTTTTTTTTATATAAATTTATTTATTTTAATTGGAGGCTAATTACTTTACAATACTATATTGGTTTGGCCATACATCAACATGAATCCTCCACAGGTGTACACGTGTTCCCCATCCTGAACCCCCCTCCCGTACCATCCCTCTGGGTCATCCCAGTGCACCTGCCCCAAGCATCCTGTTATCCTGCATCGAACCTAGATTGGCGATCTGTTTCACATATGATATTATACATGTTTCAATGCCATTCTCCCATCTCGTATTAACATCAGTGTGTGTGAGAGGGTTGCTCAGTCGTGTCTGACTCTTTGTGACCCTGTGGACTGTAACTCTCCAGGCTCTTCTGTCCATGGGATTCTCCAGGCAAGAATGCTGGAGTCGGTTGCCATTTCCTTCTCCAGGGGATCTTCCCAACCCAGGGATTGAAATCGGATAATAGCAGTATCAATAATAGCAACTAAAACAAAGCATCAATAACAGTGTCAAAGGCTGAAAAATAGTGTTGAAGCAGGAAATGTAATAAAATGTGGAGAACTCTCTTCTGGTGATAGCTGAGACTTATATATGAGACTCAAGTTTTTTTGTGTTTTGTTTTCATTGTATTCGGTAAATCTGGTGAAGGAATTTTGCAATTTTTCGCCCCTTTCTCAGGATGAGCAGTGCCAGATTCCTTAAGCTTCTGCGTCCAGAATGCCAAGAGTATTATGGTCAGTTCACCACTTGGTTTCCACTGACAGTATTGGAAATTAGAAAGACTTAGCCCCTTATTTTCACTACACTTGAGTATAGGATTTTTTTTTTTTTTTTTTAGGTAAACAAGCATACAGACCTTTTGCCCTTAAACTTCTGCTCTCCTTCCCCTTTCACTTCAAGCTATTTTAAACACACTAACACTTAAACACGCGTTGCCCCTAACAGAGACTCCCGCTGCCTTCTGCTTTATTCCCTTTATAATAGCTATTTTATTCTCCCCTGCCTGTCCCAGTACCACAGCCGTGGCCAGGGTGTGTTGTGAAGGAGGCGTGTGTTTGCAGGAACAGGAAAGATAACTGTGACCGCCTGCTGGATGGACTTCTTACTTGCGGCTCTTCTGATTATGGGTGCAGGGATGATGTAGCTCTCAGAAAGACCTAAGATTAAGCCTGCTCAGAGGGAAACGGAGCTGGGTATCAAGACAGCACAGGACAGAATTGATGCATTACCGACGGTACTTACGTTACCTCAGCAGTGTATACAGAAACCCCAGTTTCCCCAAATTTATTGTATCTGGCAAGTCTCCCGCTGCGTTGATCACAGCAGAGGAGAAAGCCTAGTGAAATTTCCAATCTGAGAGACAGTGTTTTCTTCGCGGGCTTTCTATAACATATTTGTTGACAGCCTCCTGTTGTGCAATTTCCACTTGCTCCAAAGATTTATCTTCTCCCCGATCAAATCCAAGGCTACTTTTTAGGGAAAGAAAAAGAATTGAAAAAAAAAAGTAGAATTCTGTCACGGTCCCAGCCCATTTATGGTAGGAGAGAAAAAGCACTGGGCAAGGAGAGAAGGGCAATACCAGGGGGCAGGTAGACTTGGAGTGGGCAGCAGACGCTGTGTTGGAGAGCAAGCCCAGGGTGATACCAGCTCCTCCTTCTCCTCCGCTTCCTCTTCGCCACCCTCTCCTCCACTATCTCGCTCTCTCTTCAAAGCTTAAAAGACCTTCTTCTAGTTTTTCAGACATTAATCTATTTTAGCCATTTTAATTTTATGAGATAGATGCAATTTATAGTCCTATTTTTTAGATTAAAACAAATATATTATCAACTTTAAATACCTTGTTCAGCATAATCCCAAAGTTTTGGAGGCGAATCTTTAACCAGCATTCCCAGTGCATGCCTGCTCAGTCGTTCAGTCATGTCTTGACTCTTTGAGACCCTATGGACTGTAGCTCACCTCTGTCCATGAGATGCTCCAGGCAAGAATACTGGAGTGGGCTGCCATTTCCTTATCCAGTTTTCCCAGTAGTTATTTATAAATACACCCTTAAAAACTGCCTAACTGAATGCTCTTTGATACTCTTTACCAAATATTGATATTTTTGTTGTTGTTGTTCAGTCACTAAGAAGTGTCTGACTCTTTGCAACCCCATGGACTACAGCATGCCAGTCCTCCCTGCCCCTCACTATCTTAAAGAGTTTGCCCAAGTTCACATCCACTGAATCAGTGATGCTTTCAAACCATCTCATCCTCTGCCACCCTCTTCTCCTTTCACCTTCAATGTTTCTCAGCTTCAGGGTCTGACCAATGAGTCAGCTGTTTGCATCAGGTGGTGAAAGTGTTGGAGCTTCAGCTTCAGCATCTGTCCTTCCAATGAATATTCAGGGATGATTTCCTTTAGGATTGACTGCATTCGGATATATGTATCTTGGTTTTACACTGTGTTGGGAAGATCCCCTGGAGTAGCGAATGGCTACCCACTCCAGTATTCTTGTCTGGAAAATTCCATGGACAGAGGAGCCTGGAGGGCTAGAGTCCATGTGGTTGCAAAGAGCTGGACACAGATGAGTGACTGAGCACCACCATCTTGGTTTCAAAGGGAATGTTTGGGCAAATATAAACTTAGAGCCAATCAAGAAACAGAATAAGGAGCTTAAATCTAGAGGTAACATTGACCTGTCATCAGAGGTTGCTTTGAATCCCTTCCCTGGTGGCTCAGGTGGTAAAAATCTGCCTGCGGTGCACAAGGTCTAGGTTCGATCCCTGCATCAGGAAGATCCCCTGGAGAAGGGAGTGGCAGCCCACTTCAGTATTCTTGTCTGGAGAATCCCAGGGACTGAGGAGTCTGGCTGGCCACAGTCCCTAGGGTCACAAAGCGTCGGACGACTGAGCGACCTTCACTTTCACTTTTCTATCTGTTAACCATTAGTGTAGTCTTGGATATAGTACTTCAGTTCGGTTCAGTTCAGTCGCTCAGTCGTGTCCGACTTTTTGCAACCTGGAGTAGGAAATGGGCAATGAACATATAAATACTAAATAAATAAATATTAACTTGTTTTTAATAAAACATCTTAAATTCTGATGACTATGTTATGCATAATAGATACATTCTAAATTTGTTATTTTCTTTTACATAGACAAGCATTGTTGTAGTTCTGTGTAAATAAATATAAATTCTTCTCTTTCTTCAACATTTTTTCTTTTGATAACTTCTGAAAGGCATATACAGTGGCTCAAAAACAAAGCTGACGTTTTAAATATCCTTTACCTTGCCATGGACTTCAATATATGTTGATTCTTCCAGTTGAATCACTTCAGGTATTTAAATGAAGTGTTTCTAGTTGATACATAATTCATTGAAAATATTCAATATGTGATGACTTTGAATTTAAGAGATTTTAGATCTTTAAGTTTTCCTTTTATAATATTTCCCATTTTGTCCGATATTTCAGCTAATAAATATTCTACCTTTTTCCATAATAAGTGATCTCCATTGCCAGTTTACGGATTTGTTTAGATAAAATGTGATTTTTTACAGTACTATAGTTGGTAGTTTAAAAAATCTTTTTCCAAATTAGAACAATAGTTGACTTCTAAAAACTTTTGAAAACCTTCTCTTCAATGTCATTATCAATGTGTTTCCAGTGGATGTATTTTTTGTTTTAATTGGAAAGGGTTTGCACAGCAAGGATTATTGATCCTGTTACTGAAGTTGTTATCCTTGGTGGCTCTTACTGGCCTCACTGCCACAGAACAATATGTCTTTCTGATTGATGAGGAAAACTAGCTGAGTTGTCTAGAGACATTTATGAGTTTTCATTATTCAGTACTCATCTAGATGCACACTCTCTAAGTAAAAACCCCAGGAAATTTGATTGTTTTCTAAACAGATAATATTGTAACCAGGCTTCCCTGGTGGCTCAGATGCTAAAGAATCTTGCTGCAATGCAGGAGACCCAGGTTCCATCCCTGGGTCGGGAAGATCCCCTGGAGAAGGAAATGGCAACCTCTCCTGTATTCTTGCCTGGAGAATTCCATGGACAGAGGAGCGTGGCGAGCAACAGTTCACAGGGTCACAAAGAGTCAGACATGACTAAGCGACTAACACACACACACACCATTGTAATCAAAGACTGAAAAAATTCCTAGGTGCTTTTCAAAGAAACATCTTGAAGTAAACATTACAAGGATGGATTTAGCCCACAGAGAGCATAATTTCGGTGCAACTTGGAAAGTGTGAGCACTTCTACTCTTCCCTGGTCATGAGTGCTAGTGCAGAAATTGCTGCCAGAAGGATATGGGAAGCCAGAGGGGAACTGAGAACACTGGAGATCTAGAGAGGTGGAAACTGTGGTTGCTCCTTTTTTCTTACTGTAGGTCTTCCTTGCAAGAGTTAAGGGGCACATTTGATTCTGCAAAACTACCAAATATTTCCGTGTAACAGAGCAGCTTTTGGGTAAGACTTAAGCTCTTCCAACTTATCTGGCATGGTGGTCATTGTACTGCATGGAGGGAATGAATTCAGAGGAATTACATTTATGTGTTCCGGGCTGCATATCTAGAATTTCTTCCCCAAGTTAACTTTTGAAAATATAAATAATAAATGGACTATGAAAGATAATGATAGACCACTAGAACAAATAGAAAGACAAGAGGTTCAGAATAATGACACAATGCTGGGTAGGTGCTTATGAGTTCTCTTGAGGCCAACACTTGAATAGATGCAAAATGTGATGAAAAGAACATAAGCACAAGAGAAAGAAACCTCTATTTCATTTTAACTCTTTCATAAGCTAACCGTGCTACACATTTAAAGTTTCGCTCCATGGTGACCTATCTAAAAATCAAGATAATTTTTCAATGTTATTCCAACTGTGTTCCTTGGACTTTTGAGATTAGAGGGTACGATTCTGGTAAGATCAGAGTGTATAATGCACTTCCCTCTGGAAATAGAGGTCACGTTTTATTTTTCTTCTGATAATATCATATTTTATTAAGCTAGAGTTTATCAAAGAACTTTATTTCTCATAATGCAATGCCCTTCACAGTGGAAACATTGCCTCTTTAGGATAGTGTCTGAAGTGAAGTTGCTCGGTTGTGTCCAACTCTTTGCAACCCCATGGACTGTAGCCTACCAGGCTCCTCAGTCCATGGAATTTTTTCAGGCAGGAATACTGGAGTGGGTTGTCATTTCCTTCTCCAAGGAATCTTCCAGACCCAGGGATCGAACCCAGATCTTCCGCATTGTAGGCAGACGCTTTACCATCTGAGCCACCAGGGAAGCCAAGCATAGTGTCTAGAATATACTAAATGTCCAAGGAATCACTCCATCACTATCTATAATAAATAGATACAAATATAATTTAGGATGCAGATACGAACATAGACGAGGACATAATAAAGCACTTTTACTCATTCCGTATACCTTAACTTAGAATGCAATGTGAATTTTCATTCAGTACAGATTCTCCAAGATACTAAAGGAAGGAAAGATTTACTAACTGGTAATTACAGTATTAATAATGATACTGAGCAGAAGTTCGCTCCCCTGATGCTTTTTCAAATACTCTAAACACTAAGCTAGTTGTTTTACAACACTACTGCATTTGTTTCTGAGAATAACCTAAAGTAGTTTCTTTTATAGTTTATTTTCTATTTGAGGAAACAGGCTTAAGGAAGTAAAATTGCTTCTTAAAGATTCCAAAACTAGAAAGTGGTGATACCAACATGTGGGCCAGACCAGGCATCAGTATTTCCAAACTTAGGAGTTTCCGCCATACTCAGCCTAGCCAATCTGGTATAAACTGGGAATCTTAGTTACTAGGAATAATTTAGTGCTCACTTATACATATATGCATTTTCTAATTTAGTATTACCATACCGTATCAATTATTATCTCTAACTAAAATAAATAAATAGACAAGGTGGCCAAAGACTGACTATTTAGCCTAGTGAAACATAGCAGTTTTCTCAGTTAGTGGTTTTCTTCTGACAAACTCACAGATTTTCATCTCCTTCTAAGATGAAGTTGATCACTGAATTTTGAAAGGAGTCTTCAGGTTTCATTTTGTAGCTGTTCTCCTGAAGATGATAAGACTGAGCCTGAGAGAAGAAAATTAAATTATGCAAGTTTGCCCAGCTAATGAAAACCTAACTGAAAGGACCTCATAATCAAGCTTATTACTTTCTCATTTTAAAGTCAATTTTCCTTTTTATATATAAAATATCTTTGAAAGTCTTTCTGTATATAATTCCTTGTACGAATAGTGTGTGAAGGAGGAGATGTGGACTTTAATATACATGTTCTGTCCTTTTGTTTGTATTACCTCATTTTAGCTTAACAGTTATCCTGTGAAATATTTATGTTATCCACATTCTGAGGACTGGAAAAACTGGGTACAGAAATGTGCCATAATTTAACTAAAATCATATGCATTTAGAAAACTTGCAAAGGTAGAATATGAAGTAAAGTTTGACTGACCAGGAGCCTGAGGCATTTTTGCTGTAGAATCTTTAAGATAGTAACTTCAGTTATTAAGACTTATTTACCACTCTTGATACAGGTCTTCCCAAGTGGCGCTCTTGGTAAATAACCGGCCTGCCAATGCAGGAAACGTAAGAGAGGTGGGTTCAGTCCCTGGGTGGGGAAGATGCCCTGGAGACGGGCATGGCAACACATCCCAGTATTCTTGCCTGGAGAATCCCACGGAGGGAGGAGCCTGGTGGGCTACAGCCCAGGGGGTCACACAGAGTTGGACACGACTGAAACGACTTAACATTCACCACAATTAATACTACGTATAAAATAGATAGCTAATGAGAACCTGCCGTATAGCCCAGGAAACTCTACTTAGTGTACTGTGGTGACCTAAATGGGAAGGATATCCAGAAAAGAATGTCTACCTGGATATGTGTGGCTGATTCTCTGCTGTCCAGTAGAAACTAACACAACATTGAAAGCAAGTATACTCCAGTGCAAAATAATTTCAAAAGACTCAGTTACAAAGACTGGCTAATGTAATTTTTGGACCACATTTGTTTTCTATTTATGTTCTAGTGACTTATCTGTATATTTTTTCTATCAGTTTATCTATTTTTATGATTTAAGATTATATAAACAGTTTGATTTCACTGTTTGCATTGTCATTTTATCTCTGTGACATCTGTATATATGTATGTATTTTCTTGTAGAATGCATTTTTTTGTGCTTTCTCCCTTTCTTTGTTAAATGATCTCTTCAAAAATTTAAATGTCAGTCTTTCAAAGAGCTACTTATGATTCTTTACTTTTTCAATTTTGTATTTGCATTTTAATTTCATTTTATTATTTTTGATATGATGTATGAGGATGATCATTTTAAGAGTTTTTATATTTCTATTATTATTGCTTATTTTATCTGTGTTAATAGTATATTTACTAACTTGCAAAATATGAGGAATTTTTCTATTTTCTAATTTAATTAAGTGATAGAAAAAATTTTTGGCTTCCCTGGAGGCTCAGGGACAGATTTTATTTTCCTGGGCTCCAAAATCACTGTGGATCATGACTGCAGCCATGAAATTAAAAGACATTTGTCTTTTGGAAGAAAAGTTATGACAAACCTAGACAGTATATTAAAAAATAGAGATATCACTGCTGACAATGGTCAATATAGTCAAAGCTATGGTTTTTCCAGTAGTCATGTACAGATGTGAAAGTTGGACCATAAAGAAGGCTAAGCACTGAAGAATTGATGCTTTTGAACTGTGGTGTTGAAGAAGACTCTTGGGAGTCCCTTGAACTGCAAGGAGATCCAACCAGTCCATCCTAAAGGAAATCAGTCCTGGGTGTTCATTGGAAGGACTGATGCTGAAGCTGAAGCTCCAATACTTTGGTTACCTGATGTGAAGAGTCGACTCATTGGAAAAGACCCTGATTCTGGGAAAGATTGAAGGCAGGAGGAGAAGGGGGCAACAGAGGATGAAATGGTCAGATGGCATCACCAACTCAATGGGAAATGATTTTCAACAAACTCTGGGAGATAGTGAAGGACAGAGAAGTCTGGCTTGCTGCAGTTCATGGGATTGCAAAAGAGTTGGACATGATTTATAGACTGAATAACAACTGCTGGCTCAGAAAGTAAAGAATCTGCCTGCAATGCAGGAGACCAGGGTTCAATCCCTGGGTTGGGAAGATCTCCTGGAGAAGAGAATGGCTATACACTCCAGTATTTTTGCCTGAAGAATCCCATGGACAGAGGAGCATGGCAGGCTACCATCCATGGGGGTCCCAAAGAGTTGGACACAGCTGAGAGACTAACACTTAAGAAAAAAGTTTACAGCCACTTTCTGTGATCAGTTTACACAGATCTTCATGTTAGTAAAATAATATCTGTTACGTTGCTGCTTATGATAATTTTTTCACGTTGAGTTTATTATTGTTCCTAAAGCTTTTTGTGCTGTATTCTTAGTTACTCAGTCCTGTCTCACTCTGCAGCCCCATGGACTGTAGCCCACCAGGCTCCTCTGTCCATGGGGATTCTCCAGGCAAGAATACTGGAGTGGGTTGCCCTGCCCTCCTCCAGGGGATCTTCCCAACTAGGAATTGAACCCCAGTCTCCTGCATTGCAGGTGCATTCCTTACTGACTGAGGCCCCCAGAGAAGCCCTGAGACAGTTGTTGATTTACAAAATCAATTCTCAATCAAACTAATACGGACTTCTCTATTAACACCGAGAATTCTACTTTGTGATTTCACTACGAAAATGTTTGGTTTCATTTTATATTTGGTCAGATTGATATTGTTCACATTATTAATAGAATATGAGCATCTATGACATAAGAAATGTTTTAAAATTATATGATTAGTTTTAAAGCAACTTGAATTCTGTCCCTTATGGCTCAGATTGTAAAGTGTCTGCCTACAATGTGCGAGACCTGAGTTCGATCCCTGGGTCCCGAAGATCCTCTGGAGAAGGAAATGGCAACCCACTCCAGTGTTCTTGCCTGGAAAATCCTATGGACAGAGGAGCCTGGTGGGCTACAGTCCATGGGGTAGCAAAGGGGATATGACTGAACGACTTCACTTTCTTTCTTTCTTTAAAGCAGCTTACAGAGTACCTCATGAAAATAAAAGTTTTATCACCTTTGCTTAATTTTTCTTCTCTAATCTTTCCTTAGTTTATAATTTCTTATAATTCAAATATCTGCTGAAATTGCATCTCCTCAGATCATTTTTCTGACTGTCCAGTCTAATATTATTATATACAATATGTAGATATACATGAACATTAATTTAACAACATACTTTTTAGTAAAATTTTATTGACTGAATAATATTAAATGATATTTATGAAGCTTTCTGTATCAATTTTCTTCCAATAATACTTGAAAAATTGAAGAAGAGAATGTGGTTATATCTTTAACATGCAATTTTAATTGCCACAAGCTAATACTTGATTCATCATCACATTTTCTTTTGTACTTTCATCCCTTCTTTCTATTTTGCACCCTGTATTTTGCCCCATCTCCCTAATTCTTTTTCCTCTTCCCACTTTGTCCCATTTCTGTGAAGACAATGATTTTTTCTGAGTCTGGCTGGTTAAACTCTTGTCCTTTCTAATGCCTAACAGTCAGTAGACTTTGCAAAGGAGGAAATTAAGATGGCAAACTCAGAAACTTAGGGTCAAATATTAATGCTCATCTTTATGAGTAGACACTAGAAATGGAAATGATACAGTCACATTTTTTTGGGAGTTTCAGTGTGGAGCTTTGATTGCGTGATATGACGATAAGTCATCGTGGGGATCAACCTACACTTTGCATTCACTTTGCTAAGTTTCCTTATTGTTGTCCAGAAATGTGCATCAGCGTAGATTGTAAGCTACTGCACACTTCATTTTCCATTCAGGAAATAAGTGTGCCTCAATGAAATATTCATACCCTTTCCTTTCAACTTTTAAAATATGACCTATTTTATCAATTGTTTCCTCCTGATTGCTGTTAAGAACAAAAGAGTCTGTTTATTAAAAATAAAAAGCTGCAGGCAAGTAGAGGCTCTGGTTGTTAGTGACATGCCGTCATTGAATTTGACATTGTTTTGACTGGTGGAGAAGACATAAAGTAGCATCATGAAACACAATAAATTGCAACGCAAAATCAGTGTGTATGCTGAAGCAGAAGTGAAGGTAAGGGCATATCCACACATACTGTTACACATTTACTGATTCTCGAATTAAAGGGAGGTTGTGTCTAGATATACCTGAATTGACACAAAATGTGCCTGTATATGAGTAAACTTCCACGACACTAAGTATTTCAAGTTATCTGTTTACTAATTATAGAGAAATTCTCATTAGCGTGTATTTCCATTTACATATTCACTCATTCATTAAACAGCTATTGACTGCTTATAACACAACAATTTCTAGGCTCTAGAAATAGAGATGTAAACCATATAAGACTTCTATCCTCATGGAGGAGGAAAGACATAGTAAAAATGAAAATAAAAATATTTCAGACTGCAGTAATGGCTTTGCAAGATGAGTATATATGCTGAGTGCTGTCAGAGATATTTTAAAGATGGTAAGGAAAAACTTTTGGAAAGAGGTGACTTTTGAGATCAGATATAAATAACAAAAGAACTGTGCAAAGTGGAGAACAGCACCAGCGGTGAAGGGAACGAAAGGTACAAAGGCAGTGGTATTCCTGAAACAGAAAGAAGACATGAGGTTGGAGCACCTCGATTGTTGTTGTTAATCACTAAGTCTTGTCTGACTCTGCCATCCCATACTGAAGCCTGCCAGGCTCCTCTTTCCATGGGGTTTCCCAGGAAAGGACAATGCAGTGGGTTTCCATTTCCTTCTTCAGGGACCTTGATTGAAAAGGGGGAAATAGTAAGAAATTAGGCTGGAAAGAGGAGTAGGCACCAGGTTATGTTGAGTCGTGTAGGGTATTTATTAAAAAAGATTGAATGATTATAAGTTTTAGAACAAGTTATTCAAATATTTTAATCAAAATAGTGAATGATCTTCCCCGGTTCAATTCCCGGGTTGGGAAGATCCTCTGGAGAATGGATAGGCTACCCACTACAGTATTCATGGGCTTCTCTGATGGCTCAGATGGTAAAGAATCTGCCTGTGATGTAAGAGACCTGGATTCATCTCTGGGTTGAGGAGATCCCCTGGAGGAGGGCATGGCGACCCACTCCAGTATTCTTGCCTGGAGAATCCCCATGGACAGAAGAGCCTGGCATGCTGCAGTCCATGGGGTTGCAAAGAGTCAGACAAGACTGAGAGTCTAACAAAGCCCAGCGCAGTGAATGATCTTTTGCTTTTTTAAAATTTTATGATCATGTTGTCCTCTGTGTGGATAGCTGGTTGTAATGTGATAAATTTGGAAGTGGAGAAATCAGTTAGGAGGATATTTTTGGTTTTACCAATGAAAGATGGTGTTAACTTTGAACTGTGGGGAAAGTGTAGATAGTGAGAAGTGTTCAGGTTTGGGTGTAAATTTGTGGATTAAAGTCAACCAGAATTATTGATGGGAGACATGAGTATATATAAAGACAGAAATTAATCAAAAGTGAGTGTAGTTTTTGTTTTAAACAATTAAATGCACAGGAGTGTCATTGCAGAATAAGAAGATTGCTATAGATTTAAATTTCATAGCTTAAAATCAATAAAGATAAATTTGATATGTACCTTATTATGAGTATTATACATTTGTTATAATTGTTAACGTCTTGATAACTCTGGAAACTTTTATTTTGGGACCCAGGAGTAGATTCTAGTGGCTACCAAATATGTTTATTTATGAAGGGAGTTTGAAAACATATTGCAGCCCAAACTTTTATATCTTGTCTGTTATATATGTACATTGAATTTAAGTATTCAGTAACTTTTAAAGGAATACTGGAGTGGGTAGCCATTCCTTTCTCCAGGGGATTTTCCTGACCCAGGGATCGAACCCAGATCTTCTACTTTACAGGCAGATTCTTTACTGTCTCAGCGACCGAGGAAGACCCAAAAGCATACTAACCCCTTATACTGAAAATTAATAATAGATATAGTTAAGTTGAAGGGTTACCGCCTAAATAATGGATGCTATTTTTGTGATTTGGGTGACATTTTATTTTATAGTGAAAAAAGAAGTTAACATAAATGAGCACTGAAAAATTCAGTAGCAAGCATTAACTAAAGAGATATGAAGAAAACAGGGTAAGATTGTCTTTTGAAACTTTTTTTTTTTAAATTAGGAGAGAAAAGAGGAAATCTTTTATGCAGTAATCTGCATGAACTATATCCAATAGGACTAATTCACATATGAAAACACTTGTCCAAAATGGTCTGGGTCATTTAAAACATGACTGAATGCATAGCATGTCCTAACCTTTAACGATCGCAGGCACGTTTCTTTGAAGGATCCAAGTGTCTGCATGTCTTCAGATACTGTTGGAGTTCACCCGAGTAATTTCTATTATGCTTGTGCAACTGTGTTGCCTGATTTCCATTTCCTTTGAATTGTGAATACAATTTACTTTTCTGGCATGAAGTAATATTTTATTTCTTCACTGGTATTAATAAGAGCAAACTTTCGTAAGAAGCATATTTTGATTAAAGATTTAGCACTTTGCAGCCAATTTTTGTTTTGAAATTCAATGTTGTTAATCTACAATCTTCCTTGAGGTATTTTTTATTACCTCTGCAAACAGGTATTTAAATTACTTTTTTAAGGCTATGAAGGCATATGGTTATTTTAATAAATTAATTTTTTAAAGTATGTTAATCTTTGCAATGAACAATACAACAATATTTCACTATTTCATTACTTTGTTTATTATCTCATTAAAATAATGAGTCAGAACAAATACACTTGTACAAATCTAGATTCATAAAGTTATTTATATGAAATATTAATATCTTTATGTTGATATAGTGTCAATTATATCAGCAATGAAAATAAACCCTGAGGTAAAAAGCTCAAAATCTTTGGATTAAAACAGATTTTCAATTGGTATAGAGCAAAATAGTATTTGTAGACATTAGTTTTTAATATAAATTCAGATTAAGCCAGATATATTGTCTAACATGTCCATGTCTTGCATAATACCCTTCAGGTCCATCTTGGTCTACCTAAGATAAAGTGTATTCTTAAATTGGAGAAACAGAAAAGGTAACCCAGATAATTTTGGTGAGGTTAGGCTATAACTTTCCCATTTCTTGAAAATGCAATGAGGAGATCTAGAGGTAATTTATAAAAATAAAGTGTCCGATGACTAGCTAAATAATTAACCTCAAGCAAGAAAAATGCTGCACATCTTTGCTAGGTTTGATTAAAAATAAGGCATGAAGATGTGTTTTCATTCAAATAGTTGCTGCAAAGGATGTTTCGATGAAAACCTTTATAAATAGTAGAGTAAATAAGGAAATTATCTGAGTTTTATGAACTGTGTTACAAGTTTGATTTACCATAAATTACCTTTCCTTAAAGAATTATTATGCATATATTATATGTTGAATGCTATATTACATTTAAGGATACAAAAGTGAACTAGATGGGGGTGTATCTAGCTTCTTGGATTTTACATTCAAGTACAAAAGAAAAAGGGAACATGTAAGCAACTAAAAAAACAAAGTATGACATTTTCTAAACAAGAACAAAAGAGATTAATATTGGCTGGAACTACTTTGAGCAAGAGGTTAGAGCAGTATGCTTTAAGGAAAAGATATTTAAGCTAAGTGATCAGAAAAAAAAAGAATCAACCATAAATATATAAAATAAGTTCAGGTGAAACTTTTTGCAGGAAAATGAAAGAATTTGGGAAAAATTTTAAAATGTTAAATTTACACTTGATCATAATTATTGTGGGACCACTTGTGGTCAATTTGACAAGGTGATATACTGTGTGTGTGTGTTTTTTTTTTTTTTTTTTCAAAGAATCCCTAAACCATAAGACATTTGTTCAGTTCATTTCAATTCAGTTCAGTAACTCAGTAGTGTCCAACTCTTTGCGACCTCATGGACTGCAGCACACCAGGCCTCCCTGTCCATCACCAACTCCTGGAGTTCACCCAAACTCATGTGCATCGAGTCAGTGATGCCATCCAGCCATCTCATGCTCTGTCATCCCCTTCTCCTCCTGCCCCCAATCCCTCCCAGCATCAGGGTCTTTTCCAATGAGTCAACTCTTTCCATCAAAAAGATGGGAAAAGTATTGGAGTGGCGAAAGTATTGGAGTTTCAGCTTCAACATCAGTCCTTCCAAAGAACATCCAGGAATGATCTCCTTTAGGATGGACTGGTTGGATCTTGCAGTCCAAGCGACTCTCAAGATTTTTCTCCAACACCACAGTTCAAAAGCCTCAATTCTTTTGTGCTCAGCTTTCTTCACAGTCCAACTCTCACATCCATACATGACTACTGGAAAAACCATAGCCTTGACTAGACGGACCTTTGTTGGCAAAGTAATGTCTCTGCTTTTGAATATGCTATCTAGGTTGGTCATAACTTTCCTTCCAAGAAGTAAGCATCTTTTAATTTCATGGCTGCAATCACTATCTGCAGTGACTTTGGAGCTCCCCAAAATAAAGTCTGACACTGAGTAAACTCTGGGAATTGGTGATGGACAGGGAGGCCTGGCGTGCTGGGGTCCATAGGCTCCCAAAGAGTCCGAGACGACTAAGAAACTGAACTGAACTGAACTGAGGTTATATGTAATAATAATAAAATCTCAGTATCTCAGGAGCTTAAAATAAGGCAAAAAAATTTTTCATTTACATCCCAAGCAGATGAATATGAAGCAGCACTCCTTAAATGTTCCTCTGTAAGTCTAAAAATTGTGTTGGAACCCTGTACTCTTTCCCTAATTTAGCTGTGGATTGTGGAATTCATAATTGTGAAGTTTTGGGAAGGAGAAAGAGAGGCCTGGAATACTGGAAATCTTTTTTTCAAGCCCATATTTGGAAGTGACTTATGTTTCACATTTCACTGGCCAAAAATGTCATAAAACTCCCAGCTTCATTTCAGGAGGACTGAGAATGGTGTGCTGAATGCGTCTCCACTTCTGTGATAGTATTTCAGTGCTATGTTCACAAAGTCTCTTCCTATCTAAAGATTAAAGAGCTATTATTACTACTACTTCTAATGATGATGATAATAATATTACTTTCCACCATTATTAAATCTAAGATTTTCTTTATCCAAACCAAATGACTTCACAGTGTTCATTATTAAATCAAATGAAAAACAGCTCTTGAATCTGCAAATTTTCTACATTTTTATATAGTCATTTTTATACATTGTCTTAAGAAGTGTTAAAATAAAAGTCAAGTTGCTATGGTCCCTTCTTATTGGTATAAAAATACGTGTGGCATTGAAGTTACAGTTATTCTAAGCCAATAATATGACACCAGTTTGATTAAGTAGACATTTCTCATTTGTTAAATTTCAAGGAGAATTTGAGTTTATTATGTGCTGTTCCACTTGTACTCATAAAGGTAAACAATGCACAATTCTTGCCATACCCAAATGTAGTAGATTGAGTGTTGGCATTCCAGAAAATTAGGTTCAGGTTTAACTCCCAGAATTTATACATGTAACCATATTTGGAAAAAAGAGACTTGACATATGTAATTAAGTTAAGGGTCTTCAGATGAAACTTTTCTGGATTATCCAGAACGCAACGTCAAATGACTCTCTAAGGAAGAAAGAAGGAAATTAGACACACAGAGAAGAGAAAGTGATAAAGGAGGTGGAAGGAAGGAAGGAAGGAAGGGGAAGGAGAAATTGGAGTTATGCAATCATAAACCAAGGAGCACGTGTATTCATCAAAAGCCCAAATAGCAAGGAACTTTCAGTCTCAGCCAAGGATTCTCTCCTTGGCTATGTCGGGAGAAGCAGGCCCTGCTGATGCCTTGATTTTGTCCTTTGGACTCCAGAGCTGTTTAGAGAATAATTTTCAGTAGTTTTCAGCTACCACATCTGTGTTAAATTGTTGCTGCAGTCCCAGGAAACTAATAAAATAACAATTTCTGTTCTCACAAAGCTCAGTGTGGTGAAGACAAACACATATAGACACAAAAATCTGCGAAACACCACCCTAGAGCCAGCGGTGGGTTCAACCTCCTATTCTACTAATTAACTGCCTTCTTACAAGTTTGACTATGCTTTAATTTTGTCATCTATATAATGAAAAATGTAGTTCTTGACTATTGCATACTCTGATTAATGAACCAGCTGATTTTCATATCACATGTTCATGCTCTCAGGAGAGAGGGTAGTACTGTCCATTATTTAACAACCTTACTAATCAGGCACACTTGAGGAATAATAACGTACAGAATTTTACTTTACTGTATGTTTACACTGCTTCTTTCAAATTGTATTACATCAACAAGAGGGTCAGTGTGGAAATTTTCAAATTGTATCACATCAACAAGAAGGTCAGTGTGGAAATAATTCTTTCACACTAGGAACTCTTTGTGTTTTAATACCCTCACCACCGTCTCTGGGTTCTCAGTGGGTGTAACTCCTTCCTGATAGGTTATTTGAAATCTGTCTTTCCTCTACAACCTCTGTGTGAATCCTTGTTATTTATTATTTTTGTCTTTTCTTTCCTATCTTTTGTCTACTTGCCCACGTCTTCTTTGTTCTGCTAAGCAGGGTGGAGACGTTTCCTTAAAATCCCATTATTCTTATTTCTTGCTATCACATCCTTATATTCTAGAAGTGTTTCTGTATTTCCCTCAGCTGCGTGTGCAAGTGTGCTCAGTCCCTTAGTCGTGTTCAACTCTTTGCGATCCCATGGACTGTTGCTCACCAGGCTCTTCTGTGTATGGAATTTTCCAGGCAAGAATACTGGAGTAGGTAACCATGTCCTACCCAGGGACCAAACCTGTGTCTCCTATATCAGCAGGTGATTTTTTACCACTGTATCACTTGGGGAGCCCAAAGAAATATTGATGAGTATTAAATATGCAATATAAAAATTTGAACAATGTGGTTTTTTAAAAGTGATATAAATTTCTTTGGATATGAATAAGCATATTCTCAACCTTCAATAAATCCTTGCAATGGATGATCTCTTGGATTTTTGTTCCTGGCTTGATTCTTTTTCCAAATATGACCAGTAATAACTCAATTCCAAAAATGATGAAACTTATCAGAGTTTGAAAAGCTACATAAATGTTCAAGGGACTTGATTTTTCCAAGGAGCTTGATTTTACTGCAGACAACTGATGGATAAATACACCACAGGAAACTCAATTTCAAGATGTAGAAGTATTGCTGAGTTTATTGATTTGAGCTGATTCTTCACCCTGGGGTGCCACTTTCTTAACAAACTTTCTATCAGTATCTTGTTTCTCTGTACATAGAAGAAAAAAAACATTAAAAAACATTATCTAAGGTATATAATACAATATTAGGCAAATTATATAGCAAATTGCTATCTAATGAAAACCTTAAGAAGGTCAAAAGATAATAAGTATCATTTTGAGATTGACTAAAACAGTAGAGATTACCTCAGTAAAAAGAACCAACTGGAATTTGGTTCTTTTATTTGGAATTTATTGGAATAAAACAATGAAGCAAAGACTAGAAAGAACTTACCATGTTAATAGAGTACTTACATAATACATTACTTAATCTCTCTGCGTGCGAACTTGTCTGACAAATACATGGGCGAGACTGGCTCTTCCTTGATTTTGAATCATTGCACATTGCATATTTAACAGCTCTGTGAAGATGCTTTATCACAACACTTCAGGATATTCTTCAATTCTTAGAATTCCACTTTGCAACTTAGGAGTAGAGTGAATAGAACTTTCCTTAATAACGTCAATGTGGGGTTAATGCAGAACAGTATATTATACTCTACGACAGAGCAGAAAGGAGTGGATTCCCCCTCATAGTAAGCAGCCAGGGGAATGGATCTCAGAGCATTACTGTTAATAAGTAAATGATGAAGAATAAGGATTCCTACACGTTGTCTTGCCTGGTGTTTTTTAAAGGTGGCATGGAGGCAGCTCAAGAACAAGACAAAGATGCAGAAGGAAAGTAGTGCTGCCCCCAAAGTCACAGTGAGTCTGCTTCCCAGGCCTCATAATCTCAGAACTCTGTGTCACTGTGGCCTTATGCTTAGTTTCCTTAGCTGTACTTTTCTAGGCCATAATTTTTATACAGAATTTAAGTCACAATATTAAAACCATTCATTGATTCTTGCAACACATATTTTTCAAGCGCCCGCAAGGTGACTAGAAGGCATACAATTTAGTGACACAAAGATATGTAAGAAAGTCTTTATACGGATGAAGCCTTTATCCTAGATCAGGACACACATACAAGTAATAAATGTTTTTAATGGAAGGAGACTGTACTAAATTAAAAGTTTGCTCTGAGAGTCAAGAGAGCAAAACCGAGCATTCTTACAGAAATGTAGAATTCTGTGTCAAGATGGGTAATGTTATATGGTGAGTTTTGTACAAAGTTTTAATTTTTGTACTTGGTTTTCATTCTTTAGAAACGTGAGAAATAGATGAATGGATATATGTACCTGTATTAGAACTAAAAAACTAATATTTAATTACTGGAAAACCAACAATCCAAAGGACTTAGTCTAGTGCAATGTACTGTAAGTTTTAAAACAAATTACCACTGAATTAATAGGTGTTTTTAAACTATACTGAAATATAAAAGGACTTAGCAGAATATATTTTTATTTTACTGTTATGATTTTATTCATTCAATACTTAAAACAAAATTTATGTTTTTAGTAAAAACATAATGAAAACATAGATTAAAAAAGAAGTATATTCCAAAGTCTATACTATGCTGCACTGGAAATTTTCTCTCTTAAAACAAAATTATTGAAGATAAAACTACAATGCATAATGAGATATTATTTATAACTTGTTAAGCAAGAGGAATAACCGATCCTCTGCTCTCCTTGGAGAGGAAATCTGAGATAATAGTGTTTATTCCAAATTAAGTCATGGTTAAGTCCCCATTTTCTTTTAAAAATACATTGGAGTTATGGTGAGATGCTGATAACTGAGCTAAAACTTACTCTCTCCTAAAGATAAAAAACACTAAAACTGAACATTTCTATTTTAACAACAATTAGTGTTCTACTGCAGAAGGTTAAATGGCTCAGATACATTTGAAAAAATATTTAACCAAAGTCTCATTTATCTAATTAGTATAATACAGTGCCATCAATTATTTCTGATTTGTCGTGAGGCTCTCATGAGAGAGTGTTTGAAATGTGTACTAGCGCACAGCAGATGCTCGGTGAAAGCAGAAGGCTTTTCCTCCCTAAACTCCTACCAGAGTTCTGATATCACACACGCTCTTCTTATGTTTTCATGAAGACAGTATGTTTTACTGGTCCCAATAAACAGAAACTCTGTGCAATTATCATGATGAATAGTTATATTTAGCTATGATTAATATTTTCCCCATTTTATTATTGATATTTTTATACCACTTTACCTATAATCAAAGTACTTATTTAATGGTAATTATTTTCAGAGGACAGGGTGCTATCTGTTAAGACATACTGGTCAGATTTGACAGCTTACTGTCATCATGCAGTTCAGTGAAAATGGGCTAAGGTAATGGTTAAAATCAACAACCTCAGACACACAGATGACACCATGCTTATGACAGAAAGTGAAGAAGAACTAAAGAGCCTCTTGATGAAAGTGATAGTGGAGAGTGAAAAAGCTGGTTTAAAGCTCAACATTGTGAAAACTAAGATCATGACATCCAGTCCCATCACTTCATGGCAAATGGTGGGAAACAATGGAAACAGTGGCCGACTTTATTTTGGGGAGCTCCAAAATCTCTGCAGATGGTGATTGCAGCCATGAAATTAAAAGCCACTTACTCCTTGGAAGGAAAGTTATGACCAATCTAAACAGAATATTAAAAAACAGAGACTTTGCCAACAAAGGTCTGTCTAGTCAAGGCTATAGTTTTTCCAGTAGTCATGTATGGATGTGAAAGTTGAAGTGTGAAGAAAGCTGAACACTGAAGAATTGAGGCTTTTGAACTGTGGTATTAGAGAAGACTCTTGAGACTCCCTTGGACTGCAAGGAAATCAAACTAATCAATCCTAAACGAAAACAGTCATGAATGTTCATTGGAAGGACTGATGCTGAGGCTGAAACTGCAATACTTTGGCCACCTGATATGAAGAACTGACTCCTTGGGAAAAACTCTGATGCTGGGAAAGATTGAGGGCAGGAGGAGAAGCGGACAACAGAAGATGAGATGGTTGGATGGCATCATCGACTCAATGGACATGAGTTTGAGGAAGCTCCGGGAGTTGGTGATGGACAGGGAAGCCTGGCGTGCTGCAGTCCATGGGGTTGCAAAGAGTTGGACACGACTGAGCGACTGAACTGAACTGAACGGTTAAAAGAGTCAAAGGAGCTTTTTTTTTTTTCCAAGTAGAGGTTAAGCCTATTGGTCTTAGATTTTAGTCAATCTATTTTTCTTGTAAGCAAAGGAGTTATATTTCTAGTAAGAATAACTCCATGGGTAAATTAGGAAGTCCAACTTTGGAAGTCTGGAAACTTTGCACTTTACAATAGCTTATTCCTGCTTTGTCCCCTTCATGGATCACAACCTTGTCAGGTGAATGGGCTTTTGTAACTTGGTGAAGCTATGAGCCATGCCATGCCAGGACCCACAAGGATGACAGGTCATGGTGGAGAGTTCTGAGAAAGTGTGGCCTACTTGAGAAGGAACTGGTGACCCGCTCCAGTATTCTTGCTTGAGGAAGCTCATGGACAGTATGAAAAGGACAAAAAAAAAAAAAAAAAAAAAAAGAAACTTGAAGATGAACCCCCAG
Organism: Bos mutus; assembly: GCF_027580195.1. NCBI lineage: Eukaryota > Metazoa > Chordata > Mammalia > Artiodactyla > Bovidae > Bos > Bos mutus. The sequence goes on along the minus strand of NC_091630.1, from coordinate 3,327,907 downwards.
GTCAGAAGGTGTCTGATATGTTACTGGGGAAGAGTGGAGGGCAATTAACAATAGCTCAGGAAAGAATGAAGCCACTGGCTTAAAGCAGAAATGGCAGACTTTTGAAGGTGTCTGGTGGTGAAACTAAAGTCTGATGCTATAAAGAACTTCAGATCCCAAAATGTTAGACCCATGAATTAAGGCAAACTAAATGTGGTCAAGCAGGAGATGGCAAGACTGAACCTCTTAGGAATCAGTGAAATAAATGGAAATGGACAGATTTAATTCAGATAATCATTATATTTACTACTGTGGGCAAGAATCGCTTAGAAATGGAGTAGCTCTTCTAGTCAACAGAAGAGTCCAAAATGCAGTACTTGTGTGAAATCTCAAAACGACAGAATAATCTTGTTTCCTTACCAAGGCAAACCATTCAACATCACAGTAATCCAAGTCCATGGCCCAACCACTGATGCTGAAGAAGCTGAAGTTGATTGGTTCTATGAAGACCTACAACACCTTTTAGAACTAACACCAAAAGAAAAAAAACAAAACAAAACAAAAAACAAAACACAAAACAGTCCTTTTCATCACAGTGGATTAGAATATAAAATTAGGAAGTCAAGAGATACCTGGATTAACAGGTAAGTTTGGGCTTGGAGTACAAAATGAAGGACGGCAAAGACTAGTAGAGTGTTGTCAACTACAATTTTCCAACAACCCAAGAGATGACTCTGCATGTGGCCATCACCACATGGTCAATATTGAAATCAGATCAATTTTGGTCTTTGCAGTCGAAGATGGAGAAGTCCTATACAGTCAGCAAAGACAAAGTCTGGAACTGACTATGGCTCAAATCATGAGCTCCTTATTGAAAAACTCAGGTTTAAGTTGAATAAAGTAGGGAAAACCACTAGGCCATTCAGGTATGACCTAAATCAAACCCTTACGATTATACAGTGGAAGTGACAAATAGATTCAAGGGATTAGATCTGGTAGACAGAGTGCCTGAAGAACTATGGATGGAGGTTCCTAATGCTGTGCAGGAGGCAGTGACCAAAATCACCCCAAAGAGAAAAAAAGAGCAAGAGGGCAAAATAATTGTCTGAGGAGACTATACAATAGCTAAGGAAAGAGAAGAAGTGAAAGGCAAGGGAGAATGGGAATGACATACCCCTAAGTGCAGAGGTCTGGAGAAGAGCAAAGAGAGATGGGGGGTTTCTTTAAAAGAACAATGCAAAGAAATAGAGGAAAACAATGGAATGGGAAAGACTAGAGATCTCTTCAGGAAAACTTGGAATATCAAGGCAACATTTCATGCAAGGATGGCCATGATAAAGGAGAGAAATGGTAAGGACCTAACAGAACTATACGAGAAAGCTGAAATCAAGATTGCTTGGAGAAATATCAACAACCTCAGATATGCAGATGATGCCAAACTAATGGTGGAAAGTGAATAGGAACTAAAGAGCTTCTTGATGAAAATGAAAGAGGAGAGTGAAAAAGTTGGCTTAAAACTCAGCATTCAGAAAACTAAGATCACGACATCCGGTCCCATCACTTCATGGCAAATAGAGGGGAAAAAGGTGGAAGCAGTGACAGACTTTATTTTCTTGGGCTCCAAAATCACTGCAGATGGTGACTTCAGCCATGAAATTAAAAGACACTTGCTTCTTGGAATAAAAGCTATGACAAACCTAGGCAGCATATTGAAATGCAGAGACATCACTTTGCCAACAAACAGCCATAAAGTCAGAGCTATGGTTTTCCCAGTAGTCATGTATGAATGTGAGAGTTGGACCATAATGAAGAATGATCTCTGAAGAATTGATATTTTAGAATTGTGGTGCTGGAGAAGACTCTTGAAATTCCTTTGAACGGCAAGGAGATCAAACCAATCAATTCTAAAGAAAATCAACCCCAAATTTTCATTGGAAGAAGTATTCAATCTTTACTGAAACCAAAGGTTCAATACTTTTAGCCACCTGTTGAAAAGAGCCGACTCACTGGAAAAATCCATGATGCTGGGAAAGATTCAATGCAAAAGGAAAAAGGGGTAGCCGAGGATGAAATGGTTAGATAACACCACGGACCCAATGGACGTGAATGTGAGCAAACTCCAGGAGATAACGGAGGATGGAGGAGCCTGGGGCGCTGCAGTCCATGGAGTCGAGGAGAGTCATGCATGACTTAGTGACTTAAGAACAACGACATTTCTGGTTTGTAGGAATGTAGTCCAATTTCCATCTGTAATTGTGGAATGTAATTGCCATTAAAATTCTTCGCAATAAGTCATTCATTCCCATTCAAGGCCTCAGGTTTCTATTAGTATATTAAACAGTCACCCAGCTGTTCATGACCTTCCCTTTAAATAGCATATATTATGTATAAATTTGCATAAATTATGAAGTAAGAATATAGAAATATGGCTCATATGCAACAGTGAAGGCAGATTTCACATACGTATTGCTTCTTTTCTAGTGCCATGGATATGTTACACAACAACATTATTCTAGTCAATAGTTTGAACTTCTTAAAAAAATGTACATCAAAATATCATGTTGCATATGTGTGTGGTTTTTGGAGACTGAACAGCAGCTTTGACTCTGAATGTGAGCCTGTATATTCTAACTAGTAACATACTTGACAATGTTTCAAGAACATACAGAATGGTCAAAACAGTGACTGAAAGCACGAGGATGATGACACTAAGCCTTCTTCTTCACTTGTTTTGCCAGGTCTCCCTGTAACTTTCTTGGTTTTGACTGCATGTTGTGAATATGTCCCAACGTACACAAGATGAAAAGTGATGAGCACACCAGTATCATCAGCATGAACAGACATCAACAGTGGCCATCGTTTCATATATGGTTTCCAAAACCAGATTTCTCTTTGAGTATCAAAAGCTAAATTCTTCAATTTTTGAATCTATTTTTCTGTCCCTGGGCTTGAAGGCAACATTGGCATTTAAAGACAAATAAATGGCAAAATGGAGCCTTTATTTTTCACCTCAGGTGTCAGCAAGATGGGTATACAGAGTCATCATGTTCCTGTGGGGCAAAAAACATGTAAAAATAGTGAGCTCTTTTAGATGAACTAAAAACATATTTGGTTACACTAAGGGATTGGGAATACCTGATGAACTAGCTTAGATTTCATAATACTATAGTGAGTTGTATATTATATTTTAAAACCAATATTTTGTAGTTATCAAATTTCTATTTCACATAATGCAGCGAAAAGTCCATTACTTCTATAATTCTTAAATATAAAATTTAAGTATATTCTCTAAAAACATTGGAGTAGAGTTGCTTGACTGTTATTTTCTGCTCTACAGCAAAGTGAATTAGCCACATTGTATATTTACATTTTCTCTTTCTTTGAATCTCCTCCCCATTTAGGTTAGCGCCGAGCACTGGGCAGAATCCCTTGTGCTCTCCGGTAGGTTCTCAGCAGCTGTCTGCCCTGCACCTCGTAGCACACGCGTGTCAATCCCAATTTCCCGATTCGTCCAACTCCCTTTTAGCCGCCTTTGGGGTCCGTATGGTTATTCTCTACTTCTGTGTCTCTATTTCTGCTTTCCAAATAGGCTCATCAGTACCCTTTTTCTAGATTCCACATTTATACATTAATTTAAGGATATTCTTGGTGAGTGGAGAAGGCGATGGCACCCCACTCCAGTACTCTCGCCTGGAAAACCCCATGGATGGAAGAGCCTGTGGGCTGCAGTCCATGGGGTCGCTAAGAGTCTGACACGACTGAGCGACTTCACTTTCACTTTTCACTTTCCTGCATTGGAGAAGGAAATGGCAACCCACTCCAGTGTTCTTGCCTGGGGAATCCCAGGGACGGGGGAGCCTGGTGGGCTGCCGTCTATGGGGTCGCACAGAGTCGGACACGACTGAAGCGACTTAGCAGCAGCAGCATTCTTGGTGAGACATATATTTTACTCTTGCTTGAGATAGTTGTATGACGTATAACTAAGAATTGTCAGTGTAAACGTTTTTAAACAAGTAAATCAGAATTTTAAAGTCCAAGTAAATGTCTTCTCTTGAGAGATTATTATAAGACCAATATATATATTAATATTATAATAGTACTATTTTTTATAGATGTTATTGAAATGCTCATATTTGAACAAATTGAGAACATTCTTTTGTCTTCTGTTGTGTAACTTAATGTTTTAAGATAACTATATTTATTCACAGATAAATCTACTATGTGAGGAATGAATGTTACATCTACCATCTATGCAATCATCTCTTTCCCTGACTTGGCTGGCCATATAAGAGGCCCCCATATACTGGATGATACTTTTGATGGTAGGTAATAGAGTACAAGGTTTTCTAATTTAAGCAAAAAAGAAAAAAAAAAGTAAGGGAAATCTATAACTCATCTAATCATTGTATACCCTGAATAAATGGTGTTCAGTGCTGAGAAAATTGATAGAGCAGGAAAGGAAGATGGAAAATGCCATTGAGATATTAATTAAAATATGATAACCAGTTAAGGTTTTAATATGACAACAGAATTTAAGCCAAAAAAACACTGAGAATTAATTGAAAGAAAACCAGCTTTGCAGGTGTGTGGAGAGGGAGTTGCATGAGAAGAGGGTACAGCAAGGACATAGAGAATATCTGAGGCATGTGGAGTTTGCAACCTGTAAGCTGCCATGCTGTGAGTGAAGTCCAGAGGTTTTGTATATGAAGTTGGACAGTCAGTGGGGCCAGAGCATGTGTGTCTCCTTTACACTGCATATAAAAGGAAAGCTATGGAATAGATTGAAAAAAAAGGGAAGAGATGAAACAAGACCAAATAACAAATGAGAAATAAGTCAGGAAAGAGATGATGTTTTTAGATAAATTCTGAGAACCAGTTTGAAACAGAATAAAAATAAGATTGGCTGATGGACTGAATGTGGAGTGTGACAGAAGAAGCAACCAATGAGACGTATGGCTTGAACAGAGAGGGGATGAGGTAGCAGTTACTGATGGGAAAGACATTCTGTTAGCTAGCTTTTCCTGAAGGATAGAAGGTCAAGGGCTTCCTTTAGAGCTATATTTATGTAAATATATATAAGAAAAAATTTATGTATTCATACAAAAATATTGGCAAACTATAAAAGTATATGACCCTGGAAGGGTTGGAGACATAAAATTGAAACTCATCAGGAAATTGCTTACATTCATAAAATAAATTGGATAGCATTGCAAAGGGATGAAAAGCATATGAAAAAAACAGAAAGAAGTTGGTTTCAGCATTACGGTTGAATAAGCATTCCGAGGGCCTCTTCCACTGCAGAAAACTGCATCCTGAAAAGAGAAGATTCCTTGAGACATTACTTCAAACATATGAACTGAGACTGGGCTTACCCTTTTGTGACAGGTATTCTTTCTCTCTGTCTCTGTCTCACACACATACATCACACAAATTATGAAATCGAGGTTCAGTACTTGCCAAGAAAAATATGTCCTAATCAGTTAGTTTTGAAATTCAATGTGAAATAAAAGCATTTACAGATTAAAATAATATTTGAGAAAGTTTATCAGCCAAGAGATCTATACTAAGAACTAAATAATTCATTACTGAAAAATGAAGTCATTTCAAATTTCATATAGAAGAGATACTGAGCAAGTAAAAAAGTAAAATGTATGTAAAGAAAACATCGAAGCAAGCATCATATACTTGACATAAAGACACATGTGGCATATACAAAATATTCATATATAAGACTGATAATATCTCATATCATTTTCATTTTAATCTTGATCTTAAAAATACTTGCTTTGTGAAAACAGCACATAAATGAATATGGGAATGTCTCTCATATGCCTGTCCCACCATTGTGTTTTGAAAGTAGGTATCTTGTCTTTAAGAATTTTCTAAAACCAATACAATATTGTAAAGTTGAAAAGTAAAAAAAATTAAAAAAAATAAAAGAATTTTCCACAGTTTGTTGTGATCCACACAGTCAAAGGCTTTGGCACAGTCAACAAAGCAGAAGGAGATGTTTTCCTGGACTTCTCTTGATTTTTCTATGATCCAGTTGGTGTTGGCAATTTGACCTCTGGTTCTTCTGCCTTTCCTAAATTCAGCTTGAACTTCTGGAAGTTCTCTGTTCACATACTGTTGAAGCCTGGCTTGGAGAATTTTGAGCATTACCTTGCTAGTGAGTGAGATGAGTGCAATTGGGTGGTAGTTTGAATATTCTTTGGCATTGATTTCTTTGGGATTGGAATGAAAACTGACCTTTTCCAGTCCTGTGGCCCCTACTGAGTTTTCCAAATTTGTTGGCATAGTAAGTGAAGCACTTTCACAGCATCATCTTTTAGGATTTGAAATAGCTCAGCTGGAATTCCATCACCTCCACTAGCTTTGTTCACAGTGATGCATCCTAAGACCCGCTTGACTTCGCATTCCAGGGTGTCTGGCTCCAGGTGAGTGATCACACCTTCATGGTTATCTGGGGCATGAAGTTTTTTTTTTTTTTGTACAGTTCTTCTGGATATTCTTGCCACCTCTTCTTAATCTCTTCTGCTTCTGTTAGGTCCATACCATTTCTGTCCTTTATTGAGCCCATCTTTGTATGAAATGCTCCCTTGGTATCTCTAATTTTCTTGAAGAGATCTCTAGTCCTTCCCATTCTATTGCTTTCCTCTATTTTTTTGCACTCATCACTTAATGAGGCTTTCTTATCTTTTTTTGCTGTTCTTTGGAACTCTGCATTCAGATGGGTATATCTTTCCTTTTCTCCTTTGCCTTTCACTTCTCTTCTTTTCTCAGCTATTTGTATGGCCTCCTCAGACAGCCACTTTGTCTTTTTGCATTTCCTTTTCTTCGGGATGGTTTCATAGGTTCGCATGAATTTTCTCCTGGATAGGCTATACCCAGGCTCACTAGTACCTGATTTAGATTTAGAAGATCATATTTGAGACGTTTTGAGTTGATGATATGCAGTTAAGAGTTTGAATATAGGATTGATGCTGGAATGCTTTAAGACTTTTAGGAATGTTGGGAGGAGGGCAATATATTTTGCATATGGAAAGCATATGCATGTTAGAGTGTTGCAAGGCAGATTTGGATGGGTAGAAATGTAACATTCCCCGAAAGAGATGTTAAATCGTAACTCCCAGCAACTACAAATGTGACCTTATTTGGAAATGGATTCTTTATCTATGTGCTTGTGATTTATGCCAAGTCGTGTCCAACTCTTGCGACCCCACGGACAGTAGACTGTCAGGCTCCTCTGTCCACGGAATTCTCCAGGCAAGAATACTGGAGTGGGTCGCCATTTCCTTCTCCACTTTATAGATGTAATCACGTTGAAATTGGCTCATTAGAGTGGTCCCTTAACCACACGTGGCTCTTGTCTTTATAAATATAGAGAAATTCAGACACAGACACAGTGGAAGGACAGGTGTGTGAAGACAGGCAGAGACTGGAGTGATGTTGCTATGAGTCAGGGCACGCCTGGGACTACTGAAGAGGAAAGAGTCAAGGAAGGAAATGTCCTGGAGGCTTCAGAGGGAGCATGGCCCTGCCAACAGATAGATTTCAGACTTCTAGCCTCCAGATATGTGAGTGAATATCTTTCTATTGTTTTTAAAACACCCAGTTTGTGGTACTTTGTTGACAACCCTAGGAAACTATCCATATGGTTAAGGCAACTTCCTCTGTGTCTGCTGGGAGATAGAGCCAAGGGTTGAATGAGTAGCTTATACATGATAAATCCACTCCAACATTCTTATAAGCAATTTTTTTTGCAATCAATTTTATTTATAATGAATGCCAAAGGAGGTTAGGTTTCAGTTGAACAACCAAGCAAAGAATTCCAAGTGCTTGAGAGGCTACTGAATTCAAATTCTCTGGAAAAAGGATTCGTGCCATTAATTCAGTTTGACATAAAATTATACCCTATCTTCCTTGAGTCAGAAGCTTTAATACTCCTCCCATGCACATTCTTCCAATACTTTTTGATACATAAGATTTATTTTCATTAATTTGATTTAATGTCTGTTCTATTGTCCATGTTGAACTTGGAGTACACATATAGTTCTGATGGAGTCTGAGAATTAGCTAAGCCTCTTAAGGTAACTATAATACTTCAAATAGGTTCTTATATGGTTTTCTATATAGGTTCTTTTATGGTTTCCCAGGTGGTATTTGTGGTAAAGAACCCACCTTCCAATGCAGGAGAAATAAGAGAGGGGGAGTTCAATCCCTGGGTCGGGAAGATCCCCTGAAGAAGGAAAAATGGCAGCCCACTCCAGTATTGTTGCCTGGAAAATCCCATGGACAGGGGAGCATGGCAGGTTACCGTCTATAGTATCGCAAAGAGGCAGACACGACTGAAGTGGCTTTGCATGGTTGATGGCTTTCCAAGGGCCATCACAATACTGGTAGAATCAACTGTCAGTGATACGGGAAGTCCTGTTTCTCTACCAAAATATCATCAGTAGATATTTCATTTCAGAAATCTATGGGTAACATTTTAAGTAACTGTTCCACAATTATGTTACATGGACCTTGACAATCTTTTAAGTGTAATAGAATTCCTCTAAATCTGCTGCCTTTATACCCCCTATATGAGCTATTTAATCTCATAATTTCTCTGAGAATTTCTTGCATCCAGTCACTCTGACATCAAGTATTATATTGATCATATTCCTTAGTTATAGTAGAGAACTTGTCCAGTTTAAGCAGAAATGGATTTAAATAAGATATATAGAGGCTTGTGAGCATGCCTGAAGAAATGGACTTCAAGCTGAACTTTCAGGAACGATGCCCCAATCCACAATGCAGAATGTTCCTCACCAAATGGAGTAACTGCTTCTTCTAAGATCAATAGTCTGCCAGGTCAGAAACCTGCCTCTATTCCAGAACCACTTCGCCTCTGTCACAACCTGCACCAAGAGAAAACTGTATGCCTATGCTTTGCCTTTTGTTTCTTTCTTAGCTCACCCAGTCCTGAAACAAATTCTCATTCAGTGCATTGCACTGCCAGAAGCTTATTCATATAGCTGTATGGCAAAAGCAAAAGAAGCTGGAAACAGAATATATTTCCATTTAAAATTTTATGTTAGGATTTGCACTGTGGGAGACAATATCAAACTATAAAGCACATTTATCAAAAAAGTTTGGAGCTGCCGTTTCCACCCTCTTTCTCTAGTCACTCTTTCGGACCCTTGCTGGCTAAATGCTCAGTGAAGTTGACCTCAAACAAGGGGAGAAGGCTGTCATTCCATCACAAGTGTGTAATCAACTCATGCCCCAACTACAGTTTTAGTTTATGGAATGTCCCAAAACAATGCACAAAGCAAAAGAACTAATAATGTTTCTGTGACTTACACATAGGCTTTGAAGGTCGTTATGATAAAAGAGCTCAAAATTCAAAAATATTAAACAATTATAAAATATTTTGTAATCATGGCATAGTGAAAACATTCACACACATACATTCGGGAAATATTTTACGAGGGAGCCTGGGTAGTGAAAGACCTGGGTTTATTTTAGTTTCTTCTGCTTTCCTTCCCTTCATGACTCCATAACCTCAGAAATGTGACTTAACCTCAGAAGGGAGTAATTCTGATTGAAGCATTTTTGACATTTTGGAACCTAGACATCAAGTATAATCAAGAGGTAGGTATAATAGAAAATTGGTTACTGTTAGTAATATAAGTTTGATTCGATTGCTTTTCCCTGAAATCCTACTATTTGCTTCCTGTTTTACTAGATGCTAGGGATAGAATTCAAAATTTGGTATTCCCTGTGGCTAGAGATGGAAGATACACTCCAGCACAAAGTATGGCAATGCAAAAAGGCTTCTGAGATGAAAATTACGATGCTGATTGCAGTTCAGCATTAGAATAACTGACAACACCTATATGTCTGGAAAAGTTAGGTTGTAACCATTTTGCAGATGGTAAATTTGGACGATTATAGGAGTCTCTTAATACTTTTGGAACAGAGGATAACATGGTCTACGCTGCTTTATAAGAAGATTACATTAGGATTTCTTCACCTAATAATTGAGAAGTATAAAAGATATTTATTTCTAAAGTGCCATAATAGGTATGATCTTATTTTATCCACATAAATGCCTAATGTAGGGCAGGTGAAAGATATTCTTGCCACTTTTAGGAGGTTTATCAGTTTTCTAAAGTTAGATGGCTCACTTGATACAAATCTACATTTTAAAGTGTGATCATATTTTTAAAATATGTTTCATGGAATTTTTCACATCTTAAAGAGGTCAAGCTGTATTTTCTTTTGAATGGCTGAGAGCTACAGATCATCTTGATTGAAATATTAAGTTAAAATTAACTGTGGGGAAACAGTTTTAAATATGTCAATAGAGGCTTGGAGATTATATGAACCACAAGCAGTAAAATAGATCTACTGGTTTGGAGGGCTTCAAAATAGACGAAGCACTGTCCTTCCTAATAATAGCTGTTAGAGAGAAATGTGCTGTGTTTACAAACACTAATCTTTAAATTGGCTTTGCTCATCCGTAGTTACTATACTAAACTAAACTACTGTGAAATTACGAAATTACTAGTCATATTTGTAGAGAAGATTTTCAATGCAGAAAAGTAAGGTCAAAAGGTTAATTTATTGGCACAGATTTCAGGAGTTACTAGTGAAGCATAACTGGAGTTTTGTATACTTGAATCACATTTCCATAAACAGAAATTGATTTATAATAAAATCACACATGGAATTATGTATAAATCAGGGGAACATCAGACAATTGGACTTTGACAAAAATATTATTTTTTGAGTTGTGCTCTCCCAGGAAGGTCAAAAAATGAATCACATTTTAGGTATGTTCTTAGGTGTGCATGAATATATTTATGTGTTTAAATATATCTGTGACATTAAGATTGCAGCCTCTTAACAGTTTTCTTAGTTTTTTGCTCTATAGCCTAAAAACACTGAAAGGCTCTGAGTGCCCAGCATTTGGATACAGTGGAGAAAGTCTAAAGTAACACTTTCAGTGCTATTAATATTTAGACAAAAAGCCCACTTCTGTGCTGATTTTTTAAAATATATATATTTTATTGAAGTATAGTTGCCTCACAGTGTTCCCGGCGCACAGCAGGATGACTGGGTTACGTATCCATGCATGCTCCTTTATTATGACCTGTATGCTATGGTCCTTGGGGTGCTTGTACCTTTCACACTATTACTAATCAGAACAGAGATATTAAGAGTGGTATTTCCTCCATCCACTTTATCATTTTCTTGACTTGGAGAAAATATCTTCAATGTATAAGAAAATAATGAACATGTTTGTTACTTTTTTTCCTAAAATATGTTTGATTTTGATTACAGCCATGAAATATTTGGAATTAAAGCAACTCATTTTTCCTTCTTGGTGAATGCATTTATTTTATGCCATCATTTGGCTATTAATACTTGACCATGGATGAAGCGGTATTGCTTTAGGGAACAAAGGAATCCAATTAAAAAATTGTGTGAAATTACTGGCTGAGTTTCAAACTTATCTTGAAATGCAATTTGAATTTTGATAACAAGGGCTATATATTTTGCAAAGATTTTTAAAACACATTTGCTTCCATTAAGTTTGGGCTTGACTACCAAATTAATTGGTTCCAAATTGGGAAAGGAGTACAAAAGGAGTATGTCAAGGCTGCATGTTGTAACCCTCCTTGTTTAGCTTCTATGCAGAGCACATCATGAGAAATGCCGGGCTGGATGAAGCACAAGCTGGAATCAAGATTGCCGGGAGAAATATCAAGAACCTCAGATATGCAGATGACACCACCCTTATGGCAGAAAGCAAAGAAGAGCTAAAAAGCCTCTTGATGAAAGTGAAAGAGGAGAGTGAAAACACTGGCTTAAAACTCAACGTTCAAAAAACAAAGATCATGGTAGCCGGTCCCATCACTTTATGGCAAATAGGTGGGGAAACAATGGAAACAGTGACAGACTTTATTTTGGGGGGGCTCCAAAATCACTTCAGATGGTGACTGCAGCCACAAAATTAAAAGATATTTGCTCTTTGGAAGAAAAGCTATGACCAACCAAGACAGCATATTAAAAAGTACAGACATTACTTTGCCGACTAAGGTCTGTCTAACCAAAGCTATGGTTTTTCCAGTAGTTATGTATAGATGTCAAAGTTGTACCATAAAGAAAGTTGAGCACCAAAGAATTTATGCTTTTGAACTGTGGTGTTGGCGAATACTCTTGAGAGTCCCTTGGACTGCAAGGAGATCAAACCACTCAACCCTAAAGGAAATCCATCCTAAATATTCATTGGAAGGACTGGTGCTGAAGCTCCAAGACTTTGGCCACCAAATGTGAAGAACTGATTCACTGGAAAAGACCCTGATGCTGGGAAAGGTTGAAGGTGGGAGGAGAAGGTGATGACAGAGGATGAGATGCTTGGATGGCATCACCATCTTGAAGGACGTGAGTTTGAGGAAGCTCTGGGAGTTCGTGATGGACAGGGAAGCCTGGCATTGCTGTGGTAAGAGCCGGACACAATTGAGTGACTGAACTGAACTGAATCAAATTAAAGTTTAGAAAACTGTATTGCCTAAAATACAAATTGTGAGTGAAAGTGAAAGTCACTCAGTCGTGTCCAAGTCTTTGCAACCCCATGGACTATACAGTCCATGGACTTCTCCAGGCCAGAATACTGGAGTGGGTACCCTTTCCCTTTTCCAAAGATCCTGCCAACTGAGGAATTGAACCCCAGTCTCTCACACTGCTGCTGCTGCTAAGTTGCTTTAGTCATGTCTAACACTGCGACCCCATAGACGGCAGCCCACCAGGGTCCTCCATCCACGGGATTTTCCAGGCAAGAGTACTGGAGGGGGTTGCCATTTCCTTTTCCATCTTGCATTGCAGACAGATTCTTTACCAGCTGAGCCACAAGCGAAGCCCAAGAATACTGGAGTGGGTAGGCTATCCCTTCTCCACCAGATCTTCCCAACCCAGGAATTGAACTGGGGTCTCCTGCATTGCAGGCAGATTTTTTACCAACTGACTATCAGGGAAGCCTTAGAAAGTTTAGAAAACTGTGGCTCAGATGGTAAAGCGTCTGCCCGCAATGCGGGAGACCCGGTTAGATTCCTGGGTCGGAAGATCCCCTGGAGAAGGAAATGGCAATCCACCCCAGCACTCTTGCCTGGAAAATCCCATGGATGGATAGGTTACAGTCCTGGTAGGCTACAGCCTGATAGGCTACAGTCCATGGGGTCGCAAAGAGTCGGACACGACTGAGTGACTTCACTTCACTTATTGCCAAAAGTACAAATTGTAGAGAAATGCAAAATGATACTAAGGGTTTCCATTCATGCTGAAAAAAAAGTGTGCAAAATGTCTGACTTGAGAACAAAAATTTGAAGAGAACATAAGTGCCAAGCTGTGAGTTTTGTGGGGTAGCCCCGTTTCCTGCATGTTCCTTCATTGTGTGTATCTGAGGGAGGTGGGGGCAGAGTTTTCGCAGCAGAAATCCCAGGATGGTTTGGGGATGGTAAGAAATTAGCGGACTCATGCCTTACATTTTAACATGAAGTGAAGTCGCTCAGTCGTGTCCGACTCTTTTTGACCCCATGGACTGTAGCCCACCAGGCTCCTCCATCCATGAGAATCTCCAGGCAAGAATACTGGAGTGGGTTGCCATTTCCTTCTCCAGGGGATCTTCCCGACCCAGGATCGGACCCTTGTCTCTTGCATTGTAGGCAGACGCTTTACCATCTGAGCTACCAGGAAGCACATTTTAACGTGAGCCAGGGTGATTACACATAACACATTAGCACGTGAGTGGTCAAGACTGAGAGCAGTATCCAGGACGATGGACGTAGGGCAGCCTCCCGGAAGAGTGTGCACCGCCGTGAGGTGTGGGAAAAAAGCTGAAGGTTTTAATCTCTGAGTAGGAATCGTAGGAGAAATAACTAGACCATCTGTGGTCTATGAGGAGAAGAGCAGAATGCCTAGAACAGGTAAATGAGGGACATTTCCTGACTGTACATGTCAGCAGAGGTGCAAATGCACTCAAAAAACACCAAAGGAGGAGCTCTGCTTCTAACCAGACCCACTAGAGAACAGAAGAGCAAGCAGTTAATGCAGATGTCACAGTGCTCTGTCAACACCATGCTTCAATTCCGGTGTAGTTCAAATAATCACTGAGCAGAAGAATGGTGGAAAGGGAAGGGCAGATCCGCATTTTCATCAAGTATTGTCAAAAGAAGACAGTGAGGCCAAGATGAAAGTTTCATTGCTCCAAAAAGAGGAATGAAACACCAGCTTATATGCAGTGCATACTGGTAAAATAAATCTTTGCATACGTGAGTTTTATGAACTATCAAACTGTGAAGTATGTCTGCTATCAGCAACCTTCAGTTCAGTTCAGTCGCTCAGTTGTGTCCTACTCTTTGCGACCCCATGAATCGCAGCACCCCAGGCCTCCCTGTCCATCACCAACTCCCGTAGGTCACCCAGACTCACGTCCATTGAGTCAGTGATGCCATCCAGCTATCTCATCCTCTGTCGTCCCCTTCTCCTGCCTCCAATCCCTCTCAGCATCAGAGTGTTTTCCAGTGAGTCAACTCTTTGCATGAGGTGGCCAAAGTACTGGAGTTTCATTTCAGCATCATTCCTTCCAAATAAATCCCAGGGCTGATCTCCTTTAGAATGGACTGGTTGGATCTCCTTGCAGTCCAAGGGACTCTCAAGAGTCTTCTCCAACCCCACAGTTCAAAACCATCAATTCTTCAGCGCTCAGCCTTCTTCACAGTCCAACTCTCACATTCATACATGACCACAGGAAAAACCATAGCCTTGACTAGATGAACCTTTGTTGGCAAAGCAATGTCTCTGCTGTTGAATATGATATCTAGGTTGGTCATAACTTTCCTTCCAAGGGGTAAGCGTCTTTTAATTTCATGGCTGCAATAACCATCTGCAGTGATTTTGGAGCCCAAAAAAAAAAAAAAAGTCTGACACTGTTTCCACTGTTTCCCCATCTATTTCCCATGAAGTGATGGGACCAGATGCCATGATCTTCATTTTCTGAATGTTGAGCTTTAAGTCAAGTTTTGCACTCTCCATTTTCACTTTCATCAAGAGGTTTTTTAGTTCCTCTTCACTTTCTGCCATAAGGGTGGTGTCATCAGCATATCTGAGGTTATTGATATTTCTCCCAGCAGTCTTGATTCCAGCTTGTGTTTCTTCCAGTCCAGCGTTTCTTGTGATGTACTCTGCATAAAAGTTAAATAAGCAGGGTGACAATATACAGCCTTGATGTACTCCTTTTCCTATTTGGAACCAGTCTGTTGTTTCATGTCCAGAACTAACTGTGGCTTCCTGACCTGCATACAGATTTCTCAAAAGGCAGGTCAGGTGGTCTGGTATTCCCATATCTTTCAGAATTTTCCACAGCTTATTGTGATCCACACAGTCAAAGGCTTTGGCATAGTCAATAAAGCAGAAATAGATGTTTTTCTGGAACTCTCTTGCTTTTTCCATGATCCAGCGGATGTTGGCAATTTGATCTCTGGTTCCTCTGCCTTTTCTAAAACCAGCTTGAACATCTGGAAGTTCACGGTTCACATATTGCTGAAGCCTGCCTTGGAGAATTTTGAGCATTATTTTAAGCATGTGAGATGAGTGCAATTGTGCAGTAGTTTGAGCATTCTTTGGCATTGCCTTTCTTTGGGATTGGAATGAAAACTGACCTTTTCCAGTCTTGTGGCCACTGCTGAGTTTTCCAAATTTGCTGGCATATTGAGTGCAGCACTTTCACAGCATCATCTTTCAGGATTTGGAATAGCTCAGTTGGAATTCCATCACCTCCACTAGCTTTGTTTGTAGTGATGCTTTCTAAGGCCCACTTGACTTCACATTCCAGGATGTCTGGCTCTAGGTCAGTGATCACATCATCGTGATTATCTGGGTTGTGAAGATCTTTTTTGTACAGTTCTTCTGTGTATTCTTGCCATCTCTTCTTAATATCTTCTGCTTCTGTTAGGTCCATACCATTTCTGTCCTTTATCGAGCCCATCTTTGCATGAAATGTTCCCTTGGTATCTCTAATTTTCTTGAAGAGATCTCTAGTCTTTCCCATTCTGTTGTTTTCCTCTATTTCTTTGCATTGATCGCTCAAGAAGGCTTTCTTATCTCTTCTTGCTATTCTTTGGAACTCTGCATTCAGATGCTTATATCTTTCCTTTTCTCCTTTGCTTTTTGCTTCTCTTCTCTTCACAGCTATTTGTAAGGCCTCCCCAGACAGCCATTTTGCTTTTTTGAATTTCTTTTCCATGGCAATGGTCTTGATCCCTGTCTCCTGTACAATGTCATGAACCTCATTCCATAGTTCATCAGGCACTCTGTCTATCAGATCTAGACCCTTAAATCTATTTCTCACTTCCACTGTATAATCATAAGGGATTTGATTTAGGTCATACCTGAATGGTCTAGTGGTTTTCCCTGCTTTCTTCAATTTAAGTCTGAATTTTGCAATAAGTAGTTCATGATCTGAGCCACAGTCAGCTCCTGGTCTTGTTTTTGCTGACTGTATAGAGCTTCTCCATCTTTGGCTGCAAAGAATATAATCAGTCTGATTTTGGTGTTGACCATCTGGTGATGTCCATGTATAGAGTCTTCTCTTGTGTTGTTGGAAGAGGGTGTTTGTTATGACCAGTGCATTTTCTTGGCAAAACTGTATTTATTAGTCTTTGCCCTGCTTCATTCCGTATTCCAAGGCTAAATTTGCCTGTTACTCCAGGTGTTTCTTGACTTCCTACTTTTGCATTCCAGTCCCCTATAATGAAAAGGACATCTTTTTTGGGTGTTAGGTCTAAAAGGTCTTGTAGGTCTTCATAGAACCGTTCAACTTCAGCTTCTTCAGCATTATTGGTTGGGGCATAGACTTTGATTACTGTGATATTGAATGGTTTGCCTTGGAAATGAACAGAGATCATTCTGTTGTTTTTGAGATTGCATCCAAGTACTGCATTTCGGACTCTTTTGTTGACCATGATGGCTACTCCATTTCTTCTAAGGGATTCCTGCCCACAGTAGTAGTTATACTGGTCATCTGAGTTAAATTCACCCATTCCAGTCCATTTCAGTTCGCTGATTCCTAGAATGTCGACATTCACTCTTGCCATCTACTGTTTGACCACTTCCAGTTTGCCTTGATTCATGGACCTGACATTCCAGGTTCCTATGCAATGTTGCTCTTTGAAATCTATTATTTATCAACAATATCTGTATATACAAATTGTTATATTCCTAATTATCCCAATTCAAAGCAATTATAAAATAAATATTTGGTATAAATGGATAGTTAATTTTATGTTAATTTTGAACATTACTACTTAAAAAATAATACATTTTACAAAACACCCAAATTATAACTGATGCATCAGCTAATCACTAAATTTTAGAATAATAATATCATTTGTAATCAACTGGAAAAAATCTGTTTATTCAAGAATCTTATATTCAATATTTCCTAATAAAGTAACATTTAAAATTATTCTGGTAGGAGAAGGAAAAGTCTTTGTTCTTTAAAATTAGTTTCTCCTTACATGACAGTTATGAATAGCATACTTTACTCTCAGGTACTAAATGCCAGAAGCAGCTCACATCATTACAAAATAGACACTCTGATCATTTCTAACCTCTTCCTATTAGATTTTGGTACCAAAGAGACTCTATACTGTGGATATACATGCATTCTTAAAAAATATATTTAATTCAATCTATTACTATAATACATTAATAGTTTGCAAACATATTAGGAGAAGAGTGTTTTGAAAGAAAAAATATATATGTAAGACAAGAAGGCAGGTGAGAATACCTGTTGTGTAAGTGAGAAATATGAAACCATCTGAACTGGTATACTGGAATTATATCCCTATAGAAGTACAGATGTACTGAAGCTTATGCAAAAAGAATAGGGAGTGTCTTAATTGGATCCAAAAAAATCCCAATTATTTTCTTTCTAGATTCTGTTATGCTCTGCCATGAGGTTATAAAGAAAGTATTGAATCAGTTTCATTCTTTGCATGTAGATATCCAGTTTTCCTAACACTATTTCTTGAAGAGACTATCCTTTCCTTATTGTGTATTCTTGTTGAAGATCAGTTGTCCATGTATCTGTGGGTTTGTTTCTGAGCTTTCTATTCTGTTTTATTGTTTACATTATATTTTATTACAAAACTATAGTGCCTGATTACCATAGTTTTATGATGTAGTTTGAAGTTAGAAAGTGTGATGCTTCCAGCTTTACTGCTCTTCAAAATCACATTGACTATTTGGAATCTTTTGTGATTTCATAGCAATTTTAAGATAGTTTTTTCTACTTCTGGGAAAAATGTCATTGCAATCTTAGCAAGAGTTGCACAGATCACTTTGAATATTGTTGTTGGGTCACTAAGCTGCCTCTGACTGTGTGACTCTGTGGACTGCACATCAGGTTCCTCTGACCATAATCTCCCAGAGTTTGCTCAAGTTCATGCTTATTGAGTTGGTGATGCTATCTAACCATCCCATCCTCCGACACTTTCTTCCTTTTGCTGTCCATGTTTCCCAGGATCAGGGAATTTTCCAGGCAGTCAGCTTTTCACTTCAGGTGAAAAATATTGGTCAGTTTTAATATTATGGATAGTTTTAAGGTATTAATTCATCTAATATATGAGCATATGATGTCTTTCCATTTTTATGTATCTCACATTTCTTTCATAAATGCTTTACAATTTTCAGTGTACAAGTCTTTGGTTAAGATTATTTGTATGTATTTTATTTATTTTTTATGCTATTGTAATGTTTTTATTTTCTTGATTTATTTCTCAGACATTTTGTTGTTATTGTACAAAAGCACAAATAATTTTTGCATGTTAACTTTGTATCCTACAAGTGTACTGAATACTTTATTAGTTCTCACTCTTCCTTGTATACAATCTATAATTTTCTACATATAAGACCATGTCATCTACAAATAAATCGATTTTACACCTTCCTTGTTGATTTAGATGATTTTATTTCTTTTTCTTGCCTAATTAGCTAATATTTTCATTATCTTGTTGAATAGAAGTAGCAAGAGTGGGCATCTTTGTCTTTTTCTGGATCTTAGAGAAAAAGCTTTCATTTTCCACAGTGATCTCTTTGTTATCTGTGGACATTTCATATATAGCCTTTATTGGATTTAGGGAAGTTTATCCTATACCTAATTAATTGATTTATTTTTATCATAAAATTATATTTGTTGTTTTGTTGATTAGTCATTAAGTTGTGTCTGGCTCTTTTGCAACCCCATGAACTGTAGCCTGCCAGGCTCCTCTGTCCATGGGATTTCCCAAGTAAGAATATTGGAGTGGGTTCCAAAAAGATGTTGAATTTTCTCAAGTGATTTTTCCACTTCTAATGAGATGATCATGTAAGTTTGTCTTTCTTTCTGTTAATTTGCTGTTATCACAATCATTGATGGCCAATACTTTGGCCACCTGATGTGAAGAACTGACTCATTGGAAAAGACCCTGATGCTGGGAAAGATTGAAGGCAGGAGGAGAAGGAGACAACAGAGGATGAGATGCGTAGATGGCATCACTGACTCAATGGACATGAGTTTGAGTAAACTCCGGGTGTTGGTGATGGACAGGGAGGCCTGGCGTGCTGCAGTCCATGGGATCGCAAAGAGTTGAACACGACTGAGCAACTGAACTGAACTGAGCTGGACTGATTCATTAATGGTGCATTGAACCATTCTTGCATGGCAGGAATAAATCTACTTTTTCCTAGTGTATGATCTTTTTAATGTGTTGTTGAATTTTGTTTGCTAATATTTTGTTGAGAGTTTTTGCATCTATGTTTATCAGAGATATTGTGTAATTTTCTTTTCTTGTGGTGTCTTTGTCTGGCTTTGGTATCTGGCTTCACAAGTTCAGAACTATTTTTTCATCTTCTGTTTCTTGGAAGAGCTTAGAAAATATTAGTATTAATTCATCTTTAAAAGTTTGGTGGAACTGACCTGTAAAGCCATCTAGTGCTTTTATTGGGAGGTTTTTGGTTATTGATTCAGTCTCCTTATTTGCTATTGATCTGTCCCAGGTTTCAATTTCTTCTTGGTCCAGTCTCTATAAGTTGTGAATTTCTATCATACACCATAAACAAAAATTAACTCAAGTTGAGCTAAAGACTTAACTATAAGACCCGAAGCTAAAAAAAAAAAGAAAAAGAAATAAAAAAGTAATTCTAGAAGAAAACATAGAGCAAAACTTCTTTACATTGACCTTAGCAATGATTTCTTGGCTATAACATCAAAGGCTCAGACAACAAAGACATGAATGCACAAATGGGGTTAAATCAAACTACAGAGCTTCTACACATCAAAGAAAACCATCAGCAAAATAAAAAACAAATCTATGGAGCAGAAGATATATTTGCAAATCATGTATTGATAAAAAGCTAATATTTTCAGTATATAAGGAGCCAATAACTCAATAGCAAAAACAGAAAAAAAAAATTAAAAATGGACCAAGGATCTAGATACATACATTTATCCAAAGAAGACATGATAGTTTCCACACTTATTTATTTGCATACATTAAATAACACAGCTTTTTCTATGTCAATTTTCCAGTAAGTAATTTTTAGAAAAGAATTCATAGCATAAACTAAAACTAATAAACTTACCCTATATGTAGCCTGCTGTGCTGCAGTCTATGGGGTCACAGCGACTGAGTTCCACATGACTGAGGAACTGAACTGAACTGAACCGAGGTGTTAAGAAGATGGTTTGCCCCAGTATTCATTAACTGTTTCTTAGGGGTGCTAGTCTCACAAAGATCAATTTTATCCAAAACCTTCAGCTATCAAGTAAAATTACTCTGTTTTTGGAACTATTCTCTGTTCTAGAAACAGGATCCAGGAATCAATAAAACCTACAAGTATTTTGGTGAATTGCAAAGTCTACAAGAATATATATACAGCTTTACCAAATTGCTATGCAATGGGCATGTTTTTATAAATTTGCAAAATTTTAAAACAAATATGACAAAGGCATCTATAAGATTTGGGACAAAGTTAGCCATTTTAAGTCATATATATGAGATTCTAATCTGTATTATTAATGGTGACACTGTAAATATTCATAAATTATATTAAAGAATATTACTATATCTAGTTTAATATTTATAATACAATTTGCTTCAATTTACCAGTCCTTAGACTACACAAAACATGACTTTATTAAACATATGAGTGGTTTTACAAATAATTGAATTCTATAATGTATAATTATTTACTTTGTTAAAAATAATTCCACTATAAATGGAATGAATACATGAAAAATCTTATTACATCACCTGCTTAATGAAAATCATTACTGCAAGAAGATATTGACAAGGGAGTTCATCAAGAAATCATTTTCAAAAGTCAAACGACACACACACACATAAAACTCACTAGTAAACTAACAATTTAAAAACTGGATAAAAATTCCAAACAGGAAAAATTAAATTATTAATGAAAAAATAAATTTAAAAAATTGAATGACACATTGTCAAGAACTGTGCTAGACATATTTCTTTAAGTTCTCTTACTCTTTCACGCAACTTCATAAGGTGATAATTGTCTATCTTTATGTTGCATATTTTAGCTGAGAGATGAAGAGTTTGTATCATTTTAATTTGGTGATACAGTGGTCTTTCCTTTCTAATCCAGTAAAATCTCCATATTTTCAATTCCTGAAAAGCATGAGATAGAATCTGGACTAATTCAGATTTGCTTCATTTTAAAGTATAAAATAAAATGACTTTGCAATACTTCCCTAATCTAATATAAAAATAGAGTTTAGATATATTTTATTTAAATGTGATTATCGTCAAGAAAATTATTACTTCATTTACCTGTTTGAATCTTATGTTATAGGTGAAGGTTCACATTGTTTAAAATAAATTTAACTTCATAGGTTTTTAAGAGTTATGTTAGAAACTATCTATGCTAAAATTGTAAGAAGCTGAAATTTATAGTTTCTGCTATACATTATGGCTTCCCTAGTAGCTCAGCTGGTAAAGAATCCCCCTGCAATTTTGGAGACCTGGGTTCGATCCCTGGGTAGGGAAGATGCCCTGGAGAAGGGAAAGGCTATCCACTCCAGTATTCTGGCCTGGAGAATTCCAGGGACTGTATAGTTCACGGGGTTGCAAAGAGTCAGGCACAACTGACCAACTTTCACTTTCACTTCTGTTATACATTCAGTTCAGTTCAGTTCAATCACTCAGTCTTGTCCAACTCTTTGCGACTGCATAGAATGCAGCACACCAGGCCTCCCTGTCCATCACCAACTCCTGGAGTTTACCCAAACTCATGTCCATTGAATTGGCAATGCCATCCAACCATCTCATCCTCTGTGGTCCCCTTCTCCTCCTGCTCTCAATTTTTCCTAGCATCAGAGTCTTTTCAAATGAATCAGCTCTTCGCATCATGTGACCAAAATATTGGAGTTTCAACTTCAACAGTCCTTCCAATGACGACTCAGGACTTATTTCCTTTAGGATGGACTGGTTGGATCTCCTTGCAGTCCAAGGGACTCTCAAGAGTCTTCTCCAACACCACAGTTCAAAAACATCAGTTCTTTGGTGCTCAGCTTTCTTTACAGTCCAACTCTCACATTCATACATGACTACTGGAAAATCCATAGCCTTGACTAGTCGGACCTTGGTTGACAAAGTAATGTCTCTTTTTAATATGCTATCTAGGTTGGTCATAACTTTCCTTCCAAGGAGCAAGCGTCTTTTAATTTCATGGCTGCAGTCACCATCTGCAGTTGTTTTGAAGCCCCCAAAATAAAGTTAGCCACTGTTTCTCCTGTTTCCCCATCTATTTGCCATGAAGTAATGGGACCAGTTGCCATGATCTTCATTTTCTGAATGTTGAGTTTTAAGCCAAATTTTTCACTCTCCTCTTTCACTTTCATCAAGAGGCTTTTTAGTTCTTCTTCACTTTCTGCCATTAGGGTGGTATCATCTGCATATCTGAGGTTCTTGATATTTCTCCGGGCAATCTTGATTCCAGCTTGTGCTTCATCCAGCCCAGCGTTTCTCATGAGGTACTCTGCATATAAGTTAAATAAGCAGGGTGACAATATACAGCCTTCACCTACTCCTTTCCTGATTTGGAACCAGTCTGTTGTTCTATGTCCAGTTCTAACTGTAGCTTCCTGACCTGCATAAAGATTTCTCAAGAGGCAGGTCAGGTAGTCTGGTATTCCCAACTCTTTCAGAAGTTTCCACAGTTTATTGTGATCTACACAGTCAAAGGGAAAAATAATTGAAATTCACTGGAAATACCTTGTAGCTAGTTATGATAATGGTAGAAATGAACATTAGTTCCTGATTTTTATGGGATAGCTC
This sequence comes from Bos mutus, assembly GCF_027580195.1. Classification (NCBI taxonomy): domain Eukaryota; kingdom Metazoa; phylum Chordata; class Mammalia; order Artiodactyla; family Bovidae; genus Bos; species Bos mutus. The sequence continues at coordinate 3,304,535 of NC_091630.1, read as the reverse complement.
TTAAGTAAAAGACAAATAATCATAAGCTACAGTGCATTTGCAGGACTGAAAATTATTCTAGTCCTTTTAGAAATAAATATGAGAGTACAGCTCTTTGCTAATGCTGAGTTCTCTTTATACTTCTATGCTTTAGAAAGTTAGAAAACTTAAAAATTCTCTAATCAATTGAAGAAATTAACTGTTTTACTCTTAAATATGATTCAGTAAAGCTAAACTGTGTGGACTTTATTATCTTTTTTCTAATGTAAGACTATATGAAAAAATTGTTAAAATGCATGTATTAAAACTGATCATCTATGGATTCTCTTTTTCCTAACATATGCATTTTTAAATTTGTCCTGAAATTGTAGATGTTTCTATTAAGAACAGAAATACTAAAAATGGAAACAATTTTCACTGAGGGATATTGCATGATACCAGGTTAATATCTAGAGAAGGCAATGGCACCCCACTCCAGTACTCTTGCCTGGAAAATCCCATGGACGGAGGAGCCTGGTAGGCTGCAGTCCATGGGGTCGCGAAGATTCAGACACGACTGAAGTGACTTAGCAGCAGCAGCAGCAGGTTAATATCAAAATCTTTTTTTCACACTGCCTTTCAAAACAAAGTAAAAATGAAGATAAATATACTATATGCTATATGTTTCTTGCTATTCTATCAGTTTGAACAAGTTTTGGTAGAAATTAGTTTCAACCATTTCTAAGTTCTTGTTTGTCTCTATATATGTGCTGCAGCCTGATTTGAATGCATGTTGGAATCTCTTCTTAAACCTGACTTGTCTCTAAAGCTCTCACTGCCATGATAGCCTATGCAATAGCTATGCTGACTTCATGATTCTATTATGTAAATAAGGTAATACATCTATTTATGCCTCTCAGAATGGGACTGAAAACTGTGGAGAAATACAGCAGGGTGGAATATGCCTGGAAAATTTTTTATGGAGTTTTTTATAACTACTTATCAAATTCCAACAGGAGTTGTTTATATCTAGCTATCAGATTTCAACAACTAATTACTTTGAGATGAGAAGGAAAAACATCACTCCCTTACATTGTGTATAGCCTCACAAAATACAGAAGGGAAATAGCCATTTAGTTTTATAAAGCATGTTACTTCAACTTAGTTATAGTTAAAGAAAATGATTATTTTAGCATGCATGTTTTAAGGAAAGGGTTGCATCAATCAAATTGTCTATTTTTGGTCTGTGTAATTCTGCACATTTCCCAATAAAGTATTACAGTGAAATACTTCAGGGATTTAATCATAAAGCAATTTTACTTTGGTTTTCCATTCTTCCTCTACATAGATACAAGGGAGCTAATTTTTTCACTGCTGCTGGATGACATATAGAGAGTTCTATTATCATGTTTTTGGTAATACAAACTATATTTACTTAGTTATTAGAATCTCTAATGCTGTATCAGACTCAAACTTTGAACTCGGTTCAAAGTCAAAATACCTCCCCAGTCCCAGTTTGGATGCGTGCATAAAAAATGCAGAAGCTAAAAGGTAAGAATTATGTTTTATTTGACAGACACAGTGGAGGACTTAAGTCCAGAAGACAGCCCCTCAGATGGCTCTGAGTGACTGCTTGGGAAGATTAAGGGAGGACCCAGGGTATACAGAAGTTTTGCCAAAAAAAAAAAAAAAAAAACAGAACATCAAAAGAACTATAAATTAAAACAAACAAAGAAACAAAAAACACTAGACATCTCAAGTTAATGAGTGTAACACTTTTCTAATTATGGAAAAATGCAAGAATCTAGGCTCACTGAAATACTCCTTTGATCTGCACCTTGGCTCTCTATGACTGGGACACTTTTCTGCATCCTTGAATCCCCTCAGGGTGCACAGCACAAGAGGCTGCAGTGGCTGCTGGCTTGAGGGCTCCAACGTCCTTTGTTTAACTGATATGGTGGACAAAGCTTTTCATCCGCAGTGGAGAGGTCTCTAATGGAGAAGAATACTTGAAGGCTTCTTCTACACTGGCACTTTGATGACAGAGAGGTCTCTAATGAAGAAGAATAATTGAAGGCTTCTTCTACACTGGCACCTTGATGACAGTCGTTTCAAATCCACACCCACTGCCAAGTCTGTACTGGCAGAATGAGGGGAAAATGAGCAGAACATGTGTGTGATTGGTAATGTTGTGAGCTAGCGTCACACTGTTAGAGTTGGGCAGACTGTTAAAGCTATTCTCTAGTAGGTGTTTTCAAGAGATCATTGGATAATCTATGCACACTTGGGGCAGTAGCTCATCTGCATTTCTCCTGCTGCAGATGAAACTCTTCAAGTCACTGTTTAATTTCCTTCTCAGACTCTCAATTCGGTGGCTCCCTATACTCTTCTAGAAAGCCTACTTAGAAAATAACACAATGAACCCGTCAATTTTCAGCTGCATGTGGCCCAAATCTGGCCTATAGGAAAAATTCATGGCCTAATTCCTACAGAGGAGAATGAATACAAAAAGAATAGCATCATTCAATGGAAAAACTATGACAACTTCAAGGTTTTATTGAACACAGAATAAAATGTAGGTGGACATATGAAGAGCAATGTTATTAAAATGCTAAGAATGGTGTTAGTTAACTATTGCTGTATAATTATTTAAAAACACAGTGGTCTAAAATCAACTATTTTTTATCTCATAGTTTTGGTGGGTCTGAAATACAGAAGCAGATTAGCTAGGTGGTTCTGGCTTAAAATAGCCAGCTCATAGTTTAATGTATCTCATGCTATTCACTTAAGATGAAACCCAGATTGCACTTATCTAAAGGATTGACATTGTTTGCCAGATCTGCCTCCAAGATTCCTCTCCTGTGTGGTACTGGTAAATTGTGACCTAAAGTATCTCATGACGTGCTCCTGTCTTCACTCAGAAAGAGAACTCACGTGCCTTTTGTGACCTAGTCATAAAAACGATTATGCTTCCTAACTTCTTCAATATCCTATTTGTTATAAATCCTGCTATTGTTGCTCTAGTGGCTAAGTCCTGTCTGACTCTTTTTTGAGTCCATAGGCTGTAATCCAACAGGCTCCTCTGTCCATGGGATTTCCCGCACAAGAATACTAGAGTGGGCTGTCATTTCCTTCTTTAAGTGTCTTCCCCAACCCAGGGATCAAATCCACATCCCCTGCATTGGCAGGTAGATTCTTTACCGCTGAGCCACCAGGGAAGCTCCTGACACATGTTAGTCCTACTCAATCTGAGAGAGACTGCTGATAGCTATGAACATCAGGAGGCAGGGAAGCAAGGTTCCCTTGAAGGCTGGCTCCCTCAGAAATGCAGTTGAAAACGAGTCTCCAGTCCAGGTTCGATGCACTATACTGGATGCTTGGGGCTGGTGCAATGCTACGACCCAGAGGGATGGTATGGGGAGGGAGGAGGGAGGAGGGTTCAGGATGGGGAACACATGTATACCTGTGGTGGATTTATTTTGATATATGGCAAAACCAATACAATATTGTAAAATTTAAAAATAAAACAAAATTTAAAAAAAGAAAAAAAAAAAGAAAAAGAAAAGAAAATGTAGTATTCCATCTGAAGAAAAGAATGCATTGTGACTAGTTGTCCTGCTGGGAACTCCCCTCTTTATCCTCTTAATCAAACAGCCAATTAATCAAAATATTCAAATAAATTATGATGACAAGAATAAAGCATATAAAGTCATTTTTCTCCCAATTTGTACACATAGGCTATACTTAAGTAACAATGAAAATATGGATATTTCATAGAAAATGCTGAAATTCAGAAAATCAAAATTAAAAGTTAAAAATCAATTGCTAAGAGACTAATAAAAAATTTAACTGTGTATGGTGATGAATATTAACTAAATATTCTCGGTGATTGTTTCATAATATATACAAATATTTAATAATTGTGCTGTTTCATCTGGAACTATTATAGTGATACATGTCAATTATAGCTCACTTACAAAAGATCAAAGGTCCAGATACTCAGAATTATATTCTCCTAACAAGAAGATCAAAATAAAATTGATAATTCAATACAAAATCCAAGACATTTAATATTCTCACAGACCCCCTGTCTCTATTAAGCTATTACTGAATACAGAGTATACTATTTTGAAATTTATATCTTCATGAGGAATATGGAAGTAAAGTGTGTTCCAAGAGGGTTATATTTCAAATTGTGTGAAGAACAATAGACAAATGTAAACAAAGGTAAAGAACTTTGTTATTTCAGATCTCATCTCAGTGTGTTTTCTCCATGCTGGGCATGGTTTCCTGAGAAAAGTACCTTCCTGAGTCTTATTTGTGGTTATGACTGAGCTCTTACCCATGGAATGTGAGCTTTAGTGCATGTTCAACTTTCATCCTGTCTTTTTCTTTTTAAACAAACTAGCTGTAGATGTACACCTTTGTTTTCCTTTCTGCTGATTAGAAACAGAGATGACTAGAGCGGGCTTGGAGGTTGTATGTTGTCTGTGGTGATGGAATTCCAGCTCAAACTATTCAAAATCCTTAAACTGCATGCTGTTGAAGTGCTGCACTCAGTATGGCAGCAAATTTGGAAACCTCACCGTGGGTCACAGGATTGGAAAAAGCCAGTTTCCATTCAAATCCCAAAGAAAGGCAATACCAAAGAACGTTCAAATCGCCATACAGTTGTGCTCATTTCACAAGCTAGCAAAATCATGCTCAAAATCCTTCAAGTTAAGCTTCAGCAGTATGTGAACTGAGAACTTCCAGAGGTACAAGCTGGATTTAGCAAAGGCAGAGGAACCAGAGACCAAATTGCCAACATCCACTGGATCATAGAAAAAGTAAGACAATTCCAGAAAATTATATACTTCTGCTTCATTGATTACACTAAAGTCTTTGACTGTGGGGATCACAACAAACTGTGGATAATTATCAAAGAGATGGGAATACAAGGCCACCTTACTTGCCTCTTGAGAAACCTCTATGCAGGACAAGAAGCAACAGTTAGAACCAGCCATGGAACAGTAGATACATTCCAAATTGGGAAAGGAGTACATCAAGGTTGTATATTGGCACCACCCTGCTTATTTAACTTATACGCAGAGTACATCATGGGAAATGCTGAGCTGGATGAGTCGCAAGCTAGAATCAGGATTGCTGGGAGAAACAGCAACAACCTCAGATATGCAGATGACATCACTCTAATGGCAGAAAGTTAATAGAAACTAAAGAACCTCTTGAGGAGGGTGAAAGAGGAGAATGAAAAAGCTGGCTTAAACTTAACATTCAAAAAAACTAAGATCATGGCATCCAGTCCCATCACTTTGGCAAATAGATGGAGAAAAACTGGAAACAGTGGCAGATTTTATTTTCTTGGGCTCCAAAATCACTGCAGACAGTGACTGCAACCATGAAATTGAAAGACACTTGCCCCTAGGAAGAAAAGCTATGACCAATGTAGACAGTGTACTAAATAAAAGTCAGAGACATCACTTTGGTGACAAAGACCCATATAGTCAATGCTCTGGTTGTTCCAGTAGCAATGTCCAAATGGGAGAGTTGGATGATAAAGAAGGCTGAGTGCCAAAGAATTGATGCTTTTGAATTGTGGTGCTGGAGAAAACTCTGGAGAGTTCCTTGGACTGGAAGGAGATCAAACAAGTTAATCTGAAAGGAAATTAACACTGAGTACTTACTGGAAGGACTGATGCTGAAGCTGACGCTCCAATATTTTGGCCACATGATGCAAAGACCTTACTCATTGGAAAAGACTCTGATGTTGGGAAAAATTGAAGGCAAAAAGAGAAGAGAGTGAAAGAGGATATGATGGTTGGCTGGCATCACTGACTCATCAAAATGAGTTTGAGCAAATTTTGGGTGATAGTGAAGGACAGGGAAACCCGGCGTGCTGCGTTTCATGATATCACAGAGTCTGCCAGGACTTCACGACTGGAAAAGAGCAACAACAACAACTGCCCAGCTGGTGAAAGTTCTTGAAGTGCTTTGGGGAACAAATTCTTCCCACTCACTAGAGCCTGTTACATGATTAAGAGATAAACTTCTATGCTACTTAAGTCAATGCATTTGGGGTATCTTTAGTATAAGACAAGATTCTGCTGTGCTTAGTCATTCAGTCATGTCTAACTCTTTGTGATCCCATGGACTGTAGCCTGCTAAGTTCCTCTGTCCATGGGATTCTCCAGGCAAGAATCCTGGAGTGGATTGCCATGCCCTCCTCCAGGGGATCTTCCCAACCCTGGGATCGAACCCAGGTCTCCCACATTGCATTGGATTCTTTACCGTCTGAGCCACCAGGAAAGCCCAAAACTACTGGAGTAGGTAGCCTACCCCTTCTCCAGGGGACCTTCCAGACCCACGAATCCAACTGCAGTCTCCTACATTGCAGGTGGATTCTCTACCAGCTGAGCTACCAGGGAAACCAAGACAGAATGTTAACTATAAGGAATTAGGAAACATGAAGGAAAAAAAGAAGAAAAATACCATGATGTGATTGATCTAAATGAGCAAGCCTGGAAGGTAAAAGGTAGAATTCAAACCTAAGAATGACTCCTTTTCCACAGATAATCTCTGATGTCGCTTCAAAGAGGGGTCTTGAGTAATTTTGTTCCCATATTTAAAGACAATGATTAGCTTAAACTTCCTGAATTACTTTTCTGATTCTGTCACACGTCTACTTACACATTATTAGTGGATAATATGACTAGATACATTAGGCCAGGATTCTCAAACTAGTATCTGCAGCATTATTTTATTCCATCAGCACTTTCAAAAACACAAACCTAAATATCTTATTGGGATAAGGGACAATCACTATAGGTTGTACCACTGATAATAGCAATATTGGTGATTAAAAATAATGCTTAAGTATGTTAGCGCTCAGTCATGTCTGACTCTGTGATCCATGGACTGTAGCTCACCAGGCACGTCTGTACATGGGACTTTCACGGTAAGAATATTGGAGTGAATTACCATTCCCTTCTCCAGAAGATCTTCCCGACCCAGGTATAGAACCCCAGTATCCTTCGTTGGAGGCAGATTCTTTACCCTCTGAGCTACATGGAAGTCCTAAAAAAAATAAATAAATAAAATAATAATGCTTAACAGAAAAGAATTCTTTAAATCTAAGAAATATATTTTAAAAGCAATATTTTAAACATAAACTTGTAAAATCAGTCATTCTCATCAGTTTATTTAGTCCAACATTATTAATATTTATTCTGCTTGAATCCAGTTTTTCAATTAGCTCTCTTAATCTTGCCTCATGATTCCAAGAAGTTTACAAGGTTATCATTAAGGCTTATACGATTTGCCCTGTGAATTTCATGCCTTGATCACTGGAAATTGGGAAATATATACTTCAAATGGGAGACACATTTTCCAGCAGATTTTTTTTCTTCTTTTTTTCCACTGTGAAGATGTCAGCCTTGAGACAAGGAAAGGTTTCAACCCATCTGGAAAACATACAGAAATGGAACATGTGGATAACTCACATTGAATGTTGGGTGGAGGAAGTCCAGGTGTCCAGAGGGTCCAGAGGAAGGAAGTCTGAGGCTGCCGAGGACAAAACTGGTTTCTCCAGGATTAGACACCTGGCAAGTCAGACATTGCTAGTAAACTGTCCTTGCAGTTTTATAGATGTTTCCCCATCAAAGTCTATTCAAAATTTGAGTCATTTTAGATGCTTGATAGACCCAGATAATCACATAGATGTCTGGCTCACCTAGAGCCAGACATCCTGGAATGTGAAGTCAAGTGGGCCTTATAAAGCATCACTATGAACAAAGCTAGTGGAGGTGATGGAATTTCAGCTGACCTATTCCAAATCCTGAAAGATGATGCTGTGAAAGTGCTGCACTCAATATGCCAGCAAATTTGGAAAACTCAGCAGTGGCCACAGGACTGGAAAAGGTCAGTTTTCATTCCAATCCCAAAGAAAGGCAATGCCAAAGAATGCTCAAACTACCGCACAATTGCACTCATCTCACACACTAGTAAAGTAATGCTCAACATTCTCCAAGCCAGGCTTTAAAGTATGTGAATCGTGAACTTCCAGATGTTCAAGCTGGTTTTAGAAAAGGCAGAGGAATCAGAGATCAAATTGCCAACATCCGCTGGATCATAGAAAAAGCAAGAGAGTTCCAGAAAAACATCTATTTCTGCTTTATTGACTATGCCAAAACCTTTGACTGTGTGGATCACAATAGAAAGGAAAATTCTTCAAGAGACAGCAATACCAGACCACCTGACCTGCCTCTTGAGAAACCTGTATGAGGTCAGGAAGCAACAGTTAGAACTGGATATGGAACAATAGACTGGTTCCAAATAGGAAAAGGAGTATGTCAAGGGTGTATATTGTCACCCTGTTTATTTAGGGTGAATTTAACTCAGATGACCATTATATCTACTACTTTGGGCAGGAATCCCTCAGAAGAAATGGAGTAGCCATCATGGTCAACAAAAGAGTCTGAAATGCAGTACTTGGATGCAATCTCAAAAACAACAGAATGATCTCTGTTGGTTTCCAAGGCAAACCATTCAATATCACAGCAATCCAATTCTTTGCCCCAACCAGTAATGCTGAAGAAGCTGAAGTTGAACGGTTCTATGAAGACCTACAAAACCTTTGAGAACTAACACCCGAAAAAGATGTCCTTTTCATTATAGGGGATTGGACTGCAAAAGTAGGAAGTCAAGAAACACCTGGATTAACATGCAAATTTGGTCTTGGAATACGGATTGAAGCAGGGCAAAGACTAATAGAGTTTTGCCAAGAAAATGCACTGGTCATAACAAACACCCTCTTCCAACAACACAAGAGAAGACTCTATACATGGACATCACCAGATGGTCAACACCGAAATCAGATTGATTATATTCTTCGCAGCCAAAGATGGAGAAGCTCTATACAGTCAGCAAAAACAAGACCAGGAGCTGACTGTGGCTCAGATCATGAACTCCTTATTGCCAAATTCAGACTTAAATTGAAGAAAGTAGGGAAAACCACTAGACCATTCAGGTACGACCTAAATCAAATCCCTTATGATTATACAGTGGAAGTGAGAAATAGATTTAAAGGCCTAGATCTGATAGATAGAATGCCTGATGAACTATAGAAAGAGGTTCGTGACATTGTACAGGAGACAGGGATCAAGACCATCCCCATGGAAAAGACATGCAAAAAAGCAAAATGGCTGTCTGGGGAGGCCTTACAAATAGCTGTGAAAAGAAGAGAAGCAAAAAGCAAAGGAGAAAAGGAAAGATATAAACATCTGAATGCAGAGTTCCAAAGAACAGCAATAAGAGATAAGAAAGCCTTCTTGAGCGATCAATGCAAAGAAATAGAGGAAAACAACAGAATGGGAAAGACTAGAGATCTCTTCAAGAAAATCAGAGATACCAAAGGAATATTTCATGCAAAGATGGGCTCGATAAAGGACAGAAATGGTATGGATCTAACAGAAGCAGAAGATATTAAGAAGAGATGGCAAGAATACACAGAAGAACTGTACAAAAAAGATCTTCATGACCCAGATAATCATGATGGTGTGATCACTCACCTAGAGCTAGACATCCTGAAGTGTGAAGTCAAGTGGGTCTTAGAAAGCATCGCTATGAACAAAGCTAGTGGAGGTGATGGAATTCCAGCTGAGCTATTCCAAATCCTGAAAGATGATGCTGTGAAAGTGCTGCACTCAATATGCCAGCAAATTTGGAAAACTCAGCAGTGGCCACAGGACTGGAAAAGGTCCGTTTTCATTCCAATCCCAAAGAAAGGCAATGCCAAAGAATGCTCCAACTACACACAATTGCACTCATCTCACACGCTAGTAAAGTAATGCTCAAAATTCTCCAACCCAGGCTTCAGCAATATGTGAACGTGAACTTCCTGATGTTCAAGCTGGTTTTAGAAAAGGCAGAGGAAGCAGAGATCAAATTGCCAATATCCGCTGGATCATGGAAAAAGCAAGAGAGTTCCAGAAAAACATCTATTTCTGCTTTATTGACTATGCCAAAGCCTTTGACTGTGTGGATCACAATAAACTGGAAAATTCTTCAAGAGATGGGAATACCAGACCACCTGATCTGCCTGACCTGCCTCTTGAGAAATTTGTATGCAGGTCAGGAAGCTACAGTTAGAACTGGACATGGAACAACAGACTGGTTCCAAATAGGAAAAGGAGTACATCAAGGCTGTATATTGTCACCCTGCTTTTTTAACTTATATGCAGAGTACATCACAAGAAATGCTGGACTGGAAGAAACACAAACTGGAATCAAGATTGCCGGGAGAAATATCAGTAACCTCAGATATGCAGATGACACTACCCTTATGGCAGAAAGTGAAGAAGAACTAAAAAGCGTCTTGATGAAAGTGAAAGAGGAGAGTCAAAAAGTTGCCTTAAAGCTCAACATTCAGAAAAGGAAGATCATGGCATCTGGTCTCATCACTTCATGGGAAATAGATGGGGAAACAGTGGAAACAGTGTCAGACTTTATTTTGGGGGGCTCCAAAATCACTGCAGATGGTGATTGCAGCCATGAAATTAAAAGACACTGACTACTTGAAGGGAAAGTTATGACCAACATAGATAGCATATTCAGAGAAGGTGATGGCACCCCACTCCAGTACTCTTGCCTGGAAAATCCCATGGGCAGAGGAGCCTGGTAGGCTGCAGTCCATGGGGTCGCTAATAGTCGGACATGACTGAATGACTTCAATTTCACTTTTCAGTTTCATGCATTGGAGAAGGAAATGGCAGCCAACTCCAGTATTCTTGCCTGGAGAATCCCAGGGTCTGCGGAGCCTGGTGGGCTGCCATCTATGGGGTCACACAGAGTCGGACACGACTGACGCAACTTAGCAGCAGCAGCAGCAGCAGATAGCATATTAAAAAGCAGAGATTATACTTTGCAAACAAAGGTTCGTCTAGTCAAGGCTATGGTTTTTCCACTGGTCATGTATGAATGTGAGAGTTGGACTGTGAAGAAAGCTGAGTGCCAAAGAATTGATGGTTTTGAACTGTGGTGGTGGAGAAGACTCTTGAGAGTCCCTTGGACTGCAAGGAGTTCCAACCAGTATATCATAAGGGAGACCAGTCCTGGGTGCTCATTGGAAGGACTGATGGTGAGGCTGAAACTCCAATAGTTTGGCCACCTGATGGGAATGAGTTGATTCATTGGAAAAGACCCTGATGCTGTGAGGGACTGGGGGCAGGAGCAGAAGGGGACGACAGAGGATGAGATGGCTGGATGGCATCACCGACTCAATGGACATGAGTTTGGGTAAACTCTGGGAGTTGGTGATGGACAGGGAGGCCTGAAATGCTGTGATTCATGGGATTGCAGTCAGATGCGATTGAGTGACTGAACTGAACTGAGATGCTCTATGGTGAGTAAAGGGATGCAAAAATAGGAAACGGAATTTGCCAGGAAGCACTTAGCATATGTTTTAGGCTTTCCATAGTCCCAGTTATTTGTTTACTGCTGCTGCTAAGTCGCTTCAGTCATGTTCAACTCTGTGCAACCCCATAGACGGCAGCCCACCAGGCTCCCCTGTTCCTGGGATTCTCCAGGCAAGAACACTGGAGTGGGTTGCCATTTCCTTTTCCAATGCGTGAAAGTGAAAGTGAAAGTGAAGTTGCTCAGTCATGTCTGACCCTCAGCGACCCCATGGACTGCAGCCTACCAGGCTTCTCCGTCTATGGGGTTTTCCAGGCAAGAGTGCTGGAGTGGGTGCCATTGCCTTCTCCGAGTTATTTGTTTACCTTACAGTCATTGTTTTATCCATCTTAATTACTTTGACTCAGAAGCAGAACATTGCCATATTACAAGGAAATAATAATGGCAAAATTCTGATAATGGGGGGTCATATTTTTGTAGAAGCAGGATAGACAGTATCCACACATCTCAATCTTTAAGGATTCAGTTCAGTTCAGTCGCTCAAACATGTCTGACCCTTTGTGACCCTGTGGAGGGCAGCACATCAGGCCTCCCTGTCCATCACCAACTCCCAGAGCTTGCTCAAACCCAGGTCCATCAAGCTGGTGATGCCATGCAACCATCTCATCATCTGTTGTGCCCTTCTCCTCCTGCCTCAATGGTTAATATGAGGATTTTTTTTAGACTGGCAAATTTATGAACACATTCATATGTTCTAGAAATGTGCTTTTTCACAGTATAATCTTTCAACATGACACAAATCATGGGAACCATTAGAACCAAATTTATCTTTCGTTTCTCTGAAATAAGAAACCAAAAGTAGATAAATGTATGTTCAATAATTAATGTTTCACTATTTTAATTTATTTTTGGAAATGATTTAGATATTTAATAAATATCTATCATTTAATTTAATATTTCAAAACTAACATTTCAAGTTATCAAAGCGATTTTGGAAATTATTTTTAAGTACATATAAAATATATTTGTTACTAAAAAGTTTATCTACAAAGTCTTAGTACACTTACATCTATCTAAAACACTTGCTTCCAAATATTATAAACATAATTACCAATGAAAACTTCAAGAGACATTAGAAAACATGAGCTATCATTCTGTTAATTTTATTCCTTTCTTCTCTCTCTTTCTCTCTCTTTTTATTTTTTCCTGCTGAAAATTTTGCAAGAGATAACACTAATTTGACTACTAAACCCTGGTACAATAAAAGTTGTTTAATCTTCATTATATTTAACATTGATAAGGTTAAGGGCATGCTTGTTAATTAAGCCAACAAATTTAACGTTGCTTTTATTTAACAAAAATTATCCCAGATCATGTTGAGACAGGAAAGAAGGGGTTGCTGCACAATCATTAAAACAACGACACTACCCTTAAGAAGAACAGGATAACACAAAAACTGGTTAGAACTTATTAGACCCAAGGTGGTGGAAGATTGACTTCCAATGGACTTGAGCTTCCTTATACACTAATTGTAATATATTAGCATGCCACACGACACACCCCAGGCACCAGGGCAATTCTGACCATAAAAAGCCTATAGATGGGAGGTGGCCCAAATCCTGGGAATATCCTCCCTTTCCCCAAAATGGTTGGAATAATCTTCCCACTTGTTAGCCTATGAAATTAATCAGCCCATAAATACAAACCATCCAGTATTTTCGGGCTGGCCTCAGCCTGTCAAGATGGACACATTATGTCTCTGGACATGGATTTTCCAGGGCTGCTCTCATTTTCAGAGACAACCCCGTATCCTGGCAGCCTCCAACCTTCCGAGCTGGCCCACAGCCTGTCTATGGAGTGTGTAGCTCTCTTAAAAAAACAAGACAAAACAAAACAAAGACTGCTTTCACTGTACTGTGGCTTTATCTTGAGTTCCCTCCTGAGAGAACTGTGGCCTCGCTTTGTGGCCTGCCCTAGGGACTCACTTAGGACCTAGGGCATGACCATCCTCCTAGACTCGCCTTTATTTTCCTGCAAGAAAGTGAGCTGGAAAAACATCTGGGTGAGTGTTTTCTCTTTTGCTGTTGTTGTTATAGTTCTGAGTACTTTAGAATGCCCAGTTCTTAAAAACAGATGCCTTCAAATCAACTAAATGAGCTCTTTCACAAATTAATTTTGGCAATACCATCTGAAGGTAATATATATATATATACACACACACACACAGCTTACATGCATAAATACACACACAAAATGTAGACAGACATCTCATAGTAATATTTGTGGTGAAGATTTGTTTAAGATTTGTTAAGAATAGGCCAAATTAGAGGTTTGGGGTGGGGGAAAATTGAACTTTAAAGCCACACCTTTAACCCTGCAGAGATTTGTAACACAGAGGCGAGCGTTTCCAATTCTCCAAAGAATTAGTGTGTAGCTTTAGTTTTAGGCCCCTTTTATCTCTTTAATTTTCGTTAGTCTTTTGCAATAAATGCTTCAGTGAATCTACTTTGGAAATCTGAAAACTTTTGGAGGCTTCTGCGTGCTAATGAAAATAGGTATCCCATTCTGTGTGTTTGATTTGGGAGCCCTTGTTTCCATGTGCACTTTTAAACTGATATTATCTATTTAGAATGTTCTTATAATGTTTTATAAGTTTGGTGGGTCCCTGGCCAAAATGGAATCTAATCCACATTTTTATCCAGCTATATCTAGCCATAAATGGGGTACAACTCACATTTCTATTTGGCCATATCTTGAAGCCCCAACCTGATGGCTCCCAAGCCAAGCTCTCAGAATGCAAAACAAGCTTGAAAAGATTTTGCAATTTTTGTAAATGTCTATGGTTTCTGGGATCACAGTTCTTGGTATAAAATAAGGAAGTGTACTGAAAAGAGGTATGTTTAACTATTGGATGTAAAGAATCTTATTAGCAATTAGCCTTTATTTACACAAAACAAGACAAACAAACATGCACCTTAATATATCTGTAGTAACCAAGTGGTATTAATGAGTCCAAAAAAAAAACAAGGTCCCTTCTGCGTTACCAGCTTGGACTGGGGAAGGAAGCCAATAGGCTCCAAGCAATGGGGACTGCAAAGTGAGCCCAAAGAAAAGCAGAGAACTGCAGCGCCCGCCAGCCAGGAAAAGGTGCCAAACAGCTGAGGAATCACAGACTAAGCCATGAGCAGTTCCTAGTGTGGAACCTGGGAGCGGAATTAAGGGCTAGGCTTTTCAACCCAAAAACCTGGACACTGATTCGAAAGTCCAAGTTATCTGCTCTGGACAGAACCGTCTGCCAGCCCGAATGTAAGAAAATGCAGAGCTCAATCTGAGAGGCATCCTGCCTGCGTTCCTCATTGATCCCTTGTGCTATTGGAAGTTTGCTTTGGATCCCATCATTGCCACCAAATCTGTTAAAAAAAAAAAAAATCAACTAAGTGAATCTGAAGATGCAATTAGTCTATTAAGCAATTCATGACCTGGCAGTATCCCATTCTAGAAAGTGGAGAGATGTTCCAAAGAATTCTGCAAAATGGAATTCTCATAGAAGCAAGGTGTAGCAGGGGCACTTTTAGCAGAAGGAAAGAAGGAATTGTTTCCTTCCAGGTTACCTTCTGTGGGGAGAAAGGCAGCAGTCTATCATGTAGATTACCTCTTCTTCCTTGGGGGAAAGGAGCAGACCTCCCCGGCAGATTTGCCTCATTGGTGCTGACAAGGAAGCTCCACAGTAGCTGACTAAGGTTACATCCTGGGAAAGGGGAAGCTGCAATTAGCTCGGGCATTAAATCGAGGTTTGGTACCATGAGATTCAAAGGCAAGTGAAGTCACTCTGGGCCTGTGGTTTTTTTCTTTAACAACTTTTACAATATTGGCTCAGGTTTTTATCAATTATTGAGCTTCCTGATAATTTTGTTCAGAGGGATTTTGGTCACTTTAACCTCCTATAGGGCATCACATTAATTTGCTGGATCAATTATTTAAGATGATATGTTCAGGTGGATAGGAAGTCATGGGTACTTTATAAGTATCTTGTCAAATTACTTCTGTGCTTGGAAAATAGAGATAAGTCACATGAAAACTCAGGCTCCTGCTGTCTCAATTACTTTCTGAGTGTCTTACCAAATTACATCCCCTGTGTTACATCTTCCTCAATTTGAAAGAAGTTAAATTTGAGGTGATTCTCGTTTTGTTTTAGAACCAATGATACAAAACTTGCTGGCTTGCCTTTCTGCATGAACTGTAGGTCGTAAGCTATAGCAATTTCAAGCTGACCAAGGCTGAATTACAGATATCAGTAGTACTTTATCCTGACGATCCCTTGTCAAAACTTCGTGGGTGTGTAAACTGTAACACATGCTATCCAAGGAAAGTTTATATAGATAAATCACAGAAAAGAAATCTAGGATTTTGTTGCTGCTTCTATTTGTTTTTGTTTTAACAATGTCAAGTTTTATTGAGCAAATAACCATTTTTGATCTAGAGGCAATTCCTGGTTTGCTATGATGCTCGTGTAAAACCCCAACAATGACACAGACCAAAGTTCTCTGATCCACCAACCATAATCAAGTGCGTTAGGTAATTCTTCATGATCATGTGGAATTATGCCTCCAGACTAGATTTGAAACTCTCCTGAAAACCAAAGTACTAGTGTGTTGATTTTACTGCCTCTTCTCCAACAACTCACATTTGTGGTGAAAGAACTTTCATGCAAATTCCTTATGACCTCCTGAATGAAGTTTAAGTGCACCTGGTTTATTAATGATTCTGCTTGAAAAGTTAGAAGCAATAAGAAAGTAAATACAGTGTACTTTAGTGACACACTCCACACTCAGGGCCCTCAAAAGAAGGAAAGAAAGACTCTTTTCTGTAACACTTAGCCGCATGCCAAATTTCGATATCGGCTGGAAGGAGAGGAGGGCTCACACACTACACATGTAGTGCACGGACTCTTGGTTTTACAGTTTATCAGCAACTTGAAAGAAAAGAGATCGGAGCATGGGCAATAAGTGGATCTGGTCAAAAGGTGTATGGATCCTCTTTCAAAATGAACATAGATTGCTAGAAAGTTTTATTGGGAAAAAAAAAATACCTTTGCAAAGTCAAGCAGGCAAGATGACATGCTCTGTGGCAATCAACAAAAATTCTTGCTTCATAAGCTGATTGGTTATGATAGAAGGAACAGGGGTTGCACAGATTTAACATAGGGTATCACACAGCAATCTGACTTTGTTACTACCACTGCTGGGTGTCCATTTGCTATATATATGCATTTTCTAGAAATGTGGAGACAGATGTTTTTAAACTCTAATATTAAAGAGATCATTGACTTTACTGGAAAATCCCATGGACGGAGGAGCCTGGTAGGCTGAAGTCCATGGGGTCGCTAAGAGTCGGACACGGCTGAGCAACTTCACTTTCACTCTTCACTTTCATGCGTTGGAGAAGGAAATGGCAACCCACTCCAGTGTTCTTGCCTGGAGAATCCCAGGGACAGTGGGGCCTGGTGGGCTGCCGTCTATGGGGTCGCACATAGTCGGACACAACTGAAGCGACTTAGCAGCAGCAGCAGCAGCATTGACTTTACACCTTAATCAAAGATTTCCAGAAACTTTAAATGAGATGATTTTCACTCACTAGAAGAGAGATAAATGTCACTTAGAAAAGTTGTAGAAATAATGCAAGTTAGGTTATCTATTTAGGGGAGAGTTGAGAGTGAACAGCTATGATGTAAACAGCTAAATGAAGATATACAGGATTTTTGAATAGTCAAAATGCTAAAGTGTGTACTTATTCAAATGTACTTCAGTTTTACTCCTGAAAGACCCCAAAAGCAAAACTTGAACTTGCTATAGGCTGGTAACTATTTACCTAACATTTACATTGTATGAAATACTATAAGTAATCTAGAGATGATTTAAAATATATAGGTGTATGTGTCGAGGTTACGTAAATACCATGCCATTTTATGGGTTTCCCTGCTGACTCAGATGGTAAAGAATCTGCCTGCAATACAGGAGACCGAAGTTCAATTCCTGGGTTGGGAAGATCTCCTGGAGAAGGGAATGACAACCCACTCCAGTATTCTTGCCTGGAGAATCCCATGGACGGAGGAGATTAGCAGACTACAGTCCACAGGGTTGCAAAGAGTCGGACATGACTACTTGACTAACACTTTCACTTTTTCACATGCCATTTTAAATAAGGTACTTGAGCATCTATGGATTTTAGTATCCCTGATCCTTGAAGTGTCCTGGAACCAATCTCCCACTGACATTGAGGCAAGACTGTATAACGTCTCTATTTTTAATAAGGGAAATATTAAAACAGTGCAAAGTGCAAATTCAGGCTTTTATTGAAAAATGTATTTGCATAGTCCTCTCTATTATTTTTAAATTATGAATGCTATTTTTAAGCCCTACACATTATTATCACATGTGGGACTTTTAAGGATGCCTAAGGTATTTTATTGTAACTACAACACAACTGGTTCCAAAGACAAACTGTTTAATTTGGTTCAGGGCAGATCACCAGTTAGAAAGAACCATTAAGAATCCTTGTTGTTGGGACTTCCCTGGTGGTCTGGTGGCTGAGACTGTGCTCCCACGCAGGGATCTGGGTTTGATCCTGAGCCAGTGCACTAGATCCCAGAAGCCCCGACTAAGAGCTCGCATTCTATGAGGAAAGATCCCAGATGCTGCAACTGAGACCCAAAGTGGCCAAACTGTGAAGGGAAGCATCCTTCAATATAGATTTTTAGTTCAGGTCATCTATCCTTTGTTTTCTAGTTGTATAAATTGGCAATGGGATGTGAAAAAGGCCATTTACGGCAGAAACAAGTGTTTCTATCCAACAACACCTGACTTAAAAACTGCAAGCTTTTGGCAGTTATTTGTTGCATGTTAATCATTTATAGGTTACTGTCCAGCGGGACACTCACTTGTGGGTTCAAAATGCAAAAATTAGTAACCAGTAGAAGGAAGACAAGCAAGTTATTACCTGTAGATTACTGGGGACAAGTGCTAACATTTGGAATAGCTTGATGCAGCTCTTTCATGAAGTCATCCTAAGATACCCATTCTGAAAAGATATCTTGCTACGTCTGAAAGTATAAACTATCGAAAGGTTTTGCCTATTTTCATTTGCATTTCACTTGTTAAGCACTCGGAGGTGAGGATCAGCCTTATTACAGAGGAGGTGATGAAGTGACACCGAGTGCGAACTCAGCACATATGAGACACATGAATATTCAGGACGTGTGTACGGAGCACCTGGGTGTGTAAGAAGGGCACCCACTTTTAAAAGCATATTGTCTGCACAATACACTCAGAGTCACTTTGAGCAGCTCATTCCTCAAATTCTCAGATTTCCTCCTTAAAGCTGTATTTTAAATTGGTAGCATATTTTCCTGCTAAATAATTGTATATGTTCTCTTTTCCATTAACAAACCTAAAAGTGTCTCAACTTTTATTGTAAACTGTTTAACATGTTAATCTTACCAAATAAGTCAATAAAATATAGAGACAAGAAATTATGGGAAAGATAGTTGAGCCATAATGATCCCTTACTTTCATTTCCATACCACAGACTAAATCTTTAATATTTTCTAAGACTTAAAATGGTACTTGGTATTATGAAGGTATATTCTATCTAGATATTCATAAATGATAGTTTTAGAGATTAAGTATTAATATTATGGAAGCTCACTCAATTACAAATAAACTTTACAAACATATTTCTTTTTTATTTTTCCTTCTTTTGCAAGTGTAAATGGATATTGTGAAGCTCTGCAAAGACCTCTTCCTAGACAAAGAGGTTATCAAGTGTTGGGTATGTTACTGAAAAGGCAAAACATTTAAGATGGAAATTCTTAAAAATAAATTTGAATTTAGACTGCTTGTTTATTGTTCTGAGATTTCTGTCTCTGAGTAAAAATAAAGTGAAAACCAAACACTAAATTATTTTTCCTTTTTTTTCTTAACGACAAAGGCTAATATGAAATGGACGGGGCACAGGAGGGGATTGCTTTGTCTACTCAGTCCGCCGAGAAGGAGATCATTGCGCTGGCCCCCTTGCCCACGCCACCTCCCTGGGTGCGGTGGAGCCTTCCTCTGTCACAAGTACACAGTCAGAGTGGCTAAGTCTGGTTTTGAGAGTCACTGAGCCACTGGGCGAGCAGAGTGGTTGGTGCTGTTGAGAGGCACCGAAGGCGCGAAGGGAAAGACAACGCCGGGTTTCCATAGGAGGCGTGAAGAGGTTGAGTTTCTGTCGTCTGTGGACACGCACGTCCCCTGGGCTGGAGTGACACAAAGGAACGTTTTAGAGACTAAAAACCACATGTTCACCTTAAAGAGGGCTTCCCCTGAATGTGGAAACCCCAGAGCTAAGAGTTGGGTGGCTTCACCCGTGGTGAAAACTAAAGCAGAAGAGTGGTGGAGACTCGAGTCAGCCCTGCTTAACGCGAGGTGGTGCAGGGGACGCCCCAGGGCGAATCGTGAAGAGTCAGCAGCCTCTCTTCAGATGCCAGCATTTGGATCCCTTAACAGGATAAATGATAAAGCTCACTGTTTTTCACATTAATGAAATTACCCGAGAGGAAACACACTTCCCACGGTTGACATGCTGTTTTGTTGCTTCAGTCGTGCCAGACTCTTTGAGACCCCATGGGTGGTAGCCCACCAGGCTCCTCTGTCCGTGGGATTCTCTAGGCAAGGATATTGGAGTGGGTAGCCTTTCCCTTCTCCAGGGGATCTTCCTGACCCAGGGATCAAACCCAGGTCTCCTGCATTGCTGGCAGATACTTTACAGTCTGAGCTACCAAGGAAGTCTAGGAGGGATTATAGTCAAAAGGACAAAATGAAAAAAATCTGAGGATAGATCCTGGGTACAGCCTTGCTTGCAACATTGAGGAGGATGATGAAGAACTAGCAAAAGGAGCTCAGAAAGGAGTGGTTAGTCAGGTAGAAACAATTCAAGGGAGAGAAGGATGACCCAGAAGCCTAGAAGAGAGAACGTTTAAGAAAGGAGTATGAGTTAGGGGAAATGCGATTAGCTGTCGAGTAAATTAAGGCTGAGAATCACTGCTTGTTGATGTGGATGTTATCAATGACCTTCAACAAAGTATTATCAGGGGAAAGGTGGGGAGATAACCTGACAAGACTTTGTTTTTGAGATAATTAAAGGATGAGGAGACAAGAGACTAGAAACAACATCCTAAAATACTTCTACTATCAAAAGTTAAAATTGATATTTATAGCCAGGCAAGAAAAATGGAAACATAAGCATTTTTCTCTGCCTTGGGTCGCCTCACTTCCCACCTACTGAGCATCCTATATGTACATTCAGTTCAGTTCAGTCGCTGTCTGCGACCCCATGGACTGCAGCATGCCAGGCTTCCCAGTCCATCATCAACTCCTGGAGTTTATTCAAGCTGCACTATGCAGCTGAGTATCTGCATTATGCATCAGCTAAAACTCCTCCATCAGAAGGAATATTGGCTTGACCACAAAGAGCAACATTCTCCTAGTATCAGTATGACAACTTTTTAAAAGATAATATTCCTTCTTGATCTTATAAGAGACAGCAATGATGCTTGCTGCTGCTGCTATGTCGCTTCAGTCGTGTCCAACTCTGTGCGACCCCATAGATGGCAGCCCATCAGGCTCTTCCGTCCATAGGATTTTCCAGGCAAGAACACTGGAGTGGGTTGCCATTGCTTTCTCCACAATGATGCTTAGATCTGAATTAAACTGTCAATAATATGACATTTAATGTATTGTCTTCTGTGTCAAAAAAACTTATATAACTATGCCCAGGAGACCTGTGTTTGATCCCTTTTTGGGAAGATCCCCTGGACAAAGGAATGGCAACCCACTCCAGTATTCTGGCCTGGAGAATCCCATGGACAGAGGAGCCTGGTGGGCTACAGTCCACAGGATCTCAAAGAGTCAGACAGGACTGAGCAAATAACACTTTCACTTTCACTGACTTCAAAAGCACAGAACAGTTCTCAGAACTTTCTGAGGTGCTCTTCTTGGGGGTAATAATTTTCAAATTTGGCTCAAACAAAAATTTCTAAGATTGATTAATTTTTCATTGACATGGCATAATAATGAATGAGGAGAAAGTCAGAGGGTGGTATGGACACATTAAAAGTACTTTGAGATGGTAAATGATATAGTATATTTCAACCCTGTTGAGAGTGATCAAATAGAGAGATACGGGAATTCTTAGACTGAAATCGAGCATGGAAAATTGTTCCACATGCCAGTAATGGCAATGGACACAGACCAGGTGTCCTACAATTTGATTCAATTCTGACACTGTATACCTTGAGATAGAGTCAGATTCCGCAGGTTCAGCGTTCAGGCCCGCAAGGCAGCCCACCCTCCTTCAGACCCCAGAAGCCAGTGCAGCTCGTTGCCTGTGCTTCTGAGCAATGGGGTACACACTGCATGTTCCAGGACCTCTTCCCCGGGTTCAGTTTAATCAGCTAGAGGACTCAGAGAACTGAGAGAAGCATTTCACTTACTCAGCAGTGGCCACGGGACTGGAAAAGCTCACTTTTCATTCCAATCCCAAAGAACGGCAATGCCAAAGAATGCTCAAACTACTGCACAGTTGCACTCATCTCACACACTACTAAAGTAATGCTCAAAATTCTCCAAAGCAGGCTTCAACAGTATGTGAACCGTGAAATTCCAGATGTTCAAGCTGGTTTTAGAAAAGACAGAGGAAACAGAGATCAAATTGCAAACATCCACTGGATCATGGAAAAAGCAAGAGAGTTCCAGAAAAACATCTATTTCTGCTTTATTGACTATGCCAAAGCCTTTGACTGTGTGGATCACAATAAACTGTGGAGAATTCTGAAAGAGATGGGAATACCAGACCACCTCATCTGCCCCTGAGAAATCTGTATGCAGGTCAGGAAGCACCAGTTAGAACTGGACATGGATCAACAGACTGGTCTCAAATCAGGAAAGAAGTATGTCAAGGCTGTATATTGTCACCCTGCTTATTTAACTTATATGCAGAGTACATCATGAGAAATGCTGGGCTGGAAAAAATGCAAGCTGGAATCAAGATTGCCAGGAGAAATATCAATAACCTCAGATATGCAGATGACACCACCCTTATAGCAGAAAGCAAAGGACAACTGAAGAACCTCTTGTTGAAAGTCAAAGAGGAGAGTGAAAAAGTTGGCTTAAAGCTCAACATTCAGAAAACTAAGATTATGGCATCCAGTCCCATCACTTCATGGCAAATAGATGAGGAAACAATGGAAGCAGTAAGAGACGTTATATTTTCGGGTTCCAAAATCACTGCAGATGGTGACTGCAGCCACGAAATTAAAAGACACTTACTCTGGAAGAAAAGCTATGACCAACCTAGAGAGCATATTAAAAAGCAGAGACATTACTTTGCCAACAAAGCTCCGTCTAGTCAAAGCTATGATTTTTCCAGCAGTCATGTATGGATGTGAGAGTTGGATCCTAAAGAAAGCTGAACGTCAAAGAATTGATGCTTTTGAACTGTGGTGCTGGAGAAGACTCTTGAGAGTCCCTTGGACTTCATGGAGATCCAACCAGTGCATCCTAAAGGAGATCAGTCCTGGGTGTTCATTGGAAGGACTGATGCTGAAGTGGAAACTCCAATGCTTGACCACCTGAAGCGAAGAATGGACTCATTGGAAAAGACCCTGATGCTGGGAGAGATTGAAGGCAGGAGGAGAAGGGGACGACAGAGGATGAGATGGTTGGATGGCATCACCGACATGATGGACATGAGTTTGAGTAGGCTGTGGGAGCTGGTGATGGATAGGGAGGCCCTGGGGTGCTGCACTCCATGGGGTCATGAAGGGTTGGACATGACTGAGTGACTGAACTGAACTGAACTTACCAATTTACTGTAAAAAGACACAGATGAACATCCAGATAGAACAGATGCACAGGACAAGGTACTGGGAAAGAGCACAGATATTTCATGCTGTCTCCTAGCTCACCACTCTCTAAATCTCTAGGTTTTCAACCCAGAAGCTCTCTGAACCCTGTTCTCTTGGGTCTTTATGGAGGCTTTATTGCATAGTCATAACTGATGATTAAACTGATGGTCATTGGCAATTGATTCAACCTTCAGGCCCTCCCCCTCCCTTGATGTGGGGTAAATATACTACTGAGATTTCCAACCCCCTAATCACATGGGTGATTCTCCTGGCAACAAGCCTCATCCTTTTGTGGGGTTCAAAAGACACCTCATTATTATAGCAAGAGACACTTCTGCCACTGTCAACACTGAGAAAACTCCAAACGTTATTGAGCTGTCCATAAGGTATCCTAAATAACAACCAAATAGATATGAAAAATACATTTTGTCCAACTGAATGGCCAAATCCATATTTTTTTTCTTGTAAATCACACTACCACAAGAAGGAATAATTAAAGGTCCAGGAGAGAAGCTAATTTTAGGAATAATGCTGAGTTAGACAAGAGAGGATTGGCCAATATCTTGATGAAGGAATGGGCATTCTAAAGGATGATGTAAAGTTTATTCATTGTAATGGACAAGAAAGCAGGGCGCATATGTACCGATGCAAGTACGGATTATCTTGGTCTTGTAAAATACCAGTGGTTTTAGTTTTAGCCACTTCTAGTTGCTATTTTATTATTTGCACCTGAAACCATCTTAGCATACTCCCTAAAGTCATGAATTATTTCACAGCTACCATTGTATTTCCAAAATCTTGTTCAAAGATGATCAGTTAGTTGGTGCTCAATCAATATATGATGAATGAATGCCTGCAGTAAATGATGCTACTGTAAATGGAAATTTAATGCATTTAAATGGAGCTTTCTTTAAAAAGAAAAAAAAAATAAAGAGAGAGAGAGAGAATTCTAGCCCTGCACAGTCAAAGTTTTCATAAATTAAAGAAAATAAAGCAATCAAATGTGGATATTTTACATGCAGACCAACAGATATGCCTGCCTTCACTTGAGAGTATGATGACATTGATGCTGCTGCTGCTGCTGCTGCCACTTCTGAGTCTCCTGCAGTGCAGGTGGATTCCCTACCACTGAACTGCTGGGGAAGCACGCTAAAATAAATTTAAAAAGTATTGGTGAAAATGATGATGAGGGTACATTGATCCTATTGGTTAAATCTACTTTTTGTTGATTAAAGCACTCTGCTAGAAGGTTTAGATTCAACACACTATTCTACATTGCATTAATGTCATTATTATGACATAATAATCTTATCTTCAATCTGGGCTCAGTTGGTAAAGAATCTACCTGCAATGCAGGAGACCGGGGTTCAATCCCTGGTTTGGGAAAATCCCTTGGAGAAGGAAATGGCCACCCACTCCAGCACTCTTGTCTGGAGAATTCCATGGACAGAGGAGGAGCCTGGCAGGCTACCGTCCATGGGATGGCAAACAGTCAGACACGATTGTTGAATAACTTTCACTTTTCAACATACAAATTAGAATTTTAACAGAAGAAAAAGTAAGACCATTAATTTCCCCAGAATCTCACAGTTATGATCGCAACAGCAGTGAAGGTTGTTCTCTTCCTTTTCCCTTAAAATCATTTTGTATAATCATTATTTAACTACTACAGTTTGGTTATTTATTTTTCTAACTGGAGTTTAATTGAACTAGCTTTAACAAAATATTTCTAAATATAAATTTAAGGGTAATTTTCTTTAATTACAGATTTTCATCTTGCTATGAAGCTAAATAGTTTTGGTTTTTATTTTTTTCAGAGTTGGAACCATTTTAAAACAATTAACTCATAATTGAATTTATTTTATTTATCACTAAAAAATAATATGCGTTTTTCTTCTTTTGGTTGTATAGATTTGCTTTTAAAAGCAAGAATGATCAATTATTTTCTTTCTGACTATTAGAATAAAATTCCATCACAGAAAATAGGTATTATAGAATAAGAAAGAGAAGGAGAAACTCAGAATCAGTTCAGCTCAGTCGTGTCCTACTCTTCGCAACCCCATGGACTGCAGTCCCTGTCCATCACCAACTCCCGGAGTTTACTCAAACTCATCTCTGTCGAGTCAATGATGCCATCCAACCATCTCATGCTCTGTCGTCCCCTTCTCCTCCTGCCTTCAATCCTTCCCAGCACCAAGGTCTTTTCCAGTGAGTCAGCTCTTTCCATCAGGTGGCCAAAGTATTGGAGTTTCAGCTTCAGCATCAGTCCCTCCAATGAACACCCAGGACTGGTCTCCCTTCTGATATACTGGTTGGATCTCCTTGCAGTCTAAGGGACTCTCAAGAGTCTTCTCCAACACCACAGTTCAAAAGCATCAATTCCTTGGTGCTCAGCTTTCCTTATGGTCCAGCTCTCACATCCATACATTACTACTGGAAAAACCATAGCTAGAGGACTTTTGTTGGCAAATAATGTCTCTGCTTTTTAATAGGCTGTCTAGGTCGGTCATTGCTTTACTTCCAAGGAGGAAGAATCTTTCATTTTCATGGCCACAGTCACCATCTGCAGTGATTTGGGGGCCCAAAAATATAAAGTCTCTCACTATTTCCACTGTTTCCCCATCTATTTGCCATGAAGTGATGAGACTGGATGCCATGATCTTCACTTTCTGAATGTTGAGTTTTAAGCCAACTTTTTCACTCTCCTCTTTCACTTTCATCAAGAGGCTCTTTAGTTGTCCCTCACTTTCTGCCATAAGGGTGGTGTTATCTGCATATCTGAGATTATTGATATTTCTCCTGGCAATCTTGATTCCAGATTTTGCTTCATCCAGCCTGGCATTTTGCATGATGTACTCTGCATATAAGTTAAATAAGCAAGGTGACAATATATTGCTTTGATGTACTCCTTTCCCAATTTGGAACCAGTCTGTTATTCCATGTCTAGTTCTAACTGTTGCTTCCTGACCTGTATACAGACTTCTCAGGAGGCAGGTCAGGTGGTCTGGTATTCCCATCTCTTTCAGAATTTTCAATAGTCTGTTGTGATCCACACAGTCAAAGGCTTTGGGGTAGTCAATAAAGCAGAAGTAGATATTTTTCTGGAGCTCTCTGGCTTTTTCAATGATCCAGTAGATGTTGGTAATTTGATCTCTGGTTCCTCTGCCTTTTCTAAATCCTACTGGAACATCTGGAAGTTCATGGTTCACGTACTGTTGAAGCCTGAATACATACTGTTGAAACTCAGATTAGTTAAGGTCACACTCTCTTTGTCTGTGATGCTAATTTTGTCAAACTCTGCTGTGTGTATGTGTGCATGCCTCTGTGTATTTAGGAGCACAGTGAATAAAACTGAGGTGTTTTATTGAAGCAACTCGGTCTAAAAGTCGCTTTATTGTTTGTTTACATTTGACTTTAGGTTACATCTTAGCTGTTTGGACAAACACTGCAGTGCTATGTTGTTTCTTCAATGTTAATTGGACTTCCTCCTTGGAGATAAAGCAACCTACACATATTGTCAGATGGTAGAGAGAGTGGTCAGGTCAGATGCCTGACTAAAGTCTGGCATTTCATACTGTACAGACTATTACCTGATTCCTACCAGGTTCCCATACCTCTCACTAGTGTGAAGACTGGCACTAATTGTCACTGACATTGACAGAATCTGGGGACTCTTCAGTTGAAGTGAGTGGGCATGACATCCAGAACTCCCCTTCCAAATTAGAGAGGCTTCACAGAAAGAAGGAGTTGCAGCCATGTCTTGGAGTTACAGTTAAAAAAAAAAAATCAGCAACTCTTTGGTGTGTAGAGAACTTCTTACTTGATATCATCAGTGTCATATCCTGGTTTAAGTAAATAAAAACAAAACAGCTGTATCACTAAATCACAGTAGCAAATATACATAATCTCTCCTTATTAATTCTAGGCTATAAAGGACTTTAATCAGGTTCAAATAAAATACATTTCACTCAAGAGTTCTCATGATATTTATGCTAACTGGAATACATCTCCTACCTCAATCCCTGATTTTGCTTCTATTACATGAGATATATTCTATTGTGTATGCATTTTTCTGATTGCAGCTTGGGACAGACAGTATATAACATTCAAGGAGCTTTGAATTCAACTTTGTATTAAAAAATAACAATAACAGAAAACTTTCCAGAAGCATTCACAGCCTATACAATTTCATTTTGACTACTCACATACTGACATTCAATGCCCATTCAGTTCAGTTCAGTCGTTCAGTCATGTGAGACTCTCTGAGACCCCACGGACTGCAGAACGCCAGGCTTCCCTGTCCATCACCAACTCCCAGAGTTTACTCAAACTCATGTCCATCTAGTCAGTGATGCCATCCAACCATCTCATCCTCTGTCATCCCCTTCTCCTCCCACCTTCAATCTTTCCCAGCATCAAAGTCTTTTCCAATGAGTCTGTTATTCATATTAGGTGGCCAAAGTATTGGAGTTTAAGCTTCAGCATCAGTCCTTCCTATGAATATTCAGGACTGGTCTCCTTTAGGATGGACTGGTTGGATCTCCTTTCAGTCCAAGGGACTCTCAAGAGTCTTCTCCAACACCACAGTTCAAAAGCAGTAATTCTTCAGCACTCAGCTTTCTTTACAGTCCAACTCTCACATCCATACATGCCTATTAGTTTCTGATAAAAAATGAACATTGTGGTCCAGTCTTTTACTTTCGATTAAACTTGAAAATATTTTTATTAAAATTGCATTCAGTAGTGTTTCTGAGAGTTATTCCAACCAAACAAGGCCATGAAAGAGTAGTCACCAGAAATATATTTTAATTCATGATTATAAAAAAGAAATATTCATAACAGCACAAATAAACAACCATATTACCTGTGTATGCTTATAACTTAGTAAATGAAATTTTTGAGAAATTCTAAATGCCTGTTATCTCTGTGTTAGCTGCCTTTCTTCTTGCTTTCTCATCATCTTTCCTTGAAAATACGGACTTGGATCTCATGTTTTCCTAATCACAAAGTGATATTTCTGCTTTTTAATATGCTGTCTAGGTTGGTCATAGCTTTTCTTCCAAGGAGCAAGCGTCTTTTAATTTCATGGCTGCCACTTACTCTTTCTTTATACAGATCTTATTTCTTGCCTGTCTACAGTTGAGAAGTTTTGGCCAATTCCTTGTTTTCCTTCAAGCTTTTATAATGTAGCAGTATTGTGTATTTCTTCCATTAGCCAATGGAATCATGGACCTTGTGTTCTCTTTTTTATTTTTTCTGTTCAATATTATATATAAAAGGTTAAATCAGCGTATTGCACTAGATTACAGTTGATACATTTTAAAAATAACATATTTTACTTGTTCATTATATGGTTGATTGCCATTTACTGGTTTGGTGTTATTACAAATAATGTAGCTGTAACATTTTAGTCCATGTCTCCTGCTATATATGCTTACTGTGTTCATTTACATTTGGCAAATATTTATAACAAAATTGTTACATCATAGGATGTGTGACACTTGCTAATTTGAATATATCACAATTTAGTAGATAACAACAATAGAAAACTAGTTTTCTAAAGTAGTTAAGTCATTTTACGCACTCTCCAATATTGTATAAGGATTCTCATCCACATCTTTACCAACAACTGATATAGTTGGTGATTTCTATTTTTTTCCAGCTCTTCTTGTGGACAGGAGAGGTATTTCCCTATAGGATTCTTGTTTTCTTCTAATGATGTTAACCTAACCAAGATTTCATTATGTTTATTGCCCATTTTTATTCACAAAGTCTATCATTGTCCAGTTAATCTAGATGAGTTCTTCATTATCCTAGAGAGAAAAAATATTGATTCAAAATATTACTCTTATTCATCCACTCTGTAATTTGACTTTTAACTATCTTATTGGTTATTTTGATGGAAAACTATCCCCTAAATTTATCTATACTTATCTTATTGTTTATTCTCTCTGTATTTTCAAGAGACTACCAACACTTTAGATTTTGTGTGCATCATTATTTTTAAAATTTTTTGTTTTTTAATAGAGGTATCATATAGCTTGATTTTTTCCAGAATAGACTGGCTTACTGGTTGCTCTGGTATGGTTATTAGAATAATCCACTTTCCACTACATTTATATTAAGGATAGATTTAGATTTTACCAGGCTTATGGTTTTGCCATGGAGAAGGAAATGGCAACCCACTCCAGTGTTCTTGCCTGGAGAATCCCAGGGACGGGGGAGCCTGGTGGGCTGCCGTCTATGGGGTCGCACAGAGTCGGACACGACTGAAGCGACTTGGCAGTAGCAGCATGGTTTTGCCAAGGACATACAATTAAGCAAAAGAATGGCTAGGGAGTTAAATGTGTAAGCAAAGGAGTAGTTATGAGAATTAACATTGAAATTCAGCTGGGTGAAGTAGGGAGAACGTGGCAGTCAGAAAGGGGACAAGGAGGAGCTGCAGCTACTGGGTGATTGTGTGGTCTGCATGGTGACCGGCAGTGACAGGCTGAAACAGAATGGTGAAGAGGAGTACAAGGAATTAAATACCAGGATTTTGGAAAGACTTTAATTGTATATTGAAGTTGTAGATAATCAAGATGACAGTTAATTTTGGTTGTACAGATTCTCTAACTGTTAAAACTAAAATAAACCTGGAGAAATCACTCAGTGAAACTCACAACATTTATTTACCATATGTTAGGTGTAAGGACACATTCGCATCCTCAACTCTCACATAAAATGGTATTAAGAAATAAGTATTCGTTGTCCCTTTAAGAAATCATAGAGAAATACGCCCTCATCTAAATAGTCAGCCTGTATCTTCCTTCTAGTGTTCAAAGCCTCTTCCCTGCGACTTCCTGTTCAGGCTCCATATTTTCGGTACCCACGGGTTGCGTAAGATTGGGCTGCTGACTGGTGACATAGCTTTTACGTCCCCTTGTAAGCAGGTAATTTGAATCCTTTGACAGAAGCTATTTCTCTTGACCTTGTTATAGAATTTCCTGTACCTGTGAAGTTTTCCTCCAGAGCTTTCTTTCTCATTCCCTTTTTGTTTCAGCCAAGTGGTCGACCTGAGCAAAGCTGTCATGACGCCGTCAAAGGTTGTGCCCAAGGTCCCGGGTGAGCCCTGATGCCTTTATAAATATGCTCCACTATATTCCCAGGCCCAGAGTGCTGAATTCATCTTTTTCTGCTGAAATGAGTGATGCCTCTGGTGTTTTATTTACTTACCTTTGCTGTTCTGAAAGTCATTTCAGAGGACTCAGTGGCATTTCTAAGTTAATACAATGATTAAATCTATCCTTTTTTCCACATGAGGGCTAGTAATTTTTACTATATTTAAGTGCCTTCTTTGTCTTTTCCTTGTCTACTCAGCCAGATGTTTGTTTTCTAGCATATTCCTCTACATTTTGCCTTGAGTTTTCTGTAGTTTGAAATATGGCATTCAGAAGTATCAGTTCTTCCAGATTCTTCCATAGGTCAATGACATGACACACGCCTCATGATGCTTACGTCAAGGTGCTTAATGAGACCACTTTACCAGGAAGACGTCTCCCATCAGATCACCACCCAATCCACACTTGCATGCAACCTGTCACTGTCTTGCTTTGCTCCCTTTAATACATCTTACCTTGGTGCCTGTTTCCTTAAGACCTTGAATTTCACGTGTTTCTCAGACATTTCCTTCAAGACACCCAGAACACGTGTCCGACTCTGGGGTGCACTGTTCTTTCCCTACACACCAGATTTTTCTAAGGACCACACTTGCTTAAGGCATGGACTTGATGCCCCGTTCTCTGGAAGTGGACATTTGCCTATGTAAAAACAACTCAGTTCAATTGCATACAAAGCGACTAATCACTGCTAGTTATTCGGGTCTCCAATTTTTTTTTTTTTTCAATTTCCCAAGTTTTTCTGCCACTTGAATCTGATCCTTACAGTTTTGTGGAATCTGGGAGAAAATACCACTCTTATCCAATTGAGAATTAAAATAGCTTAAAAATACAGTTAAAGTGTCCATAAATGAATGGAAAAGCAAATTATCAACGTATTGCTGGATAAGCTTAGTTAAGTAACATAGCTTAGTGCAGTAGACACTGATAGATGCTGATTTCCTGTCTCAGATAGAGACCTGTGACCTGCCCATCTAACGTTCAGGTCTGCAGAGCAGGTGTTATTGCTGGTTTTTTGTTTTTTTTTTTAATCCCTATTGGCTTGGTTGTTAAGAAAAGGAGCATAGATCAATTTCCCAAATGTTTGTACTCCTTCCGCCAAATACTAGCTTCATTCAGTTAAGAAATGCTGATTATTGCCTGTCACCTAACCTCCAGATTAATCATTCAACCTCCATGAGGAGGACCAGGGAGTGAGGCACACAGTTTACAGAAAATCCTTTCTGACCCAGACCCTGATAGATGGAATTCTCCTTTCACACTAAAGAGCAT
Source organism: Bos mutus (assembly GCF_027580195.1). Classification (NCBI taxonomy): domain Eukaryota; kingdom Metazoa; phylum Chordata; class Mammalia; order Artiodactyla; family Bovidae; genus Bos; species Bos mutus. Next base: position 3,272,798 of record NC_091630.1, on the reverse strand, counting down.
CATTTAGTTATTTCTTTGAAAATCTACTGATCTTAAATTTTCTTATTATTTGATTGAAAATAATTGCTTTATTTCAAACTTAAAAAAATGTTATTTTTAACTTCTGGAGACCTCTTTCAAAATTACCTATTTCTACCTAGCCAAATGACATATGTAAAATTATCAAAAGTAAAAATCATTCCCTGATACCTGCTAATAACTATTTCATATTCAAATATTTTAAATTGTCCAAAATATGCCTTTTATAGCTGTTTTGCCCACATCAGATCACACCTGGAATCATTGAATGCATCCAGCTGTGGACTTTTCAGTTCAGATCAGTCGCTCAGTTGTGTCCGACTCTGTGACCCCATGAATCGCAACATGCCAGGCCTCCCTGGTCCATCACCAACTCTTGGAGTTCACTCAGACTCACGTCCATCGAGTCAGTGATGCCATCCAGTCATCTCATCCTCTGTTGTCCCCTTCTCCTCCTGCCCCCAATCCCTCCCAGCATCAGGGTCTTTTCCAATGAGTTGACTCTTCCCATCAGGTGGCCAAAGTATTGGAGTTTCAGCCTCAGCATCAGTCCTTCCAATGAACACCCAGGACTGGTCTCCTTTAGGATGAACTGGTTGGATCTCCTTGCAGTCCAAGGGACTCCCAAGAGTCTTCTCCAACACCACAGTTCAAAAGCATCAATTCTTCAGTGCTCAGCCTTCTTCATAGTCCAAGTTATATTTTCATGCCACTGCCTTGTGAACACATTGTTAATACATTCTTTTTTTTTTTTTTTCTGATTGCCTCCTGGGGTACTGTTTGATTTATTTTTTGTCCCACCCTTATTTCTTATATATTTGTAGATTGTGAAGACTCGATAAATTTGTTAGAATATATCACTATGTCATTTATGATTTTTCATTTCAGCAGACATATAAAATCTGATAATCACACTGGCAGAGGAGCGAAGATTGACCACAGATTATATGCCTGTCTCCTCCATTGTGTTTATATCTATTTTTTAACTTGAAAGACTATCTTTCAGTTTTGAAAGGTTGTTTTTTTTTTTTTGGAATAAGGTTCTCATCAGGCTGCTGTTTTTCTTCTCCTTTGAATAAATAATTCAACTCTCTTTTGTCTTTTCACTATTTACTATCAGTCTGGTTTCCCTGCTCTGTGGGTAAGGTCTCTCCCCTCTGGAAGCTTTTAGGATCATCTCTGTTTCTGGTATTCTACACTTCCACTGTGATATCCAGGAAAAGAAAGTTCTTTTTATTATGCCTGATGTTTGTTCTGCTGCCTGAATTGTCTTTTCATCCATTCTAAAAAAATCTCAGCTATTGTCTCTATGCACATTTTATCCTCCAGTCTCCATTGTCTCTCTCTGTAATCCTCTAAAGATAAGCTCATGTTTCTGTGCAGCATATGTCTTTCTTCTTTTAAAAAAATTTTGCCTTTTTTTCACGAATTTGACTAACTGTGCTTCCTGTCTTCTTATCAGCTCTGAAATTCTCAGATCCTCTCTTTAGGTGGGATTAGTTTTCAGAGTTTCTAACCCAATCGCATCATTTTATATCAGGTTTGGTTTCTTTCTGAGTTGCTTGATAAAATTTTATATGAACATTGGTATAAACGTATGCAATATGTAGAGAAAAAAGTACATATATTGGATAAAGTTCAGTGAATACAGTGAAACACAGCATAGACGTGTTCATGTGACAATGACCCTGGCCGAAAACAGAACCTTACCATCAGCACAGAGACCCAGTGCTCATGTGACAATGACCCTGGCCAAAAAACAGAACCTTACCATCAGCACAGAGAGCCAGCCCTTCCCTACCCGTTATTCCTAATTGCCACATCTCCCTTTTCCCCATAGGTAAATACCGATGTATATTGTCATACATCAATTTTCTGTTTTTGGAATTTCCATTCATGGATTCATATATGTTTTTTTGTGTGTTGATTATTTACTCAAAGTTATGTCTGTGGAACTATTCAAGCTACTTCTACAAGCTTAATAACACTGATAAATCTCATAAATACAACTCTGAGTAATGGTCCAGGCACAAAAAATCATACAACCTCTGATGCCACGTGCTATATGTCCTTTGCAGAACATCCCAGAGGTTGCTTATCTATTTTACTATAAACGGACAATTGGATTCTGCCAGACTGTTATATACAATGCTGCTGTAATCATTTTGGCATATGTCTTTGCTCCATATATATACTTAATTCTGTTGGGTACACACTCAAGAGTGAGATTGCTTGGTTATTAAGTATTCAATCTATGGCATAATGCCAAGCAGTTTGCTAGAAAGGTTATGAGTGGCTGTATCATTTTTCACTCACATTATCAGTGTATGATAGCTTCAGCTGTTCCACAGTCTCACTGTGATTGGTATTACCAGTCTTTAATCTTTGTTATTTTGGTGGATGGTGATTGCCATAATACTGCAATTTTAATTCCTTTGGTAACAAGCATGGTAGAGTACATTTCACGTTCGGTATTTTGATTACAGGTATCCCCAGTCTTCAAAGGTTTGATTTAAATTAAAACTTTGTTTTTTAAGAAAGACTAACATTAGTCTTTCCTTTAATAAATGATATCCAAAGGGGCTTTTTGCTTTTAGGAAAAATGTGAAAAGTACAAGTAGCTTTCAGCATTTGTTTTGCACAGAGTGGTTACAGGAGCAGCACTCGCTGGATCTGCGAGATGGGTCCCACCAACCACGTTCTTTGGAACTACACTCAACATCCAGCCTCCATGGCTTTGAAATGTGTCTGTGAGCATCTATGCTTTATCTTGATTGACGTTGCGCACCTGTTAACAGGATGCGTCCTAAGGTAACTGCTTCTTTGCTTGGCATCATTTTGATTTATAAAGGCTTCATAGAAATGCTCACTTTCAGGTGGAAGGGGAAGCCTGTATCGTTTTAGTGAAGTATGCATTCAAAACTCTTGTCCGTGTAAAAAGAACTCAGTTGTCTGTATTTCTCAATCAACTGCTTATCTTGTAACTCATTATTTTAGTGTGCATGTTAACCAGAAATTTATCTACATAATTTTAGTCTTATTTCATTTTGATTTTTTAATCTTAGTTCACAGAACTCATGCATTCCAGTGCTTTCGTTTACTTTCATTGCCTTCTCTGACAAGAAGGTGAATATACTTCAAAGTACTTTGGGAATAATTAGAGCTTTTCTTCAGAGAAGGCAATGGCACCCGACTCCAGTACTCTTGCCTGGAAAATCCCATGGACGGAGGAGCCTGGTGGGCTGCAGTCCATGGGGTCACGAAGAGTTGGGCACGACGGAGCGACTTCACTTTCACTTTTCACTTTCATGCATTGGAGAAGGAAATGGCAACCCACTCCAGTGTTCTTGCCTGGAGAATCCCAGGGAGGGGGAGCCTGGTGGGCTGCCGTCTATGGGGTCGCACAGAGTCGGACACGACTGAAGTGACTTAGCAGCAGCAGCAGCAGAGCTTTTCTTTTGCTTTGAGGGATGTATTGAAAGGCATAAAAAATGTGAAATTCTCAGTTACTCAGTTGTATCCACTCTTCATGACCCCACAGACTGTAGCCCACCAGGGTTCTCTGTCCACGAAATTACTGGGTAGCCTTTCCTTTCTCCTGGGGAATCTTCCTGACCCAGGAATCAAACCTGGGTCTCCCACACTGCAGATAGATTTCTTACTGTCAGAGCCACCAGGGAATCCCCATGAAAGGCATGGGGGAAAAAGTGAAAGTGTGTCCAACTTACTCAGTGTCCAGCTCAGCCGTGTTCAACTCTTTATGACCCAATGGGCTATACAGTCCATGGAATTCTCTGGGACAAAATACCAGAGTGGGTAGCCTTTTCCTTCTCCAGGGGATCTTCCCAACCCAGGAATCGAACTCAGTCTCCCGCATTGCAGGCGGATTCTTTACCAGCTGAGCCATCGAGGAAGCCCAAGAACACTGGAGTGGGTAGCCTATCCCTTCTCCAGCGGATCTTCCCAACCCAGGAATTGAACCAGGGTCTCCTACTTTGCAGGCGGATTCTTTATCAACTGAGCTACCAGGGAAGCCCAACATTGAAAGACATTCGTTACGTTCCATTCAGTCACTCAGTCGTGTCCGACTCTTTGCAACCCCATGAATCACAGCACGCCAGGCCTCCCTGTCCATCACCAACTCCCGGAGTTCACCCAGACTCAGATCCATCGAGTCAGTGATGCCATCCAGCCATGTCATCCTCTGTCGTCCCCTTCTCCTCCTGCCCCCAATCCCTCCCAGCATCAGAGTCTTTTCCAATGAGTCAACTCTTCTCATGAGGTGGCCAAAGTACTGGAGTTTCAGCTTTAGCATCATTCCTTCCAAAGAAATCCCAGGGCTGATCTCCTTCAGAATGGACTAGTTGGATCTCTTTGCAGTCCAAGGGACTCTACTAATTCTTATTGTGTGTGTACTCTTCTCAATGCACTTCCTATGTTTTCTTGCCCCTGACATTGACTAGCATACAATACTAGATATTTATCTGGCCGAAAAACACTGAGATGTGTAACAAAATGCCGGGCTCAATCTCACAGACACTAACATTGGAATTACTGTTGAATGTGTCTCTACCTGCTGAATTATTTCCTTTCTCTCTGTATTTCTAGGGTCTATGAGTGGGCCATTAGAAGTTTAAAACTTTGGATCCTCCCATATTTAAATTAGCAGAAATTCATATCAACGATTCACGGATTATGAATCCTTAATTTCCAAGCTGTCCTCACAGCGTCTCTTATTTTTCTCTGATTTTATTTGCATTTTAAAAATAGGATTGAAAAGAAGAAAAAATATGACATTTTAGTTAGCTGTTTTTAACAAACTTATAAATATTATTTTTGATACTGGTCAATATTTTGATGTTATTAATTTAAGCTATTATTTTAACCTAATTATATATATATATATACACACACACACACACACACACACTCATACCTATAATGTAGAAAAGACAAATTATGATAAAAACCTTTAAAAAGAATAATAGTATTAATCCAATAATCCTTGCCAGCACTCTACTATGCTTACCCAATTTTCAGTCTAGAGAAAGCTAAGTCTTTAAAACAGATCTAGTGTGTTTTTCTTGATATTTACATGGTGTTTCTGACTAACATTAGCATTTGCTATCTTTTGATTCAGTATTTTAGATATTATCTCAGCACTCAGCAGCCACCACTACAGTCAGCCCATATTCCCAAAATAGCTATATTGTAATTTGAATAAATACATATTCAGTGTTTTGATTTTTCTGACTTTTAAGATATCACTAACTGCTGTTCTAAGTGCCATTATATGAAGACATTCCCTTTTTTTGTATATATTTTGCATTTTCCTGGGTTTAATAATTGACTCTTAAAACTTTTACTTGCTTTAATTAGACTCTTTGACTTCACAATCTCACAATTTATAAACTCTGCAAAATGTCTGGATAATATAACATTCACAAGATCTAATTGATCAAATAATCTGTTAGTTTTCCTTTCTTTCCCAGGACTTGCCAGATTTCTAGAGCTCTCCCAGATAGCTCTCCTGATATGCTGCATAGTTATTCTTGGCATTCCCTTTGCCTTTTTCAGGAATTCAATATCTTCTTTCCCACATATTTGATTTTGCTCTTTCTTCTTTTATTTACTTGATTTAAAAAATAAATAAATATTCCTATAGCTCTCTTAGAAAAAGTAGTTAAAACTACATTTATTTTTCAAATGTTACACACCTAAGTTTTATTCATGCTACCCTCACATTGAAATGCCAAATTACAGGATTAGAATTCAGCTTTCGAATTATTTTAATTTATACATTTGAAGACATTTCCCGTCTTTATTTTTTTTTCTGTTTTCTAATGTTGCTATTGCAAATTCAGATGTCCTTTAGATTCCTAAATTTTTGTACACTATTTTCCCCTTCTAGGCAATTTTCAAATGTTAATTTATCTTAAATGTTCTAAAAATTAACATAAAAACAGGTTGCCACTACCATACTCTCTTCCACAATCCTGATGTAATTTTATTTATTTATTTTTTTAAGAGTAATCTCATGGGAAAATTTTGTTTGCTCTTTCTGATACCTCTGTTAGTCAGATCATATATTTCTATCAATATCCATCAACATTCACTGTATTATTGTTATCATTTTTAGTTTCTACATCTTGTGTTAGAAGTGTCCCTTATAAGTTTGGAAATCTTTGTTGACTCATATATAAGACTGAGGCAGTAAAAAGCTCTTGTCATGGACAGGACTCGCTACTGGTGAGCTAGTTTAGGATTAAAGTGCTGTCAGATTTTCTCTGGAGAATGCTTATGTTTTTTCCTGGGATGCTCATTTACTTCACAGAAGATAATCCTGTCCCTTTGGCTGTGGATTAGCAGCCCAGAAACTGATATTCTGCAGTGACTGCGTGGAGTTTCACAGCTGAGTAAAGAGCCTTTAACTTAATTTCAGGTTTTCTCTCTCAGGACTCAATTTCTTTTCGCCTCTGTACCTCTTCCCTTTGAGACAAAGTTTACCTCCTAGAAGATGAGGGAGATAGTCCTCTGAGTCCACACAAAGAAAATGCAAACAAAGAGCATAAACTGTTCTCCATATAGACTTCTGAACCATCTGTTGATGTGTTGATCCTCTGATACACATTCCTGCTTCTGGTGACAATCTGGTGCCTCTAGTCAGCTTCCGTTTTAACAACACCTCCATCTTTAGGCATGAGGAATTACCTTCCAGGTATGTGTCCACATATTAGAGAGACAGAGAAGGGTGGCTTTTTCAAAACGTAGACTGCAATAAAACCAGTAACATTTGAATAGACAATAACTGTTAACATGTCTGCACTCATCTCACAGGCTAGCAAAGTAATGCTCAAAATTCTCCAAGCCAGGCTTCAACAGTATGTGAACTGAAAACTTCCAGATGTTCAAGCTGGGTTTAGAAAAGGCAGAGGAACCAGAGATCAAATTGCCAACATCCGTTGGAACATCAAAAAAAGCAAGAGAGTTCCAGAAAAACATCTACTTCTGCTTTATTGACTATGCCAAAATCTTTGACTGTGTGGATCACAACAAACTGTGGAACATTTTTCAAGAGATGGGAATATTAGACCGCCTGACCTGCCTCCTGAGAAATCTGTATGCAGGTCAAGAAGCAGTAGTTAGAACTGGAATGGAATAACAGACTGATTCCAAATAGGAAAAGAAGGACATCAAGGCTGTATACTGTCACCCTGCTTATTTAACTTATATTCAGAGTACATCATATGAAACGCCAGGCTGGATGAAGCACAAGCTGGAATCAAGATTTCCAGGAGAAATATCAATAACCTCAGATACACAGATGACACCACCCTTAAGGCAGAAAGTGAAGAGGAACTAAAGAGCCTCTTGATGAAAGTGAAAGAGGAGAGTCAAAAAGTTGGCTTAAAGCTCAACATTCAGAAAACTAGGATCATGGCATCCAGTCCCATCACTTCATGGCAAATAGATGGGGAAGAAACGGAAACAGTGACAGACTTTATTTTTTGGGGCTCCAAACTCACTGCAGATGGTGACTGTAGCTGTGAAATTAAAAGATATTTGCTCCTTGAAAGAAAAGCTATGACCAATCTAGACAGCATATTAAAAAGCAGAGACATTGCTTTCCTGACAAAGGTCCATCTAGTCAAATTATGGTTTTTTCAGTAGTCATGCATAGATGTGAGAGTTGGACCACAAAAAAGCTGAGCACCGAAGAATTAATGCTTTTGGTCTGTGGTGTTGGAGAAGACTCTTAAGAGTCCCTTGGAGTACAAGGAGATCAAACCAGTCCATCCTAAAGGAAATCAGTCCTGAATTTTCATTGGAAGGACTGATGCTAAAGCTAAAACTCCAATACTTTGGCCACCTGATGTGAAGAACTGACTCATTTGAAAAGACCCTGATGCTGGGAAAGATTGAAGGCAGGAGGAGAAGGGGGAGACAGGGGATGTGATGGTTGGATGGCATCACCAGCCTGATGGACATGAGTTTGAGTAAACTCTGGGAGTTCGTGATGTACAGAGAAGCCTTGCATGATGCAGTCCATAGGGTCAAAAAGAGTCAGACAAGACTGAGTGATTTATCTAAATTAAATATTAACAATATTTTCAATAAATGGAAATCTGGCACAGGAGAACTTTGAAGTTAAAATTAGAAGGCCAGGAGACAGATAATATTGTTAAATAAATCTTAAGCACATTTTGAACCTGAAGTGTTGCTTGCTTTGGAAAGAAATACTTAGACATGGAAACTAATAATTTTATATTTTCCAACACCACCCTCTCATTTCAGGGAAGGTGAAATTATATCCACCAAGACAAACAAATAGGAGTAGTAATATCCCATTTCTTTTTTAGAGTAACATGTTGATTTTGGTGATATAACATATCTGAACAAAAATTCAATTGTAGGCAAAGAATATTTATACATGATATCAGCTTTCTCTAAATATATGTGAAATAGCAGTACTAAAATCCTGCGTTAGTTCAGGAATATATTTTCAAACTTGAAAACATTATTTAATATTCAAATATTATTCATAGATCTGACTATTCTCAATTTCTGAGTTTCCTGAAGAATAGAGATAGCTATGTTTTCAATAAATTAAAAGTATATTTATCTTCATGATTTATGAAAGAAACTTATCTTTAATAAATATTCCAAATATTCAACTGGGCTAATCTTTTTTGCCCCCACTCCCCACTTAGCACATTTAAAGTTTTTGACATAATGTTTTAAGTTTTCACATAATGTAGGATTGGTTGAATAAGCTTGAACTTAGGAGATCATTACTTTTTCAAATAATCATATATATGTATATATATTACAATATATTATATAAACCTCATGATAACCAAAAACCAAAGATATATAATAAATGCATACATAAAAAGAGAAAAGAGTACAGTAAAAAACTAAAGTTAGACATGAAATCACAAGGTAAGGGAGAAAAAGAAGGAAGGAAGAAAAAACTACACAAACAATACCAAAACAATGAAGAGAATGGCAAAAAGTGCATACCCATCAATAATTATCTTACATGTACTAAATGCTAAAATCAAAAGGTATTGAGTGGCTGAATGGATAAATAGATAAGACCTATGTATATCTAGGAAGCTTTCTTGATGGTCCAGACAGTAAAGAATCTGCCTGGAATGCAGGAGACACACGTTTGTCCATGCGTGTCCACACGTGTGCACACAGAGTTGGACACGACTGAGCATGTATGTGCACATAGACTCTGACTGCAAGAGACTTTAAATCAAAAGACACAGATACACCAAAAGTTATGGAATTCAGGTCAGTTCAGTTGCTCAGTCGTGTCTGACACTTTGCGACCTCATGGACTGCAACACACCAGGCTTCCCTGTCCAACACCAACTCTTGGAGTTTACTCAAATTCATGTCCATCACATTGGTGATATCATCCAACCATGTCATCTTCTACCGTCCACTTCTCCTGCCTTCAGTCCCTCCCAGCATCAGGGTCTTTTCCAATGAGTCAGTTCTTCACATCAGATGGCCAAAGTATTGGAGCTTCAGCTTCAGCCTCAGTCCTTCCAATGAACACCCACGACTGATCTCCTTTAGGATGGACTGGTTGGATCTCCTTGTAGTCCAAGGGACTCTCAAGAGTCTTCTCCAACACCACAGTTCAAAAGCATCAACTTTTTGGTGCTCAGCTTTTTTTATAGTCCAACTTTCATATCCATACATGACCACTGGAAAAACCATAGCTTTGAATAGATGGACCTTTGTTGGCAAAGTAGTCTCTGCTTTTTAATATACTGTCTAGGTTGGTCATATCTTTCCTTCCAAGGAGCAAGTGTCTTTTAATTTCATGGCTGCAGTCACCATCTGAAGTGATTTTGGAGACCAAAAAAATAAAGTCAGCCACTGTTTCCACTATTTCCCCATCTATTTGCCATGAAGAGATAGGACCAAATGCCATGATCTTCGTTTTTTGAATGTTGAGCTTTTACTCAAGTTTTTCACTCTCCTCTTTCACTTTCATCAAGAGGCTTTTTAGTTCCTCTTCACTTTCTGCCATAAGGGTGGTATCATCTGCATATCTGAGGTTCTTGATATTTCTCCTGGCAATCTTGATTCCAGCTTGTGCTTCATCCAGTTCAGAATTTCTCATGATGTACCCTGCATACAACTTAAATAAGCAAGGTGACAATACACAGCCTTGACGTACTGTTTTCCCAGTTTGGAACCAGTCCATTGTTCCATGTCTGGTTCTAACTGTTGCTTCTTGACCTGTATCCAAATTTCTCAGGAAGCAGGTCAGGTGGTCTGGTATTCCCATCTCTTTCAGAATTTTCCAGTTTTTTGTTATCCACACAGTCAAAAGCTTTGGCATAGTCAATAAAGCAGAAGTAGATGTTTTCCTGGAACACTCTTGTTTTTTGATGATCCAACAGATGTTGGCAATTTGATCTCTGGTTCCTCTGCCTTTTCTAAATCCAGCTTGAACATCAGGAAGTTTTCAGTTCATGTACTGTTGAATGAAGCCTGACTTGGAAAATTTTGAGCATTACTTTACTAGCTTGTGAGATGAGTGCAATTGTGCATTTGTTTGAACATTCTTTGGCATTGCCTTTCTTTGGGATTGGAATGAAAACTGACCTTTTCTAGTCCTGTTGCCACTGCTGAGTTTTCCTAGTTTGCTGGCACATTGAGTGCAGCACTTTCACAGTGTCATCTTTTAGGATTTGAAATAGCTCAACTGGAATTCCATCATCTTCGCTAGATTTGTTCATACTGATGCTTTCTGAGTCCCACTTGACTTTGGATTCCAGGATATCTGGCTCTAGGTGGGTGATCACATCATCACGGTTATCTGGGTCATGAAAATCTTTTTTATATAGTTCTTCTGTGTATTCTTAGAATCTCTAATTTTCTTGAAGAGATCTCTAGTCTTTCCCATTCTACTATTTCATCTATGTCATCACATTGACCACGAGGAAGGCTTTCTTACCTCTCCTTGCTATTCTTTGGAACTCTGCTTTCAGATGGGTATATCTCTCTTTTTTTCTCCTTTGCCTTTCACTCCTCTTCTTTTTCAACAATTTGTAAGGCCTCCTCAGGCAACTATTTACCTTTTTGTATTTCTTTTTGTGGAGGATGTTCTTGATCCCTGCCTCCCATACAATGTCATGAACCTCTGTCTATAGTTCATCAGGCCTTCTGTCTATCAGATCTAATCCCTTAAATCTATTTCTCACTTCCACTGTATAACTGTAAGGGATTTGTTTCAGGTTGTAACTGTATGGTCTAATGGTTTTCTCCACTTTCTTCAATTTAAGTCTGAATTTGGCAATAAGGAGTTAATGATCTGAGCCACAGTCAGCTCCTGGTCTTGTTTTTGCTGACTGTACAGATCTTCTCCATCTTTGGCTGCGAAGAATATAATCAATCTGATTTCAGTATTGACCATCTGGTGATCATCTATAAAATGAAGCAGGGCAAAGGCTAACAGAGTTTTGCCAAGAGAATGGCAAACAGAACAAACACACTCTTCAACGTGAAATGACTCTGTACATGGACATCACCAGACAGTCATATATAAACAATCTAATCTTAACATAAGGGAACTAGAAAAACAAGAGCAAACCAACTCAAAATTAGTTGAAAAAATAAATATAAAAATCAGAGTAGTAAGAAATTAAATAGAGACTAAAAAAATAAAAACAGTTTATTAATTAGAAAAACAAATAATACTCCAAACAAACAAAATTCTGGAACCAGATAGCTTCACAGTTGAATTTTACCAAACATTTAGAGAAGTGTTTATATTTATTCTTGTCAAACTATTTCAAAAAATTGCAGAGAAAGGAATACTTCCAAAGTCAGTCTGTGAGGCCAGAATTACGTTAATTATAAAACCAGACAGATACCACAGAAGGTACCGGGGTCCTACCTGATTGGCATATTTGTTTCCCCTGCTTTCTTTAATCTTGGTCTGAATTTTGCAATAATGAGAAATAGGCAAGGGAGATTAAAAATTACAAACTTCCAGTTACAAAATAAATGAGTCACAGGGATGAACTGTACTCTTAATATATTCAATAATCATGTACTATTTTTGTATGTGACAAAGATGGTCAAAGGGTACAAACTTTAAGTTAAAAGATAAAGAAATACTAAGGATATAATTAGAGAAGGCAATGGGACCCCACTCCAGTACTCTTGCCTGGAAAATCCCATGGACAGAAGAGCCTGGTGGGCTGCAGTCCATGGGGTCACTGAGGGTCAGAGACGACTGAGCGACTTCACTTTCACTTTTCACTTTCATGCACTGGAGAAGGAAATGGCAACCCACTCCAGTGTTCTTGCCTGGAGAATCCCAGGGACGGTGGAGCCTGGTGGGCTGCCATCTCAGGGGTCACACAGAATCGGACACGACTGAAGCAACTTAGCAGCAAGGATATAATATGCAATGTAACTAATATAATTAATACTGTTTCATGTTCTATATGAAAGGAGTAAATCCTAAGAAACCTCATCACATAGGAATTACTTTCCTTTTTCTTTTATTTCTATATAAGATTTTGGATGTTCACTAAAGTTATTGTGATAATCATTTTATGATGCATGTAAGTCAAATCATTATGCTCTATACCTTAATCTAGATAAGCATAGCAACTAAAACAGCAGCAATAACAACCTGGAACAATTGAAATGTCAGATTTGACAAAGTGTCATTTGTCTTCCCTGATGGCTCAGATGGTAAAGAATCTGCAGGCAATGCAAGAGACCCCGGTTTGATCCCTGGTTCAGGAAAATCCCCTGGAGAAGGGAATGGCAACCCATTCCAGTATACTTGCCTGGAAAATTCTGTGAGCGGAAGAGCTGGGCGTGCTACCATCCATGGGGTCACAAAGAGTCAGACATGACTGAGCAGCTAACACTTTTGCCTTTATGCAGTCAATTTTCCTGAAAATAACCTCTAGAACTGTAGATCTGTCAACATAACTGTCCCCTAACAAGACTGAGAGGTGATTGTAAGCGTCTGATATGATGAATGTAAGACTCATTTCTGTAGGTTATATGCAAAGTAGGCTCTCATGGTATAAAGATATATGTACAAAACATGATAAAATTTTAAACATTTTCAGAGTTTGAAACAAGGTTATGGCTATTTCCTTCCATAGGCTACAGAAATCCATGTCTAGAATTTAAAAATACTATTTGAAATATGTCATGACTGTCACCCTACATCTAGAATATCTTAGTTTGGTATCTACGAGCTGTGAAACATGACTTCAAGACTCTATACTCTCTTGCTTAATTTGTAAAAATATTTATTGCATATTTAAATTACACCAAGTGCTCTGTCACAGGCTTCTCTTTCATAACTTGATTTTATCTTATCCAGAAAAAAAGAAAAAAATATACTACCAAGCCCCTTCTGTAGGTGAAGTCATAGAGCTCAGTAAAATGGTTATATTATATATAAGTTGCTCAATACTGTGTAAATCTACATAGTTATGAATATATATGATAGTCCAGGTTTAAATCCAAGTGTTCTGATTCCATTGACCTTGGAATTCTGATTATCAGTAATGGATATTTTGCCTCCAGAAAGATACTGTACAATTTTATTTTCCTTGCTAATGGTTGTGGTGAAGAGAGATTCAGGATTGTGAGGTGGATGGGAGAGGGGTTTGTTTTTGGAGTGAGATTGGGTTGGAGACACAAAGAGAAAGCATGAACTTCTGTGTGAGTAAAAATGTCAGAGAGAAGCAATCTATTGTGGAAGTCTCCATGTCTGTTAGGGATTCTGATCTGTGTGCCACATCATTTAATCCACAAAAACAGATTAGGTGGATATTTTAACCTGAAGAAGCTCAGGTTTAGAGAGACAATGTGGACTCCCAAAGTCAAACAGTTGAACTTGGGCATTCGTGGTTAGCAGTTGATTAGATCATTAAAATGATCTGTCCTGAACCTTAGTACTCACCATTTTGAGAGTCTCAAGATTGTCAGATCTGTTCTCAGCTGGCTATTCGTACAGTGTTTTCCATTCGGCTCCATGTTCCTGTTGTAGGTTTCTCTTGTGTGCTCATTGTACTGTCAGACCAGAATCCGGGAACAGATATCACTGAAGTGGGAGGAGGAATGGGTCTCGCCTTGCCCCTTCTCTAGGAATGATGCTGCATGTTTAATTCACAAGATGGGAAAGGATATCTCACTTCACTTTTATGTCTGCCTCACAGAGGACCATGTGTGAAGCAGCTCCAAACGCATGCTTTTGAAAGTTATCAGTAAACAAAGAATGTAAGTTTAAAGACAAATATAACTTTGATTTCACAGTGATCATTTTCAAGTGCTGAACTTATGAAATTTTCAGAAGTCCTGGTGAGTAACTAATTAGATTTTGAAAGAAAATTGAGCAGTTTGAGATAGCTAGGATTTAGTTTCTAGACATTATTGTTGTTCTCGTTCTTTCTGATAAACGTTTAATTTCATGGTATAAGAATAATATAATGGTTCATGATCAGATAAATATTCTAAGCATATGTTAGTCTTCTCACAGAATCCTGCTTTTATTTTTAGTTTAAATTAGCCAGGAAGAATCAGTACTTTTTCTTCCATAAAACCTACTGATGTCTTCTCTTTTTCCTCCCTAATGATAAAAACTTCTCTTTAGTAGTCCCAAATCTAAATTTAGAATTATATACACCTAAGCATTGCAATTGTTCTTTTCCTTCCTTAGGTTACTCTTTCCTTTCTTTTATTATATCACTTCCTGCAACTTCATATTTTCTCCCTTTTTATACCCTAATAAAAAGTTCTTATTTTTGTGTAGTTCAGTACTATCCATTTGAATAAAACTTCCCAAATGTGAAGCTGTATAAATATTATGAAGCTTTGCATTATAATGCTTTTGGATACTATCATGTTTATTATCAATTTATAAATGATATTTTATCATATATTAAGATGAATATACTCTCATATATGAAGCCCAGTTTCCCTCAGCTTATCATCAATTAATGGTGTGTTTAGCATACGGTTGTCTTAAAATTATTAACACAGCTTTCAGCAGTGAATAAACTTACCAATAACCATTTTCACATGGAAGGCAAGCTTTAATATGTTCACTGTATCAGAGACAGACCTCATGCTGAAAGGAATTCTATAATGATCTTAATAGGGTGACATTAAATCAGCGTAAAGTTTTGCAACACGACGAATCAACCTTCCATGTTTCTCATTGCAGTATTACTGTCACTGGAACTGGACATTTTTCTGAGATATTTATCTTCAAAACTATTTTATAATAAATCCTTTTTAAAGGTCATAAGCATTTTTGTTAAATATATATACTATATATGTGTATATACATGTATATATCTTATGTATAGTTTGGCTCATAAATATACAGGAAACTTCCTGATATTAAAATCTTACTGGAAACTCATTTCCATTATCAATTCACAGTGTCAATCTTGATTTTATATGTGTATATACTATATTATCTGAATCGTTATCTCTACTTGACTGGGTTGAGGGATGCCGACACAGGTGGTTAACATCGTTTCTGGGTGTGTCTGTCAGGAGGTTTTCTATAGAGATTTGAACTGGAAGCCTGAGTTAAGAAGAACCTCTCCACCAATACAGATGGGCACCATCTACTTTGTTGAGGCCAGGGAAGAACTCAGAGGTGCAAGATGATCACACTCTGTCTCTCACTGAGCTGGGATGTCCCTCACCTGTGATCACACTCTGTCTCTCACTGAGCTGGGATATCCCTCACCTGTGATCACACTCTGTCTCTCACTGAGCTGGGATGTCCCTCACCTGTGATCACACTCTGTCTCTCACTGAGCTGGGATATCCCTCACCTGTGATCACACTCTGTCTCTCAGTGAGCTGGGATATCCCTCACCTGTGATCACACTCTGTCTCTCACTGAGCTGGGATGTCCCTCACCTGTGATCACACTCTGTCTCTCACTGAGCTGGGATATCCCTCACCTGTGATCACACTCTGTCTCTCACTGAGCTGGGATGTCCCTCACCTGTGATCACACTCTGTCTCTCACTGAGCTGGGATATCCCTCACCTGTGATCACACTCTGTCTCTCACTGAGCTGGGATATCCCTCACCTGTGATCACACTCTGTCTCTCACTGAGCTGGGATGTCCCTCACCTGTGATCACACTCTGTCTCTCACTGAGCTGGGATGTCCCTCACCTGTGATCACACTCTGTCTCTCACTGAGCTGGGATGTCCCTCACCTGTGATCACACTCTGTCTCTCACTGAGCTGGGATATCCCTCACCTGTGATCACACTCTGTCTATCACTGAGCTGGGATGTCCCTCACCTGTGATCACACTCTGTCTCTCACTGAGCTGGGATATCCCTCACCTGTGATCACACTCTGTCTCTCACTGAGCTGGGATATCCCTCACCTGTGATCACACTCTGTCTCTCACTGAGCTGGGATGTCCCTCACCTGCCCTCACGTAGCAGCATTGTTGAGGCCAGGGGAGAACTCAGAGGTGCAAGATGATCACACTCTGTCTCTCACTGAGCTGGGATATCCCTCACCTGTGATCACACTCTGTCTCTCACTGAGCTGGGATGTCCCTCACCTGTGATCACACTCTGTCTCTCACTGAGCTGGGATGTCCCTCACCTGTGATCACACTCTGTCTCTCACTGAGCTGGGATATCCCTCACCTGTGATCACACTCTGTCTCTCACTGAGCTGGGATGTCCCTCACCTGCCCTCATGTAGCAGCATTGTTGAGGCCAGGGGAGAACTCAGAGGTGCAAGATGATCACACTCTGTCTCTCACTGAGCTGGGATGTCCCTCACCTGCCCTCACGTAGCAGCTTCCTATGTGGTCCAGCGTTCCTGGTCCTCCACCCTTTGGCCTTCACTCTCATGGACCAGGACTGAGGCCATAACGTCCCTGGTTCTCGGGTCCTCAGACTCTTACTCAGACTTACCCCCTGGGCCCCAGGTTCTCAGGCCTTTGTTTGGACTGGAACTGAAGCACTGGCTTTACTGGGCCCCCAGCTTGCAGACAGCAGTTCCAGAGCCGTCTTAGCCTCCATAGTCATGTAAGCCCATCTGATAAATCTTTCTGTACATTGATATATACCCTATTGCTTTTGTTTCTCTAGAGAACCATGACAAACACCACACAGCATGTACACAAACATGCATACAGTCCTCCCTTGGAAATGTTGAGGGCTTGTTCCAGACTGCCACAGCAAAGTGAGCATTGTAATAGAGCTAATCACTTTTTTTTTTTTCCAATGCATAAAAATGTCATGTTTATACTACATTATTGAGTATAAATAACATCATATCTGAAAAGCAGTGTATATACCTTGGTTAAAAATACTGTATTCCTGGACTTCCTCTGTGGCACCGTGGATAGGAATCTGCCTACCAATGCAGGGGACACAGGTTTGATCCCTGGTCTAGGAAGATTTCACGTGCCACAGAGCAACTACATCTGTGGGTTGCAACTGCTGAGCCAGTGTTCTAGAATCCATGAGCTACAACTATCAAGCCCGTGCACCGCAACTATTGAAGCCCATGGGCTCACAGCCTGTGCTCTGCAGTAAGAGAAGCCGCCACAATGAGAAGTTCCTGTACGGAGAAGACCCTGCTCACCACAACTGGAGAAAGCCCGCCCAGAGGCACAGACACAGCACAGCCAAAGTAAACAGGTAAGTAAATAAATAATTTAAACACTATTTTATTACTAAAAGTCTAACCATAATCTGACAATTCAGATCAGATCAATCGCTCAGTCGTGTCCGACTCTTTGCGACCCCATGAATCACAGCACGCTAGGCCTCCCTGTCCATCACCAACTCCCAGAGTTCACTCAGACTCACGTCCATCGAGTCAGCGATGCCATCAAGCCATGTCATCCTCTGTTGTCCCCTTCTTCTCCTGCCCCCAATCCCTCCCAGCATCAGAGTCTTTGCCAATGAGTCAACTGTTCACATGAGGTGGCCAAAGTACTGGAGTTTCAGCTTTAGCATCATTCCCTCCAAAGAAATCCCAGGGCTGATTTCCTTCAGAATGGACTGGCTGGATCTCCTTGCAGTCCAAGGGACTCTCAAGAGTCTTCTCCAACACCACTGTTCAAAAGCATCAATTCTTCGGCACTCAGCCTTCTTCACAGTCCAACTCTCACATCCATACATGACCACAGGAAAAACCATAGCCTTGACTAGACGGACCTTTGTTGGCAAAGTAATGTCTCTGCTTTTGAATATGCTATCTAGGTTGGTCATAACTTTCCTTCCAAGGAGTAAGCATCTTTTAATTTCATGGCTGCAGTCACCATCTGCAGTGATTTTGGAGCCCAGAAAAATAAAGTCTGACACTGTTTCCACTGTTTCCCCATCTATTTCCCATGAAGTGATGGGACCGGATGCCATAATCTTCGTTTTCTGACAATTCAAGGTTGCCACAAACCTTCAATTTGTAAAAAAAAAAATATAATATCTGTAAAGTGCAGTAAAATGAGGTTTACTTGTATATGAATGTATTGATTAGACATTGATAAATTAGAGATGGAATTGTCTGTACAATGAAAGAGTCTGGGGAATTTTCCAAAAAATCCCTTTATTTAATGTTTGAGCTTTATTAATTCAACAAAATTATATTTTAAAATATTTATCCTGGTCTTAAATAAAATATTTTCAAGATTATATATGAAATTCTGGTGCAGCAGTTATGTGCTGTGTGCTGTGCTTAGTTACTTCAATCGTGTCCGACTCTTTGTGACCCTTTGGACTGTAGCCCTCCAGGCTCCTCTGTCCATATTCTCTAGGGAAGAATCCAGGAGTGGTTCACCATTCCCTTCTCCAGGGGTTCTTCCTGACCCAGGTTTTCTTCATTGCAGGCAGATTCTTTACCGTCTGAGCCACCAGGGAAGTCCATTCATAGCCATCATAAGCTTTGTGGTTTATAAAGACACACAGGCTCACACATAGAGCTCATGTGATAAAGTTTGTATCTCTGAATTTATTTTTTATGTAACCTCTTTTTATTTTTAAAATTAATAGTGAATAAGTATTTGTTCAATCAATCTTTGAAAATATGAATATATGTCATACCATAGATGAACAACTAACCTTCAGCTAAACACCAAGAAACAAAATGCTCTTAAAGTAAAAGACTGATATTTTAAAGATTTCCATTTAAGCCATTCCCATTGTATTCAGAAAGAAGCTGAGAACAACTAATCTTATAATTATATTGGTTCATTTTTCTGGTTAATTGCTAAAAATCAAATCAGAAAAGAGAACAACAACAACAAAAAAACTATGTATCACCAAAATTTTAAAATAAATAGCTTCTTAAATTTCTAAGGGCTTCTTGAAATCTCCATTCCTCTGCATCCTTATTTACTACCCAACCAGAAAAAAAATGGTCTTGTGAATGCTCACCAACAATTCTTAGTGCCAAGATGTTAAGGTCTATCTCACTTTTCTGCAAAACCTTCCTCCTGATTTGTTGTAGTCTGGAAAGTAAAAAAGGAATCTCATCCTGTCTAATTGCAAAGTCAGTCCCTACTAGAATTTCCTACTTGCAGGAGGAGTGATTTGACTACACTAATTCACCTCCTCTTTTCACGTTAACAAATATTTCTGTATAAAGAACAGCTTTAAATGAACTTTTGTGATCAGGAAGCATTTATGTAATCTTTGGCAAAGGAAAGGGCATGGATTTGAGGCATAGTAAATTGCCAGGCATTGTACTTTGTTTTATAGATAATAAACAAAGATAAAACCTGGTTATGGGTTTCAAGTAATCACATTCCAGTGTTGCTGACATAGAGAAAGTGACAAGTGAACATTTCAATGGGTATAAAACTTAAATTCAAGGGACAGTTTCATGTCATTCAGAAGCACTGAAATGATAAGTCTTGTTTGGCATAAACAGAATCAAAAACTTTGTCCATGATAACTGCTTTTCTTAACATTTTATTTTATTTTTTTGAGTTTTTATTTTTTATTATTTTTTTAAATTTTATTTTATTTAACTTTACAATATTGTATTGGTTTTGCCATATATCAAAATGAATCTGCCACAGGTATACATGTGTTCCCCATCCTGAACCCTCCTCCTCCTCCCCTCCCCCATACCATCCCTCTGGGTTGTCCCAGTGCACCAGCCCCAAGCATCCAGTATCGCATCAAACCTGGACTGGTGACTCATTTCATACATGATATTATACATATTTCAATGCCGTTCTCCCAAATCATCCCACCCTCTCCCTCGCCCACAGAGTCCAAAAGACTGTTCTATACATCAGTGTCTCTTTTGCTGTCTCGTACACAGGGTTATTGTTACCATCTTTCTAAATTCCATATATATGCGTTACTATACTGTATTGGTGTTTTTCTTTCTGGCTTACTTCACTCTGTATAATAGGCTCCAGTTTCATCCACCTCATTAGAACTGATTCAAATGTATTCTTTTTAATGGCTGAGTAATACTCCATTGTGTATATGTACCACTGCTTTCTTATCCATTCATCTGCTGATGGACATCTAGGTTGCTTCCATGTCCTGGCTATTATAAACAGTGCTGCGATGAACATTGGGGTACATGGGTCTCTTTCAATTCTGGTTTCCTCGGTGTGTATGCCCAGCAGTGGGATTGCTGGATCATAAGGCAGTTCTATTTCGTTTTTTAAGGAATCTCCACACTGTTCTCCATAGTGGCTGTACTAGTTTGCATTCCCACCAACAGTGTAAGAGGGTTCCCTTTTCTCCACACCCTCTCCAGCATTTATTGCTTGTAGACTTTTGGATCACAGCCATTCTGACTGGTGTGAAATGGTACCTCATTGTGGTTTTGATTTGCATTTCTCTGATAATGAGTGATGTTGAGCATCTTTTCATGTATCTGTTAGCCATCTGTATGTCTTCTTTGGAGAAATGTCTATTTAGTTCTTTGGCCCATTTTTTGATTGGGTCATTTATTTTTCTGGAATTGAGCTGTAGGAGTTACTTATATATTTTTGAGATTAGTTGTTTGTCTGTTGCTTCATTTGCTATTATTTTCTCCCATTCTGAAGGCTGTCTTTTCACCTTGCTAATAGTTTCCTTTGTTGTGCAGAAGCTTTTAAGTTTAATTAGGTCCCATTTGTTTATTTTTGCTTTTATTTCCAATATTCTGGGAGGTGGGTCATAGAGGATCCTGCTGTGATGCATGTTGGAGAGTGTTTTGCCTATGTTCTCCTCTAGGAGTTTTATAGTTTCTGGTCTTATGTTTAGATCTTTAATCCACTTTGAGTTTATTTTTGTGTATGGTGTTAGAAAGTGCTCTAGTTTCATTCTTTTACAAGTGGTTGATCAGTTTTCCCTGCACGACTTGTTAAAGAGATTGTCTTTAATTCATTGTATATTCTTGCCTCCTTTGTCAAAGATAAGGTGTCCATATGTCCATGGATTTATCTCTGGGCTTTCTATTTTGTTCCATTGATCTATATTTCTGTCTTTGTGCCAGTAGCATACTGTCTTGATGACTGTGGCTTTGTAGTAGAGCCTGAAGTCAGGCAGGTTGATTCCTCCAGTTCTATTTTTCTTTCTCAAGATAGCTTTGGCTATTTGAGGTTTTTTGTATTTCCATACAGATTGTGAAATTATTTGTTCTAGCTCTGTGAAGAATACCATTGGTAGCTTGATAAGGATTGCATTGAATCTGTAAATTGCTTTGGGTAGTATACTCATTTTCACTATATTGATTCTTCCAATCCATGAACATGGTATATTTCTCCATCTATTAGTGTCCTCTTTGATTTCTTTCACCAGTGTTTTATAATTTTCTATATATAGGTCTTTAGTTTCTTTAGGTAGATATATTCCTAAGTATTTTATTCTTTTCGTTGCAATGGTGAATGGAATTGTTTCTTTAATTTCACTTTCTATTTTCTCATTATTAGTGTATAGGAATGCAAGGGATTTCTGTGTGTTGATTTTATATCCTGCAACTTTACTATAGTCATTGATTAGTTCTAGCAATTTTCTGGTGGAGTCTTTAGGGTTTTCTACATAGAGGATCGTGTCATCTGCAAACAGTGAGGTTTTTACTTCTTCTTTTGCAATTTGGATTCCTTTTATTTCTTTTTCTGCTCTGATTTCTGTGGCCAAAACTTCCAAAACTATGTTGAATAGTAATGGTGAAAGTGGGCACCCTTGTCTTGTTCCTGACTTTAGAGGAAATGCTTTCAATTTTTCACCATTGAGGATAATGTTTGCTGTGGGTTTGTCATATATAGCTTTTATTATGTTGAGGTATGTTCCTTCTATTCCTGCTTTCTGGAGAGTTTTTATCATAAATGGATGTTGAATTTTGTCAAAGGCTTTCTCTGCATCTATTGAGATAATCATATGGTTTTTATTTTTCAATTTGTTAATGTGCTGTATTACATTGATTGATTTGAGGATATTGAAGAACACTTGCATCCCTGGGATAAAGCCTACTTGGTCATGGTGTATGACCTTTTTAACGTGTTGTTGGATTCTGATTGCTAGAATTTTGTTAAGGATTTTTGCCTCTATGTTCATCAGTGATATTGGTCTGTAGTTTTCTTTTTTTGTGGCATCTTTGTCAGGTTTTGGTATTAGGGTGATGGTGGCCTCATAGGATAGGTTTGTAAGTTTACCTTCCTCTGCAATTTTCTGGAAGAGTTTAAGCAGGATAGGTGTTAGCTCTTCTCTAAAATTTTGGTAAATTTTTGTTAGCTCTTTCTCTAAATTTGTAAGTTTACCTTCCTCTGCAATTTTCTGGAAGAGTTTGAGCAGGACAGGTGTTAGCTCTTCTCTAAATTTTTGGTAGAATTCAGCTGTGAAGCCGTCTGGACCTGGGCTTTTGTTTGCTGGAAAATTTCTGATCACAGTTTCAATTTCTGTGCTTGTGATGGGTCTGTTAAGATTTTCTATTTCTTCCTGGTCCAGTTTTGAATTCCCATAAGGATAACAGCTGGTCTTTCAATAGAAACTCTCCAAGCCAGGAGGGAATGGCAAGACATACTTAAAGTGATGAAAGAAAATAACCTACAGCCCAGATTATTGTACCCAGCAAGGATCTCATTCAAATATGAAGAAGAAATCAAAAGCTTTACAGACAAGCAAAAGCTGAGAGAATTCAGCACCACCAAACCAGCTATCCAACAAATACTAAAGGATATTCTCTAGACAGGAAACACAAAAAGGGTTTATAAATTCAAACCCAAAACAATAAAGTAAATGGCAACAGGATCATACTTATCAATAATTACCTTAAATGTAAGTGGGTTGAATGCCCCAACCAAAAGACAAAGACTGGCTGAATGGATACAAAAACAAGACCCCTACATATGTTGTCTACAAGAGACCCACCTCAAAACAGGGGACACATACAGACTGAAAGTGAAGGGCTGGAAAAAGATTTTCCATGCAAATAGGGACCAAAACAAAGCAGGAGTAGCAATACTCATATCAGACAAAATAGACTTTAAACAAAGGCTGTAAAAGAGACAAAGAAGGTCACTACATAATGATCAAAGGGTCAATCCAAGAAGAAGAGATAACAATTATAAATATATATGCACCCAACACGGTAGCACCGCAATATGTAAGACAAATGCTAACAAGTATGAAAGGAGAAATTAACAATAACACAATAATAGTGGGAGACTTTAATACCCCACTCACACCTATGGATAGATCAACTAAACAGAAAATTAACAAGGAAGCACAAACTTTAAATAATACAATAGACCAGTTAGACCTAATTGATATCTATAGGACATTTCATCCCAAAACAATGAATTTCACCTTTTTCTCAAGCGCACATGGAACCTTCTCCAGGATAGATCACATCCTAGGCCATAAATCTAGCCTTGGTAAATTCAAAAAAATTAAAATCATTCCAAGCATCTTTTCTGACCACAATGCAGTAAGATTAGATCTCAATTACAGGAGAAAAACTATTAAAAATTCCAACACATGGAGGCTGAACAGCACACTGCTGAATAACCAACAAATCACAGAAGAAATCAAAAAAGAAATCAAAATTTGCATAGAAACGAATGAAAATGAAAACACAACAACCCAAAACCTGTGGGGCACTGTAAAAGCAGTCCTAAGGGGAAAGTTCATAGCAATACAGGCACACCTCAAGAAACAAGAAAAAAGTCAAATAAATAACCTAACTCTACACCTAAAGCAACTAGAAAAGGAAGAAATGAAGAACCCCAGGGTTAGTAGAAGGAAAGAAATCTTAAAAATTAGGGCAGAAATAAATGCAAAAGAAACAAAAGAGACCATAGCAAAAATCAACAAAACCAAAAGCTGGTTCTTTGAAAGGATAAATAAAATTGACAAACCATTAGCCAGACTCACCAAGAAACAAAGGGAGAAAAATCAAATCAATAAAATTAGAAATGAAAATGGAGAGATCACAACAGACAACACAGGAATACAAAGGATCATAAGAGACTATTATCAACAATTATATGCCAATAAAATGGACAACGTGGAAGAAATGGACAAATTCTTAGGAAAGTACAACTTCCTTAACATCTTAATAAACCTAGCAACCAAACATTTTTCTCAGATGTCAGATGCTTCAGAAGTCAGCAGTATTGTCTTCTACTTTCCACAGTTTTAACCAGCTGCCTTTACTTTTATTATAATTTATATGCACACATCCTGTCTTTACAGGCAAATTATTACCTTTCAGAGGCAAATATACTTGTTTTTTGCATCTTAACGTTGCATAATTTGAGAAGAAAACTATGTGTAAAATTTGTTGGTTTTATTTAGTCACTATGCTGTATCCAACGCTTTTGTAAGCCCCCGTTGACTGTAGCCCACCAGGCTCCTCTGTCCATGGGATTCTCCAGGCAAGAATACTGGAGTGGGTTGCCATTTCCTTTCCCAAAGGATCTTCCCCACCCAGGGATCAAACCTGGGTCTCCTGCCTTGCAGGCGGATTCTTTACTGCTGAGCCACCAGAGAAGCCCATGTGTAAAATAGGTTTTCATAAAAGTGTTGATCTCTGTCATTTACTTGCAGAACGGTGGAAGTAGGGCAGAAGCACAAGGAGCTAGGATGATCTGAAGCTAGACGGTGCCACATTGCATGTCATGTCGTCACAGCTGTGGACTGCAGCTACCAATTCTAGAAAACAGGGAAATACTTCACTTACATCTCATTTCATCCCCATGAAATAGTGGAAGCATAAATACAAACCTCATGCCAACCATTACTGCACAGAGAAAATCAGATTATATTCTTCCCAGCACAGCTAGAACATTCTATAGCTTTGTAAGGCAGACTCTGCCTCCCTCATATCACATGTTCAGGTTTCACAGAATCTCTCTTTTCATAAAGGTTAAGTGCATATTTTTGAATTTATAGTTTTGATAACAGAAAAGAGTAGAAGACCTGTGATTTCAGCAAATGTTTCTGATAAACCATTCTGTGTATTTAGCAAGTGAGTTCAACAATAATTTCTAGACAATTTCTAGAAGTTCTGTGAATTTTCAAAGTTCTTAAAGTGAGAGAGGGGAAGTGAAAGGACAAATTTATTTTCATCAGATTCCTTTTTTTACCCACTTTTTTCTGTGAATATCTGGTACATTAATCAGCACTCTCCAGAGAAAGTAGAATTCATCTATCTATCTATTTATATTTGTCATCCACCTATTTACTCATATATCAAGTTTTAAATATTTTAAAAATTTAGCTATGCATTTGTGGAGCTGGCTAAAGACACAGAAAAGTTGATGCTATAGCATTAGAGTCAAAGGTCTGGAACAGAAGGCCCCTTTCTTTGGTGGACAATCGTCTTTTTTCTTGTAAGGCCTTCAGCTGATTTGATGAAGTCTAACCACATTATGGAAGGTAATCTATCCATATTATGGAAGGTAATCTGGTTTATTCAGAATTGACTGATTTAAATGTTAATCTCATCTTTAAAAAAAAATGCCTTCACAGAAACATCTAGACTAATATTTGTCCAAATGTCAAGGTACCATAGCCTAGACAAGCTGACACATAAAATTAACCCTCACGTCTGACATGTCGTTATCTTCCAGCAGGACTATCTTATTGTTCTGCAAGTTCACTTCTTGAGTGGTACTATTCTCTCTGCAGGCCAGGCCCTTCCATCCCAGGAAGCAGAGTTTGAAATTGTATGCTTCTCCTGGCTATGTAATCGATCTCAATCAGTTCCTACTCATTTACTTATTTATTTCATATTACTTCATATTTAATAACATTATTTTTAAAGAACTAATACAAATTACTTCATATTTAATACTTTATGCAACAGAGCATTCACATTATTTTGCCTTTGATTAATAGGTCACGCAAAAAGAATTAGAGGAGAAATCAAAGGATGGATGAAAGGCAAGAATTGAAGCTAACCAATGAGCTCCAGGAGAAATATATTTAGATTTTGTATAGTGGTTGAAGAGGATTACCTTCCATTTGATCACTAAGAGAATAATTTTGAGAACCTTTGACAGTATGTAAATTGGACTGTGTGAAACTTTTAACAAGAGGAGGGGAAAGATTTCCAATATAATTATGGTTTTTGGTTTGTGTTTGATACTATGAAAAAATTTCTAAGGATTTGACCAATGCATTATATATTGCAATTAATATAGGTATATTCTCTGTCTCCTTCTGTGTGTGTGTGTATATATACAGTGCTTGAATTTAACACACAGTGTTTTATTCTGTGCCTATTGAGTTTACTTTGATTCAGAATATGATAATTTTACCCATGGCAGTCACTTTGAAAGGTGGCTTATGGCTATCAAGAACTATTTTATATCTAGTTAAACCTGAAAGTCAATTGGCAAAATTTCATATATATGTATCCATATTTTGGCTTCTACTTCCACACTGCTTAAAAGAATCATCTGATTTTTTTCTTTTTATTGTGGCACAATTGACATTATAAGATTATATAAGGGTTGCCCTAGTGGCTCAGATGGAGAAGGCAATGGCACTCCACTCCAGTACTCTTGCCTGGAAAATCCCATGGACGGAGGAGCCTGGTACGCTGCAGTCTATGGGGATGCTAAGAATTAGACACCACTGAGCAACGTCACTTTCAATTTTCACTTTCATCATTGAAGAAAGAAATGGCAACCCACTCCAGTGTTCTTGCCTGGAGAATCCCAGGGACAGGGGAGCCTGGTGGGCTGCCATCTGTGGGGTCGCACAGAGTCAGACACGACTGAAATGACTTAGCAGCAGCGGTGGCTCAGATGGTAAAGAATCCACCTGCCAATGCAGGAGACCTGAGTTCAATCCCTGGGTCAGGAAGATCCCCTGGAGAGGGGAAAGGCTACCCACTCCAGTATTCTTGCCTGAAGAATCCCATGGACAGAGGAGCCTGGCGGACTACAGTCCATGGGGTCGCAGAGTCAGATACGACTGAGCAACTAACATTTCATAATACTATATTAATTTTATACAATGCACTGATTCCATATTTTTATATTTTACAAAATGATTGCCACAGCAAGTAAAACTAACATTTTTCACCACATAGCTACAAATCTTCTTTCTTGTGATGAGATCTTTTAACATCTACTCCTTAGCAACTTTCATATAGGTAATACAGTATGAACTCTAGTCACCATGCTGTACATGACAGCCCGTGACTTGTTTATTTTATGACCGAAAGTTTGTACCTTTTACTGTTTCTTTTCTTTAATTAACTTTTGCTGGAGTATAGTTGCCTTTAGGTCCTACTGTACAGAAAGCTGAATTGGCTACCTGTGTCCATGTATCTGGTTCGCTTTGGATTTCCTTCCCATTGAGGTCACTGCAGAGCGTTGAGTACAGGTCCCTGAGTTATGGAGTAGATTCTCACTGTCTCTTTTATATGTAGTATCAACAGTGTTTATATGTCAATCCCAATCATTTTAGGTCTAAGAACAAAGATTTTGTGACATGACTTACCAGTCACAAACAGCTAAATTCTCTTGCCTACCTTTTCACAGTAAATAAACTCATATAGAGGTAAGTGATTTTCTTACTTCAGAAGTGAATTCAAAAGTTTTAAGCAGGAAAATAGTTTTCAACTTAAAGAAAAAAATTTCATAGAAGAAGCTTTATAACTTATTTTTCCTGAAGAAAGTAACCTAGACAAACTGTAAATTCTAGAACTGAATACAAGTAGGCTTTGCATAGTAAGATGAAGGAAACATGATTGTGCGTATGCCTTGCCTTGAAATAGACCATTCAGATTATTGAAGCTTATGGTTAAGGTCATTATTTTCTGTCCAAAATTCTGCACAAAATCATTATTTGATATTATTTTTAAATCGGTTAAACACATTTCTTAGAGTGAAGCAATTCAGAAGACATTTTGAGACACTTAAATATAATTCTGTCAATGAAGTTTTATAGTGGAAGAAAATCTGGGTTCTACTTTTTAAAGTATATCAGTAAATTTTTCTTACTAGAGTTTCATCTGAAAACTGCCTCCTATTATGCCTTTTTTTTTTGATGTTTGACCTATAATTTTTAGCAAGAATTTTATGAAAAAATGCTCACAAAGAATACCATTGCCTGTATATACAATAAAATTTTCAGTTGATCACCAAAAGTTTAAATTCATTTGAAAAAAAAAGAATTGTGAATCTATAACACATAATTGCTGTGTGCACAGTGAGAAGTAGTGCATAATGAGAAGTAGGAGGAAGCTACCAGGACTTTCACTTCAGGTTATGACTGAAGAGTTGATGTACTGGAGGAGGAAATGGCAACGCACTCCAGTATTCTTGCCTGGAAAACCCTTGGGCAGAGGAGCCTGGTGGGCTGCAGCCCATGGGGTCACAGAGGAGGGCGCAGCTGAAGCCACTGAGCACAGCACAGCACCACAGCTGGTATATTAACTTTCTATTAGTGCTGGAACGAGTGACCACAAACACGGTAGCTTTAAACAGCACACGTTTATGATCGTCTCTTACATTTCTGACGGTGAGAGATCTAAAACGAGTTAGCGAATGTGTGGTTCTTCTGGAGACCCAGGTGGAGAATCCAAATGTGTGGTTCTTCTGGAGACCCAGGTGGAGAATCCAAATGTGTGGTTCTTCTGGAGACCCAGGTGGAGAATCCAAATGTGTGGTTCTTCTGGAGACCCAGGTGGAGAATCCAAATGTGTGGTTCTTCTGGAGACCCAGGTGGAGAATCCAAATGTGTGGTTCTTCAGGAGACCCAGGTGGAGAATCCAAATGTGTGGTTCTTCTGGAGACCCAGGTGGAGAATCCGTTTCCTTGCTTTTGCGGCTTCTAGATTTGCTCTTATTTCTTGACTCGTTGCCACATCTCTCTGACCGCTACCTCTGCTGTTATATCACCTCTTCAGCTCTTTTGCCCTAATATTTCATCTGGAAATATAACAAATTCTTACAAACTCTATGCTAGCTGCATCACATTTGATTCAACTGACCTCCAGTAGCCAAATGGTTAGTGTTTACTCACTTGACTTATTGCCAGTGTTAATAAAAGTATATATTTTTGAGGCTCCTTTCCTATTAAACTACAGACACTATTTCATATGTGAAATCATCAGTACTTTTGTTCTTTATGAGATAAAATTGATAGAAGAATTAATTGTAAATATTTTCCCTGAATTTATTTTTTCTCATTTTCTCTCTGTAAATATATGTGAATAAAGGGGAACATATCTGTGTAAATTAAATTGCTCTCCTAGAGGACTGGATGGTTTTAAAAAATATTCTATAAAGACAAATTATCAGTGATGTGTTTCTACAGTGGTCTCTAGAAAAAGAGGACTTATAAACATTTAAAGCATATCAAAAAATTTAGTATACCACTTTTGAATCATCATAGAACTTTTATGAAACAATTACAGTTTCAAATAAAATGTTGCATGAAATATTTAAAGTGTTTATGGTGACTCTAAAAAATGTTAAGACCCTGAAATAAAATCCATTCCCTGGAAACCATCTAACCCTTGGAAATTTTGGTTAATGTACTAAAATAATAAATGTAATTATGTGCTGACTCTTTCTACTCTTAATTAAATTTGTGGACAAAATTATATTCTATTCCATTTTGGCTTTAAGTTATTTGATCCACATGTCTTTTTACACAGACTCGACTCTTCCCTCACATTATGTGGAAGCTCTAGAGCTATATTTATGTGTGACATTTTCCAAATTTAATTATGACAGAGTTCAACCAAGATACACCACAATATAATCTTTTGTATCCTTTAACATCTTACATTTTACTGTTGACTGCATTTTCATGCAGCTCCAGCAACAAATAACTAAATAAGTCCTAATGTTTTTCATCCTCCCCCTCTCGCCATGGAGACGCAATGAATTTATAACCTGCTGTGCAGTCTGAATTGCCCCTCAGAGCTCTGCTTGAATGAGGTCCTCCTGAATAAGCTCTGTCAAGCCTGACTCTCCTATCTTGTACATTATCTCAGTGAGAGACTATCTGGGATCATGTTCTGTATTCAGTGGTTTTAATTTGTTCAGACACTGCATTGGAGTATGAAAAGACATCTACTTCTTACAGTAAATGTGAAGAAAGAAAATGCAATCATCCACAGCCTTTACTAACCAATCAAGCCTGAAGATTGTACTCACAATCAATCTTGTTTAGATGAAAAAGTATATAAACTATAGCAAAATACAAGAAAAAGAAAATATTTACATTTAAATACAGTAATCTGAAAATGTTGAGTTAGCAATGAACCCAGAAATAATGACTCATGTGATTTTGGATTATTATCATAATTCTCTGACCTTTGATTCTTCATTTACTAATACCTATTTTCTTTCTTAAAATCAGGTTAAAAATGAAACAATAGCATAAATAATAATGCAGTAAGATAATAGGAAAGTTGGTAAGGGAGGAAATCCTAAACATTCTTATCTCAAGAAGAACCTTTTCTTTCTTCTTTTTCCTGCCCTCCTTTCTTTTCTTTTTATTCTAGCTTATATGAGATGATGGATAACAACTGAATGTACTGTTAATCATTTAATAAAATGTATAAGTCTTATCTATCCTGCTATATACCTTAAACCTATACAGTGATGGGCATCAAATATTTCTTAGTAGAACTGGAAAAAATAAACATTTGATAAGCTTTTGAAAAAATTAAACTAATAGAAGTAATAAAGCAACTTTAAAAATTATATTATTAAATAGTTACCACCTGATAATTAATATATCTTACTAATAATGATGTCATGTTTGATAAGTCTGTATCTTATAGTTTCCAACCAAAGGCTAATGCTATTTTTAGTAAAGATAATTTATTGATGAGCTAAAATCCTAAGACATGATGCTAATAAGGCGTTGTTCTCAATATGTCACCAAATTTCGAAAACCCAGTAATGCCCACAGGACTGGAAAAGGTCAGTTTTTATTCAAATCCCAAAGAAGGGCAATGGCAAAGAACATTCAAGCTACCATTCATTGTACTTGTAACAAGCTTATGCTCAAAATCCTTCAAGCTAGTCTTCAGCATTTTGTGAACCAAGAACTTCCAGATATATAAATGGGGTATCCAAGAGGCAGAGGAACCAGAGGCCAGATTGCCAACATTCACTGGATTATGGAACAAGCAAGGGGATTCCAGAAAAGCATCTACTTTTGCTTCATTGACTACTCTAAAGCCTTTGTGTGGATCACAACAAACTGGAAAATTCTTAAAGAGACAGGGTTACTACACAACCTTACCTGTCTCCTGAAAAACCTACATGTGAGTCAAGAAGCAACAACTGACTGGTTCCAAACTGGGAAAGGAGTATGACAAGGCTGAATATCGTCATCCTGCTTAATTAACTTATATGCAGAGGACATCATGTGAAATGCTAGGCTTAATGAATCACAAACTGGAATCAAGATTGCCAGGAGAAATATCAACAACCTCAGATAGGTGGATGATACAACTCTAATGACAGAAAGTGAAAAGGAACTAAAGAGTCTCTTGATGAGGATGAACGAGGATAGTGAAAAAGCTGTTTTGGCATCCAGTCCCCTCACTTCATGGCAAATAGAAGGAGAAACAGTGACAGGTTTTATTTTCTTGGCTTCCAAAATCATTGCTGACAGTGAAATTAAAAGGTATTTTCTCCTTGGAAAGAAAACTATGACAAATCTAAACAACATATTAAAAAGCTGAGACATCATTTTGCCAACAAAGTTCCATATAGTCAAAGCTAGGGTTTTTCTGGTAGTTAAGTATGGATGTGATTTGGCTCATAAAAAAAGCTGAGTGCTGAAAAATGGATGCTTTCAAATTGTGGTGCTGGAGAAGACTCTTGAGAGTCCCTTGGACTGCAAGGAGATCCAACCAGTCAATCCTAAAGGAAATCAACCCTGAATATTCATTGGAAGGACTGATGATGAAGCTCCAATACTTTGGCCACCTGGTATGAAGAGCCAAGTTATTGGAAAACACCCTGTTGCTGGGAAAGATTGATGGCACAAGGAGGAAGGGGCAGCAGACGATGAGACGATTAGATAGCATCACTGACTCAATGGACTTAACTTTGAGCAAACTCTGGGAGAGAGTGAAGAACAGGGGAGCCTGGCATACTGGTGCATGCTAAGCCACTTCAGTTATGTTGATTCCGGGATCCTGTGGACTATAGCCTGCTATATTCCTCTGTCCATGGGATTTTCCAGGCAAGAATTCTGAAATGAGCTTCCATTTCCTTCTCCAGGGATCTTCCTGACTCAGAGATTGAGCTTGTGTCTCTTAGGTCTCCTGCATTGGCAGGAAGTTTATATTTTATTTTATTTTTTACCACTAGCATCACCTGGGAAAACCTTCATACTCAGTCCAATGGGTCACAAAGAGTCAGACATGATTTAGCAACTGAACAGCAGCAACAAACATCTTGATGGTATGCTGTTTTGTCCTAAGCTACTTGCTCTGTTTCTCTGTTTCTGTTTTTCCATGTTGTTGATTCTTGTGTCTCTCTGCTTGTCACAAACTTCAAAGTCCCAAGGAAAAGTCATCAATTGACACTGAAAAACAATCCAACTCTGATCCAATTAACCACGCCCTAGGTCTGGTTTATGTTTTGCATGATTATCTGGGGCCACCAGTGTTGGTAAGGGGGCATCATGCAGAGTACGTGAGGAGTTTAATATAGTGGTTGAAACGTGGGGCTTCCCTGGTGGCTCAGCTGGTGAAGAATCTGCCTATAATGCTGGAGACCTGGGTTTGATCCCTGAGGTGGGAAGATCCCCTAGGGAAGGGAAAGGCTACCCACTCCAGTATTCTGGCCCGGAGAATTCCATGCGCTGTATAGTCCATGGGGTCACAAAGAGTCTGACATAGTTCAGTTCAGTTCAGTTCAGTTCAGTCGCTCAGTCGTGTCCGACTCTTTGCAACACCATGAATTGCAGCACGCCAGGCCTCCCTGTCCATCACCAACTCCCAGAGTTCACTCAGACTCATGTCCATTGAGTCAGTGATGCCATCCAGCCATATCATCCTCTGTAGTCCCCTTCTCCTCCTGCCCCCAATCCCTCCCAGCATCAGAGTCTTTTCCAATGAGTCAACTCTTCACATGAGGTGGCCAAAATACTGGAGTTTCAGCTTTAGCATCATTCCTTCCAAAGAAATCCCAGGGCTGATCTCCTTCAGAATGGACTGGTTGGATCTCCTTGCAGTCCAAGGGACTCTCAAGAGTCTTCTTCAACACCACAGTTCAAAAGCATCAATTCTTCGGCACTCAGCCTTCTTCACAGTCCAACTCTCACATCCATACATGACCACAGGAAAAACCATAGCCTTGACTAGACGAACCTTCGTTGGCAAAGTAATGTCTCTGCTTTTCAATATGCTATCTAGATTGGTCATAACTTTCCTTCCAAGGAGTAAGCATCTTTTAATTTCATGGCTGCAGTCACCATCTGAAGTGATTTTGGAGCCCCCCAAAATAAAGTCTGACACTCTTTCCACTGTTTCCCCATCTATTTCCCATGAAGTGATGGGACCAGATGCCATGATCTTAATTTTCTGAATGTTGAGCTTTAAGCTAACTTTTTCACCCTCCACTTTCACTTTCATCAAGAGGCTTTTGAGTTCCTCTTCACTTTCTGCCATAAGGGTGGTATCATCTGCATATCTGAGGTTATTGATATTTCTCCCAGCAATCTTGATCCCAGCTTGTGCTTCTTCCAGTCCAGAGTTTCTCATGATGTACTCTGCATATAAGTTAAATAAGCAGGGTGACAATATACAGCCTTGACGTACTCCTTTTCCTATTTGGAACCAGTCTGTTGTTCCATGTCCAGTTCTAACTGTTGCTTCCTGACCTGCATACAGATTTCTCAAGAGTCAGGTCAGGTGGTCTGGTATTCCCATCTTTTTCAGAATTTTCCACTGTTTATTGTGATCCACACAGTCAAAGGCTTTGACATAGTCAATAAAGCAGAAATAGATGGTTTTCTGGAACTCTCTTGCTTTTTCCATGATCCAGTTGATGTTGGCAATTTGATCTCTAGTTCCTCTGCCTTTTCTAAAACCAGCTTGAACATCTGGAAGTTCATGGTTCGTGTATTACTGAAGCCTGGCTTGGAGAATTTTGAGCATTACTTTACTAGCGTGTGAGATGAGTGCAATTGTGCAGTAGTTTGAGCATTCTTTGGCATTGCCTTTCTTTGGGATTGGAATGAAAACTGACCTTTTCCAGTCCTGTGGCCACTGCTGAGGTTTCCAAATTTGCTGGCATATTGAGTGCAGCACTTTCACAGCATCATCTTTCAGGATTTGAAATAGCTCAACTGGAATTCCATCACCTCCACTAACTTTGTTCATAGTGATGCTTTCTAAGGCCCACTTGACTTCACATTCCAGGATGTCTGGCTCTAGATGAGTGATCACACCATCGTGATTATCTGGGTTGTGAAGATCTTTTTTGTACAGTTCTTCTGTGTATTCTTGCCATCTCTTCTTAATATCTTCTGCTTCTGTTAGGTCCATACCATTTCTGTCCTTTATTGAGCCCATCTTTGCATGAAGTGTTCCCTTGGTATCTCTAATTTTCTTGAAGAGATCTCTAGTCTTTCCCATTCTGTTGTTTTCCTCTATTTCTTTGCATTGATTGCTGAGGAAGGCTTTCTTATCTCTTCTTGCTATTCTTTGGAACTCTGCATTCAGATGTTTATATCTTTCCTTTTCTCCTTTGCTTTTCACTTCTCTTCTCTTCACAGCTATTTGTAAGGCCTCCCCAGACAGCCATTTTGCTTTTTTGCATTTCTTTTCCATGGGGATGGTCTTGATTCCTGTCTCCTGTACAATATCATGAACCTCCATTCATAGTTCATCAGGCACTCTGTCTGTCAAATCTAGTCCCTTAAATCTACTTCTCACTTCCACTGTATAATCATAAGGGATTTGATTTAGGTCATACCTGAATGGTCTAGTGGTTTTCCCTACTTTCTTCAATTTAAGTCTAAATTTGGCAGTAAGGAGTTCATGATCTGAGCCACAGTCAGCTCCTGGTCTTGTTTTTGTTGACTATATAGAGCTTCTCCATCTTTGGCTGCAAAGAATATAATCAACCTGATTTTGGTGTTGACCATCTGGTGATGTCCATATGTAGAGTCTTCTTTTGTGAACTGAGCAACTTTCACTGAGATGTGGAGCTTCAAAGTCAGATCACATAGGTGGGTTTCCTGGACTGCTGTTTCTAAACTATGTGAATTTGGTTCAGTTATTTTAGCCCTTCTGTGCCTTAGTTTCTTAATTCATGAAAAAGTGCAATAATAGCCAAAACTTCATGGAAATACTGTGGAAATTAACTAAAGCACTCATGGCAAATACTTTGTAAAATTCCTGACATAAAATGTGGACTCCATAATCAGTGGGTGATAGTCTCATCATTACAGACTGGGAACAATTATTTAGATATCAGTTTTACTTTTTCTCTCTCACTTTATTTTTCCTACTCTGACTTAATCACATTAGTGAAGTATTTGTATTTCCTTTGTTTTACAGGACTGAATGCTGCAGTTATTTTCACACAACCTGTATTTTTTGGCATAGGCTTGAAAGGATTAAGACTTTAAGAAGCAAGTATTTTCAAACACAAGATGGAGAAAAAGATTCCTTAAGGTCAGGAAACATTAGAGAAACGGACAGTGATATTTCTGCTGTAGACACAGAAGCATTTTCTTGGATATATCCATACGAATTGAATATTGGGGCTATGGAATACAGTGGAACTCAACTTAGAGAAAATTCAAATCATTTCCCCAAATTGCTCTATGGATTAAACTCACATAAGCCACCTATAAAAGATCTTACTGTCTTGCATTCTCCTCACTGTTTGGTATGGAAACAGAAGGACCCTGTGGGGCACCTGGGCACAGAAGTCTGTTTGTCCCTTGTTTCTTACAGGCAAGACTCCATCCTCTAGGACCTTTCCTGAGTCCAAAGGGCAGATTCAAACAGTTGCTCATCAAGAGAGGGCAGCCAAGAAATCCTCTGAATGAGTGAACATTCCACTGCTGCTGTTGCTCAGTTGCTCGGTTGTATCCCACTCTTTGTGACCCCATGGGCTGTAGCCCACCAGGCTCCTCTGCCCAAGGAATTCTCCAGGCAAGAATACTGAAGTGGTTGCCATTCCCTTCTCCAGGAGTTCTTCCCAACCTAGGAATCACACCCTGGTCTCCTGCATTGCAGGCAGATTCTTAACTGTCTGAGCCACCAAGGAAGCCCAAGAAACCGGCTGTTCAGTTCAGTTCAGTTCAGTCGCAGTTCAGTTCAGAGTCATGTCCGACTCTTTGCACCCTATGAAACGCAGCACGCCAGGCCTCCCTGTCCATCACCAACTCCTGGAGTTCATCCAAACCCATGTCCATTGAGTCAGTGATGCCATCCAACCATCTCATCCTTTGTAGTCCCCTTCTCCTCCCACCTTCGATCTTTCTCAGCATCAGTCTTTTCAAATGAGTCAACTCTTCGCATGAGGTGGCCAAAGTATTGGAGTTTCAGCTTCAACATCAGTCCTTCCAATGAACACCCAGGACTGATCTACTTTAGAATGGACTGGTTGGATCTCCTTGCAGTCCAAGGGACTCTCAAGAGTCTTCTCCAACACCACAGTTCAAAAGCATCAATTCTTCTGCCCTCATATTTCTTTATAGTTCAACTCTCACATCCATACATGACCACTGGAAAAGCCATAGCCTTGACTAGATGGACGTTTGTTCACAAAGTACTGCCTCTGCTTTTTAGTATTCTGTCTAGAAATAGTGTCAGACTTTATTTTTTGGGGCTCCAAAATCACTGCAGATGGTGACTGCAGCCATGACATTAAAAGATCCTTGCTCCTTGGAAGGAAAGTTATGACCAACCTAGAATCCACCTGAGATGAGATTAAAGGGGGCAGAGATGATCATCAAATTAGAAGATTGACCACTACTTGAGACAAGATTAAGGGTGTGCTGGCCTTGCAGACCTAATCTCGTCAGCAATCCTACTCTTGAACTACTGCTATAAATGCTGCATCAAATTCTCCTGGGTTGGGACACATAGGTTTCAATGGCAGGGACCTGCTGTGTTTCCTTTAGATGAGCATAACAATATAGCTATTGTTTCCTACTTCAACCAAAACACTGTCACTGAAATTTAATTAGGCACTGGTGTAGAGGCTGGATTTTGGCATCACTATATTTTTTTAATTGGAGACAATTAGGTATTGTCAAAACCCATATTTTTCCAATCATGATTGTGAAATGGCCTCATCAAGGCCCATGAATTGTGTTTCCCTCATTACTTGTTTTCATGTGTTTATTGACCATATGTATCTCCTATTGTATGGAATGCCTGTTCAAGAAATAATGTTGTAAAATTTAAGCAATTGGTTCCAAAAAGCAACAACTAATGTAAACAGATAGCAGGCCAATCAGAAAAAAAAGATGGATATAAAGGAGAGTAAACTCTATCCTTGGGTACTGGCTTAATATTTACCCAAGCTTCTCACATATTTTGTCCATTTTCTACAGAGTTGTATGCTTTTAGTTGTTGATTTATAGTTTTTAGCTTCCCTGATAGCTCAGTTGGGAAAGAATCTGTCTGCAATGCAGGAGACCCCAGTTTGATTCCTGGGTTGGGAAGATCCCCTGGAGAAGGGAAAGGCTACCCACTCCAGTATTCTGGCCTGGAGAATTCCATGGACTGTGTAGTCCATGAGGTCACAAAGAATTGGACTGCTGAGAACAATATGTACTGAGCAAAATGGCGAAAGGAATAGAGGTACAATAACGAGGAGTTGAAGAGGGTGAGCAATGATCCATTCTGCCACATACAGAGGCACACTTTCTCACACCTTGTTATTTTTATTTGTTGAATTCTTAATTCTCCTCTCATATGTAACTTATTTTTATTTTCTTATTTTATTGATTAGTTTTGCAAGGATTTGAATTTATAGCTTTTAAAATTATTATATATTATATAATTCATAATAACATTCTCTTTAAAAAATTTTTTTAAATTTTATTTTACTTTTAAACTTCACAATATTGTATTGGTTTTGCCAAATATCAAAATGAATCTGCCACAGGTATACATGTATTCCCCATCCTGAACCCTCCTCCCTCCTCCCTCCCCATACCATCCCTCTGGGTCGTCCCAGTGCACCAGCCCCAAGCATCCAGTATCTTGCATCGAACCTGGACTGGCAACTCATTTCATATATGATATTATATGTATTTCAATGCCAGTCTCCCAAATCATCCCACCCTCTCCCTCTCCCACAGAGTCCAAAAGACTGTTCTATACATCAGTGTCTCTTTTGCTGTCTTGTAAACTGGAGCCTATTATACAGAGTGAAGTAAGCCAGAAAGAAAAACACCAATACAGTATACTAATGCATATATATGGAATTTAGAAAGATGGTAACAATAACATATTCTCATCATGTAAATAAATTTCTAAGTTCAATTTTATTAACTTTCTGTATTTCTCAGAATTTTTATCATTTAGAAATATCTAAATTACTCAGTTCAGTATTTTTTCCATTATTACTTGTTTAATATGGATGTGAGAGTTGGACTGTGAAGAAAGCTGAGCGCCGAAGAATTGATGCTTTTGAACTGTGGTGTTGGAGAAGACTCTTGAGAGTCCCTTGGACTGCAAGGAGATCCAACCAGTTCATTCTAAAGGAGATCAGCCCTGGGATTTCTTTGGAGGGAATGATGCTAAAGCTGAAACTCCAGTACTTTGGCCACCTTATGCGAAGAGTTGACTCATTGGAAAAGACTCTGATGCTGGGAGGGATTGGGGGCAGGAGGAGAAGGGGACGGCAGAGGATGAGATGGCTGGATGGCATCACTGACTCGATGGATGTGAGTTTGAGTGAACTCCAGGAGATAGTGATGGATAGGGAGGCCTGGCGTGCTGCGATTCATGGGGTCGCAAAGAGACACGACTGAGCGACTGAACTGAAATGAATAGTAAAGACATTATAACTTTTCTATTTATCTTTATTTTTTTTTCTAAAAACTGCTTCGCAATAGGTTTAATAATTTTTATTGTATCATTTTCTACTCTCTGCAGTGTAAGTATGGGGTTCTTCCTTGGGGCAACATTTATTACTTCTCTTAAGATATAATTGAATTTGATTTCCATCTCAAGACTTCTTTTTGTCACTGTCTATGGTTGAAATGTAATTCAGTCAATTAAGGCAAATATCTTTCAGTTGGAATTTCCTTCATCCCCTTTTCCTTGACCTGCTTCCAGTTGTCACAGGCTTACATTATGAAAAGTTTCTGTAGGGGGATTGATGATATAACTGGACTGAATAACTGTCAGTTGTCCACATTGGATTAATAAATGATTATATTCCCAACTGGTTCAGAGATTTTCTAGTCTACTGTTCCCAGACCTTCTGGGCACAGAGAAATTCTGCAAGAAGTTTCAAATCTCTAAAACCAAATGACACACAGTCATTCCTAATTTAAGCTGGAAAGGCTACTTTCATGTCCTGAAATGAGAGTATATTTAATTCCCATTTTAGGGTAAATGTTTGATTATTCATTTCACAATTTATTATCAATTATTACAGTTTGGTAAAGACTTATGACCTATATAATCTTTCCTTTAAAGAATTCATGAGGAAATGGTCTATGAAAATGATAAATAGATTATTAAATATTTTATTACACTTTATAATTAAAGTTGTAACAGAATAATAACTTTAATAATCATAAATCAAATTATGTTTAATAATTATACACATTACTAATATTATAGCATTGCTTTTTTCTTCCTAGTACTGAAAAATATCTTAATATCCTCTTCTGTTATTTTGTTATAATAATGTTTTCTTAGATATTTGGTTTATATTTTACATATTCCAATGAATGTTATTAAGTGCTCAAAGTGGTTTTATCTTCATTGCATATTTTTAAACTTGCCTCTCTTTCTTCTGCTGAAGCCAGTGTAAGATTCTATTAGCTTAACTTCATATATTTTAGTGAAAATTTTTACTCTGATGCTCATTTTAGGTTGCCTACCATCCTTAGCTTTTGTTTGTGGTATGAATTTTTGCTGTGACCTGTATCTTCACATGGGATTGAATGAAGCATTAATAAGTGTTTCAGCAAAGTGCTCAGAAACCAGTTAAACCTCGAACACTAGTATTTGAAAACATCCCTGAATATTTTTATAAAACCATGTAAGTGTATATATGTATATATATACACACATATGTATCCACATGCAGTGTTAGTCACTCAGTCATGTCTGACCCTTTGCAACTCCATGGACTGTAGCCTGCCAGGCTCATCTGTCAATGGAATTCTACAGACTAGAATACTGGAGTGGGCTGCCATTCCCTTCTCCAGGAGATCTTCCAGACTCAGGGGTCAAATGCAGATCTCCTGCGTTGAAGGCAAACTCTTTAGGTTCTGAGCCATCAGGGAAGCCCTATTATTATATACATAGATATTCATACACATATTAAGTGCCTCTAATAGATCACAGCTTTTATTTTATAGCCTGAATGACTTCTATGTATCTGCATACACGCTTATTAGTTAATTTATGCTTCTTTAAGAAATGAAATAAATTTATCCATTTATTGTTATCTTTACCATTGTATATAAGCCTTGTCTTAACCCATAATAAATCATTGTTCCAGAGTCCCATTGGTTTGTTTTTCTACAGTCTTTGGTGTACAGTATTGTGACATTGTATTCAGTTATATATTTAGATTAACTTTTTCTTCCTGCATGTTTCTCTTCATTGTTTTAAATACATTTTCCCTGTCAAAGAACTCTTAACAGTTTATAATACAGTAGATCTGATTTGTTTCAGAAATTGTGTTGTCTTTCCTTCAGTAAGATATATTTATCAAAGTTTATCTGAATAGACTCCTCTTAAAGGATGATGGCCGCTCATCATCAACAGTCAGCATAGTCGTAATAAACACAATTTCTTTAATAATTACGATATTTCATTTTTCATTTAGGCCATTAAGCTTTTTTACTACAAATAAATAATTTAAAAATCCTTAATATAACTTTTCTGGTTTTCAATATAGTACCTAATGCACTCAGAGAATAATAAAAGCCAATTTTGACCTCAGTGATTTTTTTCTCCGTAGGATACACCTTTTTGTCAATTGTTAATGGAGCCTCTGTTATTTAAAATCAGGCTGCCTCATAACTGCTCATGCATAATTAAAACACCCACATATAAACAGAAAGCAAATGTCAATACCAAGATGGTGGCCTGTGTTTCACTGAAAGTAAAATCACTGTTTAAGACTGCTTAAAGTTATCAGAATCTAGATGTTCTTCTAATATGCTAAATACAAGCGCTAACCCACAGAGCAAAAAGTCATTGAAGGGCAAGAAACCACTTTATTCCTCTAAATGGCATTCATGTGGCCTAAAGTAGTTAAAACTGATTTTAATGCACTTAATATAAAAGGTGCTGCTGCTGCTGCTGCTGCTGCTAAGTCGCTTCAGTTGTGTCCAACTCTGTGTGACCCCAGAGACAGCAGCCCACCAGGCTCCCCTGTCCCTGGGATTCTCCAGGCAAGAACACTGGAGTGGGTGGCCATTTCCTTCTCCAATGCATGAGAGTGAAAAGTGAAAGTGAAGTCACTCAGTCGTGTCCGACTCCTAGCGACCCCATGGACTGCAGCCCACCAGGCTCCTCCGTCCATGGGATTTTCCAGGCAAGAGTACTGGAGTGGGGCGCCATTGCCTTCTCCAACAAAAGGTGCACATCATAGGAAATCCTGGAATTGGTGACTGAATATACATAGTAGTCGCTAAGACACGACTGAGCGACTTCCCTTTCACTTTTCACTTTCATGCATTGGAGAAGGAAATGGCAACGCACTCCAGTGTTCTTGCCTGGAGAATCCCAGGGACGGGGGAGCCTGGTGGGCTGCCATCTATGGGGTTACACAGAGTCAGACATGACTGAAGTGACTTAGCAGCAGCAGCAACACAAAGAAATGACTTAAAGAATAGTCCTAGAGTGATGTCTTATATTACTATTTTTAAGACTATGTAAGGAATTGATATTAGATCCAGAAAAGACAGATTGCACATGAAGGGTGTAATTAAAAAAAAAAAATATATATATATATATACACACATATACATACATATATGTGTGTATATATATATGTATATATATGTAATAGCTCATGAGATTATTGAAAGACCTGGGTTTTATCCTTCTCTCTTCACCCTTTGGCCAATGGATTACAAAGTATGAAACTTTTTCCTACTGGATGAATCATATAAAAATAAAAGCTTTAGTCTATGTCTGTGGTATTATCCTGAGATAAATAATTAAACCTGTAGCAAATATAGTCACTAAGTATTACAATGTAGCTGTCACCACCACAGCTATTAATAAGCTATATAATGCAGAGTATAATCAAATGTCATTGATTAGCCTTAAGTTGATATCACATAGTATGAATAGATGTGACTTCTGCTGGTTGACTGATGACAGATTAGAGGGATGGATCACCAATCACTCTACTTGTAGCAATCAGTGGAGGCTCTGATCATTCATTGTTTGACATCTGATATTTGTGATTTTTCAAATAATAGTCATGTCTGAACTTGCTATTTCAGGACAGAATTGATAATAGGAGGTTTATGTCCCCCAACGATAAAGGGAATACTGACTGTGGTTTCCTGGAACTCTGAGTGCTCTTGAGTTGTGCCTTAAGATTGGTTGGATGAGAGGGACCCTAAGGAAGGGCTATATTGTGACAGTAGGGAGATCAGAGTTCAAGTATCAGAGTTCCAGTCTCAGCAATAATTTCTGTTTTCTGCTGATACAAAGCAGACAGAAGCTAAAGTACAAGAGATCAGTAAAGAAAGAAAGAAAAATAGTGAAGTTGCTCAGTCGTATCCGACTCTTTTCGACCCCATGGACAGTAGCCAACCAGGCTCCTCTGTCCATGGGATTTTCCAGGCAAGAATACTGGAGTGGGCTGCTATTTCTTTCTTCAGGGGATCTTCCTGACCCAGGGATTGAACCCGGGTCTCCCACATTGTAGGCCGTCTGAACCACCAGGGAAGTCAAGGGGTACCAAGAGACCAGCAGGGCTTACATAAGAAGATTCAGGACTACTGTGTTCCACTGACATTGCAGATCCTTCCTCCATTTCCCCAGCAGAGATGTAAGCCTCCTAGATCTTTGCAGGGACCCAGAGAGTGGAAACAGACTCTGCTAAAACTAAGATCACGCATCTGGTCCCATCACTTCATGGCAAATAGATGGGGAAACAGTGGCAACAGTGGCAGACTTTTTTTTTTTTTTTGGTTCCAAAATCACTGCAGATGGTGACTGGAGCCAGGAAATTAAAAGACGCTTGCTCCTTGGAAGAAAAGTTATGACCAACCTTCAGATAGCATATTTAAAAGCAGAGGCATTACTTTACCAACAAAGGTCCATCTAGTCAAGGTTATGGTTTTTCCAGTAGTCATGTATGGATGTGAGAGTTGTACTATAAAGAAAGCTGAGTGCCAAAGAATTGATGCTTTTGAACTATGGTGTTTGAGAAGACTCTTGAGAATCCCTTTGACTGCAAGGAGATACAACCAGTCCATCCTAAAGTCCATCCATTCAGGAAATCAGTCCTGAATATTCATTGAAAGGACTGATGCTGAAGCTGACGTTCCAATACCTTGGCCACCTGATGCGAAGAACTGATTCATTGGAGAAGACCCTGACATTGGGAAAGATTGAGGGCAGGAGGAGAAGAGGGCGACAGAGGATTAGATGATTGGATGGCTTCACCGACACGATGGACATGAGTTTAAGTAAACTCTTGGAGTTGGTGATGGACAGGGAGGCCTGGTGTGCTGCAGTCCATGGGGTCGCAAAGTTGGACACGACTGAGCAACTGAACTGAACTGAATGTCTGAGTTGAATTTTCCTGTCAGTCTAGCCAAATGTGGCCTCTGGGTTAAATATAAATTATTTAAACAAAATTAAGAAATGCAATATTTACTGTGCAACCCAATCTGTGGGCTGGATGAGGCCTCTTTCATTTATTTGTTTTTTTGTACTAAACTTTAGTCCTAGGGTATGAAAATGAAGAAAGCTCTATTAGGTAAAGAAGAAGATAGAGAGGCAGTCTATAAAAATGCACATGATCAGAGGAGAGGGCAGTTTCCTGGGCATGGGGGTCTCTCTCCAGGTCCACACAGGCCATACCCTTTCAGAGTCAGTCCTGTGTAGACGTGTGCACCTCTTTGCCACTTCGGCTTCCTTTCTGCCATTCAGGATGCATCGATGATGAACATGGTCAGTGAATTCTATTTATATCCTGTAATAATGGGATATTTCCAGTCATAAATGAAAAACTCTGAAGATAATCTCATCAATTTGAAAGATCTACATACACCAGGTGAATGAGACCCATCCCTTGGTTGAAAAATCAG
This sequence comes from Bos mutus, assembly GCF_027580195.1. Classification (NCBI taxonomy): domain Eukaryota; kingdom Metazoa; phylum Chordata; class Mammalia; order Artiodactyla; family Bovidae; genus Bos; species Bos mutus. The sequence continues at coordinate 3,227,827 of NC_091630.1, read as the reverse complement.
TACACTAATTCAAATTCTTTCACTTCACATTAAAAGACCTGGACACTTCAAGGCCACTTTTCACTGAGGTTAGAATGAAACAGTACAGTTGTTCTCCTTTTTCCATGGACAGGGTCACATACATTACAACACCCTCAGTGGTTGCCTGAAGTCAGGAATAGTACTCAACTCTATATATTATATATTTCTCATACATACACACCTATGATAAAGTTTAACTTATAAATTAGACACAGAGATTATTAACAGTAACTAACAATAAAATAGGCCAATTGTTACAACATACTCTGGGCTTCCCTGGTGGCTCAGAGGGTAAAGCGTCTGCCTGCAACGAGGGAGATCAGGGTTCGACCCCTACATTGGGAAGATCCCCTGGAGAAGGAAATGGAAACCTACTCCAGTGTTCTTGCCTGGAAAATTCAATGGATGGAGGAGCCTGTTAGGCTACAATCCATGGGGTTGCAAAGAATTGGACACGACTGAGCGACTTCACTTTACAACATTCTCTAATAAAAATTATGTGAATGTGGTCTCCCTCTCTCTGTCTCAAAATATCTTACTGTACAGATTTAATGTTTTTTCTGCCTTCACTAATCACATATGCACTGTGGCTGAACTTTCGCAGTTAGAGGGTGTGGCTGCGAAACGAGGACAAAATTCTTTCTCCTTCACAATTTCGCTCATAGAAGATTCGTTCTTACCTTAGAGCTTAGCAGCCTCAGCATACAAATGTTTTTCTTTCCCGATCAAGTCGAGAATTTTCACCGTTTCCTTTCAGGAGGCCCGTTATGGCTTCTCTTTGGCATATCCAAATTGCCAGAATCACTACTCTTGAGGTTTGAGGTCTTTATTAAGTAAAATAGGGTTTCCCTGGTGGCTCAAACCATAAAGAATCTGCCTGCAATGCAGGAAACCTGGGTTTGATCCCTGGGTGGGGAAGATCCCCTGGACAAGGAAGTGGCTACCCACTCCAGTATTGTTGCCTGGAGAATTCCATGGACAGAGGAGCCTGGGGACTACATACAGTCCATGAGGTTGCAAAGGGCTGGATATGATTGAGCGACTAACACTTTCACTTTTAAAGCTTACTAAAACACAGGCACTGCTATAATGCAACCATAAGGAAGAGGGCTATTAACTGACCGACGGTGGGACTTGCTGGGCAAAGGGATGATCCAAGCCCAGGCTGGGTGGAGCAAGATGGCAAGAGGTTTCATTGCACTACTCACAGCAGCATGCAATTTGAAACGTATAAACTGTTTAATTCTGGAGCTTTCCATTTAATGTAACCATGGCTGATTGTGGGTAACAGAAATCTCAGAAGGTGAAACTGTGGGTGGGGCAGGGAATACTTTATAAGATTTCCACAGGTCTAGCTAGTTTCCTCATGTGGATGAAACTTTACCATAACTTTTGATAACCTTGGAATTGAATGTTTTCTTCTATCTTTAATATTAGGGAATTTTGAGTATTGTCATGATACACTAATAAATACCCACATTGCAAATCACAGCTGCACATTTCCAAGGTTACAGAATATATAAGAAATAATGCTATTTCTCTAAAGATCTCAGTGCCTTATACAAGTCATCAGTTCAATTTATTTATTATTCAGTATGATTTAAAATTAGATGAAAAAACAAAAAGAGCAGAGTAAGATTGTTTGCCTGTCCATGATTATATTGAATTTTTGTGCATAAATCTACTCACTGGTATAATATGCCCATTTAGGTAAATGCTTTTACTTACAGAAGTTGCTTTTGCTCTTATAGACTATATTGCATTTTAGACCTATTTTTAACAAAAAATCTGAGGTTATTTTTAAAGTGCACCTCATGATCTATATGGAGGCTTTGTCTTCTTTCAGAATAAGGTCTCTAAAATCAGATTTCCCTGATTAATTTTTATGCTATGAATTATTCATCATTTATCCATTATAAACCAAATAGGCTGATATTACAGAACTCATAAAACAAGATAGTAATGTAATGCTGAATCAAAGCCAGTCAGTTTAAAGGCAGAGATCTTTTGCTTTCATGTTATTTTTTAATTCTAGAGATGATGTCAACTGCTGTTACAACATTTGTAAATCGAAAAGTAGATAGAAATTTTTTATATTATTTTCTATTCTAGTTTATCATACACTCTAAATTTTACACTTCAAAACCCACAGAACACACTGTTATATAAAAGAAACAAGATAGCTCTCTAAGTCAGAAGTGTGTTTTAAATAGTTTTATCAGTTTTTTTTTGTGATCAGTTGTATTTCCTATTCTTTTTGTTTCTCAAGTGAAAAATGGTACATCAAATGCTTATGTATTTATTGCTCTGTTAGGCAACAATCATGGGTTTTAATGAATTATGAAAATGCTTGGCAGTAGTAGCCTAGAAACAAGGGCTGTTTCCTAGATTAAAGGCAATGTGTGTTTCAACCAGCAGAGACTCAAGCTTGGGAAAGAGTTACACAGAGTGGGAGCTGGACTTTAGGAAAACTTAGTTCTAACTAAGATGAATTCTAGACAGTTATGGACTTTGTGGGTAGTGGGGGGCGGGAGCGCGGCTGGCAGGTCCTCGTACATTTCAGACATGTGATTCTTCTGAGAGCATATTTCATCGACCTGAGTATGCATGTAGGCATGGATATTGAAATGTCTTCATACTCTATCACATTCCAAAGCAATTTGGAATTTGAGGTTCCTTTAAAAATTGCACAGTCTATAACCCTCCAGTTGATGAATAGCTAAAAAATATTGAGCATTTGCCAAATGTTAGGCATTATTCTTAATGTGAATTAATTTAATTGTCACAAAACTCCATGAGGCAAGTGATTTTTTTTTTCTTTTAATGAACACTTTATGGGTCTAGAAACTAAGACCTAGAGAAGGTGCACAATTCACCCAGTACCCCTAGATAGCATGATGTCAGATGGGCTATAAAGTCAGACATCTGGCACCAAAGATTGCTGAAAGGGAAAATAAGACTGTAATTACAAAACACTTTTTTTGGTTTTTCCCCTTACAACTAGAATTTTGATATTAAAAAAAGATGCAAAATCCCTTGACAACTGTTATCTTGAAAAGTTGAGTGGCTTTTGTGGGAGAGCTGGATCTGAAGGGAGCCTAACTCATGTTTACTCCCCCCGCTACCCCCTACCCCAGCCCCGCCAGGGTATGCAGGCAGCTGTTATCTTGGAGAGAGGTGCAACTGAAGATGGACTAGAGTCAGAATTCCTTCCTCTGCAAGCGGCTGCCACGGCCCTGTGAGGGGCAGGGCCTGGTCCCAAGGTGCTTACGCAGTAGCCCTGAGGGTCAAGCGCAAGTGGGTCGGTTCCCTCTAAGGGTGTGGTCTCCCTGAGCTGGGAGAAAGATGGGCCTCAGGTTAGGCATTTACAACTGGCCTGCTGTTTGCATTTCAGGCAGCAAGAAGAAGTGGGCTTCAGACTGGATACTTACAATTAGCCTCCTGTTCGTATTTCCTGAGATAAGACATAGATAGGTTCCATTTTAGGAATATACAATCAGCCTATTTGCCTTCCAACATGGAAGCAACAACAGAAATGGTAGTAAATCCCCAGGCTTTGTCCCTCGTAAGCACCTTAAGGCAATCGTCACGGCAAGGACAGAGGGCAGCAAGACCCTGCTTGAGTAGAAGATAAAGGGATCTCTGCTCCCCCCTCTTTGAAACAAGGGAGATGCTGCCCATGTGCAGAAAGTCTCCTTGGGGTCAAAAGTCAGTAGGTGATTGCAGGCCATAATGAGTCTTGCTCCTCCCAGAACCCTTCACTTCGAGACTCATCTTGACTGAGGGTTACATGCACACCTCCTAAGACAAACTAACCAGGAGGGGACAAAGCAAGGTGATTGGCCGAAAGGAAGACAAAAACCCAGAAAACTGTCCACTGATAAAGGATTTAAACTTCCCCAAGGCACGGCTCTCTCTCCGAGTTTGCCCTGCACCTTTCCACACGTACTTTTCTTTTCAATAAACTTTTTGCTTTACGCTTTACCTTCGGCCTCCTCTCCTGAATCCGTTCTTGACTAGGCAGGCCAGGACCAGGGACTCCAGTCCTCACTGCCGGCCCTGGGGTCCGGTGCTTAGGACCCCCTGGGAAGCTAAGACCTCACTTGCAGGGACTGCTCACCACCACTTCTGCTAAGTGAGTCCAAAGTCATCCGCACCCCCAGCATGGGCATCATCCCCCTGAGAGGGGCAGTGCTTGAGCAAGAGGGGCTGCTGTAGTGCCAGGCACACAGGACAGAGGCCGGGCCTGGCACACTGGCCAGAATTCCAGACCTCTCTGACCCGTGGCTTCCAAGAGCACCGGCAGTGGCCGCCCCACCCTCACCAGAGGTAGGACGGGATCTGAGTCTCCCCGGCCTTCACATCAGCCAAAGCGGCTCTCATCTTCCTAGCCTTGGTTGACCAATACTGCCTGACGCATTTGTCCTTAAATGAGCAGTAGCTGAGATCAGGGCAATAGTGTTCACGTTACGGAACATAGGATCTGACACACAGGATACTTTTAGCATAAAAAAGTGAAAGTGTTACTCAGTAGTGCCCGACTCTTTTCAACCCCAGGGACTGTAGCCAGTTAGGCTCCTCCAGCCATGGGATTCTCCAGGCAAGAATCCTAGAGTGGGTAGCTATTCCCTTCTCCAGGGGATCTTCCTGAACCAGGGATATATTTCTTTCATTTAATGAAAGGTGGTATCAAGGAAGTTTGAGGCAAACTGTAGAGATAAATCTATGACATTCCAGCTCAGGAACACAACTCCAGGTTTTGAATGAAGGAGCAGAGACAAGGTAGGTCTCTATAGAGAAAGAACACAAATATAAGTCACAGAATATAACATAGGGGTATGTGCACAGAAAGTATGTAGAAAGCCTAGATTTTACTTCCCTGGTGGCTCAGACGGTAAAGCGTCTGCCTACAATGAGGGAGACCCGGGTTCAATCCCTGGGTTGGGAAGATCTCCTGGAGAAGGAAATGGCAACCCACTCCAGTACCCTTGCCTGGAAAATCCGATGAACGGAGAAGCCTGGTAGGCTACAGTCCATGGGGTCACAAAGAATCAGACAGGACTGAGTGACTTCACTTTCACTTTAATTAGCTGCTGAGTCATGTGACTACAAGTCTGGAGCTCTTTAAAACCCACTTCCATAAGGGTGGTGTTTTTAAAATTAATCAAGTAGGCTGCTTGGATCTTAGTTGCTGCACGTGGGATCTTCACTGCATCAGGTGAGATCTTTCACCAAAGCTCACAGATTCTCTGGCTGTGCCCTGGGCTCAGCAGTTGCAGCCCACTGGCTCGAGAGCCCATGGGCGTCATTAGCTGTGGGGCACCGGCTCTCTCGTCGTGGCTCTCTGCTTTAGTTGCTCTGCAGTATATGTAAGTTTAGCTTCCTGACCAGGGATCAAAGCCACGTTTCCACATTCATTGCAAGGCAGATTCTTAACCACTGGACCAGGGAAATTCCTAAAGGGCAGTTTTGTTTTCAAAATTCCAATGTGCTATGTCAGCAGAAAGAAGAGAAGTGGCCTGAGAGTCAATGGACAGGCAAGCTACTATTCATAGCTATTTTTGAGCAATACAGAGACACAGATGAAATGCTAGCACTTCAAGAAAAATGAGTTTTTCAATATGAGAAGAGTCCCATCTTTCCCTACATCATATAACGTTGTTATTTATTTATTTTTTTAATAAATGATTCCCAGATGGTTCAGTAGTAAAGAATCCATCTTTCAATGCAGGAGACTCAAGAGACACAGGTTCAATCCTTGGGTCAGGACCATCCCCTGGAGTGGGAAATGGCAACCCACTCCAGTGTTCTTGCCTGGAAAATTCCTTGGACAGAGGATCCTGGCAGGCCACAGTCTATTGGGTCATAAAGAGATGGGCTCCACTGAGCACACACAGAATTCAAGATTCAAGTTATGCAACATGTTATTTTTTCCCCATAAATATAAATATTTTAATTCAAAGTGAATCAACAGTAATACACCATAAATTCTTATTTTGACACTGTCCAAAATAATCACCTGAAAAACACATTTTTTGTGTGTGTGTCTGAGAGAGTACAGAAAGCATGACTACTAAGAACCAGAGAGAAATACTATTGCCCACTGTAGTGGACATAACACCCATAAAACTCTTTGCAGTCTTTATTGTAATATTGTGCAGTGCAATTGCTGCATGGCCAACTAACGCAACAGAGGAGTGAAAGCGGAAACAAATAAACGAAAGAAAGAAAGCAGTAACGCCATGCTTAAAATGGTTAAAGAGTAAATAGTTCAAACAGATACATTGGAAAAGAACCTGTTTCTTGGAAAGATTGAGGGCAGGAGAAGAGGGTGACAGATGGTTGAATGGCATCACGAATTCAAGGAACAAGAACTTAGGCATGCTCTGGGAGATGGTGAAGGACAGGGAGGCCTGGCATGCTGTAGTCCACGGGGTCACAGAGTCAGACATGACTTAGAGAGTATACAGCAACAAATCACATTTATATCCGTTGTGTTTGTGAAAATAGACATTCTTACATTTTTTTTTTTTTCTATATATATATTTTATTATTATTATTGTTATTATTTTTTTTACTTTACAATATTGTATTGGTGTTGCCGTACATCAACATGCATCCTCTACGGGTGTACACGTGTTCCCCATTCTTACATTTTTCATTGGATGATTTAAAACTTACTTGATAGAAACCAAGGGTAATTTTTGTAGTGGAGTTTTTAATAAATGAAAAGGTTTTGTTCCTACAATATCATACTTAGCTAAAAACCCTACAGGAATAAAAAAATAAATATGAGGATATTTAATAAAATACAGTTTACAAATTAAAACACGATGTAGTTACACTACCTGAAAGCCACATAGTGTTTCATCTAAAAAATATTAAAACCAAGTAAACCAGCAAATGTTGTTTTAAAATGGGTAGTCAATAAGGTTTTGAAAAACAGTTTTGATAAGATAAGGTTTTAGACTGGACCTGAGGCAAAGCAGAATAAATCAATGAGCCATTGCATTAAAATAATTATTTACTGTTGGCAATTTTCAAAACTAAAGTCATTTTTTAATTCCTGTAAACCATTGGCGCATACTCATTAAGACTTTTAGTGATGTATTTTGTAAGTTTCTCTTTTACAGGTAAAGTATAGAAAATATGTATATTTGTATATGACACAAGGGCTGACATTTGCCTGGAACACACATTTGAATCTCTTCAATAAATGAATGCAACAAAAGTGTGAGTATCACCACGTGAATGTTGGCTCTAGGGTGCAGTAGGAGAAGGCAATGGCACCTCACTCCAGTACTCTTGCCTGGAAAATCCCATGGATGGGGGAGCCTGGTAGGCTGTAGTCCATGGGGTCACTGAGGTTCAGACATGACTGAGCGACTTCACTTACACTTTTCACTTTTCACTTTCATGCATTGGAGAAGGAAATGGCAACCCACTCCAGTGTTCTTGCCTGGAGAATCCCAGGGATGGGGCATCCTGGTGGGCTGCCGTCTATGTGGTCGCACAGAGTTGGACACAACTGAAATGGCTCAGCAGCAGGGAGCAGTAAGTCACCCCAGTTTCAACATTCCTCACAGTTTCATCCAGAATAACAAAAGCAGTTCAAGAAGCAGATATTTGACATCTGACATGACTTTCAAGGTTGTGAAATAGGCTAATTCTGATACAGTCAAATCTATAAAGCAGACTTTTCCCCTCTCATTAAGCTTCTTCAATAGATTGAAATAAACAAACTTACATACTTGTAGTCTATTTTTCTCATTATCAATGTATGCATTCCTTTTCTAAATTTTCTTCATCTTCTTCCCACACATTAAAAAATCATACCATGGAAAGCACTCATACATTTATTATTTATGTATATATTAATAAAACATCACTTTTATTATTTTATATGTGCCTGTATACTTTTAAATTATTTGCTTTTTCATTAATGATCAGATGGAGGTTCATAACATTGAGCAGTAGGCAGTGATTAAAACCATCCCCAAGAAAAGGAAATGCAAAAAGGCAAAATGGTTGCCTGAGGAAGCCTTGCAGACAGCTGAGAAAAGACGAGAAGCAAAGGGCAAAGGAGAAAAGGAAAGATATACCCATTTGAATGCAGAGTTCCAAAGAATAGAAAGGAGAGATAAGAAAGCCTTCCTAAGTGTAAAATGCAAAGAAATAGAGGAAAACAATGGAATGAGAAAGACTAGAGATCTCTTCAAGAAAATTTGAGATACCTAGGGAACATTTCATGCAAAGATGGGCTCAATAAAGGACAGAAACACTATGGGCCTAAGAGAAGCAGAAGATATTAAGAAGAGATGGCAAGAATACACAGAATAACTATACAAAAAAGATCTCCATGACCCAGATAATCACGATGGTGTGATCACTCACCTGGAACTAGACATCTTGGAATGCCAAGTCAAGTGGGCCTTAAGGAAGCATCACTAAGAACAAAGTTAGTGGAGGTAATAGAATTCCAGTTGAGCTATTTCAAGTCCTAAAATATGATGCTGTTAAAATGCTGCACTCTATATGCCAGCAAATTTGGAAAACTCAGCAGGGGCCATAGGACCGAAGAAGTTAATTTTCATTCCAATCCCAAAGAAAAGCAATGAAAAAGAATAATCAAACTATTGCACTCATTTCACATGCTAGCAAAGTAATGCTCAAAATTCTCCAGGCTAGGCTTCAACATTACATGAACTGAGAACTTCCAGATGTCCAGGCTGGATTTAGAAAAGGCAGAGGAACCAGAGATCAAACTGCTAACATCTGTTGGATCATACAAAAAGCAAGGGAATTCCAGAAACAAATGTCAACTTCTGCTTTATTGACTATGCTAAAGCCTTTGACTGTGTGGATCACAATAAACTGTGGAAAATTCTGAAAGAGATGGGAATAATAGAGCACCTTACCTGCATCCTGAGAAACCTGTATGCAGATCAAGAAGCAACAGTTAGAACCTGACATAGAATGATGGACTGGTTGCAAATTGAGATAGAAGTACATCAAGTATGTGTATTGTCAACCTGCTTATTTAATTTACAGAGTACATCATGAGAAATGCCAGGCTGGGTGAAGCACAAGCTGGAATCAAGTTTGCCAGGAGAAATATCAATAACCTCAGATATGCATATGACACAAAGCTTATGGCAGAAAGTGAAGAACTAAAGAGCCTCTTGATGAAGGTTAAAGAGGGAGTTAAAAAGCTGACTTAAAACTCAACATTCAAAAAATTAAGATCAGGGCATCCAGTCCCATCACTTCATGACAAATAGAAAGGGAAACCATAGAAACAGTAATAGACTTTGTTTTCTTGGGCTCCAAAATCACTGCAGATTTTGACTGCAGCCATGAAATTAAAAGATGATTACTCCTTGGAAGAAAAGCTATGACCAATGTAGACAGCATATTAAAAAGCAGAGGCATTCCTTTGCCAACAAAGGTACATCTAGTCAAAGCTATGATTTTTCCAGTGGTCATGTATGGATATGAGAGTTAGAACATAAAGAAAGCTGAGTGCCGAAGAATTGATGCTTTTGAACTGTGGTGTTGGAGAAGACTCTTGAGAGTCCATTGGACTTCAAGGGGATCCAACCAGTCCATCCTAAAGGAAATCAGTCCTGGGTGTTCATTGGAAGGACCAATGTTGAAGCTGAAACTCCAATACTTTGGGCACCTGATTGGAAGAGCTGACTCATTTGAAAAGACCTTGGAAAGATTGAAGGTGGGAGGAGAAGGAGATGACAAAGGATAAGATGGTTGGATGGCATCACTGACTCAATGGACATGAGTTTGAGCAAGTTCTGGGAGATGGTGAAGGATAGGAAAGCCTGTCGTGCTGAAGTCCGTCGGGTTGCCAAGACTTGACACAACTGAGCAACTGAACAACAACAATGATCAGGAAATAACAGAAAGATTGCAATTTGGAGTACACGTATCTATGAGATCTGCGTGAATAAAATCCATTTTCTTAGACATTGTGCTGAATGACATTAATTTGCTGCAAGGGCCGGTTGTTTTCTCCTGTCTCTCCTCATGTTTTAAATCCACAGATACATTTCCTTGTCAGTGTTATGTAGTTGTAATGGTGATGGATGGTACTAGTGACAGTTTGAGGATTTTTCATTCAACCTCTAAAAACCTCATAGTGAAGAGAATCTTTTTTGAAACAGCACTTATAGCTTAAAGGATGACTCTTCTTGAAACAGCAGAGTGCAGTAAGGGCCATTTGACATTTTATTCAGTGAACCTTACACTCCTAAAATACAGTTTAATCCATCTTAAAAGTTGGAGCTAAATAACTGATTACAGCAATGAGCAACACTGTGAAAGTTTTGATAAACCAAAGCAAATCCTCCTCTCTCTGAGGAACTCATATAATAGATCGATAGTTTGCATCCAAGTAAGTATGCTGCTGCTGCTGCTAAGTCGCTTCAGTCGTGTCCGACTCTGTGCGACCCCATAGACGGCAGCCCACCAGGCTCCCCTGTCCCTGGGATTCTCCAGGCAAGAACACTGGAGTGGGTTGCCATTTCCTTCTCCAATGTATGAAAGTGAAAAATGAAAGTGAAGTTGCTCAGTCATGTCCGACTCTCAGTGACCCCATGGACTGCAGCCTACCAGGCTCCTCCGTCCTGGGATTTTCCAGGCAAGAGTACTGGAGTGGGGTGCCATTGCCTTCTCCACCAAGTAAGTATGGGAAGTGTTTAATTCCATCTGATAAATAGTGAGGCAAATTAGAATTGATTAGAAGATAAATGGCATATTATAGACTCACTTTGTCTTCATGTTTAGTCTCAAACTTAACTTTCTTATTACTCTATTAGGACTTAATTTCGACTCAGTTATTGCTTTGAAAACTGGTCTTAGAGATCTACTCTACAAGTCTACATTTAGCATTTGGTATATTGTCTTATGTGCTCAGTCACATCTGACTGCTTGTATCCTCGTGGACTGTAGCCTGCTGGGCTCCTCTCTCCGTGGAATTTCCCTGGTGACAATTCTTGAGTGGGTTTCAATTTCCTTTTCCAGGGGGTCTTCCCAACCCAGGGATTGAACCTGTGTCTCCTGCATGGAAAGCAGATTCTTTACCACTGAGCCACCTGGGAAGCCCATTAAATAGAATCGTTACAACAATCTTACAAAGGGAATGTAATTACCCACTTAATAAAATCCAAAAATGAGGTCAGACAAGTTGACTGACTTTTCCTAAGGTAATGATATCTCTGATTATACACTAATAATCAATTTTCTGAAAAAGAAATAGATCAATCAATCCCATTTGCAATAACATCAAAAAGAATAAAACAGGAATAAATTTAACTAAGGAGATGAAAGATCTCTACTCTGAAAGTTACAAAATACCAATGAAAGATATCAAAGAAGATACAAATAAACAGAAAAGCATCTTGTGTTCATGGACTGGAAGAATTATTATTGTTAAAATGTCAATATTATACTGTATTGGTGTTTTTCTTTCTGGCTTACTTCACTCTGTATAATAGGCTCCAGTTTCATCCACCTCATTAGGACTGAGTCAAATGTATTCTTTTTAATGGCTGAGTAATCCTCCATTGTGTATATATACCACAGCATGAAACGAGTAGCCAGTCCAGGTTCGATACATGATACTGGATGCTTGGGGCTGGTGCACTGGGACGACCCAGAGGGATGGTACGGGGAGGGAGGAGGGAGGAGGGTTCAGGATGGGGAACACGTGTATACCTGTGGTGGATTCATGTTGATATATAGCAAAACCAATACAATATTGTAAAGTTAAAAAATAAAGTTAAAAAATGTCAATATTACTAAAAGCAATCTACAAATTCCATTCGATCCCTGTCAAGATCCCGATGGTATTGTTTACAGACGTAGAAAAAACACTCCTAAAGCTTACGTGCACCACCAAAACCTGAAATAGCCAATTAAATTCTGAGAAAAGAGGATAAAGCAGGAGACATCAAAACTCATTTTCAAGCGATACTATAAAACTGCAGTCATTAAAATAGCACTGTGGTTGTATAAAAAGGACAAACAGACCAATAGCATAAAACTGAGAGTCCATAAATAAACCCAAGCATACTGGATCAACTATTTGACAAGGGAGCCTAGACTACTCAGTGGAGAAGTCAGTGTTTTCAATAAGTGATACTGGGATAATTGGATATTCGCATGCAAAAAAAATGAAACTAGACCCATGTCTTAAACAACTCCCAAAGGTTAATTCAAAATGAGTTAAAGAACTGAAACCATGAAACTCCTAGAAGAAAACAGGAATAAAGCTTCTTATTATGGGTCCTAGTAACTGTTTTTACTAGAATCTGCCTGCAGTGCAGGAGACCCAGTTTCGATCCCTGGGTTGGGAAGATCCCCTGGAGAAGGAAATGGAGACCCATTCCAGTATCCTTGCCTAGAAAACATCATGGACAGAGAATCCTGGTGGGCTGTAGTCCATGAGGTCGCAAAGAGTCGGGCATGACTGAGTGAGTAACTGGTTTTTATATTTTTATGTACACCAAAAATACAAGCAGCAAAATAAAAAATAAACAAGTGGTACTGTATCAAATGAAACAGCTTCTGTGCAGCAGAAGTCATCAACAAAGTGAAAAGACAGCCTGTGAAATGAGAAGAACTATTTGCAAACTGCATGTCTGGTAAGGAACTCATACACAAAATACATAATGAACTCACACAACTCAACTGCAAATAAACTCCAAGTAATCCAACTAAACATGGGCAAAGCTCTGAACAGACATTTCTGCAAAGAAGATATGTGAAAGGTCAACAGGCACAGGAAACTACGCTCAATATCCCTAATCATTAGGGAAATGCAAATTAAGACTGCAATGAGATGCCACTTCACACTTCTTAAAATAGTAAAAAGACTAGAGATAACACACGCTGGCCCCGATGTGGGAAAGTAGGGAGCACTGTGAGCTGCTGGTGGGCTTATAAAGTGGAGCAGGCGCTGAAAAGGACTCTCACAAAATTAAAAATAGAAGTGCTATAGGATCCAGCATTTCTGCTCTAGGAATATAAACAAAGGAAACAAAAGCTCTAGTTCAAAAAGATATCTGCAACCCCATGTTCACAGAAGCATTATGAGATATAGAAAGGATCTGTGTCCATTGATGGATGAATGGATAAAGAAGCTCTGCTATCTCTGTCCAAGAGAACATTATTCAGCTGTTTATAAACGAGGAAATCCTACCATCAGGACAACATGGATGAACCTTAAATGCATTATGCTAAGTGAAACAAGTGAGACAGAGGAAGACAAATACTGTGTGATTTCATACACAAAATCTAACAGTTGAAAGAAAATTTAAAACAATAGAGAAAGAGATCAGACTTGTGGTTTCCAAAGGCGGAGTGTCAAGGGAAGGGGAATTGGAGGAAGGTGATCAAAAGGTACAAATTTTAAGTTATAAGAAAAATAATACCAGGGGTGTAATATACACCACGATGACGGCTTATGATAGATAGGAAAGTTCTTAAGAAAGTAAATTTTATGAGTTTTCATCACAAGGGTTTTTTTTTTTTCCTTTTCTTTTTATTTTCTCTGCCTGAGAAGATGGATGTAAACTGAACCTATCATGATATTCATTTCACAGTATATGTAAATTATATCATCATGCTCTGCCCCTTAAACTTGTACAGCAAGGTATGTATTGAAACAATTATTTCTTAGTAGAGCTGGAAAAAATGATTTCTGCTGGACTCTGAACCATATATGCTTCAACTACACCTCAGTGTCTTTCCATTTTTTCTCAGCACACAGCTGTAATTAATGGGTATGCTAACATTCTGTGATCTCTTCACTCTGAACATCCCTGACAGAAACTGTGCCTCAGAGTTACTGTAGAAAGATTATTTCTGCCTTCTTCCATTAAGCCCCAGGATATGTGGCTTGGGATTCAAAAGCTCAAGCAAGAACATGAAAGTCTTGGGAGATTGGGAATTATATTTTGATCCTAAAATTTCCTGTGTAAAGTCTTGAATTTAATTATTGAGTCTTTAACTTCGTGGGGTATGAACTTCGCATCACTCCTCTGAAGATTAATTTTTGATTTTTTTTTTTAAATCTGCAAAGGAAGATGACCTGTCTGCCTTACTTGTTATTTAGAATAATTAACATCACTTCAAATAATGTATGTAAAAGTGCTTTGTGAATGCTAAAAATCTAAATATATGTCTATAAAGTATATCTGGATACATCATTAAATGTATATAAACATACTGTTAAAATTACCTAAACTTATTTTGCGACCTGATAAGGCTAATTAAGACTAAAAATAGTTAACGGAATGTATTGAAATGTATTCAAAAGTATATTTTACTTATAGAAATCAGCATATGCATATGGAAATACTGAAACTAACTGGAAAGAATTAAGTTCCATTGTGCTAAAAGATAAACTACACTAAATGGTCCAGGTATGTTATATTTTGTGCACTCTAATTCATATTATACTTTAGTTGAAATCAGTAGTGTAAGCTCTAAATATAGTATAAGTATAAGCTGTAAAATAGAATTTATTTTAAAGAACAGATATAAAGTTTAACTAGGGGCAGGGGTTGAAGAGAGAGCCTTGTAAAACAAGATTTGTGTATTATTATGTTTAGTCCCTCAGTCGTGTCTGACTCCTTCCGACCCCACGGACTGTAGCCCGCCAGGCTCCTCTGTCCATGGAATTCTCTATGCAAGGATACTGGAGTGGGTTCCCATGCCCTCCTCCAAGGGATCTTTGTAACCCAGGGATCGAACCCAGGTCTCCTGCACTGCAGGCAGATTCTTAACCATCTGAACCACCAGGGAAGCCTTAATTTGAGTAAAGATCTTATTGAATATCAGATTCCAATAAGACCTTTAAGGCAATTTAACTGATAGCTCTTTTAATGACATTTTAACTAGTTTTAAGAACTGTGTATAAGTCAATAACAGAATAAGTAAGCCCTGCTTGATGCTGCAAAATAAGATTAAATGATAAGTGTACTGGTAAGTTCTTTCATTTTTTTGTTCTCTGCTTTGCTTTCCTCCTTGTTATTGAAGAGAGACTGTAAAACTATGTGTAGAGTTTGATCAAAGAAAGCAATGTGTTTATAATGAGTGAAATTATTTTCTAAAGAAGTCTAGGTTGAAACTCTAATACCTTTAAGATGAATGTATGAATTCATAACTTGCAAAAAATATAACCAAGAATAATAGTTTTGTGTTCATACCCTATCATTTCAGAGTCTATGACAGTTCTAGGCAAGGACCCAATGAAGCTTTTCCTATGAATGAATGAATGAGCAGTATCATTTTTAGGTATTTCTGTTCTTAAAATATTTTTCTATAAACCAGATTTTCCTTTAAGGTCATATTTATTTTTCTATTATTGTATATACGATTTAATACCTGACTTAAGAATATAAAAAAGATAGAGTAGGGTACATGGTCTTGGAAAAATAATAGATATCCAAACTCTAATTATAATTCCCTTATGTCTTCTCCTGCTTTTCCAATTATACCCTTTCTCCAGAAGCTCAATATCCAAAACAAACAAACAAACAAAATACCCATGCAATCAAAAAATGGGCAGAGGACCTCATAGACATTTCTCCAAATAAGGCATACAGACAGCAAAGAAGCACAAGAAAAGATGGTCAACAACACTAATCTTTAGAGAAATGCAGATAAAAACAACAAAGAGGTATCACCTCATACTGGTCAGAATAGCCATTGCCAAAAAATCTACAAACAGTAAAAGCTGGAGAGAGTGTGGAGACAAGGAAACCCTTTTGCACCACCGGTGGGAATGTAGACTGATATAGCCACTATGGAGAGCAGTACAGAGGTTCCTTAAAAAACCAAACAAAGAACTGTTCTGTGACCTGGCGATCCCATTTCTGGGCACATAGACTGAGAAAATCATAATTCAAAAGGACCTGCCTGCTAAGTTGCTTCAGTCATGTCCAACTCTTTGAGACCCCATGAGCTGTAACCCACCAGGCTTCTCTGCTCATGGGATTCTCCAGGCAGGAATATAGGAGTGGGTTGTGTTTCCTTCTCCATTCAAAAGGATGCTGCTGCTGCTAAGTCGCTTCAGTCGTGTCCAACTCTGTGCGACCCCATAGACGGCAGCCCACCAGGCTCCCCCGTCCCTGGGATTCTCCAGGCAAGAACACTGGAGTGGGTTGCCATTTCCTTCTCCAATGCATGAAAGTGAAAGTGAAAGTGAAGTCACTCAATCGTGCCTGACTCTTAGCGACCCCATGGACTGCAGCCTACCAGGCTCCTCCGCCCATGGGGTTTTCCAGGCAAGAGTACTGGAGTGGGGAGTCATTGCCTTCTCTGATTCAAAAGGATACATGTACCTTAATACTCATTTTAGCACTAAAGAGTCAGAATGTTTTTACTTTTCTCACATGGCTTCTTAAAGAATGCCAAAAATTGAGTAGAACATATATGTAGATTGAAACTGAAAGTCACTCAGTTATGTCCAACTCTTTGTGACCCCATGGACTATATAGTCCATGGAATTCTCCAGGTGAGAATACTGGAGTGGGTAGTCATTCCCCTCTCCAGGGGATCGTCCCAACCCAGGGATCGAACCCAGGTCTTCCACATTGCAGGCGGATTCTTTACCAGCTGAGCCACAAGGGAAGCCTGTATGTAGGTTAACAAGCATAATTTTAAAAGTCAAGTGTAAACAAAGTTCTATATGTCTATTTTCTTCTTAACATTTAAGTTAATTTATCTATGTATGTGCTTCTCATGTGGCTCAGTGCTAAAAACTCTGCCTGCCAACACAGGAGCTGCAGGAGCTGCATGTTAGATTCCTTGGTTCAGAAGATCCCCTGGAAGAGGAAACGGCAACCCACACCAGGACTCTTGCCTGGAAAATTCCACGGACGGGGGAACCTGGTGGGCTACAGCCCATGGGATCGCAAAGAAGCAAACACAGCTGAGACTGAGCACACACGCAGGCGTCTATGTGGCTATCACACAGGCACTGATGAGTTTAGTTAATGGAATAAACGCTGGTTATACTCATGCTGCTTGGATACACTGTAATAGGTCTGGGGTATAAGGATGACAGTCACGGTACTTGACAGAAAGATTTCTGTAACCACATAGATGATGTATTGAGTGTCAGCTATGGCACCAGAAGGAAAAAAAGCTCACTCAAATGGAGTAACTGAGGAAAGATTAATGAACCTTTCTTCAAAGAGTTGGGGGCAGATTTAAAGGGAAAGAAGGATGAGTGGCTGACAAAGGTAGAAAGTGGGAGTGTTAGTCCCTCAGTCATGCCTGACCCTCTGGGACTCCACCCCACCAGGCTCCTCTACACACGGGATTCTCCAGGCAAAAACACTGGACTGGATTGCCATGCCCTTCTCCAGTGGATCCTCCCGACCCAGGGATTGAACCCAGGTCTTCTCATTGCAGGCAGATTCTTTACCGTTTGAGCCACAGGCAGGATGTCGAACGGAGCAGCGGAGGCACAGACGGGCTGAACAGTTACCGCAATCTAGAGGAAGGTTCACTCGTGAGGCAGACTTAGGGCTCACAACCCAGAAACCGAGAAACTGCAAATCTGTGACCCAGCACTCAGGGATCCTAAGGGAATCTATCGAAGTATGTCTACCCTTCAAATTTCTGATTTCCCATGTGCCTGCAACAGCTGCACAAAACTGGAAGGCAGAGACAAAGGGAGTTCCTCTGAGAGGTGAGTTCCCCTATGAATGGAACAGAATGCAGGGGGCTGAAGAGCCAGTTTGGAGGAACATACGGTCAATATCCAAAGACTCAAGGAAACAAAATATTTTAAAAGCTATGTTATGGATTTTATAATAGAGATACAGAGAGATCGAGATAGGATATAAAACACAGTATCTCAATTTTTATAATGTGATTCAGGATGAACTTTGTACATAAAGTCATATGTTCACGACCTCATGGTTGAAGGGTGTTGGAGATGCTTTCTAGACAAGGCAAATGGAAGTGTCAGTAAGATCATAAAAGTGAATAAAGGTGCTCAAAGATGCTATACTGATTATAATAAGAAAGTGTGTGGGATGAGATGAAGGAGCGTGATTAGGGAGAGAACTGTATTCAGTGGAAGAAAGAGATTAAAAAAATACCATCAAGCTATGGGAGGTTAAGAACCAGTGAGGTACTGTATGTATAGGATGGGATGCTTTGGTGATTTGTAAAAGAATCCTGTGTGAAGGAGGTGCTGATGCTAGAGCCGTGTCAGAAATATGAAAGGAAGCAAAACATTTAACATCAATAGTAATAGAGAAAAAAATTAAGAGATTAACAAAAAATAAAAAAATTTTGTCAAAGATAGCTTGTACCTAATAAGTGAGAAAATCCACTTAAAAGAAACAGACCTGTGTTTAGTATTAAACATAGTTGAAACACGCCTTTTTAACCATTCATATAAGCTATTTAGTCAGTATTTTTATTTGGCAAGTTGATGTATTTATATAAGAAATTAGAAAGAAGCATTATCTGTAACTCCACTTCCTAAGAACACCTAATTTTGGCATACTTTGATTTTTTTGAAGATTGCTTATATAACAGTTTATTGATTTTCAGGGAAATGTAAACACCTAATCCATATGGTGTTATTAATACTTGTGAGATATAGTAACACAGTTTGTTTGGTCATTTACTCTAGTTTGTTATTAAATCTAGCTCTAGTAGACCTTATTACACAGCTTATATATAAGGATATAGAAAGAGCTACCAGGGAAAACCCATCTTCCCTGGTAGCTCAGTTAGAAGAGAATCTGCCTGCAGTGCAGGAGGCCCGGGTTTGACCCCTGGTTCGGGAAGGTCCCCTGGAGAAGGAAATGGCAAACCTATTCAGTATTCTTGCCTGGAAAATTCCATGGAGAGACGAGCGTGGTGCGCTACAATCCATGGGGTCGAAAAAGTGTCAGACAGCACTCAGCGACTAAACAAAGCAAATAGAAAAGAACAATAGCAAATCATATATATGTGGACATATCAACAGGAAGTGTGTATTTATATCCGTATATGTGTGTGTGTGTGGAGAAAGAGAAATATCTAGCTACAGCTAATATTATATCTTGTTGTTTTTAACTATTTAAATTACTTATATTTCTATATGTCCTGATTCTGCTTCAACAAGATTTCTCATACTACAGAGGAAATTATTATTTGGGAATTTGTTCTACTCATCTGTCTAGTGTGAGCTGCTGCCACCTGTTATTAATTCAACAAATTCTTTGTTATTTATTCTTTTATATTTATTTTTTTCACTTTTTAAATTGAAATATGTTAACATATATTGTATAAATTTAAGGTGAATGACGTGGTAAATTGTTGTATGTTGCAATGTAATTGCCAGCTATCTTGTCACATAATGATCCTTTCTTTTCAGTTGTTAGAATCATTGCTATAATCTCTTAGTAACTTGGATTATTGTACTACAATATCATTGCCTATACTCACTATACTGTGCATTGTGTCTCTGCTGCTGCTACTGTTGCTGCTAAGTCACTTCAGTCGTGTCCAACTCTGTGCGACCCCATAGACGGCAGCCCACCAGACTTCCCCATCCCTGGGATTCTCCAGGCAAGGACACTGGAATGGGGTGCCATTTATCTCTCTAGGGCTTGTTTACTACTCATTGCAAGTGTGTGCCCATAAACAGCACCTACCCTAACCCCCAAAGCCCTCTTCCCTTGCACTCACTGTTTTACTTTCTGTTTTCAGGAGTCTGGCGTGCTTAGATTCCACCTGTAAGTGATGCCTTACAGTCCTTGCCTTTCTCTGCCTCACTTACCTCACTTAGCACAATATGTTCAAGGCCCATCAATGCTGTCCCAATGGTACCGGTATTCAGGATAGCCAAGATATGGAAACATCCATAACTGCCCAACAGCAGATGGAAGGACAAAGAATATGTGTACATATGTATGTGTGTGTACATGTATACACACTCACAGTGGAATGCTAGTCAGCCGTGAGAAGGAGCATCACCTGCCGTTTGTGACCACGTGTGTGTCCCTTGAGCACACTGCACTAAGTCGACACATTCTTAGGGAGCACTGATGATGGATGGAATAGACTCTGTTCTAACCCCTGATAAATATTCATCTCAAAGTGAAATCCATCCTGGAATATTCACAGTATCGCCAGACTGAATCTTCAGCAGAGAATGATGTGCGGAAAACATAAATATCACCCATATAAGCAGAATTTTATTTCAGCTTTCTTGGGAACAAAATGGGTCATTTGATACGATATACACTTGGCATATCTTTCCTTAAAAGTCTTTGTTTACATTGATCAATATTAACACTTTCATGATTAAAATAATTTAAAGCTACAGATGCATGATGCCTGAAAATTTATAACACACTCATGTATCAAAAAGTTCTGCTTTGTGTTATCAGTCCTGTATCAGAGATGAGTGAAGTGCCTTATCTTAATTACTAAAGACAAGGATCTTCGATTCACAATGCTCTGACTCAAATCTCTCTCTATATATATGTGTGTGATATATAAAGATGGCACCAGTATTAATAGGTAGATCACTAGTTTCTTCGTTCTTTAGTCCAATTGTGAACTGTATGCAGTGTTACCTTTTTATTATACTTCCTTAAAAGTTAAATTACTTATATAATATAATGTAAACAATGGATGCCTACTTGGAAAACATTCTATTTCTTCCACTGCAGTAAGAAGGCAACAGGAATTCTTAGCCAATTTTTAAGTGCACTATACTGTACAACAGATCTCTAGAACTTACTCATCTCGCATAACTGAACAGGGGATTTGCTGTTCATAGCTGTATTTATAAGGTCATTTTAGATGTAATGTTTGAGTAGCTAATTGCCCTTGACATCACCTTTGAGTATCCTCTCAATATCTGTGCCTGGTATTCTTACTGTTACATCATCACTATCTCCTGGAACAGATGAATCTATCTTTCAATTTATTTTGTGAAAACAGTGAGAAAGTTGGTTCCACAACTCTCATAGTTTATTTGACAATAGATGTTTGTTGAATACTACTATCTTTTAGGCACCTTGTGTTTTAGGAGGAAAAATAAATTTAGCCTGGCCTCATGGAGTTTGCATTCTCCTTGACCTCTTTCCAGTAAGTAATCTCCCATTCCTTAAGTAAAGCAATGGTTGAAAAATTTACCAATACAGCCAAACCATGATTGGTTGGCAGTTTTACACGAGCGTGATGAATCGTATTTGCTTTAGGCTATGTGCAGTACTCAGTCAATTTCATGGTGGTTGTCGGGAGATGAATTTACTATGATCCCTTCAGCAACTCAGTGTAAAAAGTGATGGTGGGGATGAGAAATGTGTGTCCATTTATTCAGATATGAGAAAACAGTATCAGAACGTGGCATTGGCATTTCTTCCTTCAAATTTACCACTTTCATGCAGAAAATTTTGACAGTATGTGTCTGATTACCAATTTTATTGAACTTTTGATTTTAACTTCATGTGCTGGGTTATTCAAATGCTTCCTTTGCTGACACCTCCATGTCCCTTTTAGAACACTTTTTTCCTTAAAAGTATTGTAGGGATTCATTTGGTTTGACAAATAAGGACGACCTTTAAAGTTGATCAAACACTGACAACATTTGAAAGAGAAGGAATAGATGAAATATTGGCCTACAAATGAATTTGTATTTGCCTTACAAAAAAGACAATGATAGGTATTGTTTATAATCCATTTTTTATTTATTTACATTAAATATGAAAGAGAAATATATCCTTTCATGCATCATATTTCACAGCAATACTGTTATAGATTTCTCTGTCACAATGAGACAACACTTGTAATAATGCAAATCTGATAAAGAGTACCATAAAACTTCTCTTTAACAAGAATTGAAATGTATAAACTGAATATAGGGCTGAATTGCAGTGGTAAACAATCTGCCTGCCAATACAGGAAATACGACAAACACAGGACTTTGATCTCTGGGTCAGGAGGATCTCCTGGGGTAGGAAATGGCAACCCACTGCAGCATTCTTGCCTGGAAAATTCCATGAACAGAGAAGCCTGGTGGGTTACAGGCCATGACATGACTCTATTAATGCACATATGAATTGTTTAAATTTTTAAATGATTTATATAATGCCTCAATCAATATCCTTGTACACACATAAGTATGTACTCAATTAAAAATATCGTTGACAAATGAATGCAAAATAATGGGGAAAAATGCAACATGAATATGCATTACTTAAAGACAAAATGCTACACAAAGCTAATTGTTAATTTAAGCTTATGTTTTGTGTTTACCGTGTTTTATATTGCTTTGCTGTCAACATTAGTCTAGTTAATGATTTCTGAAAAAGAAATCAAATCTTTGATTTGATTATCTAAGACTTTATTGTCCTGTAGTAAAATGAGGGGGAAATTAAAATTTTCAATTGACCTAAGAAATAGAAAAAAGTGTACGTATGTGTGTATGAGTGTGTAAGTGAATGAGTAACTGAGACTGAAGAGTTGTGGAAGGATCCACTCCTGCCAAGAGTTCACTTGACTTTCAGTTATAACTGAATAGAGGGCAGAGGAGACACTAGGAGCAAGCTTGTAGTACTGGTAATGTTGTCAAGAATGTTCATTTATTTTAGAATCCAACTCTCTTCCTTTGGTTGTTACATGTACCATGTGGAGTTGAGGCTTCTCTTTAAAGGACTCAACCTATAAACATGATCGTCAAACTGACCATTACAGAGGTCACTTCTAAGATAGCTCGTGATCTTCTATACGGCTGCTGTAAGAACAGTATCTCTCTAAGTCTGGGCATAAAACCCCTTGGGCCATGTGTCTCCTGGGTTGCTGACCTATTGATTCTCCTGCTCTACATGACCAGCACTCCAGGGTCACACAGTAAAAGTGGGATACTACAGGCACAGACTAAACCAGACATAACTCACTCAGAGAAAAAAGTGATTTTTTTTAACCTCTACAAAAAACAGTTTCATCTAAGACTAAATTTAGCAGACAATTGTAGGTAATTAAAAGTTTGCTAACTGTTTTAATTCCTTAATTTTGCACTGAGCTTCTCACTTTTGAATTCAAACATAAATTCAAAAAGGAGAAAATAGGTATCAAGGCCTTGCTTGCTTGTTTGCTCAGGCGTGTCCAACTCTTTGCAACCTATATAAGGCTCTATATAAGGACTCTATATAAGGCTCCTCTGTCCATTGGATTCTTCTGGCCAGAATATTGGAGTGGGTTGCCATTTCCTCCTCCAAGGGATCTTCCCAATCAAGAGGCTGAACGCCTATCTCCTGTATCTTCTGGTTTGCAGGAGGATCCTTTACCTGCTGAACCATTAGGGAAGCCCATATCAGTTCAGCTCAGTTCAGTCGCTCAGTCGTGTCTGACTCTTTGAGACCCCATGAACCACAGCACGCCAGGCCTCCCTGTCCATCACCAACTCCCGGAGTTCACTCAGACTCACGTCCATCGAGTCGGTGATGCCATCCAGCCATCTCATCCTCTGTTGTCCCCTTCTCCTCCTGCCCTCAATCTTTCCCAACATCAGGGTCTTTTCAAATAAGTCAGCTCCTCACATCAGGTGGCCAACATATTGGAGTTTCAGCTTCAACATCAGTCCTTCCAATGAACACCCAGGACTGATCTCCTTTAGGATGGACTGGTTGGATCTCCTTGCAGTCCAAGGGACTCTCAAGAGTCTTCTCCAACACTACAATTCAAAAGCATCAATTCTTCGGTGCTCAGATTTCTTTATGGTCCAACTCTCACATCCATACATGACCACTGGAAAAACTATAGTCCTGACTAGACAGACCTTTGTTGGCAAAGCAATGTCTTTGCTTTTTAATATGCTCTCTAGGTTGGTCATAACTTTCCTTCCAAGGAGTAAGTTCAGTTCAGTTCAAATCAAGATTACAAATGAAGAAAGTCATTCTTTTATTTATACACCAAATCGTCTTATAATGCTCAAACCTTATGAGTAATTCCAGTAAAAACTGTTCTGTACTAAAGGTAAAGGAAACAACAATACAAAGCCTGAGGATTTTAAGAGAGTACAGTGCATTACAGATATGAACATTATTTTGGTATTGTTGGAATGAGCTGTGGAAGATGAGATTGAAGGTCTAGTCAGGGCTAATCTGGTGACATGCTAGAGAATTTGGACCCTATTCTGAAGTTTTATGCTCAGATCTAAGCTTTATTATGTTTATTCTGGTTACAGAGAGAGAGAGAGAGAGCATAGATTTTAAGTAGGAAGTAAACTGCAGGTAAGTCAAATTCAGTGGTTAATTCAGAAATCCAGCAAAAATTGACAGTGGCATTAATCTTTTTTTTTTTTTCCCCTTAAGAGGATACAAAGAAAGAGTTGGGTTTGCGAAGTCTTAACAAGGACAGATTAATTTATTTTTCAATAGCTGCTGCTGCTGCTGCTAAGTCGATTCAGTCGTGTCCGACTCTGTGCGACCCCACAGACGGGAGCCTGCCAGGTTCCCCCGCCCTTGGGATTCTCCAGGCAAGAACACTGGAGTGGGTTGCCATTTCCTTCTCCAGTGCATGAAAGTGAAAAGTGAAAGTGAAGTCGCTCAGTCTTAGGGACCACATGGACTGCAGTGCACCAGGCTCCTCCATCTGTGGGATTTTCCAGGCAAGAGTACTGGAGTGGGGTGCCGTTGCCTTCTCCATTTCAATAGCTAGACTACTATAAATTGGTAAGTGATTCACTTTACAGCACATGTCTTTTCATATCCAAAAAGTGTTTTTCTAGTTATCCAGCCTACTATGGGTTCTAGAAGGTGCTATTTAATTTTTACTGTTCTCTAGTAATAGTCACACAATAGTGGCCAACTCTTTGTGACCCCATGAACTTTAGCCTGCCAGGCTCCTCTCTCCATGGGCTTCTCCAGGCAAGAATAGTGGAGTATGTTGCCATTTCCTTCTCCAGGGGTTCTTAACCTATCCAGAAAATAAAATAAAAAATCAGTTTTCTGATTTAGGAAAAGCTTTAAGTTCCTTAATTACCTATGACTGCATCTATGCTTCTTAAAAATTCCAAGTGCTGTATTATTGCAACTGGTTTAAGAGGAATGTGACTGGCATCTTGATTATTAGACTCCTGTTGCATCTGGGAACTCAAATTGCAGCAGAAAATAAAAAGCCAAGTCAATTGAGGACAGCATTCAGAATTCACATCCTCCACCTCCAAAATGGGAAAAAAAATACTTCTAGGATCATTGCCGTCTAATAAGACACCAGTTGAAAGATGAAGGTAAAACAAAATTGTTTTCTTGTAAATGATAACAACTGTAGTGGTCAGGACTGCTACTTTTCCTTTACTAGAAGACACATTTCTTTATATTGTGGAATTATCCATTTACTTAATAACATTTAAATTCTAGCTAATGAAATAGTATTCTGAATTCTTATAGCAGTAAGAATAAATTTCTTTAGAAAATCCAGTGGCTAAAAAAACATAAAACTGCAGTCCTTTTCATTGGAATTAGTAAATCAATGCAATGAGAACAAATGTTACAGTCGTATCATAACCAGGATTTATTTTGCATGCCATTCCTGGGGCCATCTGTTAATAAAATCATATTAACAGGGCTAAAGTAGCATGAAAATGTTGATAATGTTTAAACTTTAAGCTAGGGAGATTATAACTCAGATTATAAATTTTTTTCCACATTCCAATTTTCATTTAAATTTAAAAAAAAAAGTATTTCCAATAAAAATAATTTAAAGCATTGAAACTTCATGATCTGTACCACTGACTGCCTTTCTACAGTTGTTTTGTGATGTGGCCTTATTACAAAGAGTGCCCTACCTTCTTAAAAAAATACATCTTTCTTCCCCTTTTAATACCTTTACTCTTTAGTTTCATCAACATTAATTAAAACATTTATCTATTTTTAAGAGTATCCATATAATGGTATATTTAAACAGTTTTATTGTATATATTACACTGTTGATTTCAGATGTTTGAGACGTTTGAACATTTATTCAAAAGTATTCACAAATGGGGCTTCCCAGATGTCACAAGTAGTAAAGAACCCACCTGCCAATTCAGGAATCATAAGAGACACATGTTCGATCTCTGAGTCAGAAAAACCCTTTGGAGGAGAACATGGCAACCCACTTCAGTATTCTTATCCGAAAAATCCGATGGGCAGAGGAGCCTGGTGGGCTATAGTCCATAGGGTCGCAGAGAGTCAGGCATGACTGAAGTGCTTTAGCATGAACACATACATTCAAAAATGAATTTGCCCACATTATCAACATCTATTTAGGTCATGTTGAGGCTTATTTAACTATTTCTACTCAACAGTATTTCTGGTCAACAACTCAACCCTGAATATTCATTGGAAGGATTGATGCTAAAGCTCAATACTTTGGCCACCTGATGTGAAGAGCCGACTCACTGGAACACCCTGATGCTGGGAAAGAATGAGGGCAAGAAACGGGGGTGACAGAGGATGAGATGGTTGGATGGCATCACTGGCTCAATGGACACGAGTGTGAGTAAACCCCAGAGATGGTGAAGGACAGGGAAGCCTGGTGTGCTGAAGTTCATGGAGTCGCAAAGAATCAGACACGACCTAGCAACTGAACAGCAACTGGACATCAAAAACAAAATGGTAGAAACCACGGTCCTAAAATTTCATTGTATCTGTCTCCATGCAGTGTGGTTGTCTCCTCATACTCATTTTCCTTTTCTTCTTTCCTGAAAGAGCTCCAAGGTTTAGTTAAGAACAATAATGTTCAGAATAAAGACCATATTCCCTATCCTTTTCAGCTATTAATACCTAGGAGAAGGTTATCAATTACTGGCCAATAAAATAAACATTTGAGTAGACCTCAGGAAGATCTGATGTCTAAAGAACTAATTCAGCTGAGTGGGGCCCATGATTCCTAATTTGCTTCTCCTGTTCTGTGGAATATATACATAGAATATATGTTCCCCTATACCTGGGATGTACACGTGAGGGCTAGAGCTCCTGCAGCTAGCTCGGGTCGCTACACAGAGCTGAAGACAGAAATCACACAAAGAGGTGAGACACAGGTGGATCACTGATGGAACCATACTGCTATCTTATACTTATAAAAAAATCACAGAATTTTTTTTTAATGAAAAGAAATACGGTTCTATTTTAATTAATACCAGGAAGATTTTTATTCTTCTCTGGCAAATGATGGTATTCATTGTGACCTATCTCTAGAACAATAATTTTGTTTGAAATAAATAGTGACACAAACTTTCTTATACAAGAAAGAAATTTATTTAAAAACAAAATTACCAAAGTGGAAGTCCAAAGATAAAAGTGGATCTTGGAGTTGTGTGATCAGTGTATCCTAATCAGGAGGCAGATTTACTCAGTCTCTCAGCTCTGCAGCACAAGTGTCAGAGTCAGTGGTTCTAATACTGCCTTTTCTTGACCATAAAATAGCTACTAGTGGTTACTGAGACTCAGTTCAGGTCAGTTCATCTGTCTCTCAGTCGTGTTTGACTCTTTGAAAACCCATGGACTGCAGCACGTCAGGCCTCCCTGTCTATCACTAACTCCCAGAGTTTGCTCAGATTCATGTCCATCAAGTCGGTGATGCCATCCAACCATCTCATCCTTTGTCATCCCCTCCTCCTCCTGCCTTCAATCTTTCCCAACATCAGGGTCTTTTCAAATGAGTCAGTTTTTCGCATCAGGTGGCCAAAGTATTGGAGTTTCAGCTTCAACATCAGTCCTTCCAATGAATATTCAGGACTGATTTCCTTTAGGATGGACTGGTTGGATCTCATTGCAGTCCAAGGGACTCTCAAGAGTCTTCTCCAACACCACAGTTCAAAAGCATCAATTCTTAGGCCCTCAGCTTTCTTTATAGTCCAACTCTCACATTCATGCATGACTACTGGAAAAACCATAGCTTTGACTAGACGTACCTTTGTTGGCAAAGAAACGTCTCTGATTTTTAATATATTATCTAAGTTGGTGATAGCTTTTCTTCCAAGGAGCAAGCGTCCTTTATTTCATGGCTGCAGTCACCATCTGCAGTGACTTTGAAGCCCAAGAAAATAAAGTCTGTCACTGTTTACACTGTTTCCCCATCTATTTGCCATGAAGTGATGAGACCAGATGCAATGATCTTAGTTTTCTGAATGTTGAGCTTTAGGCCAACTTTTTCACTCTCCTCTTTCGCTTTCATCAAGAGGCTCTTTAATTCTTCACTTTCTGCCATAAGGGTGGTGTCATCTGCATATCTGAGGTTACTGATATTTCTCCCGGCAATCTTGAGGTTGAATTCATCTTTTTAGTGTCAGACAAGGGGAGATAAGAAAGAAAATAATTTTGCCCAAACTGGTAATACAAATCTTCCCTTTAATCTTGATGTATTTATGTCACATTTCCCATTTTGAGTCATAAGAATTGACTGGGGAAGACCTTAGACCAATTTGCTAAAATTAATCACCATTTATTCCTGGAGGCACTGATGAGATCTCTCTTCTCTCAGTTATACACGGTTACATACAGTTACAGACAGATGTCTGAATCAAGTTAGGCTTACTGAGAAAAAGAGTTTTGTCCTCATTTCGTGTCAATGATGCTACATTAAAGATTGCCATTATCTTGAAAGTTCAAACTAAGCCAGATATTTTATAGAAAATATGAATCATTTGAATAGAAGGAAAATGAAGGCAAACACACTTAATTACTGTTTTGAGTGATTCGCTTTTGAAAACACTTTTTGAATATGAATTACTGACCTCTTGAATAAGCAGACTATCTAGACATTAAGAAATTTCAACTATATTCCTAGTAGTTTATGTTGCATCATGTTATATTACAAAATTCCCATGGCCTGTATCTGGGTTCAGGATTAATTTCCAGTGGCAGTATTTATTGTCTTACAGTGAGCTAGGCAACATGCAAGTAGCCATAAACCATATGCAGTAGAATTTTAAGAAAGATAAATGTTTATTGTGAAGGAAAGGTTTGTGTTGAAGAGTAGCTATGTTTTACAGTTACCGAAATTTTCGAGAGATTGGAAAAGGGCTTTTAAGAATAAAAAAAAAAAAAAAAATCAGAATTAAAAAAGAAACACAGGCATTTCAATATGACTGAAGATTTTCTTACCTACTATATTTTCATGTTTATAAACTTGCACAAAACAATGTAGCATGTTTTTTAATAAATGCTATTATGACTCTAATATTTCAACTGTACTACTCATGTTTACTGATTATCCAGTTTTTGTGCCATATCAAAATTGTGCCAGGTAATCCATATTTTTCCTCAGAGTATAGTTCAAGACTGAGCTTCCCTGGTGGCTCAGTGGTAAATAATCCAACTGCAGGAGACTTGGTTTCGATCTCTGGATCAGAAAGTTATCCTGGAGAAGGGCATGGCAACCCACTCCAGTATTCTTACCTAGAGAATCCCATGGACAGAGGAAGCTGGAGGTCCATGGTCCATAGGGTCATAAAAAGCCCAACATGACTGAGGCAACTGAGCACAATCTCATACACCCTTGAGTAACACGGATTTGAACTGCATGGGTCCGCATTTATTATTTTTCAATAAATATGATGTCTGTATTTTTATTTTACAGATCTTTAACTTAGTATGAGAGATAGTTTGTGTTTGATTAGAAATCATGATTCTGTTGTTCAGTCACTCAGCCGTGTCCTACTCTTTGTGACTCCATGGATTGCAGAATGCCAAGCTTCCCTGCCCTTCACCACCTCCTGGAACTTGCTCAAACTCATGTCCATTGAGTTGATGATGACCTCCAACTATCTAATCCTCTGTCATCCCCTTCTCCTTCTGCCTTCAATATTTGCCAGCATCAGGGTCTTTTTCAATGAGTCAGTTCTTTGCATCAGGTGGCCAAACTATTGGAGCTTCAGCTTTAGCATCAGTCCTTCCAGTGAATATTCAAGATTGATTTCCTTTAGGATTGACTAGTTTGATCTCCTTGAAGTCCAAGGGACTCTCAAGAGTCTTTTCCAATACCACAACTCAAAAGTACCAATTCTTTGTTGCTGGGCCTTCTTTATGGTCCCACTCTCACATCCATACACGACTACTGGAAAAACCATAGTCTTGACTAGACGGACCTTTGTTGGCAAAGTAAAGTCTCTGTTTTTTAGTATGTCTAGGTTTGTCATAAGTTTTCTTCTAAGGAGCAAGCACCTTTTAATTATGGCTGCAGTCACCAACTGCAGTGATTTTGGAGCCCAAGAGAATAAAGTCTGTCACTATTTCCATTGTTCCCAGAGATCACAATATGTGGAATCAAAAGTTCTAGAATGTGAGTCCCGATTGTATCCACACTATTTCAGCTTCCTCTCCTTGGGCAAGTCTTTTTCAATTTTAGTGGCGCAGATAGCAGTGCTTGGATTTTCCACTGTACTCGGGTCAGTGCCCCAACTCCTGAGTTGTGCAAGAGTCAACCATTTATGGATCTATCTATCATCTATATAGCAAACTTTTGTATGCTCTCTGCATTTCTCCCGTTGATTACCATTTATCTTACAAGACCTTATCCTTGACTTTTGTTGCTTTACAGTAATTCTGGAAATCAGGTATTGTATATTCTCCACATGTCTTCCTGTTTCCAAATTGGTTACAACTTTTCTTTGCATTTCCATGTTCAAAGTATAATATATGTTTTCAACTTTTACCAAAAAATCTTAAAAATTCAATCTGTGCTTTATTTTGAACCTACATTGTAATTTCTGGAGAGGTTTCATTCAAAAATATTGAGTTTTCCAATGTAACCATGCTATTTTTCTCTTTTACTGAGATTCTCAGTTTCTCTCACAACATGTAAGTTAAATTTATTACATGTTATACATTTTCAGAAACTTTTAAAGGGTGCTTAATTTCTTGATTTGTTTTCTAAATATTTGCTACTAGTTCGTACAAGAGATTTTGTTAGTTGACCTTTTATTCTAGACCTTGTTATATTTGTTTTTTAATTCTGTATTGTCCTGTTGATTTTTAAAGACTTTCTAATTAGCAGTCATTTTAACTAATGAGGAGAGAGAAGAAAGTCTTCTTAAGTGAACAATACAAAGAAATAGAGGAAAATAATAGAATGGGAAATACTAGAAATCTCTTCAAGAAAATTGGACATATCAAGGGAACATTTCATGCAAAGATGGGCTTAATAAAGAACAGAAAAGGCAAGGACCTAACAGAAGCAGAAGAGATTAAGAAGAGGTGGCAAGAATACACAGAACTGTACAGAAAAGATCTTAATGACCTAGATAACCAAGATGGTGTGATCACTCACCTAGAGCCAGACATTCTGGAGTGTTAAGTTAAATGCACCTTAGGAAGCATCACTACAAACAAAGCTAGTGGAGGTGATAGAATTCCAGCTGAGCTACTTCGAATCCTAAAAGATGATGCTGTGAAAGTGCTGCACTCAATATGCCAGCAAATTAGGAAAACTCAGCAGTAGCTGCAGGACTGGAAAAGCTCAGTTTTCATTCTAATGCCAAAGAAAAGCAATACCAAAGAATGTTCAAATTACCACACAATTACACTCATTTCACATGTTAGCAAAGTAATGCTCAAAATCTTCAAGCTAGACTTCAACAGTATGTGAACTAAGACCTTACAGATGTACAACTGGAATCTAGAAAAGGTAGAGGAGCCAGAGATCAAATTACCAACATCCACCAGATCACAGCAAAACCAGGGAAATTCCAGAAAAACATCTACTTCTGCTTCATTGACTACATTAAACCCTTTGACTGTGTGGATCATGACAAACTGTGGAAAATTCTTAAAAAGATGGTAATCCCAGACCTTCTAACCTGCAGTCTGAGAACCTGTATGTAGGTCAAGAAGCAAAAGTTAGAACCATACGTGGAACAATGCACTGGTTCAAATTTGGGAATGGCGTACATCAAGGCTGTATATTGTCACTCTGCTTATTTAACTTATATGCAGAGTACATCAAGCAAAATGTCATGTTGGATGAATCACAAGCTGAAATCAAGACTGCTGGGAGAAATATCAGTAACCTCAGATATGCTGATGATACCACCTTAATAGCAGAAAGTGAAGAGAAACTAAAGAGCCTCTTGATGAAAGTGAATGTGGAAAGTGAAAAACCTGGCTTAAAACTCAACATTTGAAAAACTACGATCTTAGCATCAGGTTCCAACACCTCATGGCAAATAAATGGGGAAAAAATGGCAGACTTTATTTTCTTGGTCTCAATGGTCATTGTGGATGATGACTGCGGCCATGAAATTAAAAGACATCTTCTGCTTGGAAGAAAACCTAAGAGAAATCTAGACAGCATATTAGAAAGCAGAGACATCATTTTGCTGACAAATGTCTATATAGTCAAAGCTATGGTTTTGCCAGTAATTGTGTTTGGAAGTAAGAGTTGGACCACAAAGAAAGCTGAGCACCAAAGAATTAACGCTTTCATATTATGGTGCTGAAGAAGACTCTTGAGAGTTCCTTGGACAGCAAGGAGATCAAACCAGTTAATCCTAAAGGAAATCAGCCCTGAATATTCACTGGAAGGACTGATGCTGAAGCTGAAATTCCAATAGTTTGGTCACCTGATGCAAAGAGTCAAATTATTGGAAAAGACCTGGATGCTGGAAATGATTGAGGGCATAAGGAGAAGGGAGCAACAGAGAATGATGTGGCTGGATGGCATCACTAAATCAATGGACACAAGTCTGAGCAAACTCCAGGAGATAGTGAAGGATAGGGAAGCCTGTGGTGTTGCACGGAGTCCATGGGTAGCAAAGAGTCATAAATGGCTTAGGAAATAACAGCAACAAACAAACGTGGGTTTGTGGTATCCTGATGGAAAATTGTACATTTCATGTTGACTAACTCTGAATACTTTTTGTCAAAGGCTGTTTCAGTTGATCTGATTGGGATCAATTCTTGTTGGAATTAATCATTTCATTTTCCAGAAGGAAGTCATAATAGAGGACTCCCTTCCAATTCCACCACAGATACAGTATCAGGTTCTTTGGATGAAGACCAATCTTTGGTGTGGTTGGTGGTGGTTCATTTTGCCTGCCCCATGATTTGTTCCATTTCACATTATTATATGGCATACACTGTTCATCGCCCATCACATTTTGTTTTAAAAATGGAATGCGTTTTTTAGGTTTAAGTAAAGAATTACATGCAGAGAAATGGTCAATATTTTTTTTTTTTTTTTTGGCCTAACTTAGGTGGAACCCAAACATCAAAGCAATGAACATGACCAAGCTGGTGCAAATGACTTTCAATACTTGATTTAAATATTTTGAGTATGCTATTTCCCAAGTGGTATAATGTCGATCATTTTCCATTAACGTCTAGATTTGACAGCTATCAACTTCCGTTGTTCTGCCCAACTGTGGAGCGTCATCGAGTGACAGACAGTATTAAAGGAAATAATTGCAAAGGTAAAATAAAAGGGATAACTACTGACAGAATAGTGTAAAGAATAAGAAGTGTCATTAAGAAATTTTAAGGCAGGAAGAAGTAAGAACCGTGTCTTTTATATTCTTCAGAGCAAATTTTACATCTTCCTGGGGATGACTTATTCTATTATAGAGTGATTATTCATTTTATTAAAATATAGCATACAAGTCTATATGAGCCTTAATTTACACTTGTCATGGTTTTTGAAATTTAAAACAATTTCCAACAAAGTAAGATAGAGAAAAGGTTAGTGAAGACAGAAATATGAGCTAATTCAGCTTGTTTGTTCATAGATGTTAAAATACACTGAGTAAAATTATGTGTACCTCTATGTATATATATATTTTTTCAAAAGCCAGTGGAACTCAAAAGTGAAAGTATTAGTTAGCTGTGTCTGACTCTTGGCTACCTCATGAACTGTAGCCCAACAGCCTCCTCTGTCCATGAAACTATCCAGGCAAAGAATACTGGAGTGAATTGCCGTTCCTTTCTCCAGGGGAGCTTCCTGACTTAGGGATCAAACATGGGTCTCTTGCATTGCAGGCGGATTCTTTACTGTCTGAGTCACCAAGGAAGCCCATAATTCCAAGTAAGTAGCAAAGTAAACAGATTCTCAACACACAGGCGTAGTGTTTCTGGGGAGCTGATATAGTGAGATCTCCACAGACCCTAAAGGAAACACAGAGGTGGGTGAGACATGTGGGTGGAACTACAGTGATCCCCAAGCCCCCAGAACAAGCGCAGTGAAGACTAGAAGCCACATTCTGCCCCAGGGTCGGGGGGAGGGAATCTCCAATGCCAAGTGCAGTTCTGAGAAGAGCGATGTGCTTCATAAACCCTTGTTGGATGAATGATCTGTTCACTATATATAGGCTTTGCTATATACATTGAAATTCAAGATTGTGAGTAAACTTGCTTACACCAATTAATGTTAAAAAGCATATATACAGAATATACGTATTAGTCAATACAATTCACAATCATGTGTTGCTCAGTCGTGTCTGACTCTTCACGATCCCATGGACTATAGCCCACCAGGCTCCTCCATCCATTGGATTCGCCAGGCAAGAATACTAGAGTGGGTTGCCATTGCCTTCTCCAATTCACAGTCATAATTACATAATAATGCAACTAAAACCACTTCCACAATAAAGGTGCAAAAAATAAACC
This sequence comes from Bos mutus, assembly GCF_027580195.1. NCBI lineage: Eukaryota > Metazoa > Chordata > Mammalia > Artiodactyla > Bovidae > Bos > Bos mutus. The sequence goes on along the minus strand of NC_091630.1, from coordinate 3,193,181 downwards.
AGTCCAGAATAATAAAATAATCCTTTGATTACAATCATGATACTGACTACCTACTACGAAGACATTTTCAAGATTTAAATGGTTATCAAACACTTTTTAAGAAAATGATATTTCTAGTTTAAATAAAGTCAAATATAATTTATTATCATTTGACTCTATTTCCACTGACTATATTTATAAAAGATTAACAGGCTATCATGAAACAAAAATAACTCTAATCAGAATAGGGGACTATGAGAAAAATGTACAGCAATTTTGAGATGCCAGTAATGCTAAACTTTTTTATTTTTTTGGAAATGAAAAATGTATTTTCTTTCTGATGTCTTTCCAAAACATGAAGTAAGATATGCATTTCATATCTCTGATTTTCATTTGTGGAATTCATTCTGAAGGGACAAATTACATATTTTATATACAAATATTTACAATGTAAAATGTGTAAGATAGAAAAAGGCTTAAACAAAAACCAAGTAAAATTAGGTAGATGTCTTAACTGAGATGTCAATACTGATCCCTTTTGTTATTTAAATTTTCAAGAAATCCTTCCATATTTTAAGCAGCATTCTGGATTTTATTTCACTAAACCAGAAGAAAGTCCTGGTACAGTTAGCATTGTTTAAAAAAAAGAAAAGGGAGGCAATTTGGTTGCACTAAGAAACAAATGCTGAACTATTGACATGTATATTTTATCAGATTAAATATATATATCCTTTCATTTATATCAGTCAAAATATCACATTGGGTGTTGGATATTTTTACCTGTCTGTCTTAAAATTCAGGACTACCTTTGCAATCATGGTCAAACCAGAGGAATACCAGAAACTTTACTTAAAGTATTTTATCTATAGGCCATACATATATAGAATTACCAGATTTTCCATGACTTCTTTTGACTAAAAATTCTATCCCTAATCTTGCAAAAGTATCACCTGTAAAGGGCGGATACTAAATTTTCAGAAAGTAGTATCTCACTGTTTATTATTAGCAAGACATTTGGCTTCAAGTCCTGTGGGAATGATATTGATTACTCCACCTGTGGTGCAGGCCTATGGAAATGGTTTGGCACTTCTTCTTGGACTCTGAGGTACTTATTTAAACCGGCCCCTCCAAGTGCCTTGGATTGTGGCTCCCCTGATGTCTCAGCCCATTAAGTATCTGCCTGCAGTGCAGAAGACCTGGGTTCGATCCCCGGGTTGGAAGACTCCCTAGAGGAGGGCATGGCAACCCACTCCAGTATTCTTTCCTGGAGAATCCCACGGACAGAGGAGCCTGGTGGGCTACAGCCCACGGGGTCGCAAAGAGGTGACACAGCTGAGTGAGTAACACAACACAACAGCAGCAAGTCCTGGTGCCATGTAAGAAGTGAACACCTTAGTCTTCAAGAAATGTCATGAAAATTAATCAAGTTTGGATTGTTAAGGACATTAAAATATAAAACAAGCCAAGGACGACAGGTAGTATTATTTACTTCAATATTTGAATTTTTTGTGGCAAATAGGAAGGGTTGTATGTAGTTTATCCATTTGAAAGAATCCTCAACATTCAGAAAATGAAGATCATGGCATCTGGTCCCATCATTTCATGGGAAATAGATGGGGAAACAGTGGAAACAGTGTCAGACTTTATTTTTGGGGGCCCCAAAATCACTGCAGATGGTGACTGCAGCCATGAAATTAAAAGACTCTTACTCCTTGGAAGAAAAGTTATCATCAACCTAGACAGCATATTGAAAAGCAGAGACATTACTTTGCCAACAAATGTCCGTCTAGTCAAGGCTATGGTTTTTCCTGTGGTCATGTATGGATGTGAGAGTTGGACTGTGAAGAAAGCTGAGTGCCGAAGAATTGATGTTTTTGAACTGTGGTGTTGGATAAGACTCTTGAGATTCCCTTGGACTGCAAGGAGATCCAACCAGTCCATTCTGAAGGAGATCAGCCCTGGGATTTCTTTGGAAGGAATGCTGCTAAAGCTGAAACTCCAGTATTTTGGCCACCTCATGCGAAGAGTTGACTCACTGAAAAAGACTCTGATGCTGGGAGGGATTGGGGGCAGGAGGAGAAGGGGACTACAGAGGATGAGATGGCTGGATGGCGTCACTGACTCGATGGACATGTGTCTGAGTGAATTTTGGGAGTTGGTGATGGACAGGGAGGCCTGGCGTGCTTCGATTCATGGGGTCACAAAGAGTTGGACATGACTGAGCGACTGAACTGAACTGAATTGAACTGAGCCTTAGTTTCGGAGGAGCCTGTTAGGCTGCAGTCCATGGGGTCGCTGAAGGTTCCACACAACTGAGCTACTTCACTTTCACTTTTCACTTTCATGCATTGGAGAAGGAAATGGCAACCCACTCCAGTGTTCTTGCCTGGAGAATCCCAGGGACGGGGGAACCTAGTGGGCTGCCGTCTATGAGGTCACACAGAGTCGGACAAGACTGAAGCGACTTAGCAACAGCAGCAGCAGCAGTCTTACTTTAATAGCATGAATCAAGTTTTGATTATCTTGTAAATCAGGTGAGAACAGCTTTCAAATGAGGAGTAAGGAGTGACTGTCAGGTTTGGCCGCCTTGTTCTTTTAAAGTCATTTCTTACAACATATTGCAAATCAGGATTTTAGAATGTATTAGATAAACCCTCTGAGGCAAAGGCTTAGTTCCAACAGTTCAAACAGTATAAACAGGGCTACCGTTTCAGTGTGAAAGACATACAGGATCAAGCAATATATTAAACTTTGCTAACAAAAACCTAGTTGGATTAAGTTCTGTAATAAATAACAACACTATACTCAAAATTGATTTTTAAAATATATTTCCACTTAAAGGTGTTCTGACTGTACTTTTTTAGCTGACTTTGCTTCTGTTTCTAAAACAGCACAGCTTTCAAGAATACTTTTAAGGGAAAATTAATGCTTTAACTGTGTATATATTGATGACTCAGCAAAAATATTGCTGAGTTGATGACACCTCCCAAAGCTCAAATCCCAGTATTTAATGAAGTCTTTCCTAATCTCTTGGCAAGAGAAAGGATAACAAGGTTTGTCTACATTAAAAACATATGAAAGTGGAAGAATGTTTTTTATTATGACTTCTTCTCAGATATATTTATTTTTCTTGGTATATACCTCCAGTGTTTTTGAAACGGCTTTAGTGTCAAATTGTAACTATTTATTATTGATAATTCCCTCACCAGTAATACTATACACCTGTGAGAAAATCTTATTTTATCAGTAGACTTATTATATAAAACTATGGTTCATTCTATATTATTATTATAAGAATGAATGTTTACTTCAAATTTCAACTAATATTATGTACAAATTGCTGGATAGTTGAGTGTATGTGCTTAGATATTTTTCAAATCCTTGGCACTTCATGGAACCTGACATATCAGAGATAAAACTGCAATAGTGCTTTGCTTTACTTTGACACTTTTATTTGAATTGTATGTGAATCCTGGTGACTACTTTTAAATGGAATTAGAAAAGCTTCATTTATATCTCACTTAGAAAATGTGATGGCAATCAACTTCTACATCAAACTACTTTACCATTCAACGTGTGGTCTCCATTTGCTTTGAGTGTGCTTTCATTCATTCACTTACTCATTCATTTACTAAGTATGTAGTGAATATCTACTTAAAACAGATAGGGCACATAGGAGCCTGTGGCTAATACTTTCTTGCAGAGAGAATAAAAGACAAGTCAGGTGTTTGTAAAAGAATTTTCAAGTTGAGAAGAAGATGAATGGGTAACTCTGTAAAGGCAAAACAGACATGGAACCATGGGAAGAGCATAAGGAATGTGAAGACTTGGGGGAGAAGACAGTAGAGTGTATGTGGAAGATAATCCAGAATTCAAGAGATAAATTCCATGCTTAGCAGCTGTTGCTGCTAAGTCATTTCAGCAGTGTCCAGTTCGGTGAGACATCCCTGGGATTCTCCAGGCAAGAACACTGCAGTGGGTTGCCATTTCCTTCTCCAATGCATGAAAGTGAAAAGTGAAAGTGAAGTCACTCAGTCGTGTCAGACTCTTAGCGACCCCATGGACTGCAGCCCACCAGGCTCCTCCATTCATGGAATTTTCTAGGCAAGAGTGCTGGAGTGGGTTACCATTGCCCTCTCCATAAGGTTCATACCTTGAGCCTTAATATTGTTTGTTTTTCCTGTTCTCTTACCAGGTTTCCTTGGTGGCTCAGAAGGTAAAGAATCTGCCTGCAATGCAGGAGACCCCAGTTCAATCCCTGGGTTGGGACGATTTCCTGAAGAAGAGAATGACAATCCACTCTAGGATTCTTGCCTAGAGAATCCCCATGGACAGAGGAGCCTGGAGGGCTACAGTCCATGAGGTTGCAAAGAGTCAGACACGACTAAGTGACTAACACTTTCACTTTTTTATCAGTAGCAACTGATTTAGGGCTTTGATATGAGGAATGAAGCTCCAGTATTCTGGTCATCTGATGCAAATAGCAGACTCATTGGAAAAGTCCCTGATGCTGGGAGAGTTTGAGGGCAGAAGGAGAAGAGGGTGTCAGAAGGTGAGATAGCTGGATGGCATCACCAAGGCAATGAACATGAACTTAGGAAAACTCTGGGAGATGGTGAGGGGCAGGGAAGCCTGGCGTGCTGCAGTCCATGGGGTCACAAAGAGCCAGACGTGACCGGGCGACTGAGCAACAACAAGGAGGAATGAAAATGAAAGTGTCAGTCGCTCAGTCCTATCTGACTCTTTGCAACCACATGGACTCTAGTCCGCCAGGCTCCTCTGTCCATGGGATTTCCCAAGCCAAGAATACTGGAGTGGGTAGCCATTCCCTTCTCTAGGGGATCTTCCCAACCCAGGGATCAAACCCAGGTCTCCTGCATTGCAAGCAGTTTCTTTACCATCTGAGCCAACAAGGAATGCTATATTGAAGGGATTGCCATGCCCTCCTCCAGGGACCGGGGAGGGAGGTTCCCAACTCAGTAATTGAACCCAGGTCTCCCACATTGCAGGTGGATTGTTTACCAGCTGAGCCACCAGGGGAGCCTGATATGAGGAACAGAAGATGGAAATTTTATGTTCCTTTTGTCAGGCAAGTGTATGCTCCTCGGTTCTTTGTCTCATCACAACAAAGATTTGGAGTGACGGATGTTAAAGCCCCCTCAGCGTGTCACAGCTCTCGGGTCTTGGACAGATCGTGTTATAGCTCTCAGGTCTCGAATGGACCATGTTATAGCTCTTAGACAAATCAGTGTTACAGCTCAGTGTTACAGCTCTATTTTATTTAGAAGATAGCAGGAAAATATATCTTCGAGGCTTGAGGGCACATTGATCCAAAGACGGAAGAGAAGAACACTCCAGCACGCGGGAGAGCCCTTTGGTTCCTCTATTTATATGTTTTTTTCCTTCCCCCTGGGCTTGCCCTATGCAAATTGGGCTTAGTCAGGAGTGCTATTCTACCTGAAGTCCTCACTCTGGTCCTCCGACATTCCTTTGACCTTCCTCTGTTCTATTTTCGAGGGCTTTTCCCTTTCTTGTCTTTTAGCCACTGCCATTTTGGACTCCTTTTCCCTATTCTACCTACCTAACACTTTCCTCCTCCTGCCCACCCTCCTGTCTCTTCTGTCCCTGCTGCCCACCCCTCTTCTCCTTCTCTTCCCTTTCCTCCTCCTTCTTCTTCAGAAACACATCACTTGCATCCGTATGGAGAATGCAGATGAGTTGAGAGAAAAGTCTGCTGGCAGCTCTCAAAAGGAGTAAAGCAAAGAGATTCTGGGAAGATGGTTTATAGACTACAGGCCTCTTCCTAATCTGTCAGTTTTTTCCTATCTGCATTTCCTGAGCCAGAAACAAGAAGCCTCTAGCTCTGTTTGAGATCTAGCAGAGAGAAATGGTGTGTGGCCTTTAGCACTGCAGTGAAAATGTGGAACTCTGCCTTTTCTGACACCAGAAAGCAGATACTCAGGGATCTGCTCATAAACTGTGAGGCTAGGATACGCTATGGTTTACAGTATTTCAGAAGAAGAATCAGATCATTTGAGAAAAACACACAAAAGTAAGCCAGTGAAGGATATTAAATATTCTGACAAGGGAGAAGAAAACTAGGAAGGGTAATATCATCTTTGAGGCAAAAGAATTATTGATCCAGAAGAATTGTCACTTGCTATTTAAAGGGCAGAGAGAGTGGAAGCAAGAAAGTGTCATGGAATTCAGAAAACAGGACTAGTGTCAGCCTGTAAAAGGAGACCTTTCAATAAAGAGGCAGAGACGACATTGACATTAACAACTGAAAGATGAGGAGTGAAAAGAATTAATATATATTATTTCAATTAATTTGGAAGTAAAGTGAAAACGGTGGGTAAGTTTTTCTTGAAGAGGGCATAGAAGAGAATGATGTTGGGTCTTTATGTGGGGGAGATTAGAACAGGTCACAAGGTCATAAGAGAAAGAAGGTAGTAATATATGACAATGGTATTGAATTGCTTGAATTTGCAAGAAGTAAAGCTCAAAATTCTAACTTTGTAAATTTCCTAAACTTCACTCTTCACTCCCTGATAGAAAATAGATGAAGGTAATAAAGCCTGCATATGCTGTTATTAAGGGAAATTGTGTACTGAAAATAATAACATTCTAAAAATACGTGAGTATTTGTGTGTTTGTGTGAATGTATGTGTGTTTCCCCTGAAAAGTTTTTAAATATAATTTATGGTGACTTCATAATGATCTTGGATATTGTAATGTAAAATATTAGAATACTATCAAATTTCATACATCTTTAATTTAGGGAAGCTTTTTTTTTTTTCAAAGTACAACATGAGCCATCATATTGGAACTATTAATGATTTTCTGTGAAATGCTCTTATTTCTTAAAAGAAATGTTTTATTTTCACTTAGTAAAGGTTCTTCAAATGAGACATATATATGCTTTTTAAAAAATCAGTTCACCTTTCCTCAAAGAGAATGGAAGTAATGTTCAGATTCCACTTTATGGCAGGACGTTTTTCACACACTGGTTGATGATTGACTTCTAACAAATGGTAAGCACAGCTTGAATTGATATTTCCTGACATGAGCTGACTGAAAGCTATTAAAAAAACAGCTGAGTGAATGTTGTCTCCCCATGCCACCTATTTATGTCAAAAAGTGTTTTTATAATAGTTGATGTGCACTGAAAATGTAAACTTAATGCTTGTGTTCTTTCACAAAGTGAAGTCTGTTAAACTGCTTCAGTAATCACAATCTTCATCAACTTTATATGAGTTTAAAATATGATAAACTCTTCATTTGTAACTGAGCTTTTACTTGTGATTGATGTGTTTGCTATTCAACTTAATGAAATCTTACCTATACTGAAAGGGGGAAAAAAAAAAGTTAACAGCATTATCCTCAATTCTCTAGCTTCCTATAATGCTCCAAATTATATCATTGAAAAATTAAGGACTTTCTCTTTCCTCTGAAGAGTTCCCTCGATGGAAGTTAGACTTTTTTTTTTCATCAATAAAAAGTGATTAATTGATGGGGTGTGTTTGGGGAAAGCAAGCAAAACATAATATATTTCATTTATTTTATCTAGTTTTTTTTTATTTAAAAATAGTTTTACAAATAAATTATGAAGGTTGTATGCACTAACAACCAGGGTACTGTGTGTCGACTTTTTCTTCTCCCCCCTCAGTGACCCCAGATCCAGGGTGACTGTGGCAAATGGGCAAGGCAAGCAGAAGTGTATTTATAGCTCTGACCCTCCCATCTGGAGCTATTCCTGCTCCTGGCTTTCTGAATTCCTCTTTAAGCAACCATCTTGTGGAGGAGATCAGACAATAGCTCACTTAAATTGCTATAGGGTGTACTGCCTAACACACACTTTAATGGGAGTTAGTGCTATAAGAAGTCCTCATCAGGACTCAAAAGTTTCTCCTTTTTTTCATATGAAGCTTGTAGGTACAAATTCACATTTTAGATAATTTTTCAGAAATAAGTTTTTCTTTCATTATCTCATTCCCTCTGCGCACTGCAGGCTCTACTGCCATTTCCTCTCAGGTCTTCTTACAATGTGGAGCTTTCTCATTCTTTATTGAAGTGCAGAACATCAAAAACTGGAGAACGGGAAAAAAGAAAGTTTGAGGTGAGAGAGACAAAGAAGGAGAGAAAATCTTCTAAACTTTTTGAAGTTCTAAAGATTTGTGTGTTTGCCTGACTCTTTGCGACCCCACGGATGTAGCCCGCCAGGCTCCTCTGTCCGTGGGATTTCCCAGGCAAGAATACTGGAGTGGGGTGCCATTACCTCCTCCAGGGAATCTTCCTGACCCAGGGGTTGAACCCTCATCTCCATCTCCTGCAGTGCAAGCAGATTCTTTACCGCTGGGAAGCCCCTCAAGACTGAGAGATGGGTTATATTCTTTTACCAGGATCGTAAAGAGATGGCCAGTGGTATGGAGAGGTTGACCAGTGTTATCAGGCTGCAGTGGGCATGTTTCATTTCTGGTGGCCCTGGTCAGGTCTGATCTTGTAGTTATCTCTGTAGAGTGAGAAAAACCATGTAATCTTGAATAAACAACAATGAAGGAGCTCCACATTGTAAGAAGATATGAGAAGAATAATATTATGACTCATAATCCCTCGGTTTAACCATCTGATGGAGAGAATAATTGTTTAATCCTGTAGTTTGACTGGTGTTAACCTTTTTAAAACAATTTATTTGGTTAATTCTGGGAATTTTATATGTTTTTTAAAAAGTACATAATCTCTTAATCACCAGCAATATCCTTTATTTTTTCTAGGAAGATTTTAACCTAGAAATTGATGCTATATTTTTACATCTTGTTTGTTTTTGTATGTTGTGCCTTTTTATTCTTTTTTGGTTGTCTCTGGAAACTCCTCACTGATATGTTCTTTTGATATTTATACTAATATCTACTCAAGTTTTGGTACTATTTTTTTTAAAGCTTTCAATATTATACTTTATTTTTAAAAGATAACTGTAAAATTGGGTGATAGAACTACAGCCAATTCAGAGCAGTGTTTATTCTGGGACTAGTTTAGCTCTACTAAAAAGGTTCCCTTCTGAGAAATATATTCAATGTCCCCTCTATCACAAGTTTTCTCCACTTTGCTTGATGAAAACACTGATTATTCGCATCATCTGTGAACTTTAGGGGTTATTTGAACAAATGCTTTCCAAAGGTCTTTCTCTTTTTCAAGCATGCAGAGATCACTTATCAGCTAAATTCTTTAGAGTATCTGTCTGTAGATATTTGAATCTTTTGCTGTCTGTGTATCTCTCTCCTCACTATTAATTTGCTCCACAAATTCTTAGTTACTTCACCTTCTCTGGGGCTTCCTGGTGAGTCAGAAGATAAAGAGTCTGCTTGCAATGCAGGAAATCGGATTTGATCCCTGAGTTGGGAAGATCCCCTGGAGAAGAGAATGGCAACCCACTCCAGTATTCTTGCCTGGAGAATCTTGTGGACAAAGGAGCCTGGCAGGCTAATGTGCTTGAGGTTGCAAAAAGTCAGACACAACTGAGCAACTAACACTTTCACTCTTCTCAGCTTCTTTGAATGAATATATCTGTCTCATCAACCAATTGAGACTACCAAGCTACTTGGTTTCATCTTCCTGGTACAGTTGCCTTGAAGTTGCTTTCAGGGATTAAGCTGGAGCAGTTGTCTGGCTTCTCTCAAGGACCCTTTCTTTCAACTTCAAAGTTCTCCATCGCTTCTTAGCCAGTGTCTGAGACTATATAACATATACTTCATACACACATTGTTTTCTGTTTGCAACGGTAGCACAGTTCATCTAGTAGTTAGTCACTAACAGAAGTCTAATGGAGGATTTGGAAGAAAGTGAGTAGGGAGGTCAATTTTTTGGAAGTAACTGATCACTTCTCACCTTTAGTCATGAAATTTTCATGTTAATAAAATCTTGTGCTGATGTGATATTGTTCTAAACCTCATCAGCACTTTAGATATAGGATATTACATACATCTAATTTCTGTAATAAAAAATCGATAACTAAAGATTATTTAAGCAATGCAGAAAAAAAGAAGCAGTTCTTTAGGAATCATAAGGTGGTATTTTGATAAAGAAAAATATCTATTTTTCTTCCAAGGCATTGAAAGGGAAAAGCATAGGAAACTAAAATCACCTTTTCCAATCTATCTCTTCCCTCCGGGATGTATTCATTCATCTAACACCATTCTAGGCGAATCTTCTCAGATTTCTTCACAGTATTCTCTCTTCATATCCATAAATACTCTTTATCAACAATTTTTCTAGGATTAATTTTGGGGAGGAAGATGGTGGCATTTCCTAGTTTACGATTTGGCATGAAATTAATGTATTTTCTTTTAATTTCAAACTGCATGTAATGTCTTTCCCCCAGAAAGTTTTCAAAGTCTGAAGGTTTATGGCCTCTTAAAATTTATATGTTAAAATCCTAAAACCAAAATGTGCTGGCATTAGCAGCTGGATTCTTTGGGAGATTTTAGATCTTGAGGTGGAATCTTAAGAATGACGTTCTCATCTTGGATTTCCAGTCTTTAGAACTGTAAGCAACACATCTTTGTTTTATACAAGCTACCGAGTCTGTATTTTTTTTTTTTTATGTCAACCTGAATGGACAAAGACAAACTTTAATATTAGGTTTTAACACCATCCATTATCTGCCACTATAGATTCCTCTAAATCTGCTAAGGTATTTTAACTTTATTTCCATAATAGTTTGCAACCAAGAAAAAACTGTTGCTAGGTCTTCAATAAAATGGCCTTTTATGCAGAATGTGGCTTTCACAGAAGATGAGGTGAGATGCGTCTAGACAGGAGATGCACTGCAGATGCATGAACATATGGACTTTAAGAATATAATCTGCTTCAGGCCATGAGGGTTCAGGCGGTAAAGAATCTGCCTGCAATGCTGGGGACCTTCTTCAACCCCTGGGCCAGGAAGATCCCCTGGAGAAGGGAATGGCAACCCACTCCAGTGTTCTTGCCTGGAGAATCCCATGGACAGAGGAGCTTGGTGGGCTGCAGCCCATAGTGCCACAAAGAGTGAACACGACTGAGGGAGTAACATTTGCATGCGCAGAGTAGTCTTGCAGGCATTGTTTGAGGGAGAATGACCAATTAGACTCACATTTTAGGTAGGTGTTTCTGGAGAGCAGAATAAAGCGAAGAGATCTGTTAAGTTGGTGAGTGGTAAGCCAGGGAGTCAATGCAAAGAGAGATGAGGGAATGGGTATAATTTCTGAAGAATTTTTGGAAATTCATCAAAATTATTCAATGATCAAATATGGAAACATCAGGTAGAGTGAAGAACAAAGAATAGTTTCTGTGTTTCTTGTTTGGATATTAGGATTGATAAAGGTGCTATCATGTGAAATGAAAAGTACAAAAAAATTACCTTTTCATCAGGAAGTAGTACTTATTTTTGTTTGTTTAGTTTAAGCGTCTGTGGGACACACAGATAGAATCTAAAGTTTGTGGTTGCAGGTGGAAAGGAAGTTAGGATATATTTTTTAGTTGAGTTATGATGTTCTTGTTATTTTACCCGATCTTACTCTCTTAAATTCAGTGTCCAATTTTTAAAGGTTATAAATAGACAAGAGATGATTTAATTCTGTATTGAACAACTCAATACCAATGGTCTGTATTTCTATAATGAAACAACAATGCAAGTCCAGGATGAAGCCAGATTCGGTTTAACTTTCTTCCACTGTTTAAGCATGGGAGCATGGAGATTTTACTTTTTGGATCCTTAATTGTATGGTATGAAGGAAACTTCTGCTTTTCTGAGCATAAAGGGACTCTGCAGTCTTAGAAAAAAAGAAAATGTAGGTCACTAAACAACCTAAACATAAGTCATTAAACAACCTTACTCACCCCAAAGTTCCCGTCTATTCATCTGGCAGTCCTTTTAATGCTATTCTCAGGAGAGGAAACTTACAAATTTGTGAGCCTTTGATTCAACTCCTTGACATGTAAAATGGACCAAAAAGCTGACAGAAAAAGAAATTAAAAACCTGGGTAGCTACACATTGAATAAGAGCTCAGGTGATTGGGAGACAGCGTGCCAGGAAAACAATGGTGTTTACTACATATAGACGTTAAAGTGATTCCACGGGTGAGCAATATTACTGAAAGATGAGCAAAGCACACTTCGTTTTTTCTTTTTTTTTAAATTGTTTTATTTATTTTTAATTGGAGGATAATTGTTTACAGTGTTGGTTTCTGCCACACAACAGTGTGAATCCATCATTATTACACATACGTCCCCTCCCTTTTGAGCGTCCCTCTGACCACCCCCTAAAACCCAGCAATTTATTATTTTTTAAATTATTTATTTATTATTATTATTATTTTTTTTACTTTACCATATTGTATTGGTTTTGCCATACATCAACATGCATCTGCCACAGGTGTACATGTGTTCCCCATCCTGAACCTCCCACCCACCTCCATCCCCATATCATCCCTCTGGGTCATCCCAGTGCACCAGCCCCAAGCTTCCTGTATCCTGCATCGAACCTGGACTGGTGATTCATTTCTTATATGATATTATAAATGTTTTAATGCCATTCTCCCAAATCATCCCCCCCCCACCCTCCCACAGAGTCCAAAAGACTGTTCTGTACATCTGTGTCTCTTTTGCTGTCTCGCATACAGGGTTGTCGTTACCATCTTTCTAAATTCCATATATATGCGTTACTATACTGTATTGGTGTTTTTCTTTCTGGCTTACTTCACTCTGTATAATAGGCTCCAGTTTCATCCACCTCATTAGAACTGATTCAAATGTATTCTTTTTAATGGTTGAGTAATACTTCATTGTATATATGTACCACAGCTTTCTTATCCATTCATCTGCTGATGGGCATCTAGGTTGCTTCCATGTCCTGGCTATTATAAACAATCTTGCAATGAACATTGGGGTACACGTGTCTCTTTCAATTCTGGTTTCCTCGGTGTGTTTGCCCAGCAGTGGGATTGCTGGGTTGTATGGCAGTTCTATTTCCAGTTTTTTAAGGAATCTCCACACTGGTCTCCATAGTGGCTGTACTAGTTTTTCTTACTGCCTAATAAAAGCTGATGGTACATAACTTAGCTGAAAAGATATAGTGCTCTATTAAGAATATTTCCTAACGTCCTGTCTCTTTAACTTTAGTCCTGACATGGCATACACTTTACAGCAGACCTTATTATGACTTTTCTGACATTGTGACATTACATCTTGCTTCCAGCTGTGTTGAATATTCCAAAGGAATATTTTTGGAGATAAGATACAATTAGTGGTGCCAGAAACTCTCTCTACATGTAGGCAGCACAGATTATAGCTGGAGAAAGGTGGGCCAATAATAGTTTAGTTGTATCATCATCTAGGCCTCAGGGATATCTACAAAACTGAGAACCTCACCCACAACTTAGTTTTAGAGGGCTTTGTTAGCTGTAATAACTGAATTTAAATTGGCCGGGATAAAATATAGATAAGAAGTATTCTTAGCTTCATGCTTAAGCTCTTTTGATCACAGAATATCAGGGTTAATGCTGACATGTTTTGAAACTCAGAAAAATTTCTGGGAAAAATACTGAATTTGCATTGTGTTCTGAGGGCAAATGCTACATGACCAGACTAATAAAGCCAGACAACCAGTATTCTTGCATACACAGAGTAAAAAAAGTTTTTGCTTATCCTTACCACTGAATTAGCCTTCCAATGAAAGACAATGTATTTCTTAGTCTAACATAGAGAATTATTCTAAAATAGAGTAAATATATTTAAACTGCTTATTGTTCACTTCTATTCTTTTAAACTCCCTTAAAAGCTGCAGAAAAACCACAGATGTATTAATTCAGAAAAATTTATATAGTGTTTGAAATGTCAAAGTGTATTAGGATAGAGTTATTAGAACAGAACACAAAAACTACTTTGATCCTACATCCTACTTTCTCAGAAAAGAATGCAGGGGGCAGGAAGCATGAACAGGACAAAGTGGAGGGATTACTAGAAAGTGAATTTAACTGTCACTCCACCAGCTAGTAGCTTCTTGTGCTAAGCAACACGACTGTTCATAGGGTTGCTGTGAAAACCACCCAGACCATGAAAGTCCTTTTAAGTAACAACAAAATAAAAATATTTAACGACTACTACCAAGCATTTTTCCAAGTGGCAAAGGAAGTGCAAATTTCCATTATTCCATAACTTTTAATGTTATTTTTTGCTTTTTACTCTGTATCAGTCTCAGCTCAATTGCTCACTTATTTCTGACTCTTTGCAATCCCATGGACTGCAGCACGCCAGGCTTCCTTGTCCATCACCATCTCCTGGAACTTGGTCAAATTCATGTCCATTGAGTGGGTGATGCCTTCCAACCTTCTCATCCTCTGTCATCCCCTTCTGATCCTGCCTTCAATCTTTCCTAGCAATAGGGTCGTTTCCAGAGTCAGTTCTTCGCATCAGGTGACCAAAGTTTTGGAGTTTCAGCATCAGTCTTTCTAATGAATATTCAGGGCTGATCTCCTTTAGGATGGACTGGTTGGATCTTCTTGCAGTCCAAGGGACTCTCAAGAGGCTTCTCCAACACCACAGTTCAAAAGCATCAATTCTTTGGCACTCAGCTTTCTTTATGGTCCAACTCTCATATCCATACATGACTATTGGGAAAAAAAAACAAAAAAACATAGCTTTATCTAGACAGAACTTTGTTGGCAAAGTAATGTCTCTGTTTTTAATACAGTTTTAATATGATTTTATAACCCTATTAATAAATCTTATGGGTTGCAGCAAAAACAGTTTTAAAAGGGAAGATTATACCAATAAAATCTTACCTCAAGAAACAATAAAAATCTCAAATAAACAGCCTAACCTTAAACCTAAAGAAATTAGAGAAAGAAGAACAAACCAAACTTAAAGTTAGTAAGAGGAAATAAATTATAAAAGTCAGAGCAGAAGTAAATAAAATAGAAACAAAGAAAACAGTAGCAAAGACTGATGAAGCTAAAGGATGGTTCTTTGAAAAGATAAACAAAATCAATAGACCTATAGCCAGACTCATCAAGCAAAAAAGGGAGAGGACTCAAATCAACAAATTAGAAATGAAAAAGAAGTTGCACCTGACATCACAGAAATACAAAGGATCATAAGAGATTACTACAATCAAATGTATGCCAATAAAATGGACAACCTGGAAGAAAGGGACAAATTCTTAGAAAGGAACAATTTATGAGGACTGAACCCAGAGGAAACAGAAAATATGAACAGACCAAACACATGCACTGAAATTGAAAGCATGAATAGTAAATCCAAACAAAAGTCCAGGGCCTGACAGCTTCACAGGCAAATTCTATCAAACATTTAAAGAAGAGTTAACACCTATCTTTCTGAGAATCTTTTAAACATTGCAGAGGAAGGAATACTTTCATATTCATTCTATGAGGCAACCATCACTCTGATACTAAGGCCAGACAAAGATACACAAAAAAAGAAAATTGTAGGCTAATATCACTGATGAATGTCACTGATAAATAAAGATGCAAAAGTCATCAACAAAATGCTAGCAATCTGAATCCAATAATGCATTAAAAGGATCACACACCATGAGCAAGTGCAATTTATCTCAGGACTGCAAGGATCTCTCAATATCCACAAATCAATTAGTGTAATACACCATACCAACAAACTGAAGAATAAAAACCATATGATCATCTCAATAGATGGGGAAAAAAGCTTTTGAGAAAATTCAGCACCCATTTATGATAAAAACTCCAGAAAGTGGGCACAGAGGGAATGTATTGGAATATAATAAAAGCCATGTATGATGAACTTACAGCTAACATCATATTCAGTGGTGAAAGCTAAAAGTATCTCCTCTAAGATGAGGTAGAAGACAAGGATGTCCCATCACACCACTTTTATTCAACATAATTTTGGAAGTCCAAGCTGCAGCAATCAGAAGAAAAATAAAGGGAATCCAAATTTGAAAAGAAGTTAAGCTGTCACTGTTTATGGATGACATGATACCATACATAGAAGACCCTAAAAATACTACCAGAAATCTACTGCTGCTATTATGTTAGTTGCTAAGTTGTGTCCAACTCTTTTGTGACCCCATGGACTATAACCCACCATGGAATTTCCCAAGCAAGAATATGGAATGGGTTGCCATTTTCTTCACCAGGGAATCTTCCCCATCCAGGGATCAAACCCTTGTTTCCTGTACTGCAGTCAGATTCTTTATTGCTGATCCACTGGGGAAGCAGAAATCTACTAGAGCTCATTAATGAGTTTGGTATATATGCAGGTTACAAAATTAACACACAGAAATCTGTTGCATTTCAATAAATTAACAACAAAAGAGCAGAAAGAGAATTCAAGAAACAATCCCATTTACCATCAAAAAGAATAAAATATCTAGGAATAAACTACCTAAGGAGACAAAATACCTGTACTCCAAAAACTATTATATGCTGATTAAAGAAATCAAAGACCACGCTAACAGATGAAAAGGTATGCCGTGTCTGTGGATGGAAGAGTCAATATTGTCAAAATGACTACACTACTCAAGATAGTCTACACATTCAATGCAATCCCTGTCGAATAACCAATGGCATTTTCCACACTTCACAGAACTAGAATAACAACAACGAAAACAATCCTAATATTTGTATGCAGAAACAAAAGACATCAAACAGTGAAAGCAATCTGGAGAAAGAAAAATGAGGTTGGAGGAAGCAAGCTTCCTGACTTCAGACTCCACTACAAAGCTCCAGTAATCAAGACAGCTTGGCACTAGCGCAAAAACAGATATATAGATGTATAAAGCAAGATACGAAGCCCAGAGACAAACCCGTGCACATATGGACACCTTATTTTTCAAAGAAAAGGCAAGAGTATACGATGGAGAACAGACAGTCACTTCAATAAGTGGCCCTGGGGAAACTGGACAGCTATGTGCTAAAACGTGAAATTAGAACACTTCCTAACAACACACACAGAAACAAACTCAAAATGGATTAAGTACCTGAATTTAAAACTAGAAACTATAAAACTCTTAGAGGAAAATATATGCAGAACACTTTTGACATATATCAGAGCAAGATCTTCTTCGACCCACTTCCTAGAGTAATGGAAACAAAAATAAACAAATGGGACCTAATTAAACTTAAAAGCTTTTTCACAGTATGTAAATGATAAATAAAATGAGAAGACAACCCACAGAGTGGGAGTGGGAGAACATATTTTTAAATGTTGTGACTGACAAGCTCTCCAAAATCTACAAATAGCCTGTGAAAAAAGTGTCTCCAAGCAACTCATGAAGCTAAACATCATCATCAAAAAAATAAAATAAATAAATCAAATAAAAAATGATGGAAGGTTGAAATAGACATTTTAAAGAAGACAGGAAGATAGCCAGAACACGCATGAAAAGATGGTCAACATTGCTAATTAACAGAGAAATGCAGATAAAAACTACAAAGATATATCTACTCAAGCTAGTCAAAATGGCTATCATAAAAAAATCCACAAACAATAAATGCTGGAGAAGGTGTGGAGATAAAGGAGTCCTTCTGCACTGTTGAAGGGAATGTAAATTGGTACAGCTGCTATGGAGAATATGGAGGCTCATTAAAAAAAATTAATTGGTGGAAAAATGCTTTACATTTTTCTTTGCAAAATGTTGGTGTCTGCTGTACAACAGTGTGAATCAGTCGTAATTATATATATTTCCCCTCCCTCATGAGCCTCCCTCCTCTGCCATCCGACCCCCTAGGTCATCTCAGTGTGCCAGACTGGGATTCCTGTGCTTGTATCGCAGCTTCCCACTAATTATCTGTTTCACACATGACAGTGTATATACGTCAGTGCTGCTTTCTCAGTGTGTCCCACTCTCACCTTCTCCGGCTGTGTCTGCATTCCCGTTCTCTACTGGGTCCGTCAGAAACATTTTTTCTAGATTCCATACGTATGCATTAATCTGCAATACTTGTTTTTCTCCTTCTGACTTACTCCACTCTATAAGAGGCATCCACCACACTAAAACTGACTCAGATTCATTATTAAGGCTGAGTAATATTCCATTGTGTATATGGACTGCATCATCTTTACCCATTCATCTATCAGTGGACACCTGGGTTGCTTCCATGTCCTGGCTTTTGTAAATATATCTGCAGTGAACATTGGGGTCCATGTGTCTTTTAGAGTTGTGGTTTTATCAGGGTATTTACCCAGTAGTGGGATTTTGAGTTGTAATGTACTCCTTGGCAATTTATTCCTAGGAAATGCCATGAATGTGGTGTTTTGATAGACTTAAGAAATAATATTTTATTTTAGTATTAGTCTTTCTATCTTTCTTTATCCTCAGAGTTTAATAAGGATCTTGCCATGGTGAGTAACCAGTAAACGTGGTCAAATAAAATTAGAACTTGATGTACTGGTTTTTCCCATTTCTACCATAAGGGAAAAACATAAGATGATAAGGTAGACCAAGAAGGCAATATTTATTTGAACATCTACTAAGTTGTAAGCATACCGTATACATCATTGCATTCAACCTGCATCACAAACACTGAGTTGGTTGTTTTGAACTTCATGTTACATCATGAGTCATTTGCTTAACTTTTCACATTTGGCTATTGGAAGAATCAGGATATGGTTCCAAGTCTAGTTTTCCAACTTGCCTACACAAATTTGTAGGAGGTAAAGGGTTCCTTTGCCTTCCTGACATGCTTCCCTCCCCATGCAGTGGCTGATGGAAGTGTCAAAACTTCTATTCTTCTAGGTAACTGACATTTTAAGGAAACTGAAAGGACAGGATCTTGGTGAACACATAACGGTCCTCCCTATATTATAGCTATTTCTTACTTTTGCTAACAAGGAGGATTTTCATTTGTAGATATATCCAAGTCAACTTTCCAACTTGAAGTTCAGAAAATCATACTTCTCTTTCAGAGTTGCATCTGCTGCCTCTCTTAGCTTTGCTTTGCTAATAAGGAATCACTTACCACAGGAATCACACTTCACACAATCACCTAAAATGATTTTTTTTTCCTCCAGTTCAGCAAAGATAAGTCAAAGGATAAAAGATTTTGGCTATATTTTCTGAAAGAATTTCCACAATTATCCTACTCATGTTTAGAAAGGTTTCCTTTTTTCCTTCTTACTCAGGAGTTGAATTTCAAAAAATATTCAGAATTTCTAGTTAGGAAAGCAAAGTCTATGCAGATGTAAAAAATCTATGGATTTTTGGCATATTTCCTTTTGGGATGTAACATGTAAACTGTCCCCCAGAATTGTGTGATTTCTGCTCTTTTGTGATAAACAGGTTATTTGCTAAAAAGAAAAGGACAAAAATCCCTAAAGATTGACCTTGGTTTGGAAAGTATTTTGTGTATAAAAAATATTGCAGTACACCATGTAATTTTATGGAAATTTGACACCAGACCTTATTTAATTTATTCACTAAGTTATGATAACTCTAGGCTTTCTAGTCTGATTTACGCTGGAGGAACTGTGGGAAAAGAGGACATTATTTTGTGGTCATGCTCAGTAATTGCTACATGCTGTAAAGACTGCAGTATGGCAAATGGAAATAATTACAAAGTTATCTGTACAATATGACATGCTTTCTATTCTCCTGGGATGGCACACTGGACAAGAAATCCTAAAATTTCACTTAAGCTGATATTATCCCTCCAATTAATTGTGAAATATAGGATCACCAGATAAGAGACTATCAAAAGTGCAGTGAAGTAACTATGCCCTAGATTTGTGAAGCGTATGATGGATGAGAAAAGACTCACCTTGGCTGATCCAAGAAAGTGCAAGAGCTATTAGGATATATGGGAACCTGTCACTCTTCATCTTATAATAACTCATAGTAATAAATGTGTCTCTGGAGAAACTTCAAAAAAAACAGCAAAATTACCAGACACAGAATTACCACTCAAGTCTAGAAGAGAAAAGGTTTGAAAAAAATAAGTGTTCTGAAGATTTTGTCTTTTGATGTCTTTTCAGAAAGTGTTCTTTGCATGTGTTTGTCATTACCTGTGTCCCTGGTGGCTCAGGGGGTAAAGAACCCGCCTGCAATGCACGAGTCCTAGGTTTAATCCCTGGGTTGGAAGATTCCCTGGAGAAGGGCATGGCAACCCACTCCAGTATTCTTGCCTGAAGAACTTCATGGACAGAGGAGCCTGGCGAGGTGTAATCCATGATTTCAGAGTCAGACATGACTGAGCAACTAACTTTCACTTTCATATCTGCATCACTGATTACTTAACTGATAAAAATATTTATTCTCCAAATTGTTATTGTTTCATTGTTTCCTTTATAGTTCAAAATATAATACACAGATTTGTCTATTCTTAAAGTTTATGTATAATGCAAATATCTAAATTTAAATATATATTTTCCTGAAGTTAAACTAAATCCAATAGTAAAACAGATATTTAAGAGCAGTTTAGGAAAAAATTCCCAAAGAAGTAGACATGAGTAATAGATTAGTAGACACTAGTAAGAGATTGCACATATATATATATGTGCAATTATATATAATATAATACATATAATATGTGCATATAATATATAGGAAAGCATATATCTATATTATAATGTAGATATGTATACAATATATAGGAAAGTAGTTTATACTGTCCATATAATTTTTCTGCTCCAGTGTTCACTTACGGCATTTAGTATAAAATTGATAATTGTTACCAAGACCTCAATGCCTGCTTCGCATTATCCGACCTGCCTGCATCTCAATTGCATCTTTTTCTTCTCCTCTCTTCCCATGGTTCCTTCAATGACCTCCTTTCAGTTAGCTGAAAATGCCAGTATGCTTCTTTCCACAGTGTTTTTGGTCTTGTTTTCTCTGCTTGGAAGTCTTTGCTCCCAGATTTTGTATTATGTGTCCTTCTCGTCATTCAATTGTTAGCTCATTTATTACCTACTAAGACACCATGGCATCATTTTTTTTAAAAAGAACTACCATTATATATTATTACAATATGAATCAATATTTTAAATCTTCCCTTTTGTTTTTGGATAAACAATTTTAATCTTGCATACACAAATATATTAAATGCTTACATCAGTCAATTTATATCAATAATCATTGATGGATACTAGATGTATATGTGTCAGCTTGATAAGATACAGGATAAATATTAATATGTAGAGACAATCTCTCCCTTCAGAAAATTAATTATTAGTATCAAAGAAAAAATAGCAACTTCACCAAGAAAATATATGGCAGACACCATTTTAGCCAATTGATTAACTGCAAATCATCAGAAATAGAATCAATTGGCATCATGATCCTTATTATCTGACACACTGATAAGGGTCAAATACCATTTTGATGTTGATTAAGCTAGAAATACATAACCTGACTATAATAATGAAGAAAGACCAGACATATCTAAATTGAGGGCCATCTCACCAAACCCCTGTTCTCTAGGCTCTTAAAACTGTAAACTCTTGAAATACAAAGATGTAAGAACTATTTCAGAGTAAATTAGATTTAATTAAAAAATAATAGCTTTCCAAAGGAAATGCAGATACAGGATACCTGACCAATTTTTGCCATTGGTGGGCTACCCTGAAGAACAAGTCCTACTAGTCCAATAAAGGAGGGTAAAGCATTTAAAAAAATATTTCCAATGAAAAGACCTGACATGTATTTCCTGGATGCTTTTGCTTTTCTCACTGGCTTTAATAACTGTCCAAATGTTATTGAGCTACAAGCAGAACATATATTGAAAATTATGGAGACCTCATGTTTTCTTGTATGAACAAGATTTTCCCTCATGGAACTTAGAATATACTTTATTTAGCTATCTCATCAATGCTTACACAAAATAGTGTAATTAATTGTACACTATTTTTATCTTTGGAAGACAGTAAAGACTAAGCATTTCCAAAATCATATTTAAAGAATGGATACATTAATGGAGATAATCAATGCATAGCTTCCATCTTTAAACTGTATTAAAATGCAAAACTATAAACTATGTCCATCACTCTTAATGTTCTATAAACCTGTATATCTCAATGTGATTTTTCAATCATACACAATGGAATAGAGGGCAAGACTTTTGTCAAAAAATTTCAGTAAAACATTAATTGAGTTATACTTTAAGAATTCTATCAGTGGAAACAAAGTGCATTTAATTTGAATTTTTTCTTCTTTGATTGGTTTTTCATGAGAATTAATATCTATGACTTGCCTTCTATACTAATCTATACTGAACTCCTTCATTTACTCTATATTTATTGAGGACATATTTTACATTTAGTGTTTTCTGAACAAAAGAGGTATGAACCCTGTCTCTCACTGCAGCCTGGTAGTAACTCCACATTATAGTGTGACTTACAGTGTGGAACTTCATTAGATGGACCTTATCAGAGCTCAGGAAGATATACTATAGAAATTATTCACTTTCCTTTTTGTGTTCTTTCTTGTCTTTCATTTAATCCATACGTATTAAGGCATACAGTCAGCAAAAACAAGACCAGGAGCTGACTGTGGCTCAGACCATGAACTCCTTATTGCCAAATTCAGACTTAAATTGAAGAAAGTAGGGAAAACCACTAGACTATTCAGGTATGACCTAAATCAAATCCCTTACGATTATACAGTGGCAGTGAGAAATAGACTTAAGGGCCTAGATCTGATAGATAGGGTGCCTGATGAGCTATGGAATAAGGTTTGTGACATTGTACAGGAGACAGGAATCAAGACCATCCCCTGGGAAAAGAAATGCAAAAAAGCAAAATGGCTGTCTGGGGAGGCATTACAAATAGCTGTGAAAAGA
Source organism: Bos mutus (assembly GCF_027580195.1). Classification (NCBI taxonomy): domain Eukaryota; kingdom Metazoa; phylum Chordata; class Mammalia; order Artiodactyla; family Bovidae; genus Bos; species Bos mutus. The sequence goes on along the minus strand of NC_091630.1, from coordinate 3,170,399 downwards.
AGAGAAGCAAAAAGCAAAGGAGAAAAGGAAAGATATAAACATCTGAATGCAGAGTTCCAAAGAATAGCAAGAAGAGATAAGAAAGCCTTCTTCAGCAATCAACGCAAAGAAATAGAGGAAAACAACAGAATGGGAAAGACTAGAGATCTCTTCAAGAAAATCTGAGATACCAAAGGAACATTTCATGCAAAGATGGGCTTGATAAAGGACAGAAATGGTATGGACCTAACAGAAGCTAAAGATATTAAGAAGAGATGGCAAAAATACACAGAAGAACTGTACAAAAAAGATCTTCATGACCCAGATAATCATGATGGTGTGATCACTGACCTAGAGCCAGACATCCTGGAATGTGAAGTCAAGTGGGCCTTAGAAAGCATCACTACAAACAAAGCTAGTGGAGGTGATGGAATTCCAGTTGAGCTATTCCAAATCCTGAAAGATGATGCTGTGAAAGTGCTGCACTCAATATGACAGCAAATTTGGAAAACTCAGCAGTGGCCACAGGCCTGGAAAAGGTCAGTTTTCATTCCAATCCCAAAGAAAGGCAATGCCAAAGAATGCTCAAACTACTGCACAATTGCATTCATCTCACACACTATTAAAGTAATGCTTAAAATTCTCCAAGCCAGGCTTCAGCAATATGTGAACCATGAACTTCCTGATGTTCAAGCTGGTTTTAGAAAAGGCAGAAGAACCAGAGATCAAATTGCCAACATCTGCTGGCTCATGGAAAAAACAAGAGAGTTCCAGAAAAACATCTATTTCTGCTTTATTGACTATGCCAAAGCCTTTGACTGTGTGGATCACAATAAACTGGAAAATTCTGAAAGAGGTGGGAATACCAGACCACCTGATCTGCCTTTTGAGAAATTTGTATGCAGGTCAGGAAGCAATAGTTAGAACTGGACATGGAACAACAGACTGGTTCCAAATAGGAAAAGGAGTACGTCAAGGCTGTATATTGTCACCCTGTTTATTTAACTTATATGCAGAGTACATCATGAGAAACTCTGGACTGGAAGAAGCACAAGCTGGAATCAAGATTGCCAGGAGAAATATCAATAACCTCATATATGTAGATGACACCACCATTATGGCAGAAAGTGAAGAGGAACTAAAGAGCCTCTTGATGAAGGTGAAAGCGGAGAGTGAAAAAGTTGGCTTAAAGCTCAACATTCAGAAAACGAAGATCATGGCATCTGTTCCCATCACTTTACAGGAAATAGATGGGGAAATAGTGGAAACAGTGTCAGACTTTATTTTTCTGGGCTCCAAAATCACTGCAGATGGTGACTGCAGCCATGAAATTAAAAGACACTTACTCCTTGGAAGGAAAGTTATGACCAACCTAGATAGCATATTCAAAAGCAGAGACATTACTTTGCCAAAAAAGGTCTGTCTAGTCAAGGCTATGGTTTTTCCTGTGGTCATGTATGGATATTAGAGTTGGACTGTGAAGAAGGCTGAGTGCCGAAGAATTGATGCTTTTGAACTGTGGTGTTGGAGAAGACTCTTGAGAGTCCCTTGGACTGCAAGGAGATCCAAGCAGTCCATTCTGAAGGAGATCAGCCCTGGGATTTCTTTGGAAGGAATGATGCTAAAGCTGAAACTCCGGTACTTTGGCCACCTCCTCTAAAGAGTTGACTCATTGGCAAAGACTGATGCTGGGAGGGATTGGGGGCAAGAAGAGAAGGGGACGACAGAGGATGAGATGGCTGGATGGCATCACTGACTGGATGGACGTGAGCCTGAGTGAACTCCGGGAGTTGGTGATGGACAGGGAGGCCTGGCGTGTGCGATTCATGGGGTCACAAAGAGTCGGAAATGACTGAGCAACTGATCTGATTAAGGCCCTACTTGATTCCAAATTCTATGGTAGGTGATTTTTGGTTTCTCAAGTTTCATCCTAAAGAAGATAGCAGTGGACTGAGAAAAATGAGTAAGGAGGTGATGAATCACTGGTCTAGGGGTCGATACTCTTCCATTCTTTCTGTTAATTTTCACTACAGTTCTTCCTTGACTTATAATGGGATTCAGTTCAGTCGCTCAGTCGTGTCCGACTCTCTGCGACCCCATGATCGCAGCACCCCAGACCTCCCTGTCCATCACCAACTCCTGGAGTTCACTCAGACTCATGTCCATCGAGTCAGTGATGCCATCCAGCCATCTCATCCTCTGTCGTCCCCTTCTCCTCCTGCCCCCAATCCTTCCCAGCATCAGAGTCTTTTACACTGAGTCAACTCTTCGCATGAGGTGGCCAAAGTACTGGAGTTTCAGCTTTAGCATCATTCCTTCCAATGAACATGGATTACGTCCCAATAAACCCATCCCCCCCCCCAAAAAAAATGTCAAAATGCACTGAATGCACCTAACCTGCTGAACATCTTAACTTAGCCTAGAATACTTGTATTAGCCTGGAGTTGGCAACTCACCTAACACAAATTCTATTTTGTTATAAAGTGATAGTGAATTGCCATGCCCTTCTCCATGGGATCTTCCTGATCCAGGGATCAAACCTGCATCTCTTATGTTTCCTGCCCTGGCAGGCAGGTTCTTTACCAGTAGTGCCAGTTGAGAAGCCCAAAGGGTAAGATGCTTCATGTAATTCATTGGATACTGTACTGAAAGTGAAAAAGAGAGTGACAGTGACTATATAGGCTGTTGACTCTCATGAACGCATGGCTTGTGGAACTGAGGCTCCTTCCCCCTGCCCAGCATCACGCTATCTTACCTCATGGCCCTAGTCCAAGAAAAGCTCAAAATTTCTACAGAATGCATATGGATTTCACACCATCATAAAGCCTCAAAATCATAAGCTGACCCATCCAGTGTTGGGACCATCTGTAATAACTCGAAAATTCTTATGTTGGATTTTTAAAGATACATATTTTCTATCCCATATGTGTGAACATCAATTGCTTAACAATTAAATGACTTATATACATATAGAACATGTATATAAAGAAAGCTGAGTGCTGAAGAATTGATGTTTTTGAACTGTGGTGTTGGAGAAGACTCTTGAAGGGACTGCAAGGAGATCCAACCAGTCCATCCTAAAGGAGATCAGTCCTGAATATTCATTGGAAGGACTGATGCTGAAGCTGAAACTCCAATACTCTGGCCACCTGATGCTAAGAACTGACTCATTGGAAAAGACCCTGATGCTGGGAAAGACTGAAGGCGGGAGGAGAAGGGGACGACAGAGGATGAGATGGCTGGATGGCATCACCGACTCAATGGACATGAATTTGAGCAAGCTCCGGGAGTTGGTGATGGACGGGGAGGCCTGGCGTGCTGCAGCCCATGCGGTTTCAAACGGTCGACGTGACTGAGCGACTGAACTGAACTGAGAACATGAAAAGTGCACTCATGCTTTGCTTTATTTCAGATCAGATAGAGAGTACGGAGTGGGGCATGCAGCTTGATCAAACCCTGCTGTGGAATTGTGCAGAGATCTGTGTAAGAGACTCTGCTGTAAGCTAAGGCTTGACTCTCTAAGAGTAAAATCAGAAGGCAAAAGGAAGGACAAGGAACAAGGCCAGGAGTGGGATAGGGTTTTTTAAAAAGACTGAAGTAACTTCATTGGACACTTTCTGCCACTGGACAGAGGGAAAGTGGCTCAAGTCGCTGCAGCTGACCACCAAGCAGTGACTGAGGAGGGGTCTGGAAGGAGTTTTGAGAAAGGGAAATATACTATAGAAATTATCTAAGGAGTAGCAATGCAAATTGAGAAATTCTACTGTAGCAATAAAGGGAGAGGTCAGTTTTGGTCTCAGAGCCACTAAAGCGTCTCTAGGGATGAAGAGGTGCTGACTTGAGAACAGTTAGCATCTCTAATGAGGACAATTAACCAGACATTAATAAGCATTAGATTGACATGGATCAGTTCCCACAAATGTAGAGCAAGGGCCAGTTTCATAAATCAAGATGGAAAATGTCTATATGAGCTGCCAGAGAGACTTAAAAACCATCATGTTTTCCTAGACCTTATTGTGACAGAAATGTATGCTACTATTTCTATTATAATATGTTTAAATTTATTTTTCATTAAAATTCACTGTGTATCAATGGGCAGACTGTTTTACAGTATTTGCCCTTACATTTAGGTCTTTAACTCCATTCGAGTTTATTTTTTATGTACGGTGTTAGGGAGTGTTCTAACTTCATTCTTCTAGAAGAAAAGGATAAATTCTTAGGAAGGTATAAACTTCCAAGAGTAAACCAGGAAGAACAGAAAATGAATGTGACCAGACCAGTCACAAGCACTGAAATTGAAACTGTGATTAAAACTCTTCCAACAAATAAAAGCCCAGTAACAGATGGCCTCACAGGCAAAGTCTATCAAACACTTAGAAAAGCATTAGCACCTACACTTCTGAAACTCTCCCAAAAAAAACTGCAGAGGAAAGAACACTCCCAAGTTCATTCAACTAAGCCACCTTCACCCAGATACCAAAACCAGACAAAGATACCACATCGAAAAATTACAGGCCAATATCACTGATGAACACAGATGAAAAATTCTTGACAAAATACTAGTGAACCAAATCCAACAACACATTAAAAGGATCATACATCTACATCAAAATAATACAAGCCATGTACAACAAACCCTCACTTCCCTGGTGGCTCAGATGGTAGAGAGTCTGCCTGCAATGTGGGATACTGTGGTTTGATCCCTGGGTTGGGAAGATCCCCTGGAGAAGGAAATGGCAGCCCGCTCCAGTACTCTTGGCTGGAGAATTCCATGGACAGAGAGCCGGGGTAGGGGGTGGGCCCAATCGATGGGGTTGCAAAGAGTCAGACACAACTGAGCGACTAACACACATTCACACACACGACAAACCATCAGCAAACATTATCATCAATGGGGGGAAACTGAAAGCATTTTCTCTAAGATCAAGACAAGGATGTCTATTCTTGCCACTATTATTCAAAACAGTTTTGGAAGTCCTAGCTCCAGCAATCAGAGAAGAAAAAGAAATAAAATGAATTCAACTTGGAGAAGAAGTAAGAATGTCAAATTTTGTAGATGACATAATACTATACATGGAAAATCCTAAAGATATCCCCAGAAAACGATGAGAGATCATCAATGAATTTGGTAAATTTTCAGGTTACAAAATTAATACACAGAAATCTCTTGCATTCTTATAGCACTGAAAGGTCAGGAAGAGAAACTGAGGAAATAATCCTATTTACTATCACATCAAAAGATAAAATAACTAGAAATAAAGGTACCTAAGGAGGCAAAAGACTTGTTCTCCAAAAATATAAGATATTGATGAAATAAATCAAAGATCACACAAGCAGATAAAGAAATATACCATGTTCTTGGGTTCCAAGAATCAATGTTGTGAAAATTGATCCCACAGCAATACATCCCACAGCAATCTACATATTCAATGCAATCCTTATCAAATTACCAATGACATTTTTCACAGAATTACAACAAAACATTTTACAATTTGTATGGAATAAAAAAGACACTGAATAGCCAAAGCATCTTGAGTAAGAAAAACAGAGCTGAACGAATTAGGCTCCCTGATTTCAAAGTATTTTGTAAGCCACAGTAATCAAAACAGTATGGTACTAGCCCAAAAATAGGAATGCATATCCATGGGACACGATAGAAAGTCCAGTGACAAACCCACACACTTACGGTCACTAATCTACGACAAAGGAAGCGAGACTATACAATGAAGAAAAGACAGTCTCTTCAATAACTGTTGTTAGGAAAATTGGACAGCTGCTAAACTTATTTCTTAAGTATCTCCTCAAATTTTTCTTCATTAATTTTTATATTTTTCCCTCCTACATTTTCATTTACCTAAATGCATATTAGTTTCTAGATCTATCATAACTTGGTACCACAAACTGGGAGGCTTAACAACAGAAATGCATTTTTGCACAGTTCAGAAGGATAATTAATGTCCGAGATCACAGTGTTGGCAGGGTTGATTTCTTCTGCGGGAGAGTTTTGTTCCATGTCTCTGCCCTAACTTCTAATGGTTTGCACTCTTTGGCTTTTCTTGGCTTATTGTTACATCACCCAATATCTGCTTTCATCTTTATAGGGTGTTCCCACTGTGTACTTATCTGTCCTTGTGTCTAAATTTTCCTTTTTTATGAAAAAATCATCATATTGGATTAAGGCCCACTTTAACGAAGACCCTGGAGGAGGGAATGGCAACCCGGTTCAGGATTCTTGCCCAGAGAATTCCTTGGACAGAGGAGCCAGATGGGCTACAGTCCAAGGGGTCACAAAGATTTGGACATGACTAACTAAGCACAACAGAGCACAATGAAACCCACCTCCTTTTAACTTGGTCATCTACAAAGAACCAATTTCCCAATTTCCATAAGGGAACATTCAACAGAGACAAGAGGTTAGGACTTCAATGCCTTGGTGGGACATAATTCAACACACAATTTGTGTACATTTATTTTTTATTGAAGAAAGTAGGGAAAACCACTAGGCCATTCAGGTATGACTTAAATCAAATCCTTTATGATTATACAGTGGAAGTGAGAAATAGATTTGAGGGACTAGATCTGATAGATACAGTGCCTGATGAACTATGGACGGAGGTTTGTGACATTGTACAGGAGACAGGGATCAAGACCATCCCCATGGAAAAGAAATGCAAAAATGCAAAATGGTTGTCTTGGGAGGCCTTACAAATAGCTGTGAAAAGAAGAGAAGCGAAAAGCAAAGGAGAAAAGGAAAGATATAAACATCTGAATGTAGAGTTCCAAAGAATAGCAGAGAGAGATAAGAAAGGCTTCCTCAAGCGATCAATGCAAAGAAATAGAGGAAAACAACAGAATGGGAAAGACTAGAGATCTCTTCAAGAAAATTAGAGATACCAAGGGGACATTTCATGCAAAGATGGGCTTGATAAAGGACATAAACCCTATGCACCTAACAGAAGTAGAAGATACTAAGAAGAGATGGCAAGAATACACAGAAGAAATGTACAAAAAAGATCTTCATGACCCAGATAATCACGATGGTATGATCACTCACTTAGAGCCAGACTTCCTGGAATCTGAAGTCAAGTGAGCCTTAGAAATCATCACTATGAACAAAGCTAGTGGAGGTGATGGAATTCCAGTTGAGCTATTCCAAATCCTGAAAGATGATGCTGTGAAAGTGCTGCACTCAATATGCCAGCAAATTTGGAAAACTCAGCAGTGGCCACAGGACTGGAAAAGGTCAGTTTTCATTCCAATCCCAAAGAAAGGCAATGCCAAAGAATGCTCAAACTACCACACAATTGCACTCATCTCACACGCTAGTCAAGTAATGCTCAAAATTCTCCAAGCCAGACTTCAGCAATATGTGAACTGTGAACTTCCTGATGTTCAAGCTGGTTTTAGAAAAGGCAGAGGAACCAGAGATCAAATTGCCAATATCCGCTGGATCATAGAAAAAGCAAGAGAGTTCCAGAAAACCATCTATTTCTGCTTTATTGACTATGCCAAAGCCTTTGACTGTGTGGATCACAATAAACTGTGGAAAATTATGAAAGAGATGGGCATACCAGACTATGTAACCTGCATTCTGAGAAATCTGTATGCAGATCAAGAAGCAACAGTTAGAACTGGACATGGAACAACAGACTTGTTCCAAATCAGGAAAGGTTTACATCAAGGCTGTATATTGTCACCCTGCTTATATAACTTATATGCAGAGTACATCATGAGAAATGCTGGGCTGGAGGAAGCACAAGCTGGAATCAAGCTTTCCGGGAGAAATAGCAATAACCTCAGATACACAGATGACACCACCGTTATGTCAGAAAGCAAAGAACTAAAGAGCCTCTTAATGAAAGTGAGAGAGGAGAGTGAAAAAGTTGGCTTAAAACTCAACACTCAGAAAACTGAGATCATGGCATCTGTTCCCATCACTTTATGGCAAATAGATGGGGACACAATGGAAACATTGACAGACTTTATTTTTGGGGCACCAAATCACTGCAGATGGAGACTGCAGTCACAAAATTACAAGACATTTTCTCCGTGGAAGAAAAGCTATGATCAACCTGCTGCTGCTGCTGCTAAGTCGCTTCAGTCGTGTCCGACTCTGTGGACCCCATAGATGGCAGCCCACCAGGCTCCACCGTCCTGGGATTCTCCAGGCAAGAACACTGGAGTGGGTTGCCATTTCCTTCTCCAGTGCATGAAAATGAAAAGTAAAAGTGAAGTCGCTCAGTCATGTCCGTCTCTTTGCGACCCCATGGACTACAGCCTACCAGGCTCCTCTGTCCATGCGATTTTCCAGGCAAGAGAACTGGAGTGGGTTGACATTGCCTTCTCCGATGATCAACCTAGACAGCATATTAAAAAGCAGAGATATTACTTTACCAACAATGGTCCGTCTAGTCAAAGCTATGGTTTTGCCAGTAGTTATGTATGGATGTGAGAGTTGGACTGTGAAGAAAGCTGAGCACCGAAGAATTGATGCTTTTGAACTGTGGTGTTAGAGAAGACTCTTGAGAGTCGCTTAGACTGCAAGGAGATCCAACCAGTCCATCCTAAAGGAAATCAGTCCTGAATATTCATTGGAAGGACTGATGCTGATGGTGAAACTCCAATACTTTGGTCAACTGATGTGAAAAACTGACTCATTGGAAAAGACCTGATGCTGGGAAAGATCGAAGGTGGGAGGAGAAGGGGACAGCAGAGGATAAGACGGTTAGATGGCATCACCGACTCAATGGACATGAGCTTGAGTAAGCTCTGGGTGTTGGTGATGGACAGGGAAGACTGGCGTGCTTCAGTTCATAGGGTCACAAAGAATTAGGACTGAGGGACTGAACTGTACTGATTTTTAATTTTAAGGTGGTTAATCTTGATTACAAAACACTCAGGAGTCGGGCTGTGTGCTTAGTTGCTCAGTGTGACCTACTCTTTGGGGCCCTTCTGAACTGTAGCCTGCCAGGCTCCTCTGTCAATGGGGTTTTTCAGGCAAGACTACTGGATTGGATTGCCATTTTATTTTCCGTGGCATCTTACTGTCCAAGGGATTAAAACTGTGTCTATTGTGTCTCCTGTTTGCAAGTGAATTCTTTAACTGCTGAGCCATCAGGGGTCAGGAAGAGGCTTATTAAATATTATTCTGGACCCCAATTCTTCAGTGCAAACCACAGAAAGCACAATAAAACTATCTTTTTTTCCCCTTTAGGATTGATTTTTTAAATATAAGTTTATTTATTTTAATTCAAGGCTAATTACTTTACAATATTGTATTAAATGTGTGTGTGTGTGTGTGTGTGTGTGTGTGTGTAAAGGTTGATTTCCCAACAACCTCGTACGTTATGCCAGTGGAACCAAGTAGTAAAATTTGCTTCAGGTAGAGCCGTATCCTAAGGCTGTTGATTTGCATTCAATGACACAGAAGTGAAACACAGCCTTGACTTTAGGCAGACAGAACATGCTGTGTATTTTGTGGTCCTAATTCTTTTCAGGCAGCTGTAGTTTTCTTCTTTATTAGGCAATTTTTTATATGTCCCCTTTTGCAATACAATTTGTGTGCAGTTTAGTTTCAATAAGATATTTTCTGCATTACCTTCAGTTATGGTAAAAGAATTACTACTAAATTCTGAAAGTAGAACTCAAGAGGTTTTCGAACAAACTGGAGCACCAATGCAATGCAAACATTCCTTGAGTTGTATTTTTTCTGAGAAAGCTGGTCCAAGAAACTGAGAATTTATAATATGCTTGACCTCTGCAGATGGTGACTGCAGCCATGACACTAAAAGACACTTACTCCTTGGAAGAAAAGCTATGACCACACTGATGCTGATGGTGAAACTCAATACTTTGGTCAACTGATGTGAAAAACTGACTCATTGGAAAAGACCTGATGCTGGGAAAGATCGAAGGTGGGAGGAGAAGGGGACAGCAGAGGATAAGACGGTTAGATGGCATCACCGACTCAATGGACATGAGCTTGAGTAAGCTCTGGGTGTTGGTGATGGACAGGGAAGACTGGCGTGCTTCAGTTCATAGGGTCACAAAGAATTAGGACTGAGGGACTGAACTGTACTGATTTTTAATTTTAAGGTGGTTAATCTTGATTACAAAACACTCAGGAGTCGGGCTGTGTGCTTAGTTGCTCAGTGTGACCTACTCTTTGGGGCCCTTCTGAACTGTAGCCTGCCAGGCTCCTCTGTCAATGGGGTTTTTCAGGCAAGACTACTGGATTGGATTGCCATTTTATTTTCCGTGGCATCTTACTGTCCAAGGGATTAAAACTGTGTCTATTGTGTCTCCTGTTTGCAAGTGAATTCTTTAACTGCTGAGCCATCAGGGGTCAGGAAGAGGCTTATTAAATATTATTCTGGACCCCAATTCTTCAGTGCAAACCACAGAAAGCACAATAAAACTATCTTTTTTTCCCCTTTAGGATTGATTTTTTAAATATAAGTTTATTTATTTTAATTCAAGGCTAATTACTTTACAATATTGTATTAAATGTGTGTGTGTGTGTGTGTGTGTGTGTGTGTGTGTAAAGGTTGATTTCCCAACAACCTCGTACGTTATGCCAGTGGAACCAAGTAGTAAAATTTGCTTCAGGTAGAGCCGTATCCTAAGGCTGTTGATTTGCATTCAATGACACAGAAGTGAAACACAGCCTTGACTTTAGGCAGACAGAACATGCTGTGTATTTTGTGGTCCTAATTCTTTTCAGGCAGCTGTAGTTTTCTTCTTTATTAGGCAATTTTTTATATGTCCCCTTTTGCAATACAATTTGTGTGCAGTTTAGTTTCAATAAGATATTTTCTGCATTACCTTCAGTTATGGTAAAAGAATTACTACTAAATTCTGAAAGTAGAACTCAAGAGGTTTCGAACAAACTGGAGCACCAATGCAATGCAAACATTCCTTGAGTTGTATTTTTTCTGAGAAAGCTGGTCCAAGAAACTGAGAATTTATAATATGCTTGACCTCTGCAGATGGTGACTGCAGCCATGACACTAAAAGACACTTACTCCTTGGAAGAAAAGCTATGACCACCCTAGAGAGCATATTAAAAAGCAGAGATATTACTTTACCAACAATGGTCCATCTAGTCAAAGCTATGGTTTTTCCAATAGTATATGTTTTCAGGTGATTATGTCAGAGAGAGAAGTAGGGGTAAAACTTGATGATGCATTGGCGATTACTGGAATGCTTTGGAATACAGAAAAATAAAAAATGAATATTATAAGGAGAAAAGAGAAATAAAATATGAGGTAGGGAGTGCTTACATCAAACTTCAGAGAACTGATTCCACTTAGGGACTTTTTCACTGAAGCCACGCACGTTTGCCTCATGGAGTCAGATCACGCTCGCCATCTTTGTTCTGAAACATTTTTTTTTTAATGTGGCTCTCTACGTTTCTTCTCTGTGCCATTCCTTCCCACCAAGTTCATGCCTGCTCTCCTTTTGGAGAAATGAACTATTCGAAGCTGAGGCGCCTTTATTTCTCTCTTGCTTTCTCTCTCTGCACTCTTCCTCCCTCAATTGCAAATAGGAGTTCCTTACAAGGTGCCTGATAACTGCTTTCAGAATTAAGTGGATTAATCATCATGATAGTAGTCATGAAAGGATGTGAGACTTGGATCATAAAGAAATCCGAGCCAAGGAACTGATCCTTTAAAACTGTGGTGTGGGGGAAGACTCTTGAGAACCCCTTGGACTGCAAGGAGATCAAACCAGTCCATCCTAAAGGAGATCAACCTTGAATATTTATTGAAAGAATTGATGCTGAAGCTGAAGCCCCAATACTTTGGCCACCTGATGTGAAGAGCTAACTTACTGGAAAAGATCCTTATTCTGGGAAAGATTGAAGGCAGGAGAAGGGGATGACAGAGGATGCAATGGTTAGATAGCATCACTGACTCAATGGACATGAATTTAAGCAAACTCTGGGTGGTAGTGGAGAACAGAAGAGCCTGTTACAAGAAGTTGGACACGACATAGCAATTGAATAACAACAACAATTATCATGGTCTTTCTTAAAAAGGAATTTAAACCTTCAGTCAGTTCAGTTCAGTCACTCAGTCATGTCTGACTCTTTGTGATCCCATGGACTACAGCACACCAGGCTTCCCTGTCCATCACCAACTCCCGGAGTTTACGCAAACTCATGTCCATCGAGTTGGTGATTCCATCCAACTATTTCATCCTCTGTCATACCCTTCTCCTCCTGCCTTCAATCTTTCCCAGCATCAGGGTCTTTTCAAATGAGTCAGTTCTTCACATCAGGTGGCCAAAGTGTTGGAGTTTCAGCTTCAACATCAGTCCTTCCAATGAATATTCAGGACTGATTGGACTCCTTGCAGTTAATAGAAACTCCTTAAAATTAAAATTTTGTGTCACAATATTTAGTTGTTTGTTCAAAAATCACTGACTGAAGACTTACATGCAACACATTTATGCAGACACACAGGCTCCGAAGCCGATGTGGCACATGGGAGCCAACTTGTACTCCTATTTGAACCAGAGATGCTTGTTGAACTTTCAGACACTTTGTGGGCTTTTTTGTAAAGCACAGCTATTACTACAGTCTAAATAATTTATATTGAAAAACTGTGGAGGTAAATACTCAAAGTTCATCACTTTCCAGTTATTTCCTGCACGTTACTAGTCTGTGTGGTCAGTGCTCTTGGAGATCTTACCTGTGCTGCCTACTGACAAAGTGGCATGATGATGCAGGGTGATACAGGATGTATTATGCTGAAGTGCAGAGTCCATGGGTGAGGATGTGGTGACTCGGGGATGGCAATCTTTGGAGAATCATTTGCTTGTTTTATCATTGCTTTTTTTTTTTTTAATTTTTAAACTTTGTTTAAAAAGTTTTTAAATCTAATGTTGGAGCCTAGTTGACTTACATTGCTATTCCTGGTGTGCAGCAAAGTGATTCATTTATATGCATACATATATTCATTCTTTTTCAGATTCTTTTCCCATATGGACATTATAGAATATGGAGTTCTAAATAGAATACTTTCAGTTTATTAAAAAAAGAGGTAAATACAGAAATATATAGAAGGAGTTCACATATACCTCAAACGCAGTCTCCCCTATGAGTACCATGTTACATTAGCATGGCAAATTTATCGCTATTAATCAAACAGCACTGATACAGTATTGCCAACAAAACTCCACAGTTCATGTGTATTACTGTACTTTTTATCGATGGGATTGCTTCAGTCCCAGGATGCCATCTGGGTTACCACACTGCATCCAGGGGTCAGGCCTTCGTAGCCCTCTCTTTCCTGGGAGAGTTTCTCAGACCTTATTCTTGACGGTTTTGAACTGTGCTGGTCAGTTGTTTTGTAGGATGCCTTCCACTGAAAGTTTTCTAATGCATTTCGTATGATATAATTGTGTTTATGGGTTGTGGAGAAGACCCCAGAGGTACAGAATCGGTTTGAAAATAGCATACTAGGGATGAATATCACCAGGGGGGTTCATGATTTGATGGTGCACTGGATTGTCTGGCTGAGAGAGCATTTGCCAGGTTTCTCCACCTCAAGTTACTTCCTTTTCTCCCTTTGCACACTGCAACTCTTTGCCAGGAGGTTGCTATGTGCAGGCTACCAACCAAGAGCTAGGAGTTACGCTCCCCTTTTCCTTGAGCACAGATTTTCAACATCAATTACTTGGAATTTTCAAAATGGAATTGTTTCTTCTTTTCTTGTTTTGTTCAGTTGCTAAGTCATGTCCAAATTTTTGCAACCCCATGAACTGCAGCAAACCAGGCTTTCCTGCTTTTTACTATCTCCTGGAGTTTACTCAAACTCATGCCCATTGAGTCGGTGATGCCATCCAACGATGTCATCCTCTGTCGATCCCTTCTCCTCCTGCCTTCAATCTTTCCCAGCATCAGAGTCTTTTCCAATGAGTCAGTTCTTCACATCAGGTGGCCAAAGTATTGGGCCTTCAGCTTCCACATCAATCCTTCAGGAGAATATTGAGGATTGATTTCCTCTAGGATTGACTGGTTGGATCTTCTTGCATTCCAAGGGACTCTCAAGAGTCTTCTCCAGCGGCACAGTTCAAAAGGATCGATTCTTCAGCACTCAGCCTTCTGTATGGTCCAACTCTCACATCCATACATGACCACTGAAAAAACCATAGCTTTGACTATGGGGACCTTGACCAGAAAAGTGGTGTCTCTGCTTTTTAACTTGCTAAGTTTGTCATAGCTTTTCTTCCAAGGAGCAAATGTCTTTAATTTCATGGCTATAGTCATCATCTGCAGTGATTTTGGAGCCCAAGAAAAGCAAATCTATCACTATTTCCACTTTTTTTCCATCTATTTGCTGTGAAGTGATGGGATCAGACACCATCATCTTAATTTTCTGAATGTTGAATTTTAGGCCAGCTTTGTCACTCTCCTCTTTCATCTTTATCAAAAGCCTCTTTATTTTTTTTTGTTTTTACTTTCTTTCATTAGAGCGATACCATCTGCGTTTTGAGGTTGTTGATACTTCTCCAAGGAACCTTGATTCCAGCTTGTGATTAATGTAGCCTGGTACTTCACATGATGTACTTTGCATGGAAGTTAAAGAAGCAGGGTGACAGCATGCTGTCTTGTCGTACTCCTTTCCTAATTTTGAACCAGTCCTTTATTCCATGTCCACTTCTAACTCTATCTTGTTAACCTGCATAGAGGTTTCTCAGGAGTCAAGTAAGGTGGTCTGGTATTCATCTCTTTAAGAATTTTCCACAGTTTGCTGTGATCTACACAATCAAAGGCTTTAGCCTAGTCAATGAAGCAGAAGTATTTTTTTTTCTTCAATTGTCTTGCTTTTTGCATGATACAACAGATGTTGGCAATTTGATCTTTGGTTTCTCTGCCTTTTCTAAATTCAGCTTGTACATCTGGAAGTGTTCAGTTCGTGTACAGCTGAAGTCCAGCTTGAAGGATTTTGAGCATAACCTTGTTAGCATGTGAAATGTGCACATTTGTTTATTAAATTGTTTATTTTTAATCACATGGACTCATTTATATCTATTTATACTTTGGGTTATAATCCACTATTACTTCCTCTATTTTGTTGCTCAGGATGTTATTTTTACAGCTTTGGCCGTTGTGAACTCTTTCAATTATCTCCTGTGTGCCTTTGACATACCCTCATCAAGGTGTGTGCATGCCCTGAGCACTCTTGCTCTTTGCTTTCTTACACTAGGTGACTCTCCAGCCTCATTTTCTGTATTGCTTGACCAAATACTCAGATTTGCCATTTCACCAAGGAGGGCAGTCCCTCTCATTGGAGAATGGTATTGGGTGTCCCTGGTGGCTCAGATGGTAGAGAATCTGCCTGCAACACGTGAGACCTGGGTTCAATCCCTGGATTGGGAGGATCCCCTGGAGGAGGCCATGGTAACCCACTCCACTATTCTTGCCTTAAGAATCCCCATGGACAGAGGAGCGTGGCAGGCTACAGTCCATGGGGTTGCAAAGAGTTGGACACAACTGAGTGATTAAGCACACACATTATGGAAATGGTATATAGAAACCAGTATTTTTATGTTAGATGTCCTTATCACTATTGGACGGTTAATTTTAGTATCTCTCAATTGGCAGAAAAACAAACAAACAGGTATTCATATTAGCAAATATATACTCAACACATCTGTATGTTTCTAAGTAACTATATGTGTCTATATAAAGCTAAATGTCAGTTCAGACTAATGTTTCCAACTCCAATCATCTTCACATGGATCATTTTAATCTCATTCACTTACCAAAATGATTTGCTTTGTAGTTCAGAACCAAAACAAGTCAGTTTTTCTCAAGTTTTATATAGAAGTAATTGACATATATCACTATAAGTTTAAGGCATACATTATGATGGTTTGATTTACATATATTTTGAAAAGATTATCACAGTAGATTCCAGGCAACATATATCTTCTCATATAGATAAAATAAAGAGAAAAGAAAGCAATTTTTCCCTGTGAACTCATAAGACTTACTTTCTTAACAACTTTCCTATACATCATGTAGCAGTATCAGCTGCATTTATTATATATTACGTTATGCCCTAGAACCTATGCCCTAGCACTTACAACTGGAAATTTATATCTTTTGACCACCTTTCTCCAATCCCCCCATCCCTGGATAGTCCACTTCTGGAAATCAAAAATAGTCTGATCTCTTTTTTTGTTTCTATACGTTCACTTTTTGTTGTTGTTGTTTTAAGGCTGCATATATAAGTGAGATTATATAATATTTTTCTTTCTCTCTCTGGCTTATTTCACTTAGCATAATGTCTTAAAGGTCCATCCATGTTGAAAAATGAGCTTTGATTCTTATTTCTAAATGAGATTTAACAGACTTAACCATGCTGAAAATATTGGATTGACCAAAAATTTTATTCTGGCATACCCATACAATTTTACAGAAAACTCCAAATGAATTTTTTTGACCAACTCAATAGTTTAATTGTTGGAAATGACATTTACTACTTAACATTACAAGTAGTAAACTTTTCTTTATAAGTGCATAAAAAAGAGGGCAAGAACTACTCAGCAGGTCAGATTAAGTGCTTAAAACAGTATGCTTATAGCCTTAGAAAAGTGAGGGCACACAGCTTAGGCAAGAACATGATGGAAACTCAAATTAGAATTTCAGAATCTTAGACTTTGGAGAATCTGGCCTTGAAAGCCACCCCCAGTCCTCAAATAAACAACTTAATTTTTGGTTTTACCAGTCAAGAGTTTGGTATCACACCACACAGCAAGTCTGTAAATAATATATAAATTATTATGTGCCTATGAATGTGTGTGTAAATGAGAGTACATGTGGGTCATTTCAGAGCATGTACCTTACTTCAATAAATCAATAATTTTTATCATTATGGCAAATAAGATCCCCCAGAGAAGGAAATGGCAACCCACTCCAGTATTCTCTGGAGAAGCTCACGGACAAAGGAGCCTGGTGGGCTATAGTCCATGGGGTATCAAGAGCTTGACATGACTTAGCTACTAAACCCCCATGAAGCTACTAATTAGTATTCTACCTCAGTTATGATAGTCTAGAAATGAATAATTTTTGCCTATTGCAATATTTTGATGATCAGAATAAAAAAAGGTTAAGTAAGAACTCTAGAGAACCTGAGATTAGAGAGGATTAATTCTGCCCATATGTGCTACATACATAATGAGCAAGATTTACTATAAGGAAGTAAAATATTTGGACTTGAAATTAAGAATTTAATTGCATTAACACTTTAGCTCCTCTTGCCTGTGGAGATTATTCTAACATGCAGAATACCAGGACCATCTGCACAATAAGCTTTCCCAAGTATGACTCAGAGTATTAGAGGATCACAGAGCTGGCGTGTCCAAACAAGAGCAAACAAGGAAAAATTAGCAGCCTTGTTTATCTTTGGGTGCTGACTGAAATAAGAAAATGTGTGTATTAAAGTGCACTAAGCAGTAATGTGCAAAGTGACTATAAGCTGCTTATATTTATAAAGACAACAGAAAAAATTAATTTTCATTAAATAAAGCACATAATTAAATATAACAGTAGTTGCCCTGATATGGAATAAATTTAATGAAGCATTTTAAGTTGAAATCCCTCAAATTATTTGAATTTATGAAAGTCAACCAAGATGAAATAGAAAAGTATGTGTCACTTTTATAAGATCTGATCTTCAATATTATCATAAAAATATGTGCATAGATTATATTAGTAGAATATTGAATCACCACTTCTCTTAAATTCTCCAACTTATCCCCGATCCCCACCCCCAACACCCACACAATCCTACATCACTTAGGAGAATGATGTATTGTGACATTGCCTCCATTCTGCCTAGAGAAAATAACATGGACAAAAATGTGAAATGGCCTGCAGAACCAAAAAGTGGCAAACTAAGATATTTTGCAGTATCTTTGTGGATCCCAAGTTGGACACATGGCTCTGTCGTCACTCTCTGCTTTTAATACACGTAGACTTGCCAGGTGGCTCAATGGTCAAGATTCTGCCTGTAAATACAGGAGGCATGGATTCAGTCCCTGGGTCAGAAAGATCCCCTGGAGTAGAAAATGGCCACCAGCTCTAGTATTCTTGCCTAGAAAACTCTATGGACAGAGGAGCCTAGCAATCTACGGTCCATGAGGTCACAAAGAGTCGGACATGACTGAGCTATCAATTGAGCACACATTTTTAATGCACAGGAGCTTTATGTACAAAGACAGGGAGGCTGCCCAGCTTCTCTATCTGCTGCCCTTGCATAGCATCATGAAGCTTCTTCCTGTGATGCACCATAAATTTCTTTATCTAGAAATGCCTCAGACACTTTACATTTCACATGTAAATATGAGAGGGTTCTATTTAGCTTTTAGAGTACAGGACGCAGTAAAAGAGAAGAAAAATTGTAACTTTTTAGTGACCATAGTCACGGTATAAGAGAAAGATAAACATTATGATAGTTTCATATCTAGAAGTTCAAACTGTTTTCTGTCTCTAAATAATCTTCTCCTCTCTGCTAAATCAGAGTCATGGATGTGTTGTTTAAGATGAGAAGCACAACCAGTACTGAATGTAATGCTTGATTGTGTCTAGATGTCTGCTTTAAAATGTTGATTTTTGTTGTGTTTATTTTTAACTGCGCCATTATAACTGTACCTTGTAATGCAAGCTGCTTGAGTCCTTTGCCAAGTAAGAAAATGAACACCTACGCACCATCAACACTACTTTTATGTATATATAGTATTTCCATTTTGCCCCTCACAAAGGAGGACCTCAAAGTTATTAAAGTTTACTAAGCTTTCACTCTGGATTAGGGCATCATGTCTCTCTTCCACTCAATTTTCTACCATCTGTATTATTATGTATGTATGTGTGTTCAGTTGCTTCAGTCATATCTGACTCTTTGTGATCCCATGGACTGTAGCAAGACAGGGTCCTCTGTCAATGGGATTCTCCAGGCAAGAATACTGGAGTGGGTGGATCGAACCTGTGTCTCCTGCATTGCAGGCAGATTCTTTACTGCTGAACCGCCAGGAAAGCCCTACCATCTGCATTAGACCTAGATTTAAAAGGCATTAGTTGGGGGTGAGACGGGAATCAGGGCCAAGGATCCAGGGGGTGCTGTCTCTTCAAAAGTTTGTTTAAGAGGGTAAATCTCATGCAAAGTGTCCTTACCACAAAATTAAACAGCAATAATACAACCAAACAATGTATACCTATACACACATGCCTGAAGGGACACCACAGAACTTTTGGAGGTGATGCATATTTTTTCTTCTTTATTGTGGTGATGGTGTATCATGGATGGACACTTATGCTAAATCCATGAAACTGTATACATTAAACGTGCTCACCTTGTGTCCTATGTCAATTATATCTTATAAAAGCTATTGAAACAAAACTGGAGGATATGGTATGCAGAAACAGACTTCTGTTGTCCCTAGTCCACTGGGTCATTAAAAGGTTATATGTGTAAGGCTACACTTCAAACAAGTCAAGGACTCAAGAAAATTCTGATTTGAGTAGAATTCTATCTCAGTATCAATACTCTACATCTTTTCCATGTCTTGTTCCAGAAACCCTGTGTGAAATGGAATATTTCCTGCCAAACTGGTAAACAAGGGTGTCACAGGCATCAAGGATTCCAGCCTTCCAAACGTAAACTTCTGTGAGCCCAGAAAGAACGATGCCTACTGTCCAACAGCCCTCAGTCAATCCCCACTGTGAGCGTTGAGGAGCTGGGGGGAGGCCATGAGAGAAAGTGCAAGCAGCAGTCATCCTCAGCATCCACCATGCCCTATGGCAAATGGGGAATTAAGGATGGGAATAATACGAATAAGAAGCTGAGTTCAGTTCAGTCACTCAGTCATGTTTGATTCTTTGCAGACCCCAAGGATTGCAGCACGCCAAACTTCCCTGTCCAACATCAACTCCCAGAGCTTTACTCAAACTCATGTCCATCAAGTCAGTGATACCATCCAACCATCTCATCCTCTGTCATCCCATTCTCTTCCTGTCTTCAGTCTTTCTGAGCATCAGGGTCTTTTCCAATGAGCCCATTCTTCACATCAGGTAACCAAAGTATTGGAGCTTCAGCTTCAGCATCAGACCTTCCATTGAACACTCAGGACTGATTTCCTTTAGGATGGACTGTTTGGATCCCCTTGTAGTCCAAGGGACTTTCAAGAGTCTTCTCCAACACCACAGTTCAGAAGCATCAATTCTTCAGTGCTCAGCTTTCTTTATGGTCCAACTCTCATATCCACACATGACTACTGGAAAAAATATAGCTTTGGCTAGATGGACCTTTATAGGCAAAATAATGTCCCTGCTTTTTAATATGCTGTCTAGGTTGGTTATAGATTTTCTTCCAAGGAGTATCTTTTAATTTCATAGCTGCATTCACCATCTGCAGTGATTTTGGAGCCCCTCAAAATACATTCTGTCACATTTTCCACTGTTTCCCCATCTGCCATGAAGTGATGGGACCAGTGTCTGTGGAAAATTCTGAAAGAGATGGGAATACTTGACCATCTGACCTGACTCTTGAGAAACCTGTATGCAGGTCAGGAAGCAACAGTTAGAACTGGACATGGAACAACAGACTGGTTCCAAATTGGGAAAGGAGTACATCAGGGCTGTATATTGTCACCCTGCTTATTTAATTTATATGAAGAGTACATCATGAGAAACACTGGGCTTGAGGAACCACAGGCTGGAATCAAGATTGCTGGAGAAATATCAATAACCTCAGATATGCAGATGACATCACCCTTATGGCAGAAAGTGAAGAAGAACTAAAGAGCCTCTTAATGAAGGTGAAAGAGGCGAGTGGAAAAGTTGGCTTAAAACTCACCATTCAGAAAACTAAGATTATGGCAAACTAAGATTAAGATTATCTCATCACTTCATGGCAAATAGATGGGGAAACAGTGGCTGACTTTATTTTTCTGGGCTCCAAAATCACTGCAGATGGTGATTGCAGCCATGAAATTAAAAGATTCTTACTCCTTGGAAGGAAAGTTATGACCAACCTAGATGGCATATTGAAAAGCAGAGACATTACTTTGTCAACAAATGTCCCTCTAGTCAAGGCTATGGTTTTTCCAGTGGTCATGTATGGATGTGAGAATTGGACTATAAAGAAAGCTGAGCGCTGAAGAATTGATGCTTTTGGACTGTGGTGTTGGAGAAGACTCTTGAGAGTCCCTTGGACTGCAAGGAGATCCAACCAGTCCATCCTAAAGGAAATTAGTCCTGAATATTCATTGGAAGGACTGATGTTGGAGTTGAAACTCCAATACTTTGGCCACCTGATTGGAAGAGCTGACTCATTTGAAGACACTGATGCTGGGAAAGATTGAAGGCAGGAGGAGAAGGGGTCAACAGAGGATGAGATGGTTAGATGGCATCACCGACTCAATGGACATGGGTTTGGGTTGACTCCGGGAGTTGGTGATGGACAGGGAGGCCTGGAGTGCTGTAGTTCATGGGGTTGCAAAGAGACACGACTGAGCGACTGAACTGAACTGAACTGTTGGGACCGGATGACATGATCTTAGTTTTCTGAATGTTGAGCTTTAAGCCAACTTTTTCACTCTCCAGTTTCACTTTCATCAAGAAACTCTTTAGTTCTTCTTCGCTTTCTACCATAAGGGTGGGATCATCTGCATATCTGAGGTTATTGATATTTCTCCCAGCAATTTTGATTCCAGCCTGTGCTTCATCCAGCCCAGTGTTTCTCATGATGTACTCTGCATACAAGTTAAATAAGCAGAGTGATAATATAAAGCCTTAAGGTACTCCTTTCCCAATTTTGAACCAGTCTGTTGTTCCATGTCTGGTACTAACTATTGCTTCTTGACCTGCATACAGATTTCTCAAGAGGCAGGTAAGGTGATCTGGTATTCCCATCTTTTTAAGAATTTTCCACACTTTGTTGTGATCCACACAGTCAAATGCTTTGGGATAATCAATTAAGCAGAAGTAGATGTTTTTCTGGAACTCTTTTGCTTTTTTGATTATCCAGCAGATGTTGGCAGTTTGATCTCTGGTTCCTCTGTCTTTTCTAAATCCAGCTTGAATATCTGGAAGTGCACAGTATTGTTGAAGCTTGGCTTGGACAATTTTCAGCATGACTTGCTAGCAGCATGTGAAATGAGTGCAATTGTACAGTAGTTTGAACATTCTTTGGCATTGCCTCTCTCTGGGATTGGAATGAAAATTGACCTTTTCTAGTCCTGTGGCTAGATGTGAGAGTTGGACCATAAAGAAGGCTGAGCGCTGAAGAATTGATGCTTTTGAAATGTGGTGATGGAGAAGACTCTTGAGTTCTTTGGACGACAAGGAGGTCAAACCAATCAATTCTAAAGGAAATTAACCATGAATATTCACTGGAAGGACAGATACAGAAGCTGAATCTCCAATACTTTGGCCACCTGATGTGAAAAACTGACTCCCTGGAAAAGACATGCTGGGAAAGTTTGAAGGTGGGAAGAGAATTGGATGGCATCATGAGCAAATAGAACGGAAAAAAATATAGAAGGAATGACAAATTTTATTTCAGCCAGCTTTTTCACTCTCTTCTTTCACTCTCATCAAGAGGCTTTTTAGTTCCTCTTCACTTTCTGCTATTAGAGTGGTATTATCTGCATATCTGAGATTGCTGACATTTATCCTGGCAATCTTGATTCCAGGTTGTGATTCATCCAGCTTGGCATTTTGCATGATGTACTCTGCATATAAGTTGAATAAGCAGGGTGACTATATACAGTTCTTTGGGATTGGATTGAAAACTGACTTTTCCAGTCCTGTGGTCAGTATAGAGTTTTCCAAATTTGAGTGCAGTGCTGACATATTGAGTGTAGCACTTTAACAGCATCATCTTTTAAATTTTTAAAAACCCAGCTGGAATTTCATTAATTCCACTAGTTTCAGTTCAGTTCAGTCGCTCAGTCATGTCCAACTCTTTGCAATCCCATGAACTGCAGCACGCCAGGCCTCCCTGTCCATCACCAACTCCCGGAGTCCACACAAACCCATGTCCATTGAGTCGGTGATGCCATCCAACCATCTCATCCTCTGTTGTCCCCTTCTCTTCCTGCCCTCAATCTTTCCCAGCATCAGGGTCTTTTCCAGTGAGTCAGCTCTTCCAATCTGATGGCCCAAGAATTGGAGTTTCAGCTTCAACATCAGTCCTTCCAATGAACACCCAGGACTGATCTCCTTTAGGATGGACTGGTTGGATCTTCTTGCAGTCCAAGGGAGTCTCAAGAGTCTTCTCCAACACCACAGTTCAAAAGCATCAATTCTTCTGCGCTCAGCTTTCTTTATAGTCCAAATCTCACATCCATACATGACTACTGGAAAAACCATAGCCTTGACTAGATGGACCTTTGTTGGCAAAGTAATGTCTCTGCTTTTTAATATGCTGTCTAGGTTGGTCATCACTTTCCTTTCAAGGAGTAAGTGTCTTTTTATTTCATGGCTGCAATCACCATCTGCAGTGATTTTGGAGCCCAGAAAAATAAAGTCAGCCACTGTTTACACTGTTTCCCCATCTGTTTGCCATGAAGTGATGGGACCGGATGCCATGATCTTGGTTTTCTGAATGTTGTGAGCTTTAAGCCAACTTTTTCACTCCACTAGCTTAGTTGGTAGTAACGCTTCCTAAGGCCCACTTGACTTCAACTCCAGAATGTCTCCTGTAGGTGAATGACCACGCCATCATGGCTATCTGCTTCATTTAGACTTTTATGTGTAGTTCTCTGTATTCTTGCCACCTCTTCTTAATCTCTTCTGCTTCTGTGAGGTCCTTTCTATTTCTGTCCTTTATCATGCCCATTTTTCCAAGCTATCTCCCTTGATATTTATAATTTTCTTAAAGTTATCTCTACTCTACTTCATTCTATTGTTTTCCTCTATTTCTTCGCATTTTTCTTTTAAGAAAGCCTTCTTGTTTCTCCTTAATATTCTTTGGAACTCTGCATTCAGTTGGGTATATATTTTTCCCTTTCTCTCTTGCCTTTCACTTCTCTTCCTTCCTCAGTTATCTGTAACATCTTGCCAGACTTTGCCTTTTTGCATTTTTTTTTCTTTGGGATTGCTTTGGTCACTACCTCCTGTACCATGTTATGAATCCTTGAAAATCATAGCTTTTCAGGCACTCTGTCTACCAGATCTAACTCCTTGAATCTATTCATCATTACCAGTGTATAACCATAAGGGACTTGATTTATGTCATACCTGAATGGCCATGTGATATTCCCTACTTTCTTTAAGTTTGAATTTTGCAATAATGAGCTCATGATCTGAGCTGTAGTCATCTCCAGGTCTTGTTTTTACTGTCTTTATAGAGCTTTTCCATCTTTTCCTGCAGAAAACATAATCTGATTTCCATTTTGACCCTCTGATGGTGTTCATGTGTAGAGTTATCACTTCAGTTTCTGGAAAAGGGTGTTTGATATGACCAGTGTGTTGTCTTGACAAAACACTTTTAGCATTTACCCTGTTTCATTTTGTACTCAAGGCCAAATTTGCCTGTTATTCCCAGTATCTCTTGACTTCCTACTTTTGCATTCTAATCCACTATGATGAAAAGGACATCTCCTTTTGGTATAAGTTCTAGAAGGTCTTGTAAATTTTCATAGAATCTGCCAAATTTAGCTTCTTCAGTGGTTGGGGCATAGACTTGGATTAATGTGATATTGACTAGTTTGCCTTGGAAAGGAACAGAGTTCATGGCATCATTTTTGAGATTGTACCCAAGTAGTGAGTTTCAGACTCTTCTGTTGAATATGAAGAATACTCCATTCCTTCTAAGGGATTCTTGCCTACAGTAGGAAACACAATGGTCATCTGAATTAAATCCTCCCATTCCCATTATTTGCCCATTTTAATTCTCTGATTCCCAAGATGTTAATGTTCAATCTTGGCTTCTCCTGCTTGACCATGTCCAGTTTACCTTGATTCATGAACCTATCCTTCCAAGTTCCTATGCAATATTGTTCTTTTCAGTACTGGGCTTTACTTTCACCACCAGACACATCAAAACGGAGCATCATCTCCTCCTTGGCCCAGCCTCTTCATCCTTCTGGCACTATTGGCAATCTCCCTCTGCTCTTCCTCAGTAGCATATTGGACACCTTCCAATCTGTGGGGCTCACCCTCTGGTATCATATCTTTTTGTCCTCTCATACTGCTCGTGGGCAGGGCAGGAATACTGGAGTGGGTTGCCTTTTCTTCTCCAGTGGACCACATATTGTCAGAACTCTTCACTATGATCTGTCTGTCTTGGGTGGCCTACATCGCCTGGCTCATAACTTCACTGAGTTATGCAAGCCTTTCTCTATGACAAGGCTGTGATGTATGTTCTTGCTGTTATTGTTCAGTCACTCAGTCTGCAATCCCAAAGACTGAAGGACACCAGGCTTCCTTGTCCTTCACTATCTCCTGGAATTTACTCAAACTTATGTCCGTTGAGTCGATGATGCCAGTCAGCCATCCCATCTTCTGTCATCCCCTTCTCCTCCTGCCCTCAATATTTCTCAGCCTCAAAGTCTTTTCCAGTGAGTTGACTCTTTGCATCAGGTGGCCAAAGTATTGAAGCTTCAGCTTCAGCATCAGTCCTTCCTGTGAGTATTCAGGGTTGATTTCCTTTGGGGTTGACTGGTTTGATCTCCTTGCAGTCCAAGGGACTCTCAAGAGTCTTCTCCAACACCACAGTTCAAAAACACCAGTTCCTCAGCATCCAACCAAAAGGAGCAAGCATCTTTTAATTTCATGGCTGCAGTCACTGTCCACAGCAATTTTGGACCCCAGGAAAATGAAGTCTGTCACTGTTTCCACTGTTTCCACATCTATTTGCCGTGAAGTGATAGGACTTGTGCCATGATCTTAGTTTTTGAATGTTGAGTTTTAAGCCAGTTTTTTCATTCTCCTTTTTCATTTTCATCAAGAGGCTCTTTAGTTCCTCTTCACTTTCCACCATTAGCCTGGTGTTATCTCAACATCTGAAGTTACTGATATTTCTCCAGGCAATCCTGATTCCACCTTATGATTCATTTAGCCTGGCATTTTACATAATGTATCCTGCATATAAGTTAAATAATCAGGGTGACATTTACTGAGCATGACCACCAGAGCAAGACCCAGTTTTCCCCACAGTCAGTCCCTCCAATCAGGAAGCTTGCACAAGCCTCTTATCCTCATCCATCAAAGGCAGACAGAATGAAAAGCACAGTCACAGAAAACTAGCCAAAATGATCATACAAATTACAGCTTTGTGTAACTTAATGAACCTATGAGCCATGTCATGTAGGATCACCCAGGGCGGACAGGTCATGGTGGGGAGTTCTGTCAAAACATGGCCCACTGGAGAAGGGAATGGCAAACCACTTCCAAATTCTTGCCTTGAGAACCCCATGAACAATATGTGATCCTTGAAAGGGTATTAAAAGTTATCATTAAGCAAACTTTTCCTGTAGATTGTTGTTCAATCATGTCTTACTCCTTGTGAACCCATAGACTGTAGCTCACCAGGCTCCTCCATGGAATTCTCCAGGCAAAAATATTGGAGGTGGTAACCATGTCCTTCTCCAGGGCATTTTCCCCACCCAGGGATGAAACCTGGGTCTCCCACATTTCAAAGTGAAGTGAAATACACTCTTCATGTCCGACTCTTTGCAACCCCATGGACTATACAGTCCATGGAATCCTCCAGGTCAGAATACTGGAGTGGGCAGCCTTTCCCTTCTCCAAGGGATTTTCCCAACCCAGGGATCGAACCCAGGTCTCTCACATTGCAGGCAGATTCTTTAGAGCTGAGCCACGAGGGAAGCCCTGATAGCTTCCCACATTTCAGGCACATTCTTTACTGTCTGAGTCACCGGGTCAGATAATAAATATTTCATAGACTGTGTGGACCGTACGGTTTCAATCGGAAGTATTTAAGCTTGTGCTGCAGCAGACAAACCTTCAAACACCTGTCACGGGCCTATTTCCGCATTTGGCTCGATGGCTTCTATGGTTTGTCACCGCTTGAACAATTGTGCTGATCCACACACACTCACATATGTATATATGCACATACATATGCATTTTAAAAAATTGCTTGAGTGACATAGGCAAACACTGGATCGAGAGATTTCAGTGTTTGCTGCCAACTTAGAGCAGCTTAGAAGGGTCATTGTCACTAATTATTATATTTTGCCCTCTCAGGCTAATTATACTACCAAAATCAGAATTTCTGTTTTTCTCCTATATTGCTAAGACTTGTCTTTTTCTTGATCTACTGGCACCTGACCAACTAATGCCAAATCTGTTATGAGACTATATCTACCTGGAAATGCCGTTTATGCCAGCAGCTCGATAACCTACTTGAAATGAAAAAAACATGAAATGATTAATAAGCCGAGGATCACTTTATAGACCCAAGTACCAGAACCTGAATATGGACTGGGTTAGAAATCTTGGAAAATGTATGTGCTTAATATCTCACTCTTAAACATCAGTTCTATGAAAACAAGGAATAGCTGCATTAAATTAGATTTGATCCCTGCTGGTGTGACAATCTGGGCCCATTAGCTCAGCTCATTAGAGCTTGGTGTTAATGAGACCAAGGTCAGGGGTTCATCTGCCATATGAGACACCATGCTTCGTATAAAGACAGCCATTCTGTTCAATGAATTTACTGAAATAGTCTGCACATCTTATTTTATCCATATGTTTTAAATAATTGCAACTGGTCACAAGCAGGACAAAGGAAAGAAAATACAGGGGAAAATCAGTGGAAAAGATATATTTTTGAAGGAAACTAGATCATCTTAATGCATAGAGAACACGTTATATTCACTTCCTCTATTTACTTAATAAGTATACTTAATAAGTAATTCATACAAATTGATAATTTGAGCTGAAGTACAATACAACCAACTTCAATTCTGGTTGCATTTGTTCATACATGTATCTGTCAGCCACTATGCTACATATTGGGAGTATAAAAATCAGTACCACCTCAATAACCTGACAAGGGGTATAGCACAAGACGAGGGCAAGTGCCTATTGGGGTTATTATTGCATAGTGGTAGTTGTTGGAAGCGGAGAAGGCAATGGCACCCCACTCCAGTACTCTTGCTGGAAAATCCCATGGACGGAAGAGCCTGGTGGGCTGCAGTCCATAGGGGTCGCTAAGGGTCGGACACAACTGAGCGACTTCACTTTCACTTTCATGCATTGGAGAAGGAAATGGCAACCCACTCCAGTGTTCTTGCCTGGAGAATCCAGGGACGGGGGAGCCTGGTGGGCTGCCGTCTATGGGGTCACACAGAGTCGGACACAACTGAAGTGACTTAGCAGCAGCAGCAGTTGTTGGAAGCAATGGTCGAACTCAAATACTTGCAGATTATATCTGGCCAAAGGATACAAAGATTCGCAAATCCTATCTTTCCGGTCAACTTTTCTCCAAAAGTGTTTCCTTGAGGGAAATATAAAGATAAGGCACACCAACAAAGCAAATCAGCATGTTATTGTATTATGAAGGGGGTGCGACTTTCAAGCAAAGTAAATATACAAGTACAGGAAACTCAGATAATCTTGACTGGATTTTATTATTAAAGAACTAAGAGACCGTGTTTATCTTTCCCACATTTCTATCTAAAAGTTTCAAGTCTGACCATAGCTTTATCTGCTGAGTCCAAGGTGGTCCAAAGAGAAGAGTAGACGAAGTGCTCTCTCATCTCCTTAAAAATAACCAAACCCGCTTAACCTCCCAGGGCTGAGAAAGAGAGAAACAAGTCTATGTATCACCCTTTAACCAGCAGACAGTTTTCTTATACAAAGCAGACTCAGTTAGAAACCTGAAATTTGGCTAGATAAATTAAAACTGCCTGCTTCTTGCATATATGAAGAACACGAGCTTGCTCTGTTTTCTATCAGTTCATATTTTGCCTCTGCTGATTCCTCTCTGAGTCACCCAACCACATGAAATTCAAGAGCCTCAGGTATAAGAAGAATATGTTGTATTAGACGGTGAGGCATGGAGTGAGCGAGGGTATGTGAGCTCCTTTTCCTTCTTGTGGTTGCAAATGTAACAATGTTTGGTTGTTATAAACTAAAGTCGGATATGAAGTTGGTGAGAAATCACAGTGAACGATGATGTTTGATCTAGACCATGATGCAATTTTGCCAGATGGAGGGCTATTGTGTAAGGCAAGTACAAGCACACGTAAGTGTCCAGTGCAATGTGTACAAGGCGTCTGAGGAATATGAAGAGTTTTAAGCCATAACATGTTGATACGGAATACAATTGAAAACTAGTGTTCACGTCCGAAGATAGAAATGATCTTGCTCAGTTTTCGGCCTGAAATTGGAAGCTTGACATCGATGGTTCATGTGGTTCTTCTTACTTTCTAATGTACAGCTAAGTGATGATTAATTATCCAACATCAAATTTCAAACCTATGAAAATATTTGTAACACATACCAAAATAGGGCTAAAATTATGACTGTATGAACTTTGCCCAAAATGACCAATTAATAAGTAAGATTTTATAAAATGTAGAAATAGATCAGATCATGGGAAAACAGTTCATTTGCGTTTATATACGCCCATTTTATTTAACATAAAAAACATGTTTTTTTTAGGAACAACAGAGAGTGCTCTCAAATATAATATAAATCATGAATAATGATGCCTAGTGGCTTTAGTGCTATCATGCTCACCATTGAACTGATACTGAAAATTTCATTTTCTCTACGTTGTAGCAATCCACAGTTAAAATTGCTGGAAAAGAGTGTTTACAGAGAATGGGTAATCAATACAGTTGCACAGTTTTATCAAGGCTCAAGATGAAAAAGTAGGAAGGAACAAGACAGGAAAAACTGGGGCTTTATCTTATTGCCTGTGTCCTGGAAGACCTTCTCAGAGGGGAAGCTTGCGTTGCAGCTTCTGAGTGAGTTCTTTGTTTCTTAACAATTGCAGTTTAAATCTCAGGAACAAATGAAGCCTTTTTAAGACATCTGAAAACATGCTCTCAGCTCTAAAGACAAGCTCTATATAAAAATCTTCAATTATTGACTTTTGAGTTAAAATGCTACTGTTATGTAATCTCACATTTTTTCACATACATAAAGTCTAGATGCTGTGAAAAGAAATGAGCACAGAACATTGATTTGATTGGCAGTTAGTGTTCGTAGCTTGGAAAAGTGCAAAGTTGACACAGATGTTGAGCATATTAATGCTGGGTATCCCCACCAGCCCCACCAAAGTGTTATCAGTTTCCTCCCAAAGGAAATCTTACCCTTTCTCTCCGGGGTCTTGCCAGCTGTCTGGCTCTTGGAACATTTCTCAGTTTTTGTACTGATCTCTGATAAACATGCATTTGCACTCCAAAGCTGCATAATGCATTCAGTCTCAGCATGGGAGTCTGCAGCTGTTATATGCTAAGGGTGTTATTTATGTTCTTAACAATTTTGGAAAAGAAAACTTTCCTTCTAGGGCCTAAATTACCCCTCAAATGAATTCAAATTCTAGATTTTTCTCTTAGTCTGAGAATTCCTTTTTTTTTATATCCTTTGCAATGCCGTGTTGGTGTCTTTGCTAAAAGAATTCCAAGAAGAGGCAACACTTGCTGTTTCTGCAGCTAAACAGAATTTGATGGTCCTGCTCAAAGTGACTATGTTATGTTTCCAATGGTCATTTATATTTGGTGTATAATTTCCTTTCCCCGTTAAGCCTATTCCTCTACAGAAGCTAAACTGTCAGAATACAAAGCAGAATGCCAAGAGTCTCCCTCAGCAGTGTCCTGATCACATGGCTAGGAAAAGAAAAGTTCAATGTACTGTCCTGTTCTTCCCATAGAAAAAGCTCTATTCGCAGATTAAAACTTCCAAGTCTGTTTTCTAAATCAATAATACAAAGTGTGTAACTTCATCCATCTACTTATGAAACAAACATTTTTCTCTGATGCAAAAATATCTTTTTAGAACAAACCTGCACATTGATGTGAATGTGAATCGTTTCCAAACTAGGATTCTAATTATTATTCTTAAATGAGTGTCTTGAATATCTGGTTACTTTTCTTAGTTGTCTCTGGTGTTTAGCCTCTTTTGTTGATGCCCCCTGGTAGTGCTCTGGAGCTCATTTTTAGTGGGCTTCCCTCATAGCTCAGTTGGTAAAGAATCCACTTGCAATGCAGGAGTACCTGGTTCGATTCCTGAGTCAGGAAGATCCCCTGGAGAAGGGAGAGGCTACCCACTCCAGTATTCTTGGGCTTCCCTGGTGGCTCAGCTGATGAAGAATGCTGCCCGCCCCCGCCCCCGCCCCGCCCCGCGACCACCCCTCCCCGCCCCCGTGACCACCCCCCTCCTCCCCCCATTGACCTGGGTTCCATCCCTGGGTCGGAAGATCCCCTGGAGGAGGGGAAGGCTACCCACTCCAGTATTCTGACCTGGAGAATTCCATGGGCTATATAGTCCCTGGTGGAGAAGGAAATGGCAACCACTCCAGTATTC
Organism: Bos mutus; assembly: GCF_027580195.1. NCBI lineage: Eukaryota > Metazoa > Chordata > Mammalia > Artiodactyla > Bovidae > Bos > Bos mutus. Next base: position 3,138,898 of record NC_091630.1, on the reverse strand, counting down.
TTTAGAGAATCCCGTGTACAGAGGAGCCTGGTAGGCTGCCGTCTATGGAGTCGCACAGAGTCGGACACAACCGAAGCGACTCAGCAGCAGCAGCAACAGCATAGTCCATGGGGGTCACAGAGTCAGACACGACTGAGCAGCTTTCACATCCCATCATCCCTTCGGGGCTTCCCTGGTGGCTCAGAGGTTAAAGCGTCTGCCTGCAATGTGGGAGACCCAGGTTTGATTCCTGGGGGGGAAGACCCTCTGGAGAAGGCCGTGGCAACCCACTGGAGTAGTCTTGCTGGAGAATCCCATGGGTGGAGGAGCTGGTTACAGTGCACGGCGTTGCAAAGAGTCAGACACAACCGAGTGACTTCGCTTTCACTTGAATTCTCCTAACTTGGAGGTATGCCACCAGCCTCTTCATCCATTTCACTTCCCAGGGTGTTGATCATGTCACAATTCTACTTAAAAATACCTCTCATTCACCATTATCTCTTCTTTGGACTAGTATTGATTTGTATGTTCTATAATAAAAGTAATTCCAAATACAGCACTTTCCCCAGTTCTGTGAGCCATTTTAGAGCATTATCAAGCCTGAAAGGGTCAGGGAAGCTGGCGGTCTGTAGTCAGCTGTTAAAGAGCATGGGTGGCCTGTGGACCTCCTGAACTTTTGACTGTTGTCTAAAGTCCTGGTTGACTGTCCGCTTCATCTGTTAAACAGAGGGCATGGTTTGAACAACTGGGGATGGTTTAGCTGAAAAAGATTCAAGCTGATCTCTCATCTCCACCCCAGCCATGCCCCAGTGGGGCCCAGCAGAGCTCAGAGTTATGCTACAAAGAACCACAGAGACTTTTCCAGCTCCCTGCAAGGGCCCTGGGCTCATAGTGAATGCAAACTAACCGCATGGACTTCCTCAACCGCAACCCCCCTATATGCACCCTTGATGCACAGCTGGGTCTTAAAGCGACCTTAGGCACCCGGGAGTATATTAAGTGCTCATAAATATTCATACATACATCTGATTAAAGTAGACTGAATTATGGGAAAGACATACGCAATAGAGCCTGGTGCTATGTAACTTGAGACTGTCGATCAAAACTGTTAGTCGTTGCTGGGCTGGATGAAGACCTCAAAGCCCTGTTTTGAAAAACACCCCTACCTCATCGCTCAGTGCCTCTCTTGGCATGGCCCACATCTCCCTTGAGGTGTTCTTTCTGTTCTCTCTTCATTAAACTTCTTTCTGCCATGGCTAAGACCTCAGATGATTTTTTGTGTCCTTACCAGGAACCAAGGCCCGCAAGGCAGGGTCTTCTCCAACTCTGGTAAGAAAACCTGCAGTCCTGTCAACTCCAGATGTTTGTCTTTAGAATGCTGCACCTGTCTTATCTGCCCTCACTAAACATTAGCTCATCCTCAGATATGCTATTCCCTGGGACTCAATCTCTTATAACACAGCATTTCTCTGTTTTGTTGAAGCCATATAGAGCTTTCCTACTTACTCAAAAGAAGGTTCAAGAATTCAGTAAACTCTTCTGTAAGCTCCAAGTACATTAACTAGCTCCCACAGTTCTTGGGCTTTACCTTTAGCTTTGGCTTTGATTTTGGATTTAGCTTAAAGTCTTTGGATTTATGTGCACACAGGTGATATGATAATCCTTCAGATAATATTTTATTGTTATTACCATCATCTCAACTTTCTATCTCAACTTTTGTTCCTTTCTCCACTCACAGATGTTCATCTGAATGTACAGACTGCATGTCTTGCCAATTCAACTTCAACATATTCTTAAAAATATACATAGGGTGGGGTCGGTATCTTTTAAATTTATATAAACAGTAAGATGCTATTCACCTATTAAATCATACTTTTTGTTTAAAAATTACTTTTTGGATACGTTGATATGTAAGTCAAAGGCTTTACTTTATCTATGCAGCCTCCTAGGTATGTAGGTAACCTAGGAGCTGAGCATTAAGAAAATTAATGAATAGTATGTGCTTCTCTGGTGGTTCAGTGGTAAAGAATCTGCTGGGAAATCCCATAGATGGAGGAACCGGGTGGGCTCCCGTTCACGTCAGGAGTCAGGCACAACTGAGTGACCAAACCACAATGTAGGTATTTACTCTATATATGTATATATATACACTCCAAATTTCTGCTGCCACAAAAAATGGAATGATGGACACCCTGCACATTTGTCCACTGTGATCTGTTTGAAAACAAACAATGATAAAACGGTATTTCGTGGAATGTACGTATCCCGGCTTTCACTCTAGATCCCTCATGAAAAACAGCCCATTAGTTTACAGTCCCATCAACTGTGCATGATTTTTTTTTATTTTCCCCACTCCTCACTAGCACATAATACTGCTTGGCATTGCTTTACTTTTGCTTCAAAAATAGTTTTCTAGTTATTATTTTTTCCCTTTATTTGTGCAGACAGAGTTCATTTTGGTGTAAAGAGCATATGTTGTTATTAACTGGAATCAAACAACTTCTAGTTTGTACCATCACTCAGAGAAGTCTGCCCTTTAGGAAACCATTGTGGTGGTGGTTTAGTCACTAAGTCGTGTCCGACTCTTGCGACCTCATGGACTGTAGCCCTCCAGGTTCCTCTGTCCATGGGATTCTCCAGGCAAGCATACTGGAGTGGGTTGCCGTTGCCTTCTCCAGGGGATCTTCCCGATCCAAGAATCAAACCCGTGTCTCCTACACTGTAAGCAGATTCTTTACCAACTGAGCTATGAGGGAAACCATTGCACTTTCCTAATTGTCACTCTCTATTGATTTGCCTGGCCTAGACCTGGGAAAAATAGAGGAAAAGAAAATTATTGAGGACTACCAGGATTATAAAGCTAATGTTTCTTTTCTACCTCCGTCACAACCTTGATGATATGCCACCATGTCCTGCAGACCTTGCCACTTTCATATGCAGATGAAAGAGCTCCGTGGTCTACTGAGCACCCAGAGACATGCTGGGAGAACTCCTTCGCCAACTGCATTGCCTGCTTGAACTTGCCCTGGTTCACTCCACTCCAGGTTCCACAGTCGTTTCACTCCAGGATTCACAGGCCTTCTAACGAAGTCACCCGGGTTGTCTGATTTGATTTCTGTTACCTATTGAACTACCTCTTCCATCTGCAGCATCTCTGAGGTTGGGGTCAAGGGAAAAAAATCACAGCTTTGCATTCGACACCTTGTCTGAAACCCTGGGGTCTTCTTACAGCAATAGTGACTAACTTGTAATGATATGTGTTCATTACTGGACGTGTCTCCTCTTAAAATTGCGTTCTGTTGTTGGAACCTTGTGTACAGAGGATTATCTTTAATATTCTAAAGGTAAAAATGCGGTGCTGTACTTCGTTGCTCAGTTGTGTCTGACTCTTTGAGGCCCGGTGGACTGTAACCCTCCAGGTTCCTCTTTCCATGGAATTTTCCAGGCAGGAAGACTAGAGCGACTTGCCGTTTCCCACTCCAGGAGGTCTTCCTGACCCAGGGGTCAGACCCGTGTCTCTCTCTCCTTTTGCACTGGCAGGTGGATTCTTTACCAGTAGTGCCGCCTGGGAAACCCAAAAACCCTGGGGTCTTAAAAGCCTCAGAGGAAAGACCCTACCAGAAAGGCAATTTTGGATTCAAATAATAACTGTTGTGCAAAGTCAAGATCACCAGTCCTGACATGTTTGAACAACAGAACATGGAGACAATATTCAAATAGGTTTCAGGCTTCCCTGAGCTTTAATTTACGTGTGTCTATGTGTCTCTGTATGTCATGTATGTTACATGAATGCTTACGGGTCATCTGATGCTTTTACACTACTTTAATAAGGTTTTGTGAGGGGGATTCCTTTATTCATTGCAGTTACCAGAAGTCATACTTCAGTGAAAATATTTGTGATAATAAGATTATAATATATATATATATATTTGTTCTTATTGTTCAGTCACTCATTGGTGCCCAACTCTTTGCAACCCCCTGGATTGCAGCCAGGCTTCCCTGTCCCTCATTGACTCTGGAGTTTGCTCAAACTCATGTCCATTGAGTTGGTGATGCCATCCAACCATCTCATCCTCTGTCATCCACTTCTCCTCCTGCCCTTTATCTTGCCCAGCACCAAGGTCTTTGCCAGTGAGTCAGTTCTTCACATCAGGTGGCCAAAGTACTGGAGCTTCAGCTTCAGCATCAGTCCTTCCAATGAATATTCGGGGTTGATTTCCTTTAGGATTGACTGGTTTGATTTCTTTACTATCCAAGGGACTCTCATATAAATATTCATAAACTCTAGATTTGATTATTACATATTCAAACAGCCTGCCCAAATATTATACAACTCTAAATTAAATTTTAAATAAGTGAACTATTGTTTTATCATGCTCAGGAACTCTTAACTTATCTCAAGATTATAGCAATACTTAAAAAAGTCAACATGGAACTTTTATTTATAATAAAATAGCTCACGCAATGTCTGACAGAAATGTCAAGCTTCAGATACAGATTTGGAAAGACTTTGACTCAGCTTTCAAGTAGTTCTCATCATCTTGAGTTCATCTGGGTATAAGATTCATACTCAGGAAGGATGGCTTATTTTTTTTTTTTCCACATCGTGATTAAAAAAAAACAAAACCAAAACTACTTCACACAATAATTATGCAAAGGTCCTGAGCTTCTTTGAACTCAATCATGAAGAACCAATCACTGAGGTTAGGGAGGTGCCATGTAGTTATCTACTTAAGCTTGGGTAAACCTTGCCCAGGGGCAGAGCCTTTCTTCAGAAACATCGCAGTGCAGGGGAAGAGGGGACTTACACAGTTCAGAGTGCACTGCCGGCATCAGCCAGAGAGGAATGCCACGTATAAAAGGTTCCCTGTTCATTACACAGTCAAGAGGTGATTCCTCAGTGGAAACGCAGGGTACTGCCAGGCAAGGGAAAGTGGAGAACGCTGGACGGGCCTCTCACGGACGCTCACTTCACCTTTGCGTGGTCATCCGTCTTTAATTTTCCTCTCCAACCCAGCTGATTTCTGCTTATTCCGACCACATTTTACCTTCTAAACGCTGACTCGATCATGCCACAGTCTGACATTCTGCACAGTTCCACATTGCGGAGAGATGCAAATGTAAAAGGTCTTTCATTCTGAAGATGCATCATATTTTAGGGTTTCATATTTAATAACTGTTTCTGCACAACATTTTGTATAGCTTTTACTTTTTTTCACCACACCTGGTCATAGACTCTCATGTACCTGTGATTTTATTTCTGCTGTCTCTTCAGGCTTCTTTCTCTTTCCCATCCAGAGACTTCCACATATATTTGTCCTGTCTCTCTTTGGTATCACCATGTATGTGAACTCCCCCTTGACTTGTCTGTGACATTGTTCCCTCTTTTGTGCTTCCATATTTATTCTTTGTTTCTTTGTTGTGGTTCCCTTGATTTTTTCCCCCAAATACTGGTTTATTTGAACATAATTTTTATTCACATGTTTTCGTCTCTTTAAACATATCATTATTATTTCTGCTGGACATATATATATATATATTAAAGAAAATGCATGTGAATAAATAAGTAGACATTACATTTTCTTGGTAACTAACAGTCCCCATATTTTAGTCTCTATACACTTCTGATGATAGGGGTTTTGCATAATGTGCTAGACTGTGGATAAAAGGCCAGCTACCGGCATTTAATTGATGATTTTATGAACTTACAAGGAACCATTATAGACCAAAGAGGATAAAACTTTCAAGCTGCCCTAAGCCAAATGATGTATAATCATTATAAATAATTTCAGTCTGCTAACGCAGGAGAAAGGTAGTGCTCTAGCGGCTACCACATTCCCTAGGTTTCTTAGCATATATCAAGCATCCACAGTAGAGCCTGGTACATTTGGATGTTTAATAAATGCAAGCTGCTATTTCTATTTATTAATATTTTTATTAAGAGATAAGTTAGTAGCTAGGACCACCTAAAAGACAAAAGCTATATTTAATTTATCTTTCTGCAAAACAACATCACATTATTACAGGTGTTCCACTAATTATCTCTCAAAAAAATACAGAAACATAATGTTTAGGAATAAATGAGAAAAAATGGCCTAAAATAATCCTAGGTATAAAATGGTATAAAAGTGACTTTTGCAGATAACTCTAACTAAATAAAAATTAAGAGGAAAACAAATTAATTGATCATTTAATACTAAACACAACTGTTTTAAAAATACATAGGTTGTTTTAGTCATCCTAAGGCAGTTTTCAAGTAAATATGAAAAAGATAAAGGTAAGGACAATAAAAGCATTAAGAAATAGTCCACAAATATTACAGGGAAAGTATATTGCACTCAGCTTTCTTTATAGTCCAACTCTCACATCCATACATGACCACAGGAAAAACCATAGCCTTGACTAGATGGACCTTTGTTGGCAAAGTAATGTCTCTGCGTTTTAATATGCTGTCTAGGTTGGTCATAACTTTCCTTCCAAGAAGTAAGCATCTTTTAATTTCATGGCAGCAATCACTATCTGAAGTGATTTTGGAGCCTAGAGAAATAAAGTCAGCTACTGTTTCCCTGTTTCCCCATCTATTTGACAGGAAGTGATGAGCCCAGATACCATGATCTTAGTTTTCTGAATGTTGAGCTTTAAGCCAACTTTTTAACTCTCCTCTTTCACTTTCATCAAGAGGCATTTTAGTTCCTCTTCGCTTTCTGCCATAAGGGTGGTTTCATCCGCCTATCTGAGGTTATTGATATTTCTCCCGGCAATCTTGGTTCCAGCCTGTGCTTCCTCCAGCCCAGCATTTCTCATGATGTACTCTGCATGTAAGTTAAATAAGCAGGGTGACAATATACAGCCTTGACATACTCCTTTTCTTATTTGGAACCAGTCTGTTGTTCCATGTCCAGTTCTAACTGTTGCTTCCTTACCTGCATACAGGTTTCTCAAGAGGCAGGTCAGGTGGTCTGGTATTCCCATCTCTTGGAGAATTTTCCACAGTTTATTGTGATCCACACAGTCAAAGGCTTTGGCATAGTCAATAAAGCAGAAATAGATGTTTTTCTGGAACTCTCTTCCTTTTTCCATGATCCAGCAGATGTTGGCAATTTGATCTCTGGTTCCTCTGCCTTTTCTAAAACCAGCTTGATCATCTGGAAGTTAACATCCCTAGAAGAACTCTTAGAAAGAAGAAAAAATAAAGAGCATGAATTTACTTACCTAAAGTTAAGCTAGGATAAGAAGGGTGATCTTTTAGAGAAGACACTGTTTGAGACAAATCTTTTTCAGTTATTATCAAAAGACATACAAAAACTCTTTTCTTTAGCTTAAAGATTTCATTCAAGAAAAGGAAAACAGATCTATAGAAAAATAAAGAGTTTATAGCTGTAAAGTGTTGTAATAGAGGTGCAATTTCAAAATAAAGCATTATATGGTGTAGCTGTATTTTACATTCTCATAAGAGAAAATGTGAGCTATTCATCTTTTTTTGTTATCCCCTTAACTAACCAAAGAAATTAAGAACTCACTGAAGACGTATAGTTCTAAATATAACTTTTTACTTGCAAGCTTACATTAAACTGATAACACTTCCCTGTGGAGTATGTTTTATAATCTTGATAAAATGATTTGACTGGCCCCACAGTGATGCTCTGCGTCTCACTATAAAAGAGGTTAATAAGCCTATAACAGTGCACTCCTCCATTCTCTAATGGCATGAGTATGACCAATCTATTTTTATTGAAATTATTTAATTTTGGAGGCCTGAGTTAATACCTCCTTGCCTCAGGAGGAAAATATGATGTTTATGCTTAGGAACCAGAGATGATAAATTTAGCCATTATACTGAGCCTTTACATAACCATGCATTATCTTTCCCTTGCTGTGCTGCTTATCAGAGCTGTAAGCTATTTCTCTATAAAACAAATATGTGTATCCTGCATTTACAAACTATTTTGTCTATGCTGTGTTCCTAGTTTTTGTACTTGAATTTATTACATATGGCAAAGAATGCAATTAATTCACTAAATATATACATACTGTTCAGTGCTTAAGTCCCGTATGCCCAGCCCTATGTGGCCCCTGGGGAGTCCACCATCACCACTGAGATGCTGATGCTGCCTTTGTAGTCCTTCTGTGCAGGTGAGGAAGCACGCTAAGGATCTGGCTCTCACAGCACGGTTCCCTAAGGTAAATGAGCTTATCAGATTGGCTGTATTGAAGACGTGGCAAAGTCAGCAGCGACTCTTTGATTGGGATGTCAGAACAAAACAGCTCAACAAAACTGATCTCCAAGGATACTAAAGCAGTGGTTTCTCAGCAGAGGGAAATTTTGTGTCCCCTCCCTTCCCTGCTCACCCAAAAAGCTATTTGACAGTGTCTGCAGACCCTTTTTACTACTGACATCTAATGGGAAAAGAGCAGAGATTTTGCTAAAAATCCTGTGTTCTACAGGAGAGCCTCCAACTGCCCCACGCCCCAACAATTATTTTTGTCTCAAAATGTCAATAAGATCTAGGTTGAGAAATCTTGTACTAAAGCAAGTATACAGAAGTCTAAGGGCCAAGCCATCGATTTGCTCTTTTGGATAGCTTTGAATTTAAGTTGCTCAATTTAGGACTGTGAAAACAGAAGTAAATTCTTTGTCACCAATAAAATGCACAATTACTGAGTACTATCTGGGGAGAACACTTATTTTAATAGATGCCCTTAACCATATTGTTTTATCTCTTAAGTGTAAATAAAGGCATGGGCACTGGGTTTTTGTCTTGTTTGGTTTTTGTACTTTAAAAATCTCCAGCTTTTGTTCCAGAAGCACAACTTTAGAGCAGTAGTAACAATTTCTGGGTGATTCATTTTCTTTTTACTTTTTCTCTGACCTAAAAAAAAAAAAATAGAAAGTTGGAAGTTTGTGATCTACTTGTTTTTCTGAACTCTCTCTGCTAAACCGAAGAATCTCCTGGTGTTATTTGCATAGTTCAACTGAAATGGTCACTGAACAAACATCCCAAGGTGTGGCATCATTCTTGAGTAGTTAACATCATTTTTTTCCAAATCAGCATACCCAAAGATATTCTGTTCTCTTCAGTCAGATCCATAGGAGTCACTTTTTCCCTCTAGCTTCCAGTTGCTTGCTTGGTGCTGTAGCTGTTTTGGCCACTCATTGTGCAGTCTTGTAAGGTTCTTTGAGAAATGTCTTTGAATGATAAGTTGCCACACATGTGCAAGTGATTGCTGATTTTGTTGCCTACTTCCGGCAGGGCTCTGACATGATGGAAGGCCTGGCCTGAAGCCGCCAGTTATCCCTGCCAATCATCAGCCACAGTATATCTCTGCCCTCTGCCAACACCATCACACTGTGGCAGCTTCTGGAGTTATCCTTGATAAAATTCTTTTGAGGCTGATTATAATCATCATTCATATTTCTTTCAGTTACCAAAAGTATAAATCTAAAGAACCATTAATAACATGAGATAATATTTTTTTAAAAAATTGAAACCATGTGTCTGACCTTGAGATTTCAGTTTTTTCATTCACTTTTCAGGCCAAAAAATAATAATAAAATGGGGGGATACCTCTTTTAGGAAAAAAAAATACCTTAAAATCAATATGTAATTTTAAAATACTCATTATATGCAAAATATTTCATTGGATATTGAGAAATATTTAAAAATAGATAAGCTGGTCCCCTTGTCACACTGAATTGGCTATTATCTAGACATGAGACAGCCACTTCCTTGGAAAGCCTTTTGACAATGAAAAAGAAGACTGGATGCTGAAATGCTACTCTGGGAAATCTACATTTTCACATCATTGTATGCCAGCAGAAAGTTGATAAAATCAGGACAAAGGGGCAGATCAATGGAGGAAAAGAGAGAGTTACAAAACTGAGGTTGAAAAGGTAGCTTTAACTGATATCACATGGGGCTTCCCCAGTGGCTCAGCAGGTAAAGAATCCTGTTGCAGTGCAGGAGACAAGGAGACTCGAGTTCAGTCCTGGGTCCGGAAGATCCCCTGGGGGAGGAAAATGGCAACCCACTCCAGTATTCTTGCCTGGAAAATCCCATGGACGGTGGGGTCGCAGAGTCAGACGCAACTAAGCAACTGGCACATGCGCAGTGTTACACAGGACATGGACGCTCATGCTGAGGAGATTGAACGCTCTCAGAAATGCAACGGCATCACTGAAAACTGAAGAAAAAGAGCAACCGTTGTCCAAATAAGTCTGTGGCCATTTTTCATCATGACTTTCAGCAGGCTTACCTAACTTTGACTTAGGACAAAGTGTCTTAGGACAAACACCATTAAACCTGCTTAACATGAATATTTGAGATTAGACAAAAAAAATATTCTATGTGTGGGAAGAGAAATTAAATTTCAGTATGAAGCATGATTTTATATTTTCAAAATGTTTGGCTTACTGAACTATGACTTTACCTAGCTATGTAATTATTCAGTGAATATTTATTTGAATGTTTTGCAAAAATGAAGTTTACAGTTGAATTAGTGATAGAAAAGTAAAGGAATGCTCAAAATTCTCCAAGCCAGGCTTCAGCAATATGTGAACTGTGAATTTCCAGATGTTCAAGCTGGTTTGAGAAAAGGCAGAGGAACCAGAGATCAAATTGCCAACATTTGCTGGATCATCAAAAAAGCAAGAGAGTTCCAGAAAAACATCTACTTCTGCTTTATGGACTACGCCAAAGCCTTTGACTGTGTGGATCACAATAAACTGGAAAATTCTGAAAGAGATGGGAATACCAGACCACCTGACCTGCTTCCTGAAAAATCTGTATGCAGGTCAGGAAGCATCAGTTAGAACTGGATGTGGAACAACAGACTGGTTCCAAATAGGAAAAGGAGTAGATCAAGGCTGTATATTGACACCCTGCTTATTTAACTTCTATGCAGAGTACATCATGACAAACGCTGGGCTGAATGAAGCACAAGCTGGAATCAAGATTGCCAGGAGAAATATCAATAACCTCAGACATGCAGATGACACCACCCTTATGGCAGAAAGTGAAGAGGAACTAAAAAGCCTCTTGATGAAAGTGAAAGTGGAGAGTGAAAAAGTTGGCTTAAAGCTCAACATTCAGAAAACTAAGATCATGGCATCCGGTCCCATCACTTCATGGCAAATAGATGGGGAAACAGTGGAAACAGTGTCAGACTTTAGTTTTCTGGGCTCCAAAATCACTGCAGATGGTGACTGCAGCCATGAAATTAAAAGACGCTTACTCCTTGGAAGGAAAGTTATGACCAACCTAGACAGCATATTAAAAAGCAGAGACATTACTTTGTCAACAAAGGTCCGTCTAGTCAAGGCTATGGTTTTTCCAGTGGTCATATATTGATGTGAGAGTTGGACTATAAAGAAAGCTGAGCGCTGAAGAATTGACGCTTTTGAACTGTGGTGTTGGAGAAGATTCTTGAGAGCCCCTTGGACTGCAAGGAGATCCAACCAGTCCATTCTGAAGAAGATCAGCCCTGGGATTTCTTGGAAGGACTGATGTTGAAGCTGAAACTCCAATACTTTGGCCACCTGATGCGAGGAGCTGATTCATTGGAAAAGACCCCGATGCTGGGAAAGATTGAAGGCAGGAGGAGAAGGGGACGACAGAGGATGAGATGGCTGGATGGCATCACCGACTTGATGGACATGAGTTTGAGTAAACTCCAGGATTTGGTGATGGACAGGGAGGCCTGGCGTGCTGTAGTTCATGGGGTCACAAAGAGTCGGACGCGACTGAGAGACTGGACAACAACAACAAAGGAATCTGAGTGTGGCGTTTGATTTACTAAGGCTGATATAAATACCTACATTTGGATGATGACATTCATTTTCTACAAATATCGGGCACAGACATAGATTTTAAGTTTGTAGCAGAACCAGTGGCACCCCACTCCAGTACTCTTGCCTGGAAAATCCCATGGACAGGGGAGCCTGGTAGGCTGCAGTCCATGGGGTCGCAAAGAGTCGGACACGACTGAGCAACTTCACTTTCACTTTTCACTTTCATGTATTGGGGAAGGAAATGGCAACCCACTCCAGTGTTCTTGCCTGGACAATTCTAGGGACAGAGGAGCCTGGTGGGCTGCTGTCTATGGGGTCACACAGAGTTGGACATGACTGAAGTGACTTAGCAGCAGCAGCAGCAGAGCCAAACTGGGAAAACTACGGTCTTTATTGACCTCTCATTCTTGTGAGTGAGATGGGCAGCAGTCTAGTTGGATAACTGTAACATAAGAAGAGGAAGACAGAGGATGAGATGGCTGGATGGCATCACCGCCTCAATGGACATGAGTCTGAGCAAACTTCTGGAGTTGGTGGGACAGGGAAGCCTGGTGTGCTGCAATCCATGGGGTCACAAAGAGTCAGACAGGACTGAGCGACTGAATTGAATGACCATACAAATTTGTAAAATATTATGTTCACCATCAGATGTAGATTTAAGGTATAAAAGAAGGTAAATAAGATTAACAATAGTGTCAAAATGTTTTGTGTCAATTCCAAGAATGGAATTGCACTCTATCAACATGGAGAAGACTGAAGCAGGACATTTTGCGGGTAAGGATCAGGAGTAGAGCTAATGTGGAGATTTCTCTTAATGTTGTTAATCAGCATCTAAATAACAATACATTTTACTGTCAGATAAGCAGATGGACTTGTAAGTCTGAATTTCAGGGAACCGTGTGTCAGTGAAGGTACAGTATTGGCACACACGGTAATAGGATTTTACAAGAGATGAGTGTAAATGGTAAAGCTTAGAGAAGACATGAGGAACTCGGGATCCCTAGGCTGATGAGCCTAGGGATGACAGAGAAATAAAAAGAAATGGGCTGCAGAGGAGACAGACATAGACAAGTAAATCTCCCAGGAGATTCCCACTAAATAATTTGAGTAATTGAGTGAAAGAATAAACAGATGATTAAACACTGTTAATAATCATGCTATTTGATTTAGAAACCAAAGAATTTTTGGCTTCTCCTGTTCTTATCATTTGTCACATTCTGACCTCCTGGTAATTCAAGCTTAGTCAATGAAAACTTGGGCCCTCATTCATTGTTTGCCTCTTCATCCGCATTTCTGTCGTCGTCATGAACAAATCCATCATCATCATAGATAATGCATCCAGGATCCAGCCTCCTTACCCCTCGACCTCCTGACTGTTCACAGCTTTCACCTTCATTCTGCTACATCCATTCACTGTCAGAGTCACATTGTGGATCTTGCCGTCACCAGGAGTTGTTCACTTAAGAAATTCTTAACTTTAATATTCAATTCTGGGATAACAGTTCATGTAATACTACCTGAAAATGAAATGAACCAAAAGCGTTCCTCTAAAAATGAAAATAAGTAAGTAGATTTGGATTCCCTTATGAATCAGATGAATTTAATACAGTTCTCTGCTTTTAATAACTCAGTTATTATAATTTTAATTGCTACTCACTTATTATTGTTGTTGCTAGAGTACTATGGCTAATTCTGTGGAAAAGTCTTTATCGTTAACATCCTGATTTTTTAGTATTATGTTGTATTATGGACATATAGTTCCTTCTGCCCAGATGTTAGGGCTCCCAGTCCAGGACCGGAACAACACCTCATAAAGGTACTTTGGGACTCAGGTCACAGTGATATTTCAATATTGTCCCTTAGCCGCTGGGTGACCTGGTTTGATTCTTCATTGTAGAATCATATCTATGCCTCGGCAGCATGGCAGGTGCTTATCCAAGGCAGTAGTTCTCTCATAATTTATTAAGCTTCTTTTCTTCAAATAGTGGACTGGAACCTGTCACCTTATCCAACATCATTATCAAGAGACCAGACTGTCTAATCCTGAGCCAAGCAGGCTAGTGGACTTCTGTTGTTCTTTTGTTGCTGAGTCCTGTCCGACTCTTGCAACCCCATGGGCAGTAGCCTGCCAGGCGCTCCTCTCCATGGGATTTCCCAGGCAAGAATACTGGAGTGGGTTGCCTTTTCCTTCTCTAGGGGATCTTTCTGACCCAGGGATCATACCTATCTCCTGCACTGGCAGGCGAATTCTTTACCACCCAGCCACCAGGAAATCCCACTGGGCTTTGAGTGAGTGAGTGAAACTCGCTCAGTTGTGTCCAACTCTTTGTGACCCCATGGACTGTAGCCCACCAGGCTCCTCTGTCCATAGAATTCTCCAGGCAAGTCTACTGGAGTGGGTTGCCATGCCCTCCTCCAGGGGATCTTCCAGACTCAGGGACTGAACCTGGGTCTCCTGCATTGCAGGCAGATTCTTTTACCATCTGAGCCATGAGGGAAGCCCCAGCGGACTTTCAGCTAAAATGATAGAGAAATATCTCTATCAAGTTTAAACTGAAAGAAATGCAAATTAGTGGGGGGACGGGCAGTAGACTTACCCCCTCGCTATTTTGCATTCCTCCCTGGTAGCTCAGTTGGTAAAGACTCTGCCTGCAATGCAGGAGACCTGGGTTCAATCCCTGGGTCTGGAAGATCCCCTGGAGAAAGGGAATGGCAACCCACTCCAGTATTCTTGCAGGGAGAATCCCGTGGACAGAGGAGCCTGGCGGGGCTACAGTCCATGGAGTTGCAAAGAGATGGAGAAGACTGAGCAACTAACTAATTGACACCTTGATTAAAGTACCCATTGTTATTGTAAATAAGTCATGTTTCTCTAGAATGCACTTGCAGCTTTCATCTCAAAACTGAAAGGTGAAATTTCATTTGGGCATGATTTTTGCTGGTACCATACTTTACTAATAAGATTTGTTTGCGTAAGAAACAACAAATTTTGTGAAGTATTCTAGTTTCACATTAATGGCCATGAGCTTTTCAAGCACAGAAAAGCTTGATGGTTTTTTAAAAAAAAAAAAACAAGCAGTAGAGTAAAAATGGAGTATTTGAAATGAGAAAAAAATTGCTATGAATCTCAAATATTTTAAGATATATTGCTGTCACACAAGATCACCTCTATAAACATCCTTCTACTTGTTTTCTCCAGAAGTATTTTCTGTATAAATTACATATTGTCAGGCTTAGATCATATTTCATGCCCCAAGAGCCTTTGCCAGACCTTGCAGCTGTAATAAATAACAATCAGGAGATACTGTTAAAAAATATCACAAATTTAACTGTTTAACAAATAGACTCCTACTTAAAGACTAATGCTCTGTTTTTCTTGGGCTTAAAGATTAGACATACTTAAGGATAATTCTATATCACTTATTAGTTTTTGTCAGGAATAGTTTATTTTCCCAGAACTGAGAATAATCTGAGATTTATTCATGCTTAGTATCTGTGATCCTATTCTTCTCAGGATAACAATAAATATCTTTAGTATTTAGAATTATTGTTAGGAGAATAAATGTGCTGTGTCACTCAGTCATGTCCAACTCTTTGCTACCCCATAGATTGAAATCTGCCGGGCTCCTCTGTCCATGGGATTTTTCAGGAAAGAATGCTGGAGCATGTTGCCATTTCCTCCTCCAGGGGATCTTCCCAACCCAGGGATCAAACCCAAGTTTCCTGTGTCTTTTGCATTTGCTAGTGTATTCTTGACCCCTTAGCCACCTGGGAAGTCCATAGGAGGATAAATAATAAATACCTTTTCTTTAAAAGACAAAAAAAAAAACCACACAAAAAGAAACCTGACATTTATTGTTTGACATTTAGCAATTTCCAAAATTTATCTGCAAAATACTTAGCAGTCTTAGGGATTCAGTTCAGTACAGTTCAGTCACTCAGTCGTGTCTGACTATTTGCGACCCCATGGACTGCAGCACGCCAGTCTTCCCTGTCCATCAACAACTCCCAGAGTTTACCCAAATTCATGCCCATTGAGTCGGTGATGCCATCCAGCCATCTCATATTCTGTCGTCCCCTTCTCCTCCCGCCTTTAGTCTTTCCCAGCATCAGGATCTTTTCAAATGAGTCAGCTGTTAGCATCAGGTGGCCAAAGTATTGGAGTTTCAGCTTCAGCATCAGTCCTTCCAATGAATATTCAGGACTGACTTCCTTTAGGATCAACTTGTTGGATCTCCTTGCAGTCCAAGGGACTCTCAAGAGTCTTCTCCAACACCACAGTTCAAAAGCATCAATTTTGGGGGGTTCAGCTTTCTTTATAGTCCAACTCTCATATCCATACGTGACTCCTGGAAAAACCATAGCTTTGACTAAATGGACCTTTGTTGTCAAAGTAACGTCTCTGCTTTTTAATATGCTGTCTAGATTGCTCGTAACTTTCCTTCTAAGAAGTAAACGTCTTTTAATTTCATGGCTGCAGTCACCATCTGCAGTGATTTTGGGACCCATAAAAATAAAATCTGCCACTGTTTCCCCATCTGCAACTTGCCAGGCTCCTCTGTCCTTGGGATTTTTCAGCAAAGAATACTGGAGTGTGTTGCCATTTCCTCCTCCAGGGGATCTTCTCAACCCAGGGATCCAACGCATGTCTCCTGTGTCTTTTGCATTTGCAGCTATATTCTTGACCCCTGAGCCACCTGGGAAATCCATAGGAGAATAAATATATTATCTTTTAAAAACAAACAAACAGCAAAAAAAAAAAAAAAAAAAAAAACCTAACCTTTATTGTTGATATTTAGCAATTTCCAAAACTTTACCTGCAAAATATTTAGCAATCTTAGGGATTACAGAGCTAATTTACTGCATGTTGCTACTTCACTTTCCTTAATGTACTGTCAATGTTAGCTGAAAACAGAAACACAATATGTGGGGAGGGATAGTAAGAAAAAGGTGGAACTTCTCTCTTACTTTATCTTATGTCGTCAAATGTTCACTCTCTATCTACTACTCACTTGCCAGCTTTCCATCTGTTGACAAGTGCTCACTCTCTCTCTACTCACTTGCCAGCTTCCCATCTGTTGAACTACAAAGAACAGGTTCTGCATGGCTTTGGGTTTCCTAGTGGCTCAGTGGTAAAGAATCTGTTTGCGAAGCAGGAGACATAGGAGAAATGAGTTTGGTCCCTGGGTTGGAAAAATCCGCTGGAGAAAGGAATGGCAACCCACTTCAGTATTCTTGCCTGGAGAATCCCACAGACAGTGGAGCCTGGCAGGCTACAGTCTATAGGGTCACACAGAGTCAGACACTACTGAAGTGACAGCACAAGCGCACAACCCGCTGTTTCTAGTGTCTTTTCAAGGGGCATCTAAGTTCAGGGCACATTCAAAACCTCCATTTGGTTTATTTAAATTCTTATTTAAATTAAATTAAAAATTCTTATTTAAATATTCCAGAATATTCTTTGCAAGAAAATCATGAAATAGTATTCTCAGACTATAATTTCGTAAACATGTTTTAAGGTGGTAGGTAGATTTTTAACCTTTCTCCTTTCTTTCCTTTAAATGTTAAAAGATAGATTCTGTTTAATCTATTTGGTTTTGGTCAGGAACACATGTTTCCTCATCAATTCTTCATAAGAAAGCCATTTTTACAGTGAGAGTAGACATCTCAAATCTCAAATTGAGCTAAAAGTCTAATTCTAAAATTAGGGATATACAAATAATAAAATATTGCTATAGGATTTATTTATTAAATGCTAGTTTATTTTACTTTTTCCTTTTTGTCTCTGATGAAATTCTATATCTGTATTTTTGTTACATATATATATGTATGCATTTAGGAGATATCCTTATATAAATGCATGTATATATATATGTATGTATGCATTCAGGACACATTCTGTGGGCAGGTTTTATATATAAGGCCCTGTGCAAAATGACAGTGCCTCAGCCTAGCTCAGAAGAACCACTATGCTAGTGGGAAAGACACACTTCCAAACAAAACAGAAACAAAACAAGATCTTAGATGCAACTCAGTACATGCTTGTTAAAGGGTTCTAAAGGGCTCTATGGGAATAAGAAGAAGTGACTAAATTAGGCCCAATATGAAAATAAGGCCACATTTTACGATTACGGTGTTTACTTTGCCTTAGCAACATAAATCACCTTCATCATTATGCATGCTAACTAAGCAGGGCAAAAATAAGGTACAGTTAAGCAGAATTATTTAGCTAATTACTGTGTTTCCAAATCTTAAATCCAGTATTGAATTTCTTCTTTTACAGAAAATTTTGTTATATTTCCACTTTTTAATGACTGTATTAAATTCAGTTTTCATTTTCACCAGTGGACAGATGCTTCCAACTTACTTACGGACAAACTAATTTTTGTCTTTGCACTCAGACTTGACATCACAAATTTTAAAACAATTAGTAGTTTTTTATAATGGAATGAAATTAGTATTAAAAACATAATCAGTGTTGTATTGATTTGCCTGAAAAGTATAATTTCCTGAAATGTAGCCAGTAATTTATTTGTTTTTTTCATCTAAACAATAAATTACCCATGGAAAAAAGAACTAAATTACTTACAAAGCACTGATTGACTGGAAGACTATATACATACTTTCCATATATATATATATATATATATATATATATATATTCTGCTTTGAGATTGGAACAGAGATGAATAATTTAAAGTGATATTTGCATTCAGGCTTGAAATATACTCAAAGTTTATATTCAGATATAAGTATATCTGAAGTTTATAATTAGACAACTTTTAAAATATAATGAAAAATTCTAGTCCGAACAAAATAACATAGACCCACTTTTCCTTGCTACCTCCAACTAAGAGCATGTATAAACTGTGGAGCTGTATACCATGGTCACAGCTGTGGAACTCTATACCAAGATCACAGGATAAAAATCTCCAGGATTAGCTGAGCCCCATGGCAACTGTTGCCATGGGCCTCCTGATCTACACTGGCCAGCTCCGTCACTCCATATTAGGTAAAATACCCATCCTATAGCACCTAACCAATCATGCAGTGCCACCCTTCCATCAGGAATTTTCTTTATCTTGAGGCTATAGAAACTGTCTAGTAACCCATGAAAGGAGTCGACTTTGCCTGGTCTCTCAGGAGGTTGGCCCACTGTGTTGGCAGTCCCTCATTCTTTCTGCTCTTTTTTACTAAGAAAGTCACTCTCTTTTGAAATGGTCTAAGTCTGGAAATTGTTTTTACAGCCTTTGCATGGGCCAATCACATAAACTCTGAATATGTTGCAGATGGCAACAAAAAAGAACTCTGAGAAGTAGTAAGAGGATTGCAAACTGATTTGGAAATCCAACACCAGAGGAACAGAGCAAGAACAGGAGGTCTTACATTCTTCCAGCTTGCAGAAGAAGGGCTTGCAGATCCAGCCCTCCCTGGCCCCAAACTTGGGTGGCACAGTGGTAAAGAATCCAACTGCCAATCCAGGACATGAAAGAGACACAGCTTTGGTCCCTGGCTTGGGACGATCCCCTGGAGGAGGAAATGGCAACCCACACCCACTTCTGCATTCTTGCCTGGGAAACTCCATGGACAGAAGTTCCTGATGGGCTATAGCCCCTCGGCTCGCAAAGAGTTGGACATGACTGAGCAACTGAGCACTCATGCACATATAAGATCTTTCTTCTACTGAACAGAGTGGGATTCCTCTGGCAACCTCAAGACACCCGACACTGATAAGTGGGATAGTTGAGACCCTGCCAAAAATAAGCAGCCAGAGGAAATACTCCACAAAGAAATAGAAACTGTAATACAGTGCTAAATGGAAATTATACAGCTGAAAACGAAAATAAAATCGCACTGGGTGGTCTTGGTAATAGACTGGAGATGACAGCAACTTGAGATTAGACAATGGAATTTACCCAACTGTAATAATAAAGAGTAAAAAGACTGAAAAGAAAAAAGTAAAACAGTGAGGCTGAAATTTCCTCATTATTAATGGCTGTAAACTTAACAAATTTAGTAAAAATCACAAATCCAAAGATCTAAGAAATTGAGAAAATCTCACAAAAGATAAACAAATCTATGTCAAGATGTATTTTGCACTTTCAAATACTAAAGACAAAAACAAATTTGAAAATAGCCAAAAAGAAATAATGCTATCTTTGTAAGAGAACACCATTTGGAATGACAGTTGATTTCTCATCAGAAATCATGGAGATCAGAAGGAAGTAACATAACATGCTATTTTATAAGTTTTGAAAGAAAAAATGTCAATCACAAAGTTTACATCCATTCATGAAGAGCCCTTCTCATATGAAGAAAAATAAAAATAATTTATTACTAACAGACCTATCTTTAACCATTCCCTAAAAGAAGGTTTTCAAATGGAAAGTAATTATATAATAAAAAATCTTAGAATGCATGAAGGAAGAAGTTGTGAAAAGAATTGCATCAGGAGTGATGGAGCTGTGACCTAAGGACCTCCAGGGTTGCTGCTTGTACCGGACTATTGCTGAACATTCTGAATTAAAGCTGCTGAAAGATTGCTGAGCTGCCAAAGAGAGAAATATTGTCGAGAACTGGAATTTTTCTCAACTAAAGGAAACATACCTTTCCTAGTAACAGGTAAGGTACATTCCCTAACCCAATTGTATATATAGAACGATTTTACCCTCCAATCCAAATTCTTGGTAAACAATTTGTGTAAAGCTGCATTAACTTTTTCTCTTTTCTATAAAACCCTCTACTCATCTTTCTTTGCTGGGATACTGTTCTGGGTTCCTCCATAACACTCAAATTGAAATTCTAAGAACCCACATTTAGAGTTTGTAGTTCTTTCTACTGATGAAAGGAATATCTAAAGAATATAAAATAGATGGCTCTTTTCTACATGTTTCATAAATTATATTGGACGATTTAAAAGCAATACCATTAATACTCAGAATAATGTTTAAAAAGAAGGATTTTAAAGGGCACAGATGGACATAAGAATTATGTGTATCAAAGTGGTAAAAAGTTAATGCAACTCAATGGCTATATGTCATTGTGTTAATGATAATACAATCAGTGATAATCAGAGCAATCACTATGTTAACTATATAATGCTGCTGCTGCTGCTGCTGCTAAGTCGCTTCAGTCGTGTCCGACTCTGTGCGACCCCATAGACAGCAGCCCACCAGGCTTCCCCGTCCCTGGGATTCTCCAGGCAAGAACACGGGAGTGGGTTGCCATTTCCTTCTCCAATGCATGAAAGTGAAAAGTGAAAGTGAAGTCGCTCAGGTGTGTCCGACTCTTAGTGACCCCATGGACTGCAGCCTTCCAGGCTCCTTCATCCGTGGGATTTTCCAGGCAAGAGCACTGGAGTGGGGTGCCATTGCCTTCTCTGAACTATACAATGAGAGACATCAAAAACACTACAAAAGTAGATAGAATTCTTATAAAAGATCTAATAACTACAGATGCACAAGAAAAGAAAAATGTAGAATGAGTTCTCATAAAACAAATGAGAAATAACCAACAAAATGGCAGACTTCAGTGCTAACATATTCATAATTACCTAAAATGTAAGTACTCTAACAGTAACAAAATGAAACCAGAAATAAACAACAGAATACAACAGGAAAATCTCAAAATATTTAGAAATTAAACAATATACTACTAAAGAATTCATTTGTAAGAAAAATAAAAAAATTTTTGAAGGAATTTAAAACCACCTAAACTAGAAAAAAAAGGAAAAGAAATGTGTAAAGCAACTGAATTATTTCTAAGGAGGGAAATCTATAGCATTAGATGCTTACATTAGAAACAACTAAAAGTTTCATATCAATAATCTAAGTTTCAAACCTAGAAATAGAAGAGCAAAATAAGTCCAAGGCTAGCAAAAGAAAGGAAATAATAAAGGTTAAAAACCACTGAAAAATTTAAAAGAAAAGAATACAGAAATTAGTAAAAACAAAAAACTAATTCTTTTAGAAAAATCAATACAGTTGACAAGACTGTCAAGATGGACAATAATAAACAGAAGATGCAATATTCAGAATGATACAGAAGGTCATCAGTATTGATTGAAATTGAAGATATAATGGCAGAGCCTACAGCCATTGTACAGACAGTAAAAGAATAGTGGCAATAATTTTAGACTCATAAATTTTCTCAAAATCCACAAGCTACCAAAACTCAGTAAAGATGATATTGGCAATATAAGTAGCCTTATAAACACAAAGGCGATTTAATCTGTAATTTGAATGCTCCTAAAAATAAGTTTCATATTCAATTGATTTTACCAGCCAAAACTATTAAACATTTAAAATATAATTTACAATAATTGTGTAAAATATCTTCCAGAATATAGAATAGGATGGAAAACTTCCCAGTTCATTTTACGAGGTCAGTATTACTGTGATTCTAAAACAAGAAAAGGCAGTACAAAAAAAAAAAAAACACAGATCAATACTTCTTATGACTTTAAGGCAAAATCCTCAAAAAATATTAGCATACAGTATCCAGCAGTGCATAAAGAGAATAGTATAAGTGATCAGAAATAGAAAATTTGTTTAAAATTCAAAAATCAAGCATAACATTGCATCAGTAAGACAAAGGAGAAAGATTCTATTATATTTTCTATGTCAATCAAAATTGATATAGAAAGACATTGAACAAATTCCAATGCCCATTCATTTAAGAAAAAAAAAAAACACCTGACAAATTACCAAAAGAAGGAAATTACCTCAGCTCAATAGAAAAGCATTAAAAAACCCTGGAGCTAGTAACTGCCTTAATGGTGAAGTTTGGAATGCTTTCCCCCTGAGATCAGGAATACAGTAGGGATGTCTACTCTACCACTGTTATTCAAACTTTTATCCAAGTATCCATGTCAGTCGGACAAAGAATAAAAGTATGCAGATCAAAAAGGAAGAGGATGACTGATTATTTGTGTAGAAAATCCACAAAAATTTACAAAAATTCTCCTAGAATTTTTAATAAGTGAGTTTACCAAGTTTTGGGGATACCAAATCAACACATGGAAATCAATTGCATTTTCAAATGTTGTTTATCTTCACTCCACATAAACTACTTAGCTATGCACTTAACAAAATATTTAAGAAAATTACGTGCAGATCATTACAAAAGGGTGATGAAAGAAATACAGGAAACCTAAATAAATGCAGGGACATATTGTGGTCATGAACTGAAAATTTCAACATAGTAAACTTGTCTATCTAGGTTGGTCATAACTTTCCTTCCAACAAAGTTCGTCTAGTCAAGGCTATGGTTTGTATGGATGTGAGAGTTGGACTGTGAAGAAAGCTGAGTGCCGAAGAATTGATGCTTTTGAACTGTGGTGTTGGAGAAGACTCTTGAGAGTCCCTTGGACTGCAAGGAGATCCAACCAGTCCATTCTGAAGGAGATCAGCCTTGGGATTTCTTTGGAAAGAATGATGCTAAAGCTGAAACTCCAGTACTTTGGCCACCTCATGCGAGGAGTTGACTCATTGGAAAAGACTCTGATGCTGGGAGGGATTGGGGGCAGGAGGAGAAGGGGACAACAGAGGATGAGATGGCTGGATGGCATCACTGACTCGATGGACGTGAGTCCGAGTGAACTCCAGGAATTGGTGATGGACAGGGAGGCCTGGCGTGCTGCGATTCATGGGGTTCGAAAAGAGTCGGATGCGACTGAGCGACTGAACCGAACTGAACTGAAACTTGTCTATTGTATCTATGTTTCTGATGCATTTTCTATCAATACTCCCAGGAGATTTTTTTCATCAACATATATAAGCTTGTTGCAAAATTTACATAGAAAGTCACAGGCCATAATATAGTTAAATGAGTTTTGACAAGGAAGAATAAGTTCGGGAGACTTTTATATAACTACAGTGTCATTTGTAATGACAAAATTTTGTAGACATGGTAAACAGACCTGTGACTGACAAGGAATAGGGATAGTGGGTGGTTGGGAGGTAGAGGTATTTACAAAAAGGCAGCAGGAAGCATCCTGTGAGGTTACGACTGTTTAGAATACTGACTCCAGCAGTGAACACACAAACCTAACCATGGGATTCAGTGCTATGGAATCTGACTAACACACACACACACGATTGGAAGTGAAACTGAGGAAATATGTCAATATATGTAAGATATTATCTTTGGAGAAATTAGGCAAATTGTGAGAGAGAGAACTCTGTATTGCTTTTTAACAACTGTGTGTGAATCCATAATTATCTGGATTAAAAATTCAATTAAAATATAATAAAAGCTCACTGTAGGACCAGGAACAAGAAAGAATTCAGAAATTCTTGTATTACCTGCTTAGCTTCATCTTATTCGCTACACCATATCGCATAGTCAATAAATTATAACAGCTTGCCACCAGGGAAGCCCGTGAATATGGAGTGGGGAGCCTATCCTTTCGCCAGGAATCTTCTTGACCCAGGAATCAAACCGGGGTCTCCTGCATAGTAGGCTGTTTCTTTACCAGCCGAGCTACCAGGGACAACCTCACTTTCACTTTCTCTCACCTGCGTAGCTTCATCTTGTTTGATATATTATACTGAGTAGTCAATAAATTAAGACCTCTTGAGGGCAACTGTATGTATCTCTGTACCATTAAATATGACCCTGAGGTTTTCATACTACAAATGCTCAATAAATGATTAATAAATAAATGAATAAAATAGAAAAACAAACCTGGAAACATTTATTCAATTTACCCTCATTTTACTGTATGAACCATTCAGAGCTTTTCTAGGGATCAAGAAAAAATATTTAAATTTAATGTAACTTCTTGGAACTCACCTGCCAATAAGTAAATCTCACAATTCCTTTTTGTTTATCTCAAAAAAGATGAAACTGCGAATAAAGAAATTGACACCAAATCCATACTCATATTTCTCCAGTATTTATTTCATCAGTAAATAATTATCAAGGATAATCTGCAAATTTGCTACCTTTCCTGGCTGATAAGAATTATAAGGTGCCCTGTATTGGTTGATAGAGAAGATGGTTTTAATTGGCCCTATTTTGCTTCTATGAAGCTGGCATTTGTGAACCAGGAGTTATTTTATTTGGTATCATAATGACCCCTTCTTAGTCGTCATTAAGAGACAAAATCCAGTTTTTTTGGTGAAAGGAAATGAAGAACTTGAATGCCTTTAACAGCAGATCTCTGTCCTGGTGAGGAATAGGCAACCTGGGTTTGTTGAGAAAGAATCACCATGGGCACACAGTTGCTCATAAAGTGTTCTGCAAACAATTACCTAAATTACTTCCAAGCCTTAAATAAAAATAAGTCTAAAAGGACATTTGAATATAAAAATATATGTATTTTCCCAAAGAACAACGTTAGTGATGAAGCTACTTCAATCCTGCCAGTTTCAGTGAGTTCAGTCTCTCAGTCGTGTCCGACTCTTTGCCACCCTGGGGACTGCAGCACGCCAGGACTCCCTGTCCATCACTAACTCCTGCAGTTTACTCAAACTCATGTCCGTCGAGTCAGTGATACCATCCAGCCATCTCATCCTCTGTTGACCCCTTCTCCTCCCGCCTTCAATCTTGCCCAGCATCAGGGTCTTTTCCAGAGTTGCACCAGTTGAATTCTGCTCACATGCTGCATATATTGGGTTGGCCAAAAAGTTCCTTCAGTTTTAAAGTAAAAATGAAAGACACAATTTTCATTTTCAAGAACTTTATGGGAAAAAAAAATCTTCACTGTTTTATTTTACTATCTTCTGGTACTTTTCAGGCAACTTGCTAATTCCACCTTCCCCCAAATTTTTATCTTTTTGACCAAAGAATTTTTCCGGGTGACTTTTACAGTCTTCCAGGGAATTGATTTTTTTTTCCATTAAGAGAATTTTGTAAAGAAAACAAAAAAGGAAATCCGAAGGCACTCTGTTTGGTGAGTACAACAGATGAATCAACTTCTCGGTCAAGCTTTAACAGTTTCGGCCAGGTCATCAAAGAAACACACGGTCTTGCATTATCCTAATGGATGATTATACGTTTTTCTGGTGACTAACTCCAGATGCTTTTCATTGAATGCTGCTTTCACTTGGTCTAATTGACAGCAGTACTTATTGGAATTCATTATCTGGTTTTCCGGAAGGAGCTCACAATAGAGGCCACCCTTCCAGTGGCACCAAGTGCACAGCATCATCCACTTTGGATGAAGACGTGCCTTCGGTGTGCTTGCATTTTTACCTTTCTTTAAATAATAAAGCATGATATGCCAAAACGTTGCTTTTTTCTTCCATCTTTAAAATTGAAGTGGCTACACAAAACGCTTTTAAACTGTGGTGTTGGAGAAGACTCTTAAGAGTCCCCTGGACTGCAAGGAAATCAAACCAGTCCATCTTAAAGGAGATCAGTCCTAGGTGTCCATTGGAAGGACTGATGCTGAAGCTGAAACTCCAATACTTTGGCCACCTCATGTGAAGAGCTGACTCATTTGAAAAGACCCTGATGCTGGGAAATACTGAAGGCAGGAGGAGAAGGGGACGACAGAGGATGAGATGGTTGGATGGCGTCACTGACTCAATGGACATGAGTTTGAGTAAGCTCCGGGAGTTGGTGATGGACAGGGAGGCCTGGCGTGCTACAGTCCACGGAGTTGCAGAGTCAGACACGACTGAGCAACTGAACTGAACGGAACACAAAATTCACCAATTTTGATTTTTTTTTTTAACGCACACTGATAAGACAGCTATCACAATACTAACAAAACTGTTTCAAATGAAGTTAAAAACAGCTAAGTGCTACTTTATGGAAAAAAAAAAAAACTATCACCTGTGATACTTACTTCAAACTACTGATTCTGAGTCACCTTCAGGCTCACTGCACTTGAATTTGTGCTTTACTTTGCAATGCTGTGTACTCACGGTGTATGTTGACGGTAAATGTGCATTCAGAAACTTGCAACAAATAAGCCCAGCCAGAAAAGAATCTGGAGAACTAACCTTTGCTATTTTATTTTATTTTTTATTGTTTGCTGTGATGTTTCTTTAGCAAGATACTTCTCTTCTAGAAAGGCAAGTTGCTGGCTCCTACCCACCATTGTATTATCCATGGGTGCATCTTCCACACATTTACTAGCCTCTAAAGTTGCCCTTTTCACTTTTCACTTGCATGCGCTGGAGAAGGAAATGGCAATCCACTCCAGTATTCTTGCCTGGAGAATCCCAGGGACGGGGAAGCCTGGTGGGCAGCCGTCTATGGGGTTGCACAGAATCGGACACGACTGAAGCAACTTAGCAGCAGCAGCAGTAGCAGCAAAGTTGCCCTAACAATTTTTAGGGAGAAGAGAAGAAAGGAAGGTAGAGAAATCCTTGTTCTTTTCAGGTATTGGAGCCCTCTCATCTTCCTTCCCTGTTCTTCAACAAAAAAACAGAGGAAGGAAGTGAAAAGAGCCTCTCTGCTGCTAACAGATTCTGCTGTGAAGCTTCTATTTCAGCCCCTTCTATTTGTTACACAGTAATATATATATACTTTCTAGTATGATGTCCAAATAGATACTTCAAAACATCCTTGAGGTTCTGAAGTACTTTAATCTTGTTTCTGGGCTATGTGCATACGGCAACAGTCTATAAGTGCATTTTGAGGATGCTTACAAAGAGGCCTGTGTTAGAGGGGTGTCCACAGCTCCCTGCAGGACTTGGGAGACTCGTGGGGGTGAGGCTCTATTCAATTGTCCAGCAAACAGCGTTGAGTGCTTACACTGTGCCTGTGCCTGGGAATATATTAAGGAATCATGATGAAAGGATACATAAAACACGGCTGCTGTCCTCAGGCAAGTTTTATTGAGGAGACAAACAAGAAGACGAGAAAAATGCAGTAAAGAAATATGGGCAAACAAATTGCTCTCTGGGCATAAAAAGAAAGAGAGAAAGAAAAGTCAGCCTCCGGGAGCAATAGCCAGAGGTTGGCACATAATTTGAGGAGTGATAATAAATAAGGAAGAAGGCACTGGGGTTCGGACACAGAACGATGAGGTGAAAGCTGTGCTGAGTTGTATATTTATCTTGATGTCAACAGAAGCAATTTGAGGAGCCTTGTGATCCTATTTGATTATTTGCTAAGGAATGGAAGCTGAAGTCACAGGGACAAGTCAGGAGTACGTAGCTGAGAGGATAAGAAACATCACTCATTTCAAGAACTGTTAGTGAGGAGAATAAAAGTGACCTGGTCATCAATAAGTGTTGGCATACACAAGCAGAAAGAGCTAAAAAGCACTGATTCTCTCTTGGGCATGTGAGTGGGTGGTTGTGCCTTTTACTCAGACAAGTAACCCCAGATGCAGGTCACACAGGTAACGCTGGAAGGAGAACAGTCCTAGAGAATGCCAGAGCAAGAAAATGAAGCTGGGAAGGGCGCTTACCTTACACAAACTCTAAATGAAGACGCTTATACAGGTAGTCAGGAACAACCTATAGCATAAAGTCACTGATTTTGCTTATTTTTAGTTTATGTATTGAAGTTTCCAAGGGGCTTTTGTATGACTAACGTGAAACATATTCTCAGGTTCCTTCGCAAAAATGTCTGCTGTCACGCCCTGGAAGTGACCGTTCCCCCTTTTGGCCCAGTGCACAAAGATCCGTTGTGTTGCCCATCCTGCCTGAATAAGATCAAGGGCATAGAAATGAGTAGTAGCCAGAGAAATCCTGGCAAAGGTGAATGCAGACCTGGCCCCTGAAAGCCCACTCTGCACCACTCCTCCCTTTCTGTCTTCACATTCCATAACGATCTTGAGTGGCATGTACTGATGACGTGGCCCCGCAGGACAGAGGAGCTGATACAGCTGAATGGCTGCAGGAGCACAGCTCCCCTGCCAGTCGCAGGGGTTTGTCTCAGGAGCAAGTGGACTGGGTTAATGCATTGAGATTTGGGGGTTGTTTTAAACATTTTTAATGCTGCTGGTGTTGATACCAGGAGTAGGATCCCACTGTAACAAAAATGTTGACTATGATATTGACTTTGTGATCAGATATTGGACAGAGAAGAAACTGATTTTTAAAGCTAGAAAACTGATCATTCATGTTACATGGGGTGAAACTTTTCATGGCTCAAAACCTCCAATAGCATGGGAAAAAAAGTCTTCCCAATAGCTCCAGGGGAAGTGGTTGAAAAGAATTAAAATCTCAGCCTGTGTTGACAATTGTTAGCTATATCTGGCAAGAGGGAAGTAAGTTCAGAGACTGTTATAAATGGTGCAATAAGAAAGAGAAAGGAAACCGGAGCAGAAAGTAGTCTAGGGCTAGTGGCATCGAAGTCTTAAAAATGTGTATGCTTTAAGCGAAGAAAAGGGAAATATATTTAAGAAAACAGCAAAAGTATATTAAAATCCACTTTTTAAGTTTCCTGTTTGAACACTAAAGCCTCAAGCTAGCAGCTATTAAGTTAATAGAGATAAATTCTGGGCAAGGATGCAAAGAAGTAATTCAGATTTAGGGATTATGGCTATAAGAGTGTTTATGTATCATTATCGGCACCAAGAATTCATTGAGAATAGATCAGAAGCCTGTTAAGTTATGCAAGAGGGAGGAATTATATTCTCAAAGGAACTATGAGTCCAGTTGCTAAAATTCTGACTTTTTTTTTTAATCTACATCATCCAAGAACCATTTCAGATGTGGTCAAAGAAGACTCACTCCTCTTCCAAATGTCATTGTTAGGGTTCATGAAAAAATGGGAAAAAATCCTTTTAAAGATTAGAAAAAGAGCTATACAGAGAATACCCCCACTGCCAGTGCAGGGACCCAGGGCTAACCCCTCAAGACCCTGGCAGCTCTACCGAGCTGCTGAAGACCTTCCCAATGCCTTCTCTCTAAGTTCTTTATTAGTTGTCCTATCCTATCATAATACAGTATATTAGTGAGTATAAATGAGGGCACTTTAGATAACAGGTTGATCAGACCAAGAAGAATCACGTTCTGACTTAGTAGCAGAAAATATTGCACATTCTCTTAAAGACTCTGGACCATGGCTAATTCCAGATACTGCTGCTGCTAAGTCGCTTCAATAAGTGTCCGACTCTGTGTGACCCCATAGATGGCAGCCCACCAGGCTCCCCCGTCGCTGGGATTCTCCAGGCAAGAACACTGGAGCGGGGTGCCACTACCTTCTCCCAATTCCAGATACTAGATGGCGGTACTGTAGGTTTTCTCCCTTGTGGAGGGGTGGATCCACTCTATAGAGGGAGGAAAAAGTGAGGTGTATATGTGGTTGCCCCAGAGTAGACATGCAGAGACTGCTGGGGCTTGATGAACCCCATTTCTTCCTCTGATTCCTGGACTGCTGAATGCATGAATGCTAAGTCGCTTCATTTGTGTCTTACTCTTTGCAAATCCTATGGACTGCACCCTGCCAGGCTCCTGTGTCCATGGGATTCTGCTATTGTCTCTTCCACTTTATAGTTAAACTTAGAGGCTGTGTAAAAGCTGATGGTGCCCAAAGATGTATATTGTCCTTGACTGCAATAAGCTGAGATTCTTTGTAAACTTCCTTGTAACATTAGTGAAGCAACTGTGAAGTTACAATTGTATATTATAGATATTAATCTATCCTGATGAATGCATTCCTTTTTAGCAGCTTCGAGATCTCTAAACATAAATTTTATATTTATTATAAAAGGTTTTTTATAAAAGGAATATTACTGTATTTTTATTTTCTGTTGCAGGTTTTACTGATATGTTTGGTTAATCAATATTCAGAGATTTTCCTAAAAGAAAAGACATTGAAGAATGAGGTTAATAATTTTCAGATAATTATACATTAAATATCTAATTTGCCATTAATTACAAGAATAAGAATTGGCCAAATTAATGTATGCCTTTAATTACATTAGGTAATTAAATTTCACAGTTTAAAATGATAATTAGTACATTATTCATGCAATATCCTTTTCAAAACTTGATCATTTTAGCTTGGAGGAAGCAGTATGGTATA
Organism: Bos mutus; assembly: GCF_027580195.1. Lineage (NCBI taxonomy): Eukaryota > Metazoa > Chordata > Mammalia > Artiodactyla > Bovidae > Bos > Bos mutus. Next base: position 3,108,192 of record NC_091630.1, on the reverse strand, counting down.
CCTAAAAATGAAAATTAAGAGTAGCCTTTATCCTTGTCTTTGTCACTTAAAAAGTTTACACTTTTTACAAGTAATTCTTCTTTAAGTATTTGGTTTTCACATATTAAAAAAATGAAATTAGAAATACTTATCTTTCAGCTTTTTGTATGCATCAGATAATTTAAGCAATGGAAATGAAAAATTTAGTCTGATAACCACTCAGTGGGAATTATCTATGTTCTTTTTATTACTCATTTTCCAGTAATAATTAATTATGGATCAAACTGATTTTTATAATAATCACCCCCTCAAAATCAAGGAATTAATGTTGACAAATGTAAAGTTACAGATAATAATATGTTCATTTTAAATACAAGCTTTTGGGATAGGAAGAAAATTATTCACTCAAAATCAATTCTACCTATGGAATCAAATGCTATTTTTGAATTAACCCTAATGCCCATAGATTTAGCATATTTGTATTCATTAAAATTTTTATTTATTCTACAATATTACCGAACACTTCTCTGTGTACCAGGGATTTTAGTCAGGCTTTAAATGTACATACGAGAGTCATCTGCCTAGGAGTGATGACCATTAAAAAAGAAAAAGGAGGAGCTCACCGAAGCAAGAAATGTATAAGGAAGTAAACAAAATAAAAACAGGCCATTTAGAGTCTAGTAATGAAAACAAGATTAAAGTTGGCAAAAAAGTGAGAAAAGTACAAAATAATATATTCTTACCAAAGCCAGATGAGCTTTAAGAGACAGGAATAAACAGTAGTATCAAAAATGGCAGAGATTTTATGGAGCATAAAAACTAAGAAAGAGACTGAGAAGACCACTTGCATGAATGTTCCACAAATAAAATGACCTTTTTGAATAACAAAATACCTTTTAAACTATGATACATCTTATCCTTTTTATACCTTCTACTTCATCCTGAGATTTCCCCTAACTCATTCAGATTACATTAAAAGTTCCATCTCAGTTAGAGTCTGTATTACTCCTAAAGTAAGCATACACTTCTGTACAGCTTATTACAAATGTGGACTTTGTTTGTCTCTCCTGTTTTCTTACCTCTCATACATCCCTTGATTATTGACTAATATTTATTATTTTGCAGTTGCTAGAGTTATCTTCCATTTGGACATGATGCAATCTGAACATATTTCAATTGTTTCTGAAATAAGGATCCTTTAATCAGCCCTGGGATTTCTTTGGAAGGAATGATGCTAGAGCTGAAACTCCAGTACTTTGGCCACCTCATGCGAAGAGTTGACTCATTGGAAAAGATTCTGATGCTGGGAGGGATTAGGGGCAGGAGGAGAAGGGGGCTACGGAGGATGAGATGGCTGGATGGCATCACTGACTCAATGGACGTGAGTCTGAGTGAACTCTGGGAGTTAGTGATGGACAGGGAGGCCTGGCGCGCTGTGATTCATGGGGTCGCAAAGAGTTGGACACGACTGAGCGACTGAACTGAACTGAATCTTTGGTATGAACTTTCAGTAACTTTTATAATCTGTTCTTCCTTTTCAAAATACAGATTCACAATCTGTCTGAGAATCATTTTATTTTTGTCCCTTCAAAAATAAGATAAAAGAAATCCGAAATGCACTTCTCCACTTATAATTAAGAAAAGCCACCAATTATTATCTATTTATTTCCTTTTTAGCTTTAACTGCCGCTTTAGTCCTTCACATTATAGAAGATGAGGATTTGGTTTTGTCATCCTACTGCTCTTAGACCCAGGAGAGTGAGGAGCCTTAATATATTATTAAGAGATGTGTCTCTTGCCTCCAGGCTATTGCGTTTTCATGAGTAGATTGTAAAACTTCCTAAAAACAAAAAGCACAACTATTGCACCAAAAAGCCCACTCCTCCCTAAGTCCATAATGGCCGCATTATGTGTCCTTAAGACCCTCCTGGACTTGAGCGATGAGGGCCATGCCCTCCCTCCCTGGCTGTGGGGCGCTGGCAGGGCCTGCAGGGTGGGGTGGCTCCCACTGAGCTCCCGCAGCTGGCAGGCCAGAGGAGGCGTGGGGAGCAGGCCGCCCCTCGGAGAAACCACCCGGCACAGAGACGAATTGCAGGCGGTGCCCAGTTTACGCCATCAGCCTTCGGGCTCTTGTCTCGGCCGTGGAGGCGCTGTCCTCGCCTTGGCTGCGCCCCCCAGGGCCTCCTGCCCGTCGACCCCTTGTGCCTGGGGGTCCAGCCTCGCCCTGGCCGCGCCGCGCCTGATGCGCCTGTTTCCTCGGAGGCGGGTGGGCATCCTCTATGTGGCTGATCAGGCCCTGGGCTCCGGGTGACCTTCTCGGCAGGGGGAAGGACTCAGACTGCCAAGGGGCCGACAGGATGCCCGCCGGAGCCAGGACCGGCCTGGCAGGCAGTGCGTGCGCGTCCTGGCGAATCTGGATCTAGCGCGTCCAGCATCTGCTTCCAGGGGATGCAGACCTTCTGCCTCAGCCTGGGCTCCAGGCCTGTCGTGGCCTGGGACCTTCCCTGCGGGGGTTTAATATAGAATCTATTTCAGAGAAGATAAATTTCCAGAACCTTGATTCCTTTAAATACATATAAACCCATGATTGTTCCTAACCCCTTTTACAAAAAGAGTCGGACACATCAAATTCAACACCAAAGCACAAGCCACTCATTGACATTAATATAGTAACAAAGTCAAGTAGCTATGTTGTTAACAAACATTCATATTTATTTCCAAACATTTCTGGTGTTTCCAAATCTGTAGGAGGGAAAAAAACACCAAGGAAACAATTATCTCTTAGAGATACAAATATTCAACAGCTTTGCTCTTTTAGCTATTAATTCAAAAGTTTTGTTATCAGAGTTTTAGGCAATTATCAAAAGTATTGCCAACAGTCTCCTAGTCACAATGTATTCTATACGGTAAACCAAAATGGTTATTACATTCTATCAAGTTGTAAATTGTAAACAGAAAATATGCCTTGAAAATAGAAGTGAAGTCGCTCAGTCATGTCTGACTCTTTGTGACCCCATGGACTGTAGCCCACCAGGCTCCTCCGTCCATGGGATTCTCCAGGCAAGAATACTGGAGTGGGTTGCCATTTCCTTCTCCAGGGGATCTTCCAACCCAGGGATTGAACCCAGGTCTCCCACATTGCAAGCAGATGCTTTAACCTCTGAGCCACCAGGGAAGCCTTAAAAATTAGCAGCATCAAAAAAATGGGTGATTCCTACATGTTATAAAATAGTGAGTTACATTGCTTTATGAATAAAAGATAATTTACCAATAAATATCAACACTTTAAGTAGCTTTAAATGTGTGCATATCAATAATTTCAGATATGTGGATGACACCACCCTTATGGCAGAAAGCAAAAAGAAACTAAAGAGAGTCTTGATGAAGTTGAAAGAGGAGAGTGAAAAAGTTGGCTTAAAACTCAATATTCAAAAAACTAAGATCATGATATATGGTCCCATCACTTCATGGAAAATAGATGGGGAAAACATTCGAAACAGTGACAAGCTTTATTTTCTTGGCCTTCAAAATGACTGCAGATGGTGACTACAGCCATTAAGAAATTAATTAAGAAATTAAGCCATTAAGAAATTAAGAGACGTTTGCTCCTTGGAAGAAAAGTTATGACCAAACTAGAAAAAGTATTAAAAAGAAGAGACATTACTTCGCTGACAAAGGTATATCTAATCAAAGCTATGGTTTTTCCATATGTATGGATGTCATGTATGGATGTGAGAGTTGGACCATAAAGAAGCCTGAACCCTGAAGAACTGATGCTTTTGAGCTGCGATGTTGGAGAAGACTCTTGAGAGTCCCCTGGACTGCAAGGAGATCCAACCAGTCCATCCTAAAAGAAATTAATCCTGAATATTAATTGGAAGGACTGATGCTGAAGCTGAAATCCCATTACTTTGGCCACCTGATGTGAAGAACTGGCTCATTAGAAAGACCCTGATGCTGGGAAAGATTGAAGGCAGGAGAAGGGGATGACAGAGGATGAGATTGTTGGATGGCATCACTGACTCTATGGAATTTAATATTTAAATTAAGTATTTAAAATTTAAATTAAATAGTTACTGAAGAACAAGTTCAATTTGTGGAAAAGAAAATCTAAACGAAGTGACAGAAAATTATAAGACACTAATGAGAGAAATCAAAGATGACATAAACAGATGGAGAGATATTCCATGTTCCTGGGCAGGAAGAATCAATATTGTGAAAATGACTATACTACCAAATGCAATCTACAGATTTAATGCAATACCTATCAAATTTCCAATGGCGTTTTTCACAGAAGTAGAACAAAAAATTTCACAATTCATATGGAAACACAAAAGACCCTGAATAGCTAATGCAGTCTTGAGAAAGAAGAATGGAGTTGGAGGAATCAAGCTTCCTGACTTCAGGTTACACTACAAAGGTATAGTCATCAAGACAGTACAGTACTGGCACAAAAACAGAAATATAGACCAAAGGGACAAGATAGAAAGCCCAGAAATAAACGCATGCACCTATGGGTACCTTATATTTGACAAAGGAGGCAAGAATATACAATGGCACAAAGACAGCCTCTTCAATAAATGGTGCTGGGAAAACTGGACAGCAACCTGTAAAAGAATGAAATTAGAACACTTCCTAACACCATACACAAAGATAAACTCAAAATGGATTAAAGACCTAAATGTAAGACCAGAAACTATAAAATCCATAGAGGAAAACATAGGCAGAGCACTCAATGACATAAAGCAAGATCCTCTATGACCCGCCTCCTAGAGTAACAGAAATAAAAGTAAACAAGTGGGACCTGATTAAACTTAAAAGCTTTTGCACAGCAAAGGAAATGATAAGCAAGGAGAAAAGACAACCCTCAGAAGGGGAGAAAATAACAGCAAATGAAACAACTGACAAAGGATTAATGTCCCAAATATACAAGCAGCTCATACAACTCAATACCAGAAAACAAAAAACCCAATCAAAAAGTGGTGAAAAGACCTAAACAGACATTTCTCCAAAGAAGACATAGAGATGGCTGACAAACACATGAAGAGGTGCTCAACATCGCTCATTATTAGAGAAATGCAAGTCAAAACTGCAGTGAGGTATCACCTCACACCTGTTAGAAAGGTCCTTATTAAAAAGTCTACAAACAATACATTCTGGAAAGGGTGTGGAGGAAAGGGAACACCCTTGCACTGTTGGTGGGAATGTAAACTGATACAGCCACTGTGGAAGACGGTATGGGGATTCCTTAAAAAACTAGGAATAAAACCACCACATGACCCGGCAATCCCACTCCTAGGCATGTACCCTGAGGAAAGCAAAACTGAAAGAGACACATGTGTCCCATCGTTCACTGCAGCACTGTTTACAACAGCTAGAACTTGGAAGCAAACTAGATGTCCATCGACAGATGAATGGATAAAGCATCTGTGGTACATACATACAATGGAATATTACTCAGCCATAAAAAAGGAACGCATTTGAGTCAGTTCTAATGAGGTGGATGAACCTAGAACCTATTATACAGAGTGAAGTGAGTGAGAAAGAGAAAGATAAATATTGTATTATAACACATATATCCAGAATCTTGGAATATGGCACTGAATAATTTATTTACAGGGCAACAGTGGAGAAACAGACATAGAGAATAGACTTATGGACATGGGAGAGGGAAGGAGAGGGTGAGATGTGTGGAAAGAGTAACATGGAAACTTACATTATCATATGTAAAATAGATAGGCAACAGGAATTTGCTGTATGTCTCAGAAAACTCAAACAGGGGCTCTGCATCACCTAGAGGGGTGGGATGGGGAGGGGGAGGGAGGGAGGTTCAAAAGGGAGAGGATGAATGTGTACCTATGGCTGATTCATGTTGAGGTTTGACAGAAAACAGAAAATTCTGTAAAGCAATTATCCTTCAATGAAAAATAAATTAATTTTAAAAAGGAAGTGAAAGGAGAGAAACATAAGCACACATGAAAATAATTCAGGTCATTGTTCAGCATTAATACATATATATTTAAATACTCAATTAAATATATATTAGCAAAGGTACTGATTCAGATTAGCTTCAAGTCAATTTTAGGAATACTAACAATCTCAATTAAGGTTTAACCAAGAACTAATAACATTCTTTCAATTTATTTCACTCAACAAGGTGGGGGGGGGCGGTGGTCACAGTTGTTTAAAAATTGACTACAAGAGGCTCTTCATGCCTTGTCTATTTACAAGCACAAAAAGAATAAAAGACCTGACAGTTAAAACAAAAAGAGTTTTGAAATGTAAAAAATAAAAGAAATACAAAATACTAATTCAATCCTGGATAAGGTTAGTTGCTAATTCATGTTTGACTCTTTCGCAACCCTATGGACTGTATAATACTAGGCTCTGTCCATGGGATTCTCCAGCCAAGAATACTAGAGTGGGTTGCTATTTCCTTTTCCAGGGGATATTCCCCACCCAGGGATTGAACCCTTGCCTCCTGCATTGCCAAGTGGATTTTTTACCACTGAGCCATCAGAGAAACCCAGGAAAAAGATATTAAGTTGTTTAATTAAAAACGGAGTTCTTGTAATGTGTCATTTTGCTTATTCTTGAATAAGTTGGAATTTTTAGAAGAAAGAAAAAAAAAGTTATCCAAAGGAATGACCACCATAAATAATCATGGATTACAGATTCAAAAGTAGGGTGTACATGGCCATTTTTATCCAAGGAAAAGAATGAGATACAAAAACTCTCATTTTATTATTAATAAAGATGTACTTTTGGGTTTATTTTATTATATTATTCAAATTAAATCCCTAGTTCTTATTTTCGTCTTGGAGTCTGAACTAGTTTGGTACTTGTGTGTAGATGACAGGCATTAAAAAAAATTATTGGAGTACAGTTGATTTATAAAGTGTTAGTTTGAGGTATATAGCAAAGTGAATCAGTTATACATAAACATATATATATACTCTTTGAAGACTCTTTGCCTGTACAGGCATCACAGAGAGCTGAATAAAGTTTCCTATGCTGTACAGCATTAATCATCTATCATGCGTATCTATCTTATTAATTATCCATCATGCATATATCTATCATTACATATAGTGTGTATATGTCAATCCCAACCTCCTGATTTATCCTTCCCAGACTTCCTTGATAGCTCAGTCAGTAAACAATCTGCCTGCAATGCAGGACACCCAGGTTCGATCCCTGGGTTGGGAAGATCCCCTGGAGAAGGAAATGGCAACCCACTCCAGTATTGTTGCCTGGAAAATCCCATGGACAAAGGACCCTGGCAGACAACAGCCCATGGGATTTAAAGAATAGAACATCACTTAGAGACTAAACCACAAACCTATTTATCCTCTGGTAACCATAAGCTTGCTTTCTGCATCTGTGATTTTGCTTCTGTTTTGTAAATAAGTTCACTTATATCAATTTTTTAGATACCACTTATAAGCAACATCATGAGATATTTGTCTTTTTACATCTTACTCACTTCACTCAGTATGGCAATCTCTAGGTCCAATCCTGCCACTGCAAATGGCACTATTTTGTTCTTCTTTATGGCTGAGTAATATTCCATTAGGGATTTCCCTGGTGGTTCAATGGTAAAGAATTCATCTGTCAAAGCAGAGGTGTGGGTTCAATCCCTGGGTCTGGAAGATCCCTTTGCAAAGGAAATGTCACCCCACTCCAGTATTCTCGCCTGGGAAATCCTGTGGACAGAGGAATCTGGTGGGCTTCAGTCCATGGGGTATCTAAAGACTTGGACACTACTTAGTGTATAAATAATAATGATATTCCACTGTACATATATACCACATTTTCTTTATCCATTTTTCTGTTGATAAAAATTTAGGTTGCTTCTATGTCCTGAATGTTGTAAATAGTGCCACAATGAATATTGGATGAACATAGATATGAGTATCAATTATGGTTTTTTCCAGGTATATGCCAAGGAGTAGGATTTCAGGGTCGTATGGTAGGCCTATTTTTATTTTTTAAAGGAAGCTCCCTTCTGTCCTCTATAGTGGCTGCACCAATTTAATTGCCCACCAACAGTGTGGGACAGTTCCCTTTATCCACACCCTCTCCGGTATTTACTTTTTATAGATTTTTTGATCATGATCATTCTGACTGGTGTGAGGTGATAACTCATTGTAGCTGATTTGCATTTCTCTGACTTTGAGCATCTTTTCATGTGCTTTTAGGTCATCTCTATGTGTCCTTTGGATTATTTGTTTCTTTGATATTGAGTTTCATGAGCTGTTTGTATATTTTAAAAATTAATCCCTTGTTGGTTGCTTCATTTGCAAATTTTTATGCCATTCTGATACTTGCCTTTTAAGTGATGGAATGAGGTAATTGTTTAATTAATTGGAGAAAAAGCTTTATATTTTATTATTTGTATGTCATCTTCTATTTGCTAGTGTCCTTTTTGCTTACTTTTTAATATTTTGTCAAGCGATGATTTGCTTCAGTTCTAATTCAAGACTGAATTTTTCAAGTACTTATATTGATCAATGTTTGAATATTTCTTTTCTTCTGGTATTGATTTGTCTATATTGAAAATTTGATGCTTTTGCTTCAGTATGGCAAGAGAGTTTAAATCTATCACTGATCTAAATATTGGCTTAAGATGGATTATATAGGAAAATAAGATTTACACTAATTGTTCAGATGAAATGTGGAAAGTATTAAAATATCTTATATTGCTCAAACTTGTCACCTTGCAAATAATTAAGTACACCTATTGTCAAAGACATATCAACAGGATATGCAGTAATATGGAGCTTTAAAGATATATATAAACAAAAGATAGGGATGTAGGCAGTGAACTAAAAGTAATACATACAAAAATATATAAAAGAAATGAGATTTCAAGAATGCATTAAATAGAGTAATACAAAAAGTAGGCATTTGTGGAATCAAAAGGGAGAATAAACAATGCAATGTGTCAAATGTTGAATTATAAATACTTCAGAGAAATGCAGCACAAATTTTAATAGTAAACTGTTTAATTTGATGCAAATTAAATATTTCACTGACCCAAAGACTGAAGTTGAAAAATAAGCATATAATTTTTTCATATTGAGTAATTTATAATGAAAACTTGATGTGTTTGCTTTGATATACCTTCAAGATGTTGTGAAGAAACAGATACCCTAGGAAATACAATATGTGATAAACTCATGGAAAATAAAAAAGATACAGTGCATTATAGTCTATATGATAGAATAGATATAGTCTCATGGAGATTATCAAGAAATATGGAAACTACATCATTTGTTGATGAGATTGATATTGAGAGAAACTAAGTTTTTTTTTTTTCCCTTTATAGTCTATGTTTTAAAGCATGTAAGTTAAACATTTAGGTGTAAACACACATTATGTGATAGGTGATAGATAGATAAGTTGATAGATAATATATAGAACATTCCAATTTAATTTTATTTTTGAAAAAATATAATTTTAATAAAATGTTCAGCCAATAATGATGAAGTACTGATCAACACTTCAGGTTAATTCATTTTATCATTGACTTGTTAAAAATACTACATAGGTCAATAACAGTTATTATTTTCACAGGAATTTGGGTATAAGATAATTGTACCAACTGAATTATTTACCTACAATTTTCAAAATTTTAAGAGTAGAAAGGAAGAACAGAGATCTATTCTAATTACTTATTAGCTTAATTATTAACTATTTTAAAACATATATCAATTTTTCTAACTTGAAGTCAAATAGTTATGATAAAAGTTCACAGATTTCTAGAACAACATATAAATTAAAGATTATTTGTTATGTGTAAGTCTGTTATCAAAGATGATGGACATGGAAATGTTGACTTTTAAATGAAATGTCAGTTGTCATAAACTTTTGACTTTTAAATGAAACGCCAGTTGTCATAAACTAAATTTGTTGAGAATAAGTGCCTTAATGTCTTAAGCATTGATAAACATGGAGGAAACAGATATATGCCTCAGTCTCAGCCCTCAGAATTTACATACATTGGGGACAACTATAAATATATACTTGAAATCAGAATGCAATGTTTTAAGTCCTCTGCAGTGTGAAAAAAATCCATGGACTAAATAGATTCATTAATTCAATAGGCACTTATCCCCTGCCTATCATGAGCCTGGTAATAGAGAGATACTGCAGTCTTTCAGGTGAACAGGGCTTTTCATGAAAATGATGTTCCTCAAAAAAGATGACTAGAGTTTTATCAGAAGAAAGGACAGGAGAGAAAAAATGTTTGGCTTGGTGAGAAAGCTTAGGGGTATGACATCTGTGGAAATACTGAGAAAATCAGGTAGTCTGATGGAATTTTCTTGGGAGGTGGTGATGCAGGAAACAAAGTCTTGGAATTGACACTTAAATATTAAAGCTTTTCAATCCAGACTGTACATTCCTAAAAACCATTGAAAAGATTATGGTAAAATAAATATAAAATGTTGTAGTTTTACAATACATTTTATGAAAGAAAGTGAAGTCGCTCAGTTGGGTAGGACTCTTTGCGACCCCATGAACTGTAGCCCACCAGGCTCCTCTGTCCATGGAATTATCCAGGCAAGAACACTGGAGTGGGTAGCCTTTCCCTTCTCCAGGGGATCTTCCCGACCCAGGGATCAAATCCAGGTCTCCCGCATTGCAGGCAGATTCTTTTCCATTTGAGCCACCAGGGAAGCCCCATAGTAATCTCGTGTGTTCTGAAGACTTTTTTACAATAACTTTTATAAAATAGTTCAAATTTCATTTCCTAAAGTTGTTTCTTAAAAAAAATCTCCAAGGAAAAATATATTGAGACTTGACTTCTCTTGCTCTACAGGTTCTTTTCTTCATTCCTGCTTCTGCATTCTGTGTGTGTCTGTGGGTGTGTGTCTGTGGGTGTGTGTGTGTGAGCCAGTCATGGGTCTGACCAGATATCTTGCTCTTCATGGAGCTGGATTTATCTCTTTTTATGTTAGGCATCCAAGCTCTTCAGTCTTAGGTAAAATAACGCGCGGCCCTTCCATAGCACCGGACTCCGGCCAGTCCTCTTTAGAAGTCCGCGTAAGACTCAGAACCTTCTCTTAGTTGCATTCTTGTTTTGTCCTGGCTCCCATGACCTATCAACACTTCAGGTAACAGAGTTCCTGGAAATTGAAGGGCACACTGATACTAAACAGTGTGTTTAAATGTAAAGTACTTAAATGTAAAACTTGATCCAGGTTTGACATTAGATTTCTATTCAAATATAGGCGATAAAGACCATACAGAAGCCAAACCTAAACTGGTGTAAAGCTATAATAATAAAACATTGATCCTGACGTGTGGGACACTGTGAGTGTGTTTTCAATAAACCTGTTGTTTTCCATGCAATTCACTTCAGAACAAAGGGTTGCTTCCATTGAGCTTTTTTGAAGTATTGCTCTCAACCAATATTTTAATGTCAAAACTTTCTTTGTGCACCGAATCCTGCAGTGCTTAAAATAACAAAGCAGATATACCACCCACACCTCTATTGGATTGATGCTGGTAATGCCTCTCTGGTATTCCACAGGGATTCTTCCATCCAGTATAGCATGGACATGATACCTATAGAACTGAAACTCAAAAATCTCAAGAGCTTATTATTAAGGCACTAGGCAATATATTTAAATTGAAATGTAAAGCTGTGTTCTCAGATATCAGTATTTAACAAATGATTTTACAAATAATATTAAAATAGTACTATACCTGGAAAAGGGTAACGTAGAAAATATTTTCATTTCTTAAAAATCAACACTTTCAAGATAATAAACCACATTTTTTTAAAATACATGTGCTGAAAGACAATAACAAATACAAACTCCTAATAACTTTTGTTTCTATATTTTTATTATTGTTCTGGCTATTTATAAATAAAATTATTTATATGATATAAAACATTAACAGCCACAACTTGAAATGTAAAAATATATATTCTTGTATATATGAATTCTTGACCTCTGATACTTTAAAAATTTTTTCATGTCTATATATTTTTTCATCTTAGTAAATATATATTGTAATGGATTATAAGAAAAATAAGAAATGGGAAAATATGTATATCTTAACTCGTAATAGATCTTAGTATGTGAATTGAGGCAATATAATAAAAAAAAATAGAGTCCAATATTGTGTGACCTTAGCTGAATATGTAAGACCAATTAGGAAAATATCAGCTTCTTTAAGGTTCAGATGTCTACAACTTAATTAGTTGCTTTTTATTTGGATAACATGCCATATGCTTGCTTCAAGATTATAAAAATGAACTTGTCACAAATAACAATTTTAATGAAGAGTATCAGGTATGTGATTTGTCTGATATCTCAGGATCAGAGAGTAATTTTTAACATCTTCTTGTCCATATAGCCAGTAACAGACTCATAGCAGGAATATTTCCATTTTAAGGAATGAGAATAGCTTATGGTTACAGCGTGTGTATGCATCATAGCTGGTGGGCAGAACTATAACATATAAACATAAACATACATAGGCTTATAGGAGGACAGACATCTGATCAAAGTGCGTCCACACGAACAATGAACGTAGCGTAAAGAAGTATCTGTTCATTGGAAGGACTGATGCTGAAGCTGAAACTCCAGTACTTTGGCCACCTCATGCGAAGAGTTGACTCATTGGAAAAGACCCTGATGCTGGGAGGGATCGGGGTCAGGAGGAAAAGGGGACAGCAGAGGATGAAATGGCTGGATGGCATCACCGACTCGATGGACAGGAGTTTGAGTGAACTCCGGGAGTTGGTGATGGACAGGGAGGCCTGGTGTGCTGCAATTCATGGGGTTGCAAGGAGTCGGACATGACTGAGAGACTGAACTGAACTGAACTGAAAGAAGTATCTGTAGTCATTCCTGATCTAGGCCTATATTTAGTTCACATATTCCTTTATTGATGAAATTGTAATAGAGAGCAAAGTCAGGGTTGATGAAAATTGTAATTTTTAGTGTTGTTACTGACTTGTAGTCTATACATGCTAATATAATTTCTTAAATTGAGGGCAAATAAAGACTAAGCTTTAAATTGTTAGGAACAATTATTTGTGATAATATAATGGTAAGCATATATGATTATGCATTTATTGAAGCCCAAATAACTGTAAAACACAAAAACAAACCTTAATGTGAACTATTGATTTTAGTCAATAATAATATACTGATGCTGGTTAATTATTTCTAATAATTGTACCACAGTTCTATAATACATTGATATTTAGGGAAACTGTATGTTAAGGTAAGGGGTAGATGTGAACATTAAATACAACCTACTCAATTTTTCTGTAAACCCAGTACTATTCAAAAAAATAGAGTATGTTAATTAAAAAAGTCATTAAATTTGAGAATTTAACAGGCAAAGGATTCTTAATTCAAAACTATCGCAACAGAGGAGAGAGATTGTTGCCATTTCCTTCTCCGAAAGAAAAAGCTAGATGATTTATAAACCCCGGGGTGAGCTAACTAACTATTAGGGCCCTTAGGGAAGACTTGGTCACTGCAAATAGGCCATCGCTGCTTGCTGATTGTACCTTATAAGCTGCTACCCTCCTCAGTTCAGTTAAGCCACTGAGTCGTGTCCAACTCTGCAACCTCCTGGACTGCAGCACGCCAGGCCTCCCTGTCCATCACCAACTCCCGGAGCTTGTTCAAACTCATGTCCATCAATTTGGTGATACCATCTGACCATCTCATCCTCTGTCATCCCCTTCTCCTCCTGTCTTCAATCTTTCCCAGCATCAGTGTCTTTTCTAATGGGTCAGTTATTTGCATCAGTTGGCCAAAGTATTGGAGCTTCAGAATCAGTCCTTAAAACATATATTCAGGACAATTTCTTTTAGGAATGACTGGTTTGATCTCCTTGCAGTCCAAGGGACTCTCAAGAGTCTTCTCCAACCCCACATTTCAGTTCTTTGGCGCTCAGCTTTCTTTATGGTCCAACTCTCACATCCGTACATGATTACTGGACAAACCATAAGGGACTGTGAAATCAGAGCATTATCTCCTTAAATGATTAGATCCTGAATGAGTGGCTCCCAAGTCCTTTAGAAAGACATTCCTGGGTTGTCAAACTGAGTAGAGGCTGGAGTAAGATTTGTATCTCCAAAGGCAAGGGAAAGAATTTGCAATTACAGGTTTTATAAAGTAAATTCTCTAAGAAAGAGGAGGTCAGGAACCTGTAACCAGGAAGAAAGCTAAGATTTAGTCAAGGGGACTTTGAAATCTTCTTGGTCACAATATATGCAGAAACACTGAAAACATTTCCTGAAAAAAATGTAGATCATTAATTTTAATCCACAATCCAATAAAGTTTAGTCACTTTAGCCTGTGCCCGTGGCATAAACTTGAATGCAAAATTATATTATCCAACGTTACCTAAGTTAGCTGTTAGTAGAACTTGAAACAGCCATAATTACTTCTACTTAATTAGTCTAAATGGAAAGCTTTTCTGAGCATTTTCTTCCTTGAATTTGCAAAATATAATTGCATTTTCTCTTTCATATTCATTCAACTGTCACCAGAGCGAAGACAAACACTTTGTTTTTAAAGATTTGTGGCAAAGAGTCCAAGTTGCAATCTGCAGTACTACAGAATTTCTAATAATTCAGAGCAGAAAATAGCTTAAGAAATGTTATCCTTGGGCTATTTATGTCTTTGGCAAAGAAAGTTCATTTAATATAATTATTCATTCTCTACATTTTTACATGGAACATGTCAGTCATCAAACTACTGTCCGTAGGCAGTAAATTTTAAATTCCAGGAAGTGGATCTCTTGAAAGAAAATCTAAACATGATTTTGAGCCAGCATTAGGCTATGAACCACTAGTCATACTTAGATTTCAGCCATCTCTCTAGTGATAGTGAAGTATATGAAAATAATAAGATTGTTAATAGACTAATGTGACTATAAAACCACTCCATTCTCAGAGCTCAAGAATTTCTTATCAACCTATGAATAATTTATGAGAGGATGTTATATTTTCATTGTGGAGATTTCAAAATTGTTTGAAAACATGTTGTTAACTGAAAAAAAAAACTGAGAAATATATATTTAATTATATAATTAATTTATCTAATTAGTGGGAACTTTCCATAGTAACATTCACAAACAGATGAAAAGGATGCTTACTAAATTGCAAAAGGTGGAAAGCTAGCTCAAAATAATTTAAAAGGGTGGAAGATGTGTAATCAGGCAAATATTAACAAAGGAAAGAGAGTGAAGCTCTAATATTCACACACACACACAATTCTAAAGATAGGATATCTATTTTCCAGCTCACCATGTTGAAGAGTGTCTCCTCTGCACCTGTAGTTGCAGACAAACTTCTGAAAGAATGGTGGAATTTCTCCTTGGGATGTTTTTCCCAACCATATGGACAATCTGAATTGTTTCTAAATCCTGAAAGATGATGCTGTGAAAGTGCTGCACTCAATATGCCAGCAAATTTGGAAGACTCAGCAGCGGCCACAGGACTGGAAAAGGTCAGTTTTCATTCCAATCCCAAAGAAAGGCAATGCCAAAGAATGCTCAAACTACTGCACAATTGCACTCATCTCACATGCTAGTGAAGTAATGCTCAAAATTCTCCAAGCCAGGCTTCAGCAATATGTGAACCGTGAACTTCCTGATGTTCAAGCTGGTTTCAGAAAAGGCAGAGGAACCAGAAATCAAATTGCCAACATCCGCTGGATCATGGAAAAAGCAAGAGAGTTCCAGAAAAACATCTATTTCTGCTTTATTGACTATGCCAAAGCCTTTGACTGTGTGGATCACAATAAACTGTGGAAAATTACAAAAGAGATGGGAATACCAGACGACCTGACCTGCCTCTTGAGAAATCTGTATGCAGGTCAGGAAGCAACAGTTAGAACTGGACATGGAACAACAGACTGGTTCAAAATAGGAAAAGGAGTTCATCAAAGCTGTATATTGTCACCCTGTTTATTTAACTTATATGCAGAGTACATCATGAGAAACGCTGGACTGGAGGAAGCACAAGCTGGAGTCAAGATTGCCAGGAGAAATATCAATAACCTCAGATATGCAGATGACACCACCCTTATGGCAGAAAGTGAAGAGGAACTCAAAAGCCTCTTGATGAAAGTGAAAGTGGAGAGTGAAAAAGTTGGCTTAAAGCTCAACATTCAGACAATGAAGATTATGGCATCTGGTCTCATCACTTCATGGGAAATAGATGGGGAAACAGTGGAAACAGTGTCAGACTTTATTTTTCTGGGCTCAAAAATCACTGCAGATGGTGACTGCAGCCATGAAATTAAAAGACACTTACTCCTTGGAAGGAAAGTTATGACCAACCTAGGTAGCATATTCAGAAGCAGAGACATTACTTTGCCAACAAAGGTTTGTCTAGTCAAGGCTATGATTTTTCCTGTGGTCATGTATAGATGTGAGAGTTGGACTGTGTAGAAGGCTGAGCGCCGAAGAATTGATGCTTTTGAACTGTGGTGTTGGAGAAGACTCTTGAGAGTCCCTTGGACTGCAAGGAGATCCAACCAGTCCATTCTGAAGGAGATTAGCCCTGGGATTTCTTTGGAAAGAATGATGCTAAAGCTGAAACTCCAGTATTTTGGCCACCTCATGTGAGGAGTTGACTCATTGGAAAAGACTCTGATGCTGGGAGGGACTGGGGGCAGGAGGAGAAGGGGACGACAGAGGGTGAGATGGCTGGATGGCATCACTGACTCAATGGACGTGAGTCTGAGTGAACTCTGGGAGTTGGTGATGGACAGGGAGGCCTGGCATGCTGCAATTCATGGGGTCTCAAAGAGTCGGACACGACTGAGCGACTGATCTGATCTGATATTGTCCATCTTTTTTAAAATAATGAAAAATAATGGCATATTAAATGACTTGTAGTTCCAATAAATAGGTGAGTTTCCCCCTACTTGATCTTTGCATGCCGTGTAGTGGTTTGCAGATCTTTCTTCTGGAGGAGAGTGTAAACATGACGACAGTTGCCTTCATCCCGTGCTCCTAGGACTCCTTTTTTGCTCATTACTCCCTCTATTACATCTTTTCCCAAAAAATACATGGTTCCATCGTCACCTTGTTGTTGTCCAGTTGCCCAGTCATGTCCAACTCTTTGTGATCCCGTGGACTGCAGCGTACCAGGCCTCCCTGTCGCTCACCATCTCCTGGAGTTTGCCCAAGTTCATGTTCATTGCATTGGTGATGCTGTCCAGTCATCTCATCCTCTGATTCCTTCTTCTCCCTCTGCCCTCATTCTTTCCCAGCATCAGGGACTTTTCCAATAAGTCGTCTGTTGCCTCAGATAACCAAAATACTGGAGCTTCAACTTCAGCGTCAGTCCTTCCAGTGAATAGTCAGGGTTGATCTCCCTCAAGAT
Organism: Bos mutus; assembly: GCF_027580195.1. Classification (NCBI taxonomy): domain Eukaryota; kingdom Metazoa; phylum Chordata; class Mammalia; order Artiodactyla; family Bovidae; genus Bos; species Bos mutus. The sequence continues at coordinate 3,090,836 of NC_091630.1, read as the reverse complement.
TGACTGGTTTGTTCTCCTTGCTGTCCAAGGGACTTTGAGGAGTCTTCTCCAGCACCGCAGTTTGAAAGCACCTGTTCTTTGGCATTCTGTCTTTATGGTCCAGCTCTCACAACTGTACATGACCACTGGGAAAACCATAGCCCTGACTTTTGCTGACCTTTGTGAGCAGAGTAATGTCTCTGCTTTTCAATACACTGTCTAGGTTTGTCATAGCTTCCTGGCACCTGGATTATTAGACACTAAGTATATCATCTCCAAATGACTGCAGAAAGAAAACACCTGATGAAGCTAAGGGTAAGGACATGGTAAAGTTGGGGCTAGGATGCACTGAAAGAACAAGAGGAAAGTTGAGAACAGCTTTGTCTGGATCAGAAAGTAGTTTCAGTGCTTTGGGGTAGAATGGATGGGCTCTATTGCCATTTTGTTTAAATTGTTTTGGATTTTAAGACAGATTCTGGATTTGGTTACAGACTTTTATTTCTTTGATTGGGTTCATCCATTTAGTTTTGGTTTAGAGAATGTTTACTGCTTAGGTTCAGAATTTTTCCCATATCAATATTATCCACATACTTTAATGAAACTCTGTTCCTCCCCAGATGGTAATGAACTCCTCTGCATTTTAGAATTTGTATCATAATATTTGTTTTAAATTATCACCTGAGGGGTAAAATCATTAGATAAAATATTTTAATTCTGACTAAGCTTCCTGCATGCCTTAAAATTCTTTATTTTTACATGAATTTGTGATACATAATTTATGTTTATAAATGAGAAATTCTGTCTTCCCTGCAGGATTTAAGGTTATAGACAAAAGCATGGATTTTCTTGAGAATCTTCCCCCCCAATCATTAATGAAAATATAAAATAGTGTTTATTTTAAATATAATTCTTAAGAAATCCTTCTGTTTATTCAAGAGACAAAAACTAATGCATTTTAATCTAATGATCTAAAAGACAAATACCTATCTTGTTCTCAGTATTTTTCAGTGCTGTGGGAAATAAAACATGCATTATGAAGATCCTTTGCCAGGAGCAACCTCAGGTACTTAAATCATTCAGTAATGTTTGTATCAAACAAAGAAATGTAAAATTGAAGGAAAAACTAGAATGACTGGGATAAACATTACATACTGGGATTATGGAAAAGTGAATAGAACACAGACATCACTCTTGAAGAACTCTGCACAGAATATACAATAAAGAAGATGCACTGTAATTGAAATAGCACATGATAAGTTCAATAGTACAGATGAAAGCAAAAGGTGGTAGATGTCTATTCTGGTGAATGTTAGAAAGGAGGATACAACGGAATGAATCTTGGGGGATGAATATGCATTTCCTAGATAGGAAATGGTTACTGGTTGTTTCCAGCAGAAGAAACAACTTCTGTAAAGGTATGAATGGTCAGAGAAATTTGCCCCATTGAGCAACGTTAACTAGCATGGGGGTCATAGGGTAGGTGGCAAAATACAATCTAAACAGCTAGAGTCTATCCTTCTTGTGAAGGGTTGTGAACTGTTATGAGTGAAGCAAAGGGGGCTCATTGAATGTATTAAGCAAGAGAACAATAGGAACACATTTGAATTTTTTGCAACCATAAGGTAAGTCTACATTAGGAACAAATGATACTACAGATAGAAAAATTAGTTAGATTAATACAATAGGTAAGCAATGATCAGAGGTTGGGTAGAGTGTTAATATAGCTTTAAAATAGTCCTACGATATTCAAGCCTGTTTTACAGATGACATAAAATAACCATGGCAGGACAAGACTGGTCCTTCAAAGATATCTAAATTCTAATCTGTGGAACTTGTGAGTCTGTTAATTTACATAATAAAGGGGGCTGTGTAAACAAGATTAAGTTACATATTTTAAGATGAGGGGAGACTCTGGATCATCCATTTGGGCCCAATAGAATTACAAGTTTACCTGTGAGAGGGAGGCTGGAGGACCAGAGTGAGAATAAAGGGGATGTGTTGACAGAACTAGAGACTGGAGTGAGATAGCACAAGCCAAGGAACCACAGTGGCCTTTAAAAGAGAGAAAAAGCAAGGGAACAGATTCTCTTCTGATGCTTCCAGAAAGGACACCTTGATTTTGGATTCCTGGATTCCAAAACTGTGAGAGAATAAATCTGCATTGTTTTAAAACTCTTCATTTGTAGTTATTTGGCTTCTGCAACAGTAAGAAATCGGTATAGTAATCTATCCAGTAAGTGAGAATTTTGAATTTGAAATAAGAATCGCCTATCAACACACTTGTTCCTTCCCCCCAACCTGAGTCTCAGTTTCCTTAGACTTAAAATGAGTTGATGATACTGTGTGACTTTTGAAGTCTGTTCCCATATAAAAATTCATGAGTCTATGTATGATTGTAAAGGAGTAGATGATTGTAAATGAGCAAATGAAAGATGTTCTGAACTGCTTTTGCACCAAATAAGTAGCCTATATGTATAATTGATTTGAGTATTGACTTTAAAATGGTTGAAACATATTATCCACAACAAACTTCTGCTAGATCCCCTGAGACTCCAGAATATGGTTGCTGATTAACATATCTTCTTAAAATACGTAATTACAGAAGTAGAGAAAGCACTGCAAGCCAGAGACCTGCTGTGACAAGAGGGAATTGTGAGTTCAATCAGTCTGCATTTAGAACAACAGACTGTGAAACCATGGGTGGGAAAAAAAGTCTCCCGAGGTAATTTTATCTCAAATCTATAATCCATAAAAAAAGGAACAATTTATGTGCAATCCATCACCTTTTAATTGAGCTGTGAATTTGAGCTGTTTTAAGAATAATTAAATGGAATCCATTTGCACAATTATCTAAATGTATAGTTTCCTTTATGTGACTAAATTTATTATTTTGTGGGGCAATGAACCTTGAACAATTAATTGTGATATTAAATATTAAAATGCAGTTTAACGTCATGCAAAATTATTTATATATCTATAATTATAAAAGTATTATACTGTGATGGCTTGGAATTACTAATGTTTAGGGGGCTTCTTTGAAAAAGAATAGAACATAGCAAATAGCTATACTTGTGCAGTTTTAAATATTCATATGGTGTGGAAAAATAATTCAATGAGCATAAGGGAGTCAGTCCTTACCTTTTGAACCTAGATATTCTTAGTATTCTAAAAGCCTATTAGAAATAAATAAATAAATAAAAGCCTATTAGAGATACTTACCAAGCCTCCTTTGAACACTAAACAATAGTGGAAGCAATTAGCATTTGCCAAATTAATAAAACTAATTGCATGTTTGTGTATATACACACACACATATATATATGTGTGTGTATATATATACATATACGTGTGTGTGTGTGTGTGTGTGTGTGTGTGTGTGTGCGCGCGCGCGCGCATGCGTGTATGTGCTAAGCCGCTTCAGTACTGATTCTTTGAGACCCCATGGACTGTAGCCTGCCAGGCTTCACTGTCCACGGGATTCTCCAGGCAAGAATACTGGAGTGAGTTGCCATGCCCTCCTCCAGGGCACCTTCTTGACCCAGGGATGGAACCCACACCTCTCACACCTCTTGCACTGGCAGGGGATTCATTATCACTAGTGCCTGGAAGATTCCGTGCTTGTGTGCTGTGCTTAGTGGCTCAGTCGTGCCTGACTCTTTGCGACCCCATGGACCATAGCCCATCAGGCTCCTCTGTGCAGGGGGAATTTCCAGGCAAGAATACTGGAGTAGGTTGCCATGCCCTCCTCCAGGGGATCTTCTCAACCCAAGGATTAAACCCAGGTCTTCTGCATTGCAGGTGGATTTTTTACCATCTAAGCCACCAGGGAAGCCTGAAATACTGGAATGGTTAGCCTATCCCTTGTCCAGGGGATCATCCCAACCCAGGAATCGATGGATTTCCTTTATTGCAAGCAGATTCTGTACCAGCTGAGCTACCAGGGAAGCCCCATGCTTATTATATGTATATATGCATATATTTATATTCCAGTGATTATCGTAGGCTTAACATCACAAGAACTGGAATCCTGCAGTGCTTATTTAAAATCAGCTGATTTTTCAAAAGCATAACAAGAATAGAATTTGTTATGAAGACAAATGTAAGGCCCAAATATAGTCTTCCTGAATAATTAACTTCCCTGTGAGTATCTGAGAATGGTCTTCTTGGTTTCACATGCTAAGGCCATGAAGAAAAATGTAAAATCCAAAGTAGTTAATTTAAAATCTATGAAAAAAACAAACATCAAATATAATTTTCAAATATAGCATCCTCTACTAACATCAAACATTGCATATGCTCTTAACAACAGATGACATATTCATACCATTTATTTTTGTATTATTGCTTAGGTAATGCAGATTTGCTTTAGTACCAATTCCTGGCAATAAGATTTGTTATTTGAAATATGCAGTATTATCATGGTCATATTTTTACAAGCAAGTGATAAATAAGAGGTGATGTAAAGAGTGATAAAAATCTATACATAGAAGATGCCACACAAAGGGCACATTGTCTCTGTTAAAGGAAGATTTTATAGTTTGTTATCATTTTAATCAAATCCATTGGTTGAAAGACATTTAGGTCAAGAGAATCTTCTTGGAACCTGCCTTCCATCTCAGGAAGATTCAAGAACATACAAAATTCTCTCATTGGTTGAACCTTTAAACCCAAGAGAAAGTGAATGTGTTTGTCACTCAGTCATGCCCGACTCATTATGACCCCATGGACTGTAGCCCACCAGGCTCCTCTGCCCATGAAATTCTCCAGGCCAGAATACTGGAGTGGGTAGCCATTTCCTTCTCCAGGGGATCTTCCCAACCCTGGGATCAAACCCAGGTCTCCTGCATTGCTGGCAGATTCTTCACCATCTTTACCAGGGAAGCCAAATCTATATTTATTTAATATATTATGATATATCATGCATGCTTTCATGGTTTCTAATAAAATTCAGAACTGTCTCAGAAACTATGCTTGACTATAAAGAGAAGAAAATCATGCAGATTAAAAATGAAAATGGAGTATTTACATCACTTCTAAAGATGATCTCATTCTGTAATCAAAGACTACCCAGTGTTTGGAGAGTGCATACTTTATAGAATGATCAATGAAGAATATGTAGAGCTGTGGAATATCCTTGACAGAAAAGAAAGTTATACTAATACATGAATTAACAGTTTCATAACTAAAGGTGCATTCCATTTCCTAAATTCTCTGCCCTTTCTTAGCATTAAGGTATCAACTCAGGATAAGCCTGGTTATATTTATCTGTATACCTATCTTTATTATGGGATTTAGCATAGCGGGCAAGCTATGGTCCATGGGGTCACAGAGCTGGACACAGCTGAGGGACTGAGCACAAATGCACAGTAAGCAATAATGGTGTGCTAACCCTGGTGGCTCAGTAGTAAAAATCTGCATGCTAGTGTAGGTGATGAGGGCTCAATCTCTCGGTTGGGAAGATCCCATGGAAAAGTAAATGACAACCCACTCCGGTATTCTTGCCTGGAGAACTGCATGGACAGAGGAGCCTGGTGGGCTACAGTTCATGGAGTTGCAAAGAGTCAGACATGACTTAGTGACTAAACAGTAACACCAACAACAAAATAGTTAAATATCAAATTAATATGTCCTTTCTTTTTCTTTTCAATGTGGAACATGAGGTTTTAATTGAATATATTATCTTTTTTATACAGAGTATAAGCCAATATGGCAGTATAAGGAGAATGTAAAAGAAATAACACAAATAAGCATAAAATAAATCAAAACTTATGAGACAAGTCTTGTGATAGATTTTTAAGTGCCTTCACTAAGAAAAGGGAACCCTTGTACCTTGTTGGTCGGAATGTAAGTTGGCACAGCCACTGAAAACCAATATGGAGTTTCTTCAAAAACTAAAAGTAGACTTAACCATATGATCCATCATATGTATCATCATAGAAAACTAGAATTCAAAAAGACACATGCACCTGTGTGTTCATAGCAACATGGTTCACAAGAGCTAAGACATGGAAATGGTGTAAATGTCCATCAACGGATGAATGGATAAAGAAGCTGTGGGATACACGATGGAATATTCAGTTCAGTTCAGTGCAGTTGCTCAGTCGTGTCCGACTCTTTGCAACCCCATGAATCGCAGCACACCAGGCCTCCCTGTCCATCACCAACTCCCGGAGTTCACTCAGACTCACATCCATCGAGTCAGTGATACCATCCAGCCATCTCATCCTCTGTCATTCCCTTCTCCTCCTGCCCCCAATCCCTCCCAGCATCAGAGTCTTTTCCAATGAGTCAACTCTTTGCATGAGGTGGCCAAAGTACTGGAGTTTCAGCTTCAGCATCATTCCTTCCAAAGCAGTCCCAGGGCTGATCTCCTTCAGAATGGACTGGTTGGATCTCCTTGCAGTCCAAGGGATTCTCAAGAGTCTTCTCCAACACCACAGTTCAAAAGCATCAATTCTTCAGTGCTCAGCCTTCTTCACAGTCCAACTCTCACATCCATACATGACCACTGGAAAAACCATAGCCTTGACTAGACCAACCTTTGTTGGCAAAGTAATGTCTCTGCTTTTGAATATGCTATCTAGGTTGGTCATAACTTTCCTTCCAAGGAGTAAGCGTCTTTTAATTTCATGGCTGCAGTCACCATCTGTAGTGATTTTGGAGCCCAGAAAAATAAAGTCTGACAGTGTTTCCACTGTTTCCCCATCTATTTCCCATGAAGTGATGGGACCAGATGCCATTGCTCTGCCACAAAAAAATAATGTAACAATGCCATTTGCAGCAACATGGTTCAACCTAGAGATGTTCACACCAGGTGAAATAAGCCAGATAAAGACAAATACTATATCATATCACTTATATGTGGAATCTAAATTATGACACACATGAACTCATCTGTAAAACAAAACAGACTCACAGACAAAGAAAATAGGCTTGTGGTTGCCAAGGGAGGTTGGGAGAGGGGTGAACTGGGAGTTTGGGATTCACAGATGCAAACCATCTTATATAGAAAGGCAAACAACAGGGTCCTGCTGGATAGCACAGGGACTGTACTCAGTATCCTGTGATAAAGCCTAATTGGAAGGAATTTTTCACAGAATCTCTCTCTCTCTATCTCTAAAGATGCTTACTCCTTGGAAGGAAAGTTATGACCAACCTAGATAGCATATTCAGAAGCAGAGACATTACTTTGCCAACAAAGGTTCGTCTAGTCAAGGCTATGGTTTTTCCTGTGGTCATGTATGGATGTGAGAGTTGGACTGTGAGGAAGGCTGAGCGCCAAAGAATTGATGCTTTTGAACTGTGGTGTTGGAGAAGACTCTTGAGAGTCCCTTGGACTGCAAGGAGACCCAAGCAGTCCATTCTGAAGGAGATCAGCCCTGGGATTTCTTTGGAAGGGATGATGCTAAAGCTGAAACTCCAGTACTTTGGCCACCTCATGCAGACTTGACTCATTGGAAAAGACTCTGATGCTGGGAGGGATTGGGGGCAGGAGGAGAAGGGAGGACAGAGGATGAGATGGCTGGATGGCATCACTGACTCAATAGATGTGAGTCTCAGTGAACTCTGGGAGTTGGTGATGGACAGGGAGGCCTGGCGTGCTGTGATTCATGGGGTTGCAAAGAGTCGGACACGACTGAGCGACTGATCTGATCTGATCTGATATATATATATATATATATATATATATATATATATATGTATATATAATGAATCACTTTGGTATATGGCAGAAATTGACACAATATTGTAAAGCAACAATACTTCAGTTAAAAAAAAAAAAACACCTCCATTAAAATGGCTCAAAAATAACGTCTTAAAAATATTCCACCTATCTACATATAATTTCTTCTTTACTAGTCGCCATGAAGTGAAGTCGCTCAGTCGTGTCTGACTCTTTGAGGCCCATGTACAGTAGCCTACCAGGCTCCTTTGTCCATGGAATTTTACTAGTTAAATACCTGGTGAAAGGAGAGGGCTGAAGTGGGAGGAAGGTTAGGAAGTTAAATCTCTGGGAATCTCCTGGAGGTTTTCTTTGCTGTCATATCTGGACCTCTCTGGGAACTCGGATAAAGGAAATCTGGCTTCAGAATGGTCAGGACGCGTGAGAAGCAGGAAGCTCCCTTAAGTGCACAAGGTACTGTGAAGCCGGACCCGGCCCAGCCAGGCTGCCCAGGCTCACACTCAGAGGCTGCACTTGGGTGACAATCAGGGGACATCTTGGAGCTATCGTCCCTGCATGAACAGGTGACAGCAGGGCCTAGCAGACCCCAGATTTCTAGTACAGCGGAAAAGAGATGTTTATCTTAGACAAGACCTTCAGAGAGTGTTGGTGGCTCAGTCGTGTCCCACTCTCTGTGACTCCATGGACTCTAGCCTACCCGGCTCTTCTGTTCCTGGGATTTACTAGGCAAGAATACTGGAGTGGGTAGCCTTCCCCTTCTCCAGGGGATCTTCCTGACCCAGGGGTCGAGCCCAGGTCTCCTGCATTGCAGGTGAATGCTTTACCATCTGAGCCATATATACGTAAGGGCTTCCCTGATGGCTCAAATGGTAAAACATTTGCCTGCAATGCAGGAGACCTGGGTTCAATCCCTGGGTCAGCAAGATCCTCTGGAGAAGGAAAAGGCTATCCACTCCAGTATTCTGGCCTGGAGAATCCCAGGGACTATGTAATCCTTGGGGTTGTGAAGAGTCGACATGACTGAGCGACTTTCACAGAGACCTTCAGAGGGTGTTTGGCCCACCAAGCCCATACATTGTCTGAGACAATAAGGGTGTGGGTGCAGGGCTCCCCCGTCTAGCAGACAGACTCCAGCATCAGTGGCAGAGCCATCCTGGTGCTGCTTCAGGACCACTGCCGACCCTGAGACTGCCCTGCTCCCGACCCAGGTCTCATCTCTTTCTACCCAAGTTGGTCTTCTACACTATTATGAAAAAGCGTTCTGACATTATAGTTTGAGTGACGTACAGTAGACACTTAGAACATTTATCGAGTGAACCTGTAACTCTGAATGCGTCTCCAAAAATATTTGCCCCTTTTCTGCCTTTTTGGTACTACCTCATTCCCCTCAGCCAGATATCTTGGAGTCAGCCTTGACTCCTAGAGACAGCACTTTCCTTAAAATTAAAACCACACCCCTAAGTATTGGTAACAGGTGACTTACGACTGGACTCACTTTTCTTTTCCTCTTAGGCCCCAGAAATATACCTTCCTTTGGGGCTTCCAGTAGCTCCCCAGAGTTTTATTCAGCATCTGCTAGTACTCAGCATTATTTTAGGCACAAGGCACATACTCGTCAACAAGCGTTAGCCATGTATTGGGCCCTGGGCTACATACAAGGATATAGAATTGAGAAGAAACAACTTCTGAACTCAAGGAGCTCACAGCCTGATGGGCCACGTCCAGTGCCAGCACAGTCTGAAGAGAGACTGCATCTCTTTGAGGTTTTACCCCATGTAATATGTAGAGTACATGAATCCTAAAGCATTCACTAAAGGCTCAGGAGAAGGCAGTGGCACCCCACTCCAGTACTCCTGCCTGGAAAATCACACGGACGGAGGGGCCTGGTGGGCTGCAGTCCATGGGGTCGCGAACAGTCAGACACGACTGAGCGACTTCACTTTCACTTTTCACTTTCATGCACTGGAGAAGGAACTGGCAACCCACTCCAGTGTTCTTGCCTGGAGAACCCCAGGGACTGCGGGGCCTGGTGGGCTGCCGTCTATGGGGTCGCACAGAGTCAGACACGATTGAAGCTACTTAGTAGTAGTAGTAGTAGTTGATTTCTTTCACCAGTGTTTTATAGTTTTCTATATATAGGTCTGAAACTCCAGTACTTTGGCCACCTCATGCGAAGAGTTGACTCATTGGAAAAGACTGTGATGCTGGGAGGGATTGGGGGCAAGAGGAGAAGGAGATGACAGAGGATGAGATGGCTGGATGGCATCACTGACTTGATGGACATGAATCTGGGTGAACTCTGGGAGTTGGTGATGGACAGGGAGGCCTGGCATGCTGCAAATCATGGGGTTGCAAAGAGTCAGACACGACTGAGCGACTGATCTGATCTGATCTGATATATAGGTCTTTAGTTTCTTTAGGTAGATATATTCCTAAGTATTTTATTCTTTCCGTTGCAATGGTGAATGGAATTGTTTCCTTAATTTCTCTTTCTGTTTTCTCATTATTAGTGTATAGGAATGCAAGGGATTTCTGTGTGTTGATTTTACATCCTGCAAATTTACTATATTCATTGATTAAATCTAGTAATTTTCTGGTGGAATCTTTAGGGTTTTCTATGTAGAGGATCATGTCATCTGCAAATAGTGAGAGTTTTACTTCTTCTTTTCCAATTTGGATTCCTTTTATTTCTTTTCTGCTCTGATTGCTGCGGCCAAAACTTCCAAAACTATGTTGAATAGTAATGGTGAGTGGGCACCCTTGTCTTGTTCCTGACTTTAGAGGAAATGCTTTCAGTTTTTCACCATTGAGGATAATGTTTGCTGTGGGTTTGTCATATATAGCTTTTATTATGTTGAGGTATGTTCCTTCTATTCCTGCTTTCTGGAGAGTTTTTATCATAAATGGATGTTGAATTTTGTCAAGGCTTTCTCTGCATATATTGAGATAATCATATGGCTTTTATTTTTCAATTTGTTAATGTGGTGTATTACATTGATTGATTTGTGGATATTGAAGAATCTTTGCATCCCTGGTATAAAGCCCACATGAACATAGATGCAAAAATCCTTAACAAAATTCTAGCAATCAGAATCTAACAACACATTAAAAAGATCATACCCCATGACCAAGTGGGCTTTATCCCAGGGAAGGCGTGATTTTGATGGTTTCCCTATGCACGGTCTTCCCAGGTACTGCTAGTGGTAAAGAACACGCCTGCCAATGCAGCAGACCTAAGATACATGGGCTCGATCTTGGAGTCGGGAAGATTCCCTGGAGGAGGGCATGGCAACCCACTCCAGTATTCTTGCCTGGAGAATCCCCATGGACAGAGGAACCTGGAGGGCTACAGTCCACGGGGTCGCAAAGAGTCAGACACGACTCAAGCGACTTAACACTAGCACAGTTATATACAACAGGAGGAGGAAAGCTGTTGAATAAAATAACTCTTGATGCAGTGTTCTTATTGCCAGACTTGTGGATGTGAGTGAACACATCACATCACATTGGTTATAAACCTCTTCAGTTCAGTTCAGTCGCTCAGTCGTGCCCAAGTCTTTGCACCTGCATTAATCACAGCACACCAGGCCTCCCTGTCCATCACCAACTCCCGGAGTTCACTCAGACTCACGTCCATCGAGTCAGTGATGCCATCCAGCCATCTCATCCTCCGTCGTCCCCTTCTCCTGACCCCAATCCCTCCCAGCATCAGAGTCTTTTCCAATGAGTCAACTCTTCGCATGAGGTGGCCAAAGTACTGGAGTTTCAGCTTTAGCATCATTTCTTCCCAAAAAATGCCAAGGCTGATCTCCTTTAGAATGGACTGGTTGGATCTCCTTGCAGTCCAAGGGGCTCTTAAGAGTCTTCTCCAGCACCACAGTTCAAAAGCATCAATTATTCGGCACTCAGCCTTCTTCACAGTCCAACTCTCACATCTGTACATGCATACATGACCACAGGAAAAACCATAGCCTTGACTAGACAAACCTTTGTTGGCAAAGTGATGTCTCTGCTTTTGAATATGCTATCTAGGTTGGTCATAACTTTCCTTCCAAGGAGAAAGTGTCTTTTAATTTCATGGCTGCAATCACCATTTGTAGTGATTTTGGAGCACAAAAAAAAAGTCTGACAGTGTTTCCACTGTTTCCCCATCTATTTCCCATGAAGTGATGGGACCAGATGCCATGATCTTCGTTTTCTGAATGTTGAGCTTTAAGCCAACTTTTTCACTCTCCACTTTCACTTTCATCAAGAGGCTTTTTAGTTCCTTTTCACTTTCTGCCATAAGGGTGGTGTCATCTGCATATCTGAGGTTATTGATATTTCTCCCGGCAATCTTGATTCCAGCTTGTGTTTCTTCCAGCCCAGTGTTTCTCATGATGTACTCTGCATAGAAGTTAAATAAGCAAACCTCTTAAGTGACCTAATCTCTTAAGTGACCTAAATACACAAAAAGGACTTTTAAAGTTAGATACTAGAAAAGGATTGAATTGTAGAATGTTCAAGACAGAGTGAACGGCTTAAATTTAAAGGAACCATAATTCAGATTATGATTATGATTAATGATCACTGTTGCTATATAGGCCTTTCAGGCTTCTGATAAATCATTCCATGTTTTACCAACTCATTATTTTTTCTATCACTATTAAAGTTGGCCATTGAAAGTAGTCTCCTCTTTACTCTAAACTCTGACATATCCCGAGACTCAGAATACCACTTGCTTCGTGTATCAGTGAGAAAGCACAGACGATTATATGAGAATTAGTGTAGCCTCTCCCCACACCCCCACCACCTGTGGCTGTGTTCACACTCTGTGCTGTCTCCAGAGTAGAAAACTGCCCGTGCTCTGAGACCAGGTAGCTCTCTTAGGTGGGTTTATCTCCAAAATAGGAGCTTCCAGGGGGTGCAGAAGTGAAGAATCCACCTACCAGTGCAGGAGACATGAGTTCAGTCCCTGGGTCAGGAAGATCCCCTGGAAACGGGAATCGTAATCCACTCCGGTATTCTTTCCTGGACTATTCCATGAACCGAGGAGCCTGGCCAGCTGCAGTCCACGGAGTCGCAGAGTGGACACGACTGAGCAACTGAGCATGCGCTCGCACGCACGCGCACGCACGCGCACGCACACACACGCACACACACACCCCACTCAGACCTTGAAATAAGACTCCCTTCCCAGCAGTTTGTGTGGGAAGTGATCCCAGGAAAGAAAGGAAGAGAAAGGGTAAACTGGGCCGTGAAAAAGGCCTTCCCTCAGGGTATCTGTGTTCTCATCCTGAGACAGGTGCGCATTATCATATTTTTCCCTTTTCAAAATGTCTTCACAGATGCAATGAAATTAAGAATCTTGAGATGCGAGGTTTCTCTTGGACTATCCAGGTAGATCCTCCATGACATCACAGGTGAGCTAATGAAAGAGGAAGAGGGAGACTGTTCACCAAGAGGAGCAGCAGTGAGCAGACCCGGGGCTGGACGGACACAGACGGAGAGCCGAAGGCCGGCAGCCGCAGGAGCTGAAGGACGCGGGAGCCCGCGGCCCTCAGCTTCAGCTCCGCGATGCGGACTTCAGATCCTGTGCCTTCAGATTTGTGAGAGAACAGGTTGCTCTTTTTGAAGCCACCGCCTCTGTGGTATTAATATGTGTCAATATTATTTCTATAAATATGCTTTTCAATAATCTGACCAAAAAGAAACTCTTGTCACAAAAACCTGAGGGAGGGAATTTGAATTATTTTGGAATATCCTATATATTTCATTTTTAGGAATTTGATTTTTGGCTTTATAACTGTGCTGTATATGAGGCTAATTTTAAGGCAGTATGAATTTTATGGATATGAGACTAGAACTTTTGTCAAAATTCCTTGTATAGAGAGTAGTTAGAAAATATTAGTTATATATTAAGATAGAATCTATTCCAATTCCACAGCTCAATATATTTTTATAAAAATAATTATTAGTTTTTATAAAGGTTTTACTTTAATATAATGTTTAATTATCATTATGTATTGATTATGTGAAACGGTCTAGGACATAATTAATGTTCTTATCTGCCTGCTTGTGATATTTTTTCTCTCATATTTTCCATTATTTGCTAAGATATTTCACCATTACATTTTTTAAAAGGTCATGTGAAGGTCAATTAATTAATTTTTGAAGAGAGATTCTTTAAGCTTCTTGTGAATTTTGAATGCCTTGGGAAACAGTATTAGAGTTGAATAACATTGCAATACATAAAGAGATATTTTTAATTCAGCATAATTTAAAGTATATGTTTGATATGCACTGTCAAGTTTTGCCAATAATTGCTTTTTTAAAACTAAATACTTTATGGCCTTAAATATTCTAGTCTGAGTTCCCTCATTACTGCAGTAGCAAAGAGATAGAACTTGATAATCATTGCTGTGTTCCTGACAAACAGTGCATTATCTACCATACAATAGTGCTCATGAGCGCTCGCCGAGTGCTATATAATCATTATGATATTGATCATGAAAACTGTTCAGGCCATGACACAGGTAAAAACAAGGGTATTCTTTAATTCTGCCCAAACAGAATTGCTGTCGTCTGGATTACTTTTAATAATTAATCATTTTCATGTAATTCCTTTAAATTTAAACTCAAAGATACAAATGTCACATAAATGATGTACATTATTATTGAAGTGAGGATATAATAAAATGCACAGATATTAAGTGAACAGATAAGTGAGTTATGACAGTTATACACATAGACAGAGGAGCCTGGCAAGCTATACTCCATGGGGTCGCAAAGAGTCAGACACGGCTGAGCTAGGTAGACAGTAACTACCATTCAAATTGAGATGGAGTATTGTCTTCTCAGCCCAAAGGTTCCCTTGTGTTTTTTATGCATATGTTTGAATTTGTCATATATAAATAGCAGTCATCATGCAGTTTGTGTTCTTTTGTGGCTAGCTTCTTTTGTTCAGCCTAAAGTGTGTTTTTTTATGATTCATCCATATTGTTGCAGACATTATAATTTGTACCTTTTATTGCTGTACAGTATCATATTGCATGAATATATGAATATATCATAACTTGACATGTGGTTGTCTTGAGTGTCTGGCTACTATAAATAAAGCTGTAAGAAACTTTCTTGTGCAAGATTTTGGGGGATGTATATTTTAAGTTTTGTTATGCAAGTACGCTGGACCATAAAGAAGGCTGAGTGCTGAAGAATTAATGCTTTTGAACTGTGGTATTGAAGAAGACTCTTGAGAGTCCCTTGGACTGCAAGGAGATCCAACCAGTCCATTCTGAAGGAGATCAGCCCTTGGATTTCTTTGGAAAGAATGATGCTGAAGTTGAAGCTCCAGTACTTTGGCCACTTGATGAGAAGTGTGGACTCATTGGAAAAGACCCTGATGCTGGGAAAGATTGAAGGCAGGAGGCGAGGGGATGGCAGAGGATGAGATGGCTGGATGGTTCTCATGGATTCAATATGAGTCTGAGATAGTGAAGGACAGGAAAGCCTGGCATGGTGCAGGGGTCACAAAACGTCCAACATGAATGAGCAACTAAACCAGCACTACCACCATGGTAGATATATTTTTAACTTTATGAGAGTGTCTAGCAACTTTCTAACATTTTTATACCATTTTATATTGCCATCAAAAATGTATGACAATTTCAGTTGCTCCACCAATTTGGCAATATTGGTAATGTTTTTATTTTTTCTATTTTATGAACTGGTATCACAATGTTCATGTGAATGTATAAATATAAATATATATATATATATATATATGCAGTTGAATTGTATTTTAACTATTCCTCTGCTCTGCTAAGTCACTTCAGTCGTGTCCAACTCTGCGCGACCCCATAGACGGCAGCCCACCAGACTCCCCCATCCTTGGGATTCTCCAGGCAAGAACACTGGAGTGGGTTGCTGTTTCTTTCTCCAGTGCATGAAAGTGAAAAGTGAAAGTGAAGCCACTCAGTTGTGTGCAACTCTTAGAGACCTGTGGACTGCAGCCTACCAGGCTCCTCTCATGGGATTTTCCAGGCAAGAGTACTGGAGTGGGGTGCCATTGCCTTCTCCTTAACTATTCCTAGTCCTCTCTAATCTTTATATTTTTCATTTGCTTATCTTTTGTTGCAGCAGATAAGAATTACATAATGCATATGAGGAGGATAAATATAATTTTTTTTGTCTCTAGCCAGAAGGGGAAAACACTCAGTATGTTCCAATTAAGTATAATGATGGCTGTAAATATTTTATATATTTTTTATCAGCTTTAGGTGGCCTGCCAAAAACACCCACGTGTATGTAAATACATTTGATATATCTTCTTTTATATATGTATATAAGACCGATTATTCTTATATGATATATATATGTGGATATATTCTTATACATTTTCTGTGAATATACATATATGTGTGCATATATATTTATTCTTAGCAAATTTCTACAGTGTATATTCTCATAAATATACATGAGAATGTTCAATTCTGTGAAAACTCAATATTCAATTCTATGAAAATTGTTAACCATTTTCTCTCCAAGTATTTCTTCAGATCCACCAGTAACGTCTTCCCAATATCTGCAAACCTAATCGCACGTAAGTTTAACTTCTGATATTGTCCAGTACATCTCAGAGTGGTACTTTTCTTTTAATTGTACTTCAGTTTGGTTAATATTTAGTGACTTGTCTTCACTATCTTATTTTTCCTGTTATGCTCATTCCCTTATTAAGCCCATCAAATAAATTCCCCCAACATTAATTGATTCCCTTTTTAGTTTTAATTTCCTTTTGAGGGTTTCCCATCTGATTATATATGTTGCATTTATTACCCACCAGATTATTTAGTGCATTTGTATCCCTTTTTAAAAAGTGCTTTTCCACTAATTTTAATTTTTGCATGTAGGCTTCTACTGTTATTTTGTCTTTTGGTCATGGATCTCATTTTTTCCTTCTCCATGTTTTGTGCTTGTAAAAGAATTGTAGAGATGGAAGGAGAAAGTTTTTATACTTTCAGCTCTTCCTCTCTCTGGCTGTTTGGGTCAAAGAATAAATGAATTTCACTTATAATTGAGTTGTGTATGTGCACTCAGTCATGTCTGACTCTTGGTGACCCCATAGACTGTAGCCTGCCAGGCTCCTCTGTTCATGGACTTTTCCAGGCAAGAATACTGAAACAGGTTGTCATTTCCTTGTCCAGAGGAGGATCTTCCTGACCTGGGGATCAAACCAGTGTCTCTTGCATTCCCTGCCATTGGCAGGTGGATTCTTTACCTCTATGTCACCTGGGAGGCACCATAGTTGAGTTAGTTCTGTGGGGTTTTTGTTGTTGTTGTTGATGATGGACTTAACCGCTGGGTGCAAATATTTTGAGACAGAATCCAAATTTGCCTTTAGGTAAGGATTGCAGTCTGTGAACTGGGGATTCTCCAGTGGCCTCTCTCCTCTCCCCTTGTGTAGGTACTCGGGCACTTTTAGGAAGTCTCTCTCTGCCTCACTGCCTTTCTGCAGCCTTTCCTGGGGCTGCTTTAAGGTACTGCAGACTCCCTGTGCTCAGGGGATTTCTCTTGGTTTCCTTGGGCTTTCACTACCTTCTTTGGGCCCAAGCTGTGAACTCAGCAAAGTCCCCGTGTTCCTTTCGGAGGGTCTCGTTCAGTAGTCTTTTTCTACCCCTGGCTAATTTCAGACTGTGCTGTGCACATAGAGAGAGCCATTGCATTTGGGGTACTTGATTTCCATTTCCCCCATACTACCCCCAGGTTTGCTGAGCCACTGCTGTTCCTTCCTGTACCTTGATGAATTTCCACTGGCTCTTCTGACCTGCCCTCAGTTCTCAATAGGCCACTGCTTTGCCTTTGCAAGGTACGGATTTCCTCTGTGTGGGGAGAGAATGAGTTGTCAAAGCTGGCCTGTTGAGGCTCTCTCGCCCCACGTTTTGCAATCGACTGTGTGACAGCTGAGCATGCTTATAGCACCGCGCGTGTGCCTCAGGAGGTTCACTGCACGTGAACGTGTGCAGTGTGCCTGAAGGAGCTCCACCCATGATGAGGGGGAATTACTGCTGTGTCAGGGCTGTGTCCCTTGGGCCAGCCACGAGAGGAGAGCTTATAGCGTGTCTGCTGCTATGGCTGCTGCGTCAGCCAGGAGAGAAGAAATGTCTGCAGTTCCTATGGCTCCTTGAGTCTTCTTCCAGCTTCTCAGCTCGCCCCTTGCCTACCGTGGGGCTTCAGCAAATGGTGCAAACTGTGAACAGCAAGACAGTCAACATGAGCAATACGATGAAGAGCAATGCACTCTGATTACTTTCCTTAGAGTTCCTACTCTACTCAAAGTCTTTGGCCAGCTGCTTACCTTCAGTTTTGCAAGGACGCCTGTCCTAGGGTTTCTTTCTTAGTCCTGCTTTCCTGCCTCTACTTTTGATGTGCTCCTGTTCATCAGTGGAAACAGTGGCTGGCTTTATTTTTCTGAGCTCTAAAATCACTGCAGATGGTGATTGCAGCAATGAAATTAAAATATGCTTACTCCTTGGAAGGAAAGTTATGACCAACCTAGACAGCATATTAAAAAGCAGAGTCATTACTTTGCCAACAAAGGTCTGTCTAGTCAAGGCTGTGGTTTTTCCCGTGGTCATGTATGGATGTGAGACTTGGACTATAAAGAAAGCTGAATGCTGAAGAATTGATGCTTTTGAACTATGGTGTTGGAGAAGACTCTTGAGAGTCCGTTGGACTGCAAAGAGATCCAACCAGTCCATCCTAAAGGAGATCAGTCCTGAATATTCATTGGAAAGACTGATGTTGAAGCTGAAACTCCAATACTTTGGCCACTGATGCGAAGAGCTGACTCATTGGAAAAGACCCTGATGCTGGGAAAGATTGAGGGCAGGAGGAGAAGGGGACGACAGAGGATGAGATTGTTGGGCGGCATCACCTACTCGATGGACATCGGGTTTGGGTGGACTCCGGGAGTTGGTGATGGACAGGGAGGTCTGGCGTGCTGTGATTCATGGGGTCGCAAAGAGTCAGACACGACTGAGCAACTGAACTGAACTGAACTGTTCATCAAAGTCCCCCAGGAAATAATTTCTGTAATTGGAGTTCTTTAAATTTCTAATGTATCAGGCCTGTCTTAACGTTGCTATTAAACATCTCTTAATTAAAAGTTCTTGCTGGTTCCTCTTTATCCTGATATGCAGAGTGGCGGTTCTTCTTTCCGCCTTGTTTACAGTTGGTAACAATCATGGACTTCTGCAACTAATTGAATTTTTTTGCATATTTAGCTTACTGATACATATTTTTTTTAATTAGGTAGTTTGTCTTATTTGTTTGTGTGGCAATGATGGGAAATTTCTATATTCTAATCAGAAGGGAAGGCCAAACTGTGTGAGTTTTACCTCATGCAAGTTTGCTTTATGGACTAGGTGCTTGAGGGAGGCAAGTATTGTTTTATAGGTTCATCTACTGTTAAACTGGATTTTTCACACACGCACACAAAACTTCTAACATTTATTATGCATAATGAAATTATATATGCTGATCCTAAAATGCAGCAAATGAGATCTGTGATTAGAGAAATATAAAATTAATACTATAATTTATTTGAGCTGTAATCTGTAAT
Organism: Bos mutus; assembly: GCF_027580195.1. Lineage (NCBI taxonomy): Eukaryota > Metazoa > Chordata > Mammalia > Artiodactyla > Bovidae > Bos > Bos mutus. The sequence goes on along the minus strand of NC_091630.1, from coordinate 3,071,574 downwards.
CTGTTGCTGGTCCCGTTCCCATTTTAAATTCAATGGTTCTTAACTTAATAAAATGAAATAAAACTTGGGCTTTTTATCTGTCATTGGGGCTTTTCAGTTATAGTCTATCAATGAAACACTACCATTCTGCTAAGTATAATGACTTTCTCTACTCCTACTTTTAAAACACCATTTGATGATAATGTTCTACCATAGCATATCATTAAAGCTAATTATTAAAGTAAAGAATCCTCCAAATATGTATTACCAGAAATATTAGAGGTTTTTTAATATGGTCACTAATTAGTGTATTTTCAGAAGAGTAGACTAGTAATATTCTACTCCCATTCTATTTACAGTTCTTGCTTTTTTTTTTTAGAAGATAAAGTGCAAGCCTTGTTAAAAATATACACCTAAAATTCACTAGAAATCATTATACTTTGCCCTTATACTGGTTTTGCTGATATAATTATGATCTTGCCTTTATAACCTTACTCTATTATAGGAAAAATTGTTTTAATATTTCCAGTTATATTAATATAGTAAATATTCTTGCTGTGATTAATGGAGGCCATTGATTTTACATCCACACTCAAAATGATTTTCTTATTTAAAAATGATTGCCACTTTCCCAGTATGCCTTTGCTTATTAATGTGATAATATCTGAGTTTTAACTTTAACTAAAGCACATTGTATTATGAGAAAATAAATATAATAAGTTTATTTTTCTTAAAACCTGTTTTTCATTTCAGTTGTTTATACAGCCACTGGTACTTTAAGAATTGTCTAGTTAACTGATTTTCAAACTTTGGTCTTAGAAACCTTCACATTCTTAAACATTTTTTCAAAAACCAGAGGAGCTTTCTGTTTTGTTTTGTTCAGTTGCTTAGTCGTGTCTGACTCTTTGAGCTCCATGGACTGCAGCTCACCATTTATCAGCAGTTACCATATTAAAAATTAAAACAGAAGTTTAAATAACATATTTATTATTTCACTGTTAAATAACAAGCACATTTCATGTTAACATAAATATTTCTGTGACAGACAGCTACTTTAAAAAATATTTAACCTATTATCTTTAATGTTTGACTTAATACATACCAACTAAATTTTCATAGCTACCCTCCTTTTAGAAATAAGCTTAATTCTAAATGCCAAATTGGTAATACTTCTATTACTTAACAAAGTTCTTTTAAAGTAAAATATTTTACATCACCAAATTTTCTCATGCTTTCTATAAATAAATGCATCCTAATATAATATGCTTTTATACCATAAAGTTTTTGCATCATTTTATAATTATATTCAAAATGCCTGTTTATTACTTATCCCTACTCTTATCCCTCCATCCATATCCTATTAAGTATAGATATAAATTTAAATTGAAAATATTTTTAATATCCTGTGACTATATGTGTCTAAGAATTTCAAATGCATTTTCTGGAATTAGGCATCATTAAAACTTTAATTAGTATACCTTAGACATATGAAATTTTTTATAATTATTGAATATAATGTATAAAATTATTGATCTGTGTATTACTGCAATGAGCAGGCCTCTTTTTCAAATTATTTTACATATTAAAATGTATTGTATCCTGTAAGAATAAGACAGGATATATTACCAGTTGCTTTGATTTTTATAAAGTAATTGCTAAGAAATCTGGTTGAAAATAATAGAATTCAAAAGTTTTTTATGACAGTATGACTCAATTATTTGATCTATTTCTATATTATACACTGAGAAGTTAATATGTTACTTGAATTCTTTGAATGCAAGTAATTGGAAAGCACATGTATTTCACAGCAACTTATTATTCAGTGATTACCACTCACTTCCTCAACCTCAACACTGATATCTCAAATTATCATTTTAGTCACTAAGATATAAGTTTATATGAGACATACTTTTTTTCTTTTTTGTTAAAACTGAAGACGCTGGAGCATAAAAGAAAGACTCCTGCATGTTATCTGATGGTAAGCCTTTTCTCAGGCAGAGTTTTTTATGAATGAGCATATATTTAAAATATTTGAAAATTAGCAAAATTTAAAACTGCTGTGCAAACTTTGCCCTGGAGGCACTGCAGGTGCACAAATAACCTAAAATAAAGATTTTCTTTCTTGCCATGCCCCAAATATTTCACTGTTGAAATAATTTCAGGACTTATGAAAGCATCTGTACTTTGTAAAATCCACCTCTGTGATCTTTTAGATAGATTATTGATTTATGTCTTAAACTCCAAATAAAATTTCAATTCCCTCTCATGTGCATCTCTTCTTATACTTACAGTGTTAAAGAATATAAGGCGACTCAACCGTACAAGCTGAAAATCTGGAAGTCATCTCAAAGCTTCCATCTCTTTTGTCCACTGTAGCTAATAAATCATCATGCTCCATCTGTTTTACTATCTATTAAATTGATAGCCAGTTCAGGCTCTCTTCCATATAGATTCACTGCCACTTCCACAGCTTAGGGAGTAATACCTTTCCCGGCAACAATTTCCTGAATGATTTTCTCTCTTTTAACCAACTTCTGCCATTCTAATTGACTCCAAGATGCTGTGCATTTGGAGCAAGTGTTTTTGAACCTGTCATCTTTTCGCAAAATTCTCCAATGGCTACTCATTACTTAAACAATAAAACCAACACTAATTAACCTATTCTGTAAGACTCTCCATGATATGACCTTCATGTTCTGAGAGGTCTAGATTATGCATTGCCATAAATTTTCATTCATAAAACAATTTTCTTTTCTAGTGTGCTTGACTTTCTATTTATCTGCAGCATCACACAGCAGCCATAGTTCTTCCACAACAGTTTCCAAGTTTCTTATGTATTTTCTGTGTTTCCCCTAACTCTTTCTAGCATTCTGAATCACCCTCCACGCAACCCATGCACTCTTCAAGCAACAATTACAAGGTGTCTACTCTGTGACCATTATAATACTAAACATCAGAGATAAAACTGTGACTGTCATTATCATTCTTTGGACAAGAGTGCAATTTAATACTGTGACTGTCATTATCATTCTTTGGACAAGAGTGCAATTTAATGACAGTGAATGCTATTTTCCTCTGGACTTTTTTCCCTAGTGATTTTTGACTTATATTTTGACTAATTGTAAGTGTGGACATCTTTTAGTAGGATAACCTGACCTTAGCAGGCAGAAGTAAGTGTTCTTTCAATTGTGACCAACATGCTTTTTTAAATGCATCAAGTACACAAGGATTTGGAAGATTTTAAATGCTTGTAAGTTTGATATTCTGTTAGACTGCAAACTTTTTCATGTCGGGAATTTTTGCTCCTTTGGTTTTCAGTTCTTCTTACTATGTAGATAATGAGTATATGGTTGGTGATGGACAGGGAGGCCTGGCATGCTGCAGTCCACAGGGTTGCAAAGAGATGGACACAACTGAGCAACTGAACTGAACTGAACTGCTATGGTTAGTGATATTCTATTGAATTAACAAGTGTTTGAGTGTCGATCTTCTGAAAGTTATGCATACACTTGAAAGACATTTTCTTTATTTCTTAGATCATGCAAAAATTGTCAAACTACACTAAAATTAGAATTTGATAAAAGCAAAGCCTTATTAATGAAAATCAATAGTGATAGTAACCATACCCTGCCTCAGTGTCAAAGCCTATTTAAATTTAAATGGAATCGAAAGTCATCAAAAGTTAAATTTTACACTTAAAAGATCTACCAAAAAATAAAAATAAAAAAAGACATTTCAAAGCAGAGTGGAGAAGTGAGGTTTGTGACCTGTATCTCCGGCCTTCCAGGGCAATCAATGCTTTATTTAGTAGATAATATCTGCTTCTTTTTCTCTGTGTGCTTTTACCATCAGTCAATAATAATAATAATAACAGCTTTCTTGTTTTCAGTGCCTTTAGCCACTGTAGGGAAAAATGTGACCGCAGGAAATGGTCATAAATTTTGTTGTCTAGGAGATAATTAGCAGTTAACAATGTGCTCTGTTCTCAGAAAACAGTTCACATGGACCACCATCACTACATAATTAGCAAGAGACCGCTATGTAAATCAGGGTTTGCTTTTCTGTCCATCACTGATTTAAGATAACTTTAATTCCAAGAAATAGAAAACTCAATTGAAACTTATTTAAATAATAGAGAGAATGTGTTGACTCATATAATTAAAATTCCTAGGCACAGTTTGCTCAAGGCTCTGGCATAGTTTGTTTAAAATTCTCTAAGCTTGTGATCTCCCTGTATCAACCTCCTCTTCAAATTGGCTTCTCCCACTTTAGCAAATGGCTTCGGCAATTACAGGTCTCCAATTAACAGACCATCTTATGCAGAACAAGCTTTGCACTGACTGAGCCATGACTGGACTTAATCCCTTTAGCCAAGAGGATACCATGCACTAATTACTTTAGGCTTGATTTACCTGGTACAGTCACTGTGGGAAGAGGAATGAGATTTTACTCGCTGGTTTATCATCCAATGTGAATGCCATTTGGGGAAACAGCCGTTTAGACATGTACAGATAACTACAGTGAAGGACTACCTAGCTACCAAAAAACTAACTGAAGAAAGCAACAACATCACAAACCTGCTCTTGACTTTATTTTCCCCTCAGACAATTACTTTATATCTTTCATTTCATAGCAAACTCCACAAAAAAAATCCATATACGCAATTCTAGTTTCCATTCTTCTATCACTCCCCAAAGTTACTCTAAAAAAACCTTTTACCACCAGACTTATTAAGATTTCAAACTACCTGTTTCAAAATCCCATGGTCAACTTGTGTTCCCCAACCCACTTGATCTGGTTAAATTCTTCTTTCCCAGCATCAATTGTGTTTCTTTCATTTCTTCCTTACTAATTCACTGGCCATTTCTTCTGATTTCCCTTTATTGGTTAGAATACCATGTTTAAGAGTTGTTAGTACAAAGACACTTTGGGTGTCTTCTTTTTTGTCTATCTACACTAGTTTGTTGGTGATCTCATGGAAATTCAAGGCTCTAAATACCACCTACATGATGACTCCCAAATACATGCATCAATAATTTTGTGTTTTTCCTTTAATCATACATTTGCATGTCTATCAGATATGTCCGCTTGATTAGGTATAATCTCAAGCTTAATGTGTTTGACTTATTTCAAGTTCACCTTCTGGTACTCCATATAGAAACAGCCCTGATATTTCCTTTCCAAATAGATGACAACTCAATTTTTCGAGTTGCTCATGGCAAAAACTCTAGTGACATATTATTTTTTGTGTATAATTTTATTTATTTATTTACTTATTTTTGTCTGTGCTGAGTCTTCCGGTTGCACCTGCTTTTCCCTAGCTGTGGTGAGCAGGGGCTACACTCTAGTCATGGGGCGCGGGTTTCTTTCCTTGCCGAGCTTGGCTCTGGGGCAAGTGGGCTTCAGTAACGGCGTCTGTGGGCGCAGCGGGTGCAACTCCTGGGCTCCAGAGCCCAGGATTTATTGTTGTGGCGCCTGGCCTCAGCTGCTCTGTGCCAACTGTGGGATCTTCCTGGATCAGGAAGATCTGTGTCTCCTGCATTGGCAGGTGGATTCTTTACCACTGAGCCACCAGGGAAGCCCTAGCAATGTATTCTTGATTCCTTTCCTTGTGACAATGCCAGATGTAGGTCTTCTCAATTCCCGTTTTTTGGATTCATAAATGATGTGCTGAATTTTTGTGCCCACTGATGAATATTAACTAAGAAAATGCTTTTAACTGAATTTTGGTTAACGTTTTCTCCTTTCCCTGTACCCTGAGCATGCCTCTTATTATCTAATTAAGAGTATTGGGACTAAAATTGATTAATGAAGAGTTTGATTAAAATGAAGTTGCCTGTTTATAATATAAACTATATCTTCAAGAGACATTGATAAAATATGCTTTACTGTAACCTAAAAAAGTTGGAAATTGTTTATTTAGTGTTTCAATCTTATTCATGAAATCATTTAAACGAATTGCTCCAATGGTTTCTGTCATTACTTGGAAATGTCAATGAACTAGCCTTTAAAGTTTGGTTCCACTCCCCAAATCATGCAATCATCTTGTTCTTTCCCTAGTACACTGATGTAATTGTTTTAGTTAAAAGCCTACGGTTTATACTTAAGACAATTAAGTGACATAAAGATGGATTGCAGAGGAGCTGTTCACGGTAATTCAAACAGTGTCATTTGCTGCATGTACGGGCTGTTGCAGAAATCTGAGCTCAGGGTACACAACCTACTCTTCACCCACTGTAGAAAAATTACTTGGCTTTTCAGAATATATTGTGTTCTCTACACTATCTTGTGGTTTTCATTTTCTGTGAAAGCATGATGAATGCATTATATATAAATGCCTAGTCCTTCTAGTAAATGCAGGGCATAGTCATTAATTAAATTGTGACCATTCCAGTCTATAAAGTATAGCTTCAACCAAACTGGCAGATGGTACCTGCTTCATTTCCCTGTGTTCTAGAAAGTAAGAAGAAATAGAGGTAACCTTTTCCTCACCACATCTGTACACTTTTGCATATCCTTTTAAAAACATTGAAACACATACACTTAAACATATCTTGTAAGTCAGTCAATTACAAGAGGAAATCAATTAAAACTGGTATGATGGTATAAATGCAATATCCATGTGAAAAACATATTATAAAATTCTAAGAGTATAAATATCTGATTTTTCAGACAAATATATTTCATTTTTGTGCACTGTATTACTAGTAAGCAATATAGATGATTTTGGTATTTATGACAGCTGCTAAAATGGAAATATATTATATATTTCACGCATTTTCAAAATATTTTAGTGACTTAGGTAAATAGTTCAAATAGGAAAATTTTCTAGCATTATAACTTTTTCAGGTTCAGAGGCGGATAACTGCCAATCAAATTTCTGCCTGTTTTAATATTGTTTTCATTTATACTTCAGTCAGATTCTACTAATAGAAATATTTGCATCGCATTCTATTATCACCTTGAAATTCTAACAAACTTAAAGAATATTGTAGCTGAATGATTTTAATATATGAGATATGCTATGTATAATGAAAATAATAGCTGCGTTTTTAATCACTGAAAATAAGACACCATTTAATTTCAGGGGGAAAATGACAGATTTTTGCTCTTTGACACACAAACTAACTATCCTATAGTAATTGTAATAAAAATTATCTATATTAAACTTTGGACCAGTAATTGTGACATTATATAATTTTTAGGAATTCTTTTTTTTTGCATACTGTTATATCATTTTCATGCATGAGAGTGTGGATAGAGTGAAAGTGTCTATGGTAATAGAATTTTTAAGTCAGTTTCACTGTTGCATTATTCTACCAAAACAGATAAAATGTGAATCTGGAAGAGTTTTTAGGTTGTTTCTAAATTTAATAATGAATTTTTAAATCCTAATAATCTTGTTGGATGAGCTCTCCATATCATAGAAGGGAATAATGTTAAGCACTTTGTACTAATGAAACAAATTGTTCATGTATAACTTGTCTAAAATTAAATATAAATATTATGTATTATGACACTTCTTGGGATAATTTTAAAGCAGCTGAAGCACTATATTCAGTTCTGTCAACTCTTGTCCTAAGTGACTATATTATCAAGAATGGTCAATCCTCTCAAAATGTCAATCATAGAACATAGGTGTATCAATAATTAATGGCACAAAATCCCTCTGACAGTTTCACCAGTAATATTAAATAGATAATAATCCGGTTCTATTTTTATATGTATCTATTCTTTTTAAATGATTGATGCCTTCTACAGTTTTATTTTTATAATATGGTTTTAGTTACTAATTTTCTGGCAATTTTCAGAATCCGACAACTCCAAGTTTTGACTTGGAAATTAGAGAGTTATATTCTAAATCAGTCCAGGCTGCTATAACAAAGCACTATAGATAGGGTGGTTTATAAACAGCAGAAATTTATTTCCCATAGTTTTATAAGCAGGAAATCTGAAACAGGGAGAAAACCCTCTTTTAAGTTGCAGACTTCTTGCTGTGTCCTCACCTAGTGGAAAGGACAAGAAAGCCCTCTAGTATCTCTTTGATAAGGGCACTTAACCTATTTAGGAAGGTCTCTTCTTCATGGCTTACATATCTCCCAAATCTTCTACTTCTCAATATCATCATATTGAGTGTTAAAATTTCAGCATTTGAATTTTGGGGAGATATAAACATTCAGTCTGTTACAAACCCTTAGTTGTAAAGGACATTTACAAAATAAAATGATAAAAAAATAAACAAAAACACAGGCACTAACTTGAATGTCTTGGATATATTTGCAGAATCCATTATCTCATTTTCCTTGTCAAAGTAATTGACTCAATTTTCTCATGACCATTCCACTGAACTACTGCTGCCCACATCATTGTATATGCCCACATCTGTACCATTTCTCATAGCCAACTTCTTCTTGACACTGGCCATATTAGATATCCAGTAGCTAAATACTTTTCGATTATTCCTCTGGCCAATAAATTGTTGACTCTTTCTAAAGTTGTAATGTAACAGAATTTTACTGAAGGCTTTAGTCTTTTTGCATTTGATGTGTCTTCTCTGATCTGCTGCTGTTGCTGCTGTTGCTCGGTCGTGTCTGATTCTTTGAGACCCTAAGGACTGTAGCCCACCAGGCTCCTCTGTCCGTAGATTCTCCAGGCACGAATACTGGTCTGGGTTGCCATGCCCTCCTCCAGGGCATCTTCCCCACCCAGGCATCAAATGCAAGTCTCTTATGATCCTGTATTGGTAGGGGGTTCTTTACCACGAGTGCCACCTGGGAAGCTCTCCTTTCATCTACTTCTATTTTTTTTTAATCAAATCTGCCGGGGGACGTTCATCTTTAAGGGGTCCAATATGTTATTATTTTCTTTTGTGTGCCATTTCTCAAGGACTCTCTAGTCCTTATCAGTTCCTGGAGAACAGGAGTGAGCAGAGCTGCACACAGTTCTCAGGACTGAGGTCATGAGAGAGGGCACCTTCTTGGATCCCTTTCAGTGACTGCCTTCAGCGACCTTACTTAAATGTAATCTATTCAGTTATGCCCCTCTTACTCAGGATATGGAATGCTTTCTGGCCCTTTGAAGACTGTTATTTGCCTGGCTTTGTTTTTGTTCAATGTTTTTACTGCCTAAAGCTGCCTTGTACGAAGATATATAAACAGGTGTTTCTGCAAATAAAACACTCTTGTTTCACTCGAGACTTGGGTCCCCTGTGTCCGTCTTCTCATCGACTCCAGTCCCCAGGTCCTAGTCTACAAAGACCGTGATATAAATCTATGCAAATACAGTTTATAAATCTAAAGCATACATATCTATAGCATACACTCTTTATCATCATTCTTAGTCCTTATCCCATATTTCCTAATTATTATCTTCATTTGAAGGCTCTAAAAATATCTCCAATTTATGTTCCAAATTGAAATAGAGATACCTCCATATTAATAATTCTAGGTCCTATCAGTGCTTTCTGAACTTTTGAAAGGTGTTCATTTTCAATAGAAAGCATTCTATCATTGAAGGGATCCCTAACTAGAAATTCTTAAATATGAGTTCAGATTTTTGTCTCAGCTACTAACTTGTCCTGTGGTCTTGGCCAGAATATTTGATAACACTTCTGAAATAGAAAATATATAAACCCTTCTAATATCAGGAATTTTTAAAGTATGTTGGCATAATGATTAATGACTTTCTTTATAAACCTTAGAAAAGACTGAAATTCTATATTTAAATAATTTACTCTGTGAATATGTACTGCAGATCCTCTACGAGATAGGGCATTTTCTAGGCTATGGATGATATCATAGCCTAGAATTTAAAAGCTACAAATCACTACCGTTTAATAGTTTAAATTCTATTGGGAGTCTGCTGCTGCTGCTGCTAAGTCACTTCAGTCGTGTCCGACTCTGTGCGACCCCATTGACGGCAGCCCACCAGGCTCCCCCGTCCCTGGGATTCTCCAGGCAAGAACACTGGAGTGGACTGCCATTTCCTTCTCCAGTGCATGGAAGTGAAAAGTGAAAGTGAAGTCGCTCAGTCGTCTCCGACTCTTAGTGACCCCATGGATTGCAGCCCACCAGGCTCCTCCGTCCATGGGGTTTTCCAGGCAAGGGTACTGGAGTGGGGTGCCATCGCCTTCTCCGATTGAGCCAGCCAAATGAGTAAGAAAACATAGAGCAGGTTAGATAATGGCAATTGCTCTAGAGAAACATAAAAGCGAAAGGAGTAATGGATGTTGTTAGGTGGATGCATATTTAATACAGTAGCTAAGTCCTCACTGGGTTATTGAGATTTCAGTGAAGACCAGGCAGCTGTGAGGGAGTGGGCCTGATGGATCAGCTAGGATAAAGGAATTCCAGGCTGAGAGAACAGCAAGTACAAAGTGCAGAGGAGATCAGGTATTTATTTAAGTAAACAGTGGAAGGGCAGAGATGCGTAACAGGGCTTCCCTGTGGCTCAGCTCGGGGCAGGCGTGGCCCCCACTCCCGTGCTCTTGCCTGGAGAATCCATGGACGGAGGAGCCTGGAGGGCTGCAGTCCATGGGGTCGCTAGGAGTCACGACTGAGCGACTTCACGTTCACTTTTCCCTTTCACGCATTGGAGAAGGAAATGGCAACCCACTCCCGTGTTCTTGTCTGGAGAATCCCAGGGACGGGGGAGCCTGGTGGGCTGCCGTCTGTGGGGGTCTCACAGAGTCAGACACGACTGAAGCGACTTAGCAGCAGTGGCTCAGCTGGTAAAGAATCTGCCTGCAATGTGGGAGACCTGGATTTGATCCCTGGTTGGGAAGATCCCCTGGAGAAGGTAAAGCCTGCCCACTCCAGTATTCTGGCCTGGAGAATTCCATGGATTGTACAGTCTATGGGGTCACAAAGAGTCGGACATGACCGAGAGACTTTTACTTTCACTTTCAGAGATGTTTAATGGAATTAGTTTCTGAAGTGGTTTGTAGGCCATTGTGTGATTTTTGTTTTGAATTACAAGATGAGAGGCTCCAAGAAGAGTTTGATTAGAAGAATGATGCAGCATCCCTCAAATTTTAGCAAGATCAATTTTAACTTCTGTCTTGGAAATGTATTTTAAGAAAGACTGGAACCATTAGGACCAGATAGGAAGTTATTAGGTTAATCCTAGTAACTGTAATGGGGGGATGGTAGATGGGGAAAAGAGTTAAGATTTTATTTTATTTTGTTTACTTATTTCAACTTTTCCAGCTTTATTGAAACATAGTTGACATATAATATTGTGCAAGCTTAAGAGGTACAACACAATCAGTTCAGTTCAGTTCAGTTCAGTCACTCAGTTGTGTCCAACTCTTTGCGACCCCATGAATCGCATCACACCAGGCTTCCCTGTCCATCACCAACTCCCGGAATTCACTCAGACTCATGTCCATCGAGTCAGTGATGCCATCCAGCCATCTCATCCTCTGTCGTCCCCTTCTCCTCCTGCCCCCAATCCCTCCCAGCATCAGAGTCTTTTCCAATGAGTCAACTCTTCATACGAGGTGGCCAAAGTACTGGAGTTTGAGCTTTAGCATCATTCCTTCCAAAGAAATCCCAGGGCTGATCTCCTTCAGAATGGACTGGTTGGATCTCCTTGCAGTCCAAGGGACTCTCAAGAGTCTTCTCCAACACCACAGTTCAAAAGCATCAATTCTTAACATAATAATTTACCTAATTCAAAAATAGCTATTACAATCAGGTTAATCAAGATATCTAACATCTTATGTAGTTACTTCTGTGTGTATATGTATGAGAACTTTTAAAATATGTTTTTTTAGGAACTTTCAAATATAGAAAGCAAGGCATCCGTACCTGTGATCACCATGTGTACCTCCAGAAATTATTTATCTTATTTATCAAAGGGAATTTGGTACCGTTTGACAGCCTTCATCCATGTCACTCACCTTGTGCCCTGGTGACTACTAATTTGTTATATTTTTAGGATTTTTTTTTTTTTTAGATTCTATATGTAGGTGAAAGCATGCAGCATCTGTCTTTTTCTAACTTATTTCACTGAACATAGTATCTTCAATGTTCATAAGGTTATATTTTAAATGTACAGGCACCATAATCTCAGAGTGGATGATGGTATGAAAGGAGTCAAGGATGACTCCAATGTGTTGGGACTAAGTATTGATATTTGAAGGAATGGAGTTGTCGCCACAGAAATGTGAGACTGCATGAGAAGGATTTAGGGCCCGAGGGCAGATCAGAGTCAGTCTGAACAAGGATGAGTTACAAGTTACACTTGGAAATTCAAACACAAGGAACAGCAGGCAGTTGTGTACACGACTATGTCGTTCATGGAATCAAATGTTTAAAAGGTGAGGTCTTTTCAGTATCAGGATCTGGGACTGAGAACCGTTAAAGCAGACTAAGAAGGCGTATCCTGTGTGGTCAGGAAAAACCAAAACAGAAGTGAAAACAAATGTTCCCTCACATCCAAAACAGGAAGCTGCGTGAAGATGATATTTTAAGAAAGAATTTGTGATCAACCAAATGCTGCTAAAAATCACATATGATGTATATTGAGAATTGACTATTTGATTCACCAAATGGAGATCAACACTGGCTTGAAAATACCAGTTTCAGTAGAAAGAAGATTGCAAAAAACTCACTAATTGATCTCAAGGTAGCATGGTTGAGAGGAAACGAGTGTAACTAACATTTTCAGGATTCTTGTAATGTGCTGTGTGCTTAGTCGCTCAGTAGTGTCCAGCCCATGCAACCCCATAGACTGTAGCCCGCCAGGCTCCTCTGTCCATGGGATTTTCCAGGCAAGAATAGTGGAGCGGGTAGCCTTTCCCTTCTCCAGGAGATCTTCCCAGCCCATGGATCAAACCCAAATCTCCCACATTACAAGTAGATTCTTTACCATCTGAGCCACGAGGGAAGCCCAAGAATACTGGAGTGGGTAGCCTATCCCATCTCCAGTGGATCTTCCCAACCCAAGAATTGAACCCGGGTCTCCTGCATTGCAGGCAGACTCTTTACTGACTGAGCTACGAGGAAAGCCCTCTTGTGATGGGTAGGCATAAATTTCTCATTTGACTTGAGGAGAGGAATACAGGAATAGGACAATTGATGATATAGAGGAGGAGGGACAAGTACCAGAGGGATTTCTCTGAACTGCCAGTAGGGAACTAGTGCACAGTTAGAAAGTATTGTCTTTTCTTGAAGCATGATTGCCTCAATGCCTCAACCATAGTAACAGGAGCATGTGTAGGGTATCTAGGTACTGGTGCAGACTGGTGTGAAACTGTATTGGTAAAATTTGTGGAACTTACTGTGTCTGCTTGTATTTTCTTAGTGAATAGAAAGCATGGTCATCAGCTCTGAGAGTGGGGAAGAGGCGCTCTGGACGAAGAAAGCAGAGAATGGGGTCAGACTGGACCCGGAAAGTACTGCACATTTGGTGAGCAACCTTAGGAATCCATGTGAGGTTAACAATTAAGTTAAGAGGGACTAAAGGGCAAGGCACATTTTTGAATGCTTACTGTGTGGCCAACACACTGATAAATGCAACGTGCATATGTGTTGTCTCAACACTAAACTTTAGAGCCACCCTACAAGTTTCCTATCATTATCACCATTTTCTAGATGGCTAATTTGTGTTTATTTACAGATTTAGGAAGTTATTCTGTCATTATTTGAAATTAAGTTTTTTTGCCGGCAAAACTCATGTTTTTGATTTACTTTCTACTTTATGTATGGGACAATTGTTTGGCTATTTTTCAAATCCAAGTTTGTTAATAACTACAGTGTTGCAAAAAGAGTGTCTTTTTATTTACATAATATGATTATTGTCATCTTTAAGTTGATATGATGAAATATTTGTTTGTTAAGATTATGATGACTGTGAGACCACGAGATATTTTAATAAAACAATCAAAGACAGAACAGAGATGAACATATTGGAAATTATTCTATATTGACTTTCAGTGCTGTTGTTACCAAGCCCAAGCTCACTCTGCTTACAGCACAGCAGACAAATCTGAGAGATGAGGCACTGAGTCAAGGCACACAACTTTATTTGGAAAGCAGACAGAGCAAGAAGATGGAAGACTGATGTCTCAAAATTGTCTTATCAGGCTCTGGATGCCAGGTTCTTTTATAGAACAGAGATGGGGAAGGGGAGGAAACAATGTAAAAACCTTGCAATATCTTTAATCTTGCAAATATCTCCTAGAATGACTAGCCTTGGAGATGGAATATGTTAATTTCTTCCATCCTGTGGCCATCCACAGGTGGATAAGGTTCTGAAAAAGGCATTTTTGTTTAACATTTAGGCAGAGGGGCTGGGTTTCCTAAGGCAGACCATTTTGTAGAGACAGTATCCTTTTAGTGATCAAAAGCAACAGGAAGCAAAAGTTAAAAAGCAACTCCAACATGGAGTCAATTCTTCCTTTAAAACTATAAATATTTCATATTTTCTTCTGAAGTATATTAGGAGTCAATATTGTTAAAGATATAAAGGAGTAATAAATTGGATTGATTGTTAGGGAAATTAGTAGTCTCGCTTAGGCTTCCGGAGAAGGCAATGACACCCCACTCCAGTATTCTTGCCTGGAAAATCACATGGATGGAGGAGCCTGGTAGGTAGGCTGCAGTCCATGGGGTCGGTAAGAGTCGGACACGACTGAGTGACTTCACTTTCACTTTTCACTTTCAGGCATTGGAGAAGGAAATGGCAACCCACTCCAGTGTTCTTGCCTGGAGAATCCCAGGGACAGGGGAGCCTGTTGGGCTGCCGTCTATGGGGTCGCACAGAGTCAGACACAACTGAAGTGACTTAGCAGCAGCAGCAGCAGCAGCAGCAGCTTAGGCTTCAGAGACAAAGCGGACTGGGCCTCTGACCTTACTTCTAACCTACCTGGACACTGCCCTGACTCTGAGTGACAGTCATTGCTCTGAGTGCAAGGGTTGCAGCATCAAGATAAGATAGGGGGCAGGGGATGAAACTTGAGATTTCTGAGGCCCTGGAGGTGTGCTGGCCACCAAGCCCTGGGCTTAAGTGCGTTCCAAGTTTTACACACTGACATGAAATCAGAGCTGCAACTTGCTCACAGATTGATGATGATATCACTTTGCATCCTGGGATTATAAGCAGGAATCCCAAACTGCAATCTTCAAAGTCTCACCCATGAAGCGAATATACTGACTGGGACCTTTTCCAACCGGGACTCCAGGTGTGCTGGGTCACGGGACTTCTCAGCACTGTTTGAGTCTGAATGTTGGTCAAAATCCAGTTTGGTGATGTATTCTCTTCAGTTTCTCTTTTCTTTTAATGTTAGTATATTGAAAGTAAGCTAGATAATTCACTAATAAATATTTGTAATATTTACTTGTACAGAATGAGTGTCATATTTTGTTAACAAATCCTTTGAACCTGAGGCAAAAGTGAAAACTTTCAGCAAAACATCAACATTTAGTCTTTTTTCCTATTGTATCCTTTTAAAAATATTATTGTGAGATTAAACTATCCAGTTTCTCCAGACCTCATCAAACCGTGAGTGAAAGTAGATTGATAACAAAATTTTCAAAATTCTCTGATTCTTACTCTAACCTATGAGCACAGGACTTGTATCCTCTCCAGTGTATCCCTGAGATGCATCTGGAGGTCCACAGAGTGGATTTTCACTCTAGTCTAACTCTCAATGGCAACAACATTGTCTGTTTTTTATTTGTCATAAACACCATTGGGCACCCACATCTCCTGGTTACGTTTGTCGTTTGAACACTTCTGAGACCTAAGTACACAAAAATCACTTTGTTCATTGCCCCTGTGTCCAAGGCTCCAGGAATGATGCTGTTTAGCCTCATTGTCTTGCAGATTTTTAATGAAGCAAGAGCTATTTATGCCTATTTTTATTTATAACTCTTGACTCTCTTAAGACACAGAGAGATCATCCTTTTTGGTTACTGTAAGCCAATAAATTATTTATTTTGTAAGTTTGATGTGAAGGACACAGGCATTAAATTTATCTATTCACAGAATTTTTGCTTATTTGCATGTTTATTTACACATAATGCATGTACATTATGTAATTTTAAAATGATAACTTACTTAAATTGAAGGTTAAAATTACTCACTACACAAGAGCAAAATCTATTCCTGTGACATTTCCCTAAGAAGTTTGGTGTGTTACCTTTTTTAAGACCCTCTTTTGACTCATTCTCATTTTATTAGAGGATAAATTCCATATTTATTAATATGATTATAAAAGATGAATTTGAATCATTTGAAAAGACCCTGATGTTGGGAAAGATTGAAAACAGGAGGAGAAGGGGACAACAGCAGATGAGATGGTAGGATGGCATCACCGACTCAATGGACATGAGTTTGGGTAAATCCCGGGAGTTGGTGATGAACAGGGAGGGCTGGCGTGCTGCAGTCCATGGGGTCACAGAGTCAGACACAACTGAGTGACTGAACTGACTGACTGAAAAGATGAATTATTATGTTTTAGAGTTTTCTATGTGATATTTTTTCTTTGAGACATCTTGTGGTGAAAGGCTTGAATAAAGAAAAAAACAATACAAAAACACCAATACAGTATACTAATGCATATATATGGAATTTAGAAAGATGGTAACAATAACCCTGTATACAAGACAGCAAAAGACACTGATGTATAGAACAGTCTTTTGGACTCTGTGGGAGAGGGAGAGGGTGGGAAGATTTGGGAGAATGGCATTGAAATATGTATAATATCATATATGAAACAAGTCGCCAGTCCAGGTTCCATGCACGATACTGGATGCTTGGGGCTGGTGCACTGGGACGACCCAGAGGGATGGTATGGGGAGGGAGGAGGGAGGAGGGTTCAGGATGGGGAACACATGTATACCTGTGGCAGATTCATTTTGATATATGGCAAAACCAATACAATATTGTAAAGTTAAATAAAATAAAATTTAAAAAAAAGAAAGAAAGAAAAAAACAAGACAGATTTGGAAATATCTCTTCCAAATATTGGTATGACCATACCCATCTCAACAAGAAATGTGAACAGTGACTCTAGAATTTGCTTGGGAGAATTTAGATCTTGGGATTTGGGGATTCAAATGTACACACTTCTATATTTAAAGTAGATAACCAATAAGGATCTACTGTATAGCACAAAGAACTCTGCTCAATATACTCTAATAACCTAAATGGGAAAAATTTTTTTAGAAAATAATAGACACATGCATATGCATAACTGAATTGCTTTGCTGTACACCTGAAACTAATACAATATTGATACTCAGCTATGCTTCATTATAAAATAAAAAAATAATTTTGATTACCTGTGAGTAGATCTCATGGAAGAATGTTTTGATTATTGGTAAATTGATATCTATTTATGTAAAGTATTAATTAATAAAAGCATGATCCACACTGAATTGTTTGCTGTCAGTTGTTATGAGGAAATAAGCCCCAGCTGTCAAGTGGAAATCTTGAGAGAAATTGAGTTGTCTCAAATATGCATGTTTCTGATTGAAAAATGTGAAGGATGCTGTAGCATAAGAGGGCTAACCATGTTATAAATCTTTTGCTTAGATGATACTTTAATATAACTAAAATTTCTATAACTTTCTTGAAAAGCTATGTCTAAAACTGCAGCCTGGGAGCCCTCAAATTATAGATCAGGAAGGACATCAATGGTTCACACCTCTCACCACCTCCCTCTCAGGTGATTTTACTGATTTGGCAATTTAGGTTTTGGATTCAGACTGAACTGTTAAAGGAATTTGCAATTGCGTCATTTCTCTTTGCCATGTTTGTGATTCCTAATTTTTCTTAAACTGGGTTTTACATGTTATAATTTATTTGATGCATGATAGTGGGCTTTAAAATATCTGAATATCCCATCTTATTGTGAAAAAAAATCTGCTTATGTTTCATGATCCAACTCTTCTATATTTTAAGGTCCTTTGACAATCCCAAGTTGTTTTCATCCTTCTTTTCCTCACAATAAAAACAAGTAGATGGTTACCACATTGTTTTTCTGTCAGTCAGTCATGTCTGACTCTCTGAGACCCCATGGACTGCAGCACGCCAGGCCTCCCTGCCCATCACCAACTCCTGGAGTTTACTCAAACTCATGTCCATTGAGTCGGTGATGCCATCCACCCATCTCATCCTCTGTCATCCCCTTCTCCTCCTGCCCTCAACCTTTCCAAGCATCAGGGTCTTCTCAATGAGTGGGCTCTTCACATCAGGTGGCCAAAGTAATGGAGCTTCAGCATCAGTCCTTCCAATGAAAATTTAGGGTTGATTTCCTTTAGGATGGACTGGTTGGATCTCCTTGCGGTCCAAGGGACTCTCAAGAGTCTTCTCCAGCATCACAAAATAGTTACCACATTGCGTTAGTTTTATTGATTTTTTTGTGTGTCTCTTTTTCTAGATTACAAACGTTCATGTTAATGATTTGCTTATCTGCATATTTGTTCACCATCAAAAACACTGTGATTAGTACATGAAAATCATTTGGTAATTTTTGGTGATTAAATGAAAGAATGGAATGGGAGCTGATGGGAAACTTCTGTTCTGATTTTTGCTTATTTCAGTTTGATTTTAGTGCCTTCATGTGAAGTATTTATCATCGCCATGCACAGTGTATGATTTTAATAACTTAGAATCTGCTTCCACTAATATGAAATAATCCTTTAATTGAGGAAATATTGGCTGATGAGATCGAGCACTTTTTGATGCATTTCATTCTGAAGTATTAGATACAGTAAATGGGGTTTTACCTCAGTCATACTTATTGCGTTACTTTGAATTATAGGAATAAAAGTCAATGGATTCTGTGGAAAAATTAAATAATCAAGAACTTCCAGATTTTGAATGCTGTTCAAGATGTGGCCTTTTATTTTCCATGGGTTTCTGCCACATCACTTACACATATGAAATCACATTCCCTCAATTGCACAGACAAAATTATTAATCTTATTTAAGACAATCATCTTGGGCTTCCTTGGTGGCTCAGATGGTAAAGAATCTGCCTGCAATGTAGGAGACCTGGGTTCGATCCCTGGGTTGGGAAGGTTCCCTGGAGGAGGGCATGGCAACCCATTTCAGTATTCTTGCCCGGAGAATCCCAAGGACATAGGAGCCTGGCAGGCTACAGTCCATGTAGTCACAAAGAGTCAGACACAACCGAGCCACTAGCCACAGCAGAGCACAAAACAATCACCTTGGGTATACATTGCTCTAAAATATTGGTACATAAGGAAAAATTATGACGTGTAGTGATGAAAAATACCTGCAAACACAGTTTGCTTCTTGAAATAATTGTATCTATATTTGATCCAGGAAAGCTACTATTACACAATGACTATGTCAAGCAACATGAAAAGAATGTGAGTGCTAAATTGTATAATCATTAATGGTTTTGTTTCGCTACTAATTTTGCATAAATTAAATTTTGGAGTTGCAATCATGATGGTAAGGAATCTAAAGTGGCATTTCCAGACATCGATATTGTTGACTAAAAACTTATGGAGGTCAAAATGCAAATGCTTTAGTTCTTATATTGTAAGAGTGCTACGTAAAGGACCTCTGAAAGCGTGAACAAGTTTTGCCTTTCGGTGGTGAGAGGATATTAGCTTTGTCAACAGTAAACACAGACTGCTATTCAGTGAAATAGTTGAATATGATTATATAGTTATTTTGAAATATGTTTCTGTCTTTGTGTGTTTTCTTTTGTTTCCATTTCTACAGACTAAATATTGTTTGAATGGCCTTGAAGAAACGGTCCTTTATATCTTGTGGAAACAGGCATTTTGAGAATACAAGTGTATCAAACTGCAATGAAGAAGGAAACAATTTCCTAATCTCATACACAGTTCTATATTTCCAAGGGCAATCAGATAACATTTGTGACCTTCCATTTTTATTTTTTAAAAAATGAACCATGATTGAAACATTTATATATAATACATTCTTTAGAAGAGACCTTGCTGATAACAGGGTTTTAAAAGATTGATGCTCAGAATGAAAAACTATTTTGACCTTCAGTTTTTAACTTCACAATGCCCCTGAAAAGAAACCTTTCAAATTACAATAAAAAACTTAAAAACTATATTTAGTGTATAACATAGGCTGACTGAGTGCATTATTTTATTATAATAACAATCTTGGATAAAATTATGCATGTTCAATGTCTATAGTGACTATTCAGTTCAATAAAATAATGTGCTCACAGACAGGAGAGGCAGAAAGCCAGACTTCTAGGATGCAATAAAGCACAGCTTCAACACTCTGCTGCAGCAGAGTTAGGGCCTGCTGTGAAAAGGCAGAGAGAGAAAAAGGCCCAGCAGAGGGGGGCAGCCGTCAGAAAGGGGTGACACTCTTGCAGAATACAGGCTTTGGGCAAATTCCAGACCTACAACAGACAAAGATGAACCAGAAAATAAAGCAAAGAAAATTTATAATGTGTATTTAGAATAGAAACAACAAAAAAAAATGACCTCAGTTTCTTCAATAGAGCCAAGCTTTGAAATAGCCTTGTAAGTGAGAAAGACAGCTATGTTTATATGAAATAATAATCTTCATTACTGAATTCTTTTAGATATGGAATAGTGTAACTTTACAAAATTGCTAATATTTCTCAAGCTTATGTCTCAAGATCAGCTACTAAAGTAGCTACTAAGTAGCTATTACAACTACTTAATAATGCTCCATATCAACTATGACCAACCATCTTTCTTAAAGGCCAAGATAATTATTCAGGATGAAAAATGTTGCAAGTAATACATTTCTAATTTTAGCTGACCAGCAAGGCCAAAGTGAATTTTTTACTGCTTTCTTAACAGTTTACTTTACTACCCTACTTGGAGTATGTGTATATATATAAATATACACACACATATATAGGCATGGGCTTCCCCGGTGGCTCAGACAGTAAAGTGTCTCCTGCAATGCAGGAGACATGGGTTCTATCCCTGGGTCTGGAAGATCCCCTGGAGAAGGAAATGGCAACCTACTCCAGTACTGTTGCTTGGAAATTACCATGGACGGAGGAGCCTGATAGGCTACAGTCAATGGGATTGCAAAGAGTCATACACGACTGAGCAACTTCACATATATATATGTGTGTGTGTGTGTGTGTGTGTGTGTGTGTATATTTGTCTATTTTCAAATCTAAAACTTTGAAATTCTGAGATTCATATTGAAGTGAAAATAAAACAAATTAATAAAACCCTGTGATTTCCTGAATGTGAATCTGTAATACCATCCTATGTGAACTATTGAAATTTAAGGAATTATGTTTTTAATACCTTAAGATTCTTTAATGAACCTGAGAGAAAACAGAGAAATGGTAATGGAATTTGTTTTACTTATTTCATCTAAATAGTTTCCCCATTGTCTTTGACTGCATTCTTATCAGTATTAGTAATACACAACTCAGAATTAGATATGTCACTTGTTTTTTCATGAGAGCAAGATATTACTTTTTACTGAAGGACAATTTAATGGAGCAGAAGAATGTCTTATGTTTCAAAGTTTCTTGTCACGATATTTGGTATTTTTCAGACTGATCTGCTACCTCTGCATATATGAGGTTTCTGCAGTAGCTACCAGGGAAGAAATAGCAGTTAGTGATTTGTAAATCCACTAAAGGAAACAAATCTGATTCTGTTGTATTCTATTATAAAAATTCCACCACAGTGTTATATAAAATGCAAATCTGACCTAATTCAGATCAAGAAATCCATTTATTTAAAATAATTTCTGTTTCCTCAAGGGAAATACATACATAGGACGAAGGAAAAAACAAAAAAATAAAGAATAAGAAAATAAGAGAGCAAAGCAGTAGAACAGCAAGCAAATAGTAATAAAGAAAATTTCATTCACATTCTCTCATGACTAATTTGTGACTATCATTATATATTTGGATCATTTTGAATTTGGAGTGATGCTTAAATGAGGGTCTCCAGGAGAGAGTTCTGACCGGCCTTCAGGAAGTCTCCAACGCGGGCCTCACACTGCTGAAATAACTTCCGGTTCTGAGCCCGTCTTTATGATGCACTGCCGTCTATGGGGTTGCACAGAGTCGGACACAGCTGAAGCGACCCAGCAGCAACAGCAACATTGCTGAGGCAGAAAGTGAAGAGGAACTGAAAAGCCTCTTGATGAAAGTGAAAGAAGAAAGTGAAAAAGTTGGCTTAAAGCTCAACATTCAGAAAATGAAGATCATGGCATCTGGTCCCATCACTTCATGGGAAATAGATGGGGAACAGTGGAAACAGTGTCAGACTTTATTTTTTGGGGCTCCAAAATCACTGCAGATGGTGACTGCAGCCATGAGATTAAAAGATGCTTACTCCTTGGAAGGAAAGTTATGACCAACCTAGATAGCATATTCAAAAGCAGAGACATTGCCAACAAAGGTCCTTCTAGTCAAAACTTTGGTTTTTCCATTGGTCATGTATGGATGTGAGAGTTGGACTATGAAGAAAGCTGAGCACTGAAGAATTGATGCTTTTGGACTGTGGTGTTGGAGACAATTCCTGAGAGTCCCTTGGACTGCAAGGAGATCCAACCAGTCCATTCTGAAGGAGATCAGCCCTGGGATTTCTTTGGAAGGAATGATGCTAAAGCTGAAACTCCAGTACTTTGGCCACCTCATGTGAAGAGTTGACTCATTGGAAAAGACTCTGATGCTGGGAGGGACTGGGGGCAGGAGGAGAAGGGGACGACAGAGGATGAGATGGCTGGATGGCATCACTGACTCGATGGATGTGAGTCTCAGTGAACTCCGGGAGTTGGTGATGGACAGGCAGGCCTTGTGTGCTGCGATCCATGGGGTCGCAAAGAGTCGGACATGACTGAGCGACTGAACTGAACTAACTGAACATTGCTCATCAACAGAATGAGAGCAGAGACTTGTGGTAAAGATGAGATCATACTAATTTAGAATCCCAGAAACTAATACAGAAAATACATGGTGAAGTCTATTAATTTTATAATAAATGTAATAAATGCATTTACATATATGAATATGACAGTATAATTTCCTATAATGATGACAAAAATGAGAGTAGAATAAATGTTTAGATTGCTTTATATTTATTTGTATTGCAGTCCTGAGATTTTTGTAAATAAAAGTTGCTTAAATGTTTGATATATTAGAGATTGATTTGTGTCCAACTAAAATGTATGGAATCCGCATTCCATATAGTCTCAGAAATATATTCTTAGAGTTCTATTTGATTTTTTTATTGCAAGAAATTCACATACTACCTAATTTGGGAGATGGTGGACTTTATTAATCACTGTTTACAATAAGACTCCAAAATAAAGCTGCATGCTCACAAAATAGATTTGAGCTGTTTCCCCTTTGATTTACTAACTACTGAGATGCAAAGTTAATATTCTTACATCTGGGAAGACTCAAAACTTCTCCTTTTTCTACCTACTGGATAATTAGCTAACTGATAACTATCTTTCTCTTAATTTGTTAGGTAATTAAAGTTTTCTATAAGAAACATATATTAGGTAATGAAAGAATCCTGCCTAGCAACTAGGACAGTGAGCAAAGCTAAGACCACCACCTTTGCAGAGGTTTCAGAAGCAGACAGTACTTACTGTTACCAACAATTATTTTCCCCCACTGGAAATGCACTGAAAATAACATTCTTAACATTAGGATATGTGTGTATATATATATATATATATATATACACACACACATACATATACATAATACACATAATATTGCATATTTAATATTATATATATATATAAATTACAGATGAAACAGAGCCAGATTTTCCTAAACTGATTAAATATAACCTTAATTTCTATATGTTATGGATATATTGTACATATTTATGATTGACGATCTCTGATTCTATCTCTGTATGGTACTGATCTTTCATTTCAGAGAAAGGAATGCCTCTCTTCCATCTACCTAATTTTCTGTCTTGTTTTTGGTTTAAGTGTAAGACTATTCTTATTTATCCCATGTTTGGAGATTATCCAAGTATTGTCTAGGCATCATGTATTTTGGAGGATATTCACAAGTTCTATCTGAAGAAAGTCCTTTTTCATTTTAGCCTTTTCACTGTAGGGTTTATTGACCTTGATTTAAGGTTTTCATTGCATTTACCCACTTCTTTCTTTCTACAGTCTATGATTTTAGCTTTGCTAAATTTTATGTCATTTTTTTTGCGTCTATTAACCTCAATTTCCTAAACTTCTGGCAATCAGTTTCCCTCTAGATCATTTATTTTTGTTTTTGTCACTGTATTGAAAGTGAAAAGGAGAGTCACTCAGTTGTGTCTGACTCTTTGTGATAGTCCATGGAATTCTCCAGGTCAGATTACTGGAGTGGGTAGGCTTTCCTATTCTCCAAGGTGATCTTCCCGACTCAGGGATCCAACCCGGATCTCCCTCCCTCATTGCAGGTGGACTCTTTACCAGCTGAGCCACAGTGGAAACTCAAGAATACTGGAGTGGGTAGCCCATCCCTTCTCCAGCAGATGTTCCCAACCCAGGAATCAAACCGGGGTCTCCTGCATGCAGGCAGATTCTTTACCAACTGAGCTATAAGGGAAGCCTGTATCAGGGAAGATTCGTTGTATTGAGTACATATTTTTCTATTTAACTGCTATTGTTGAGGGATAAGAATGACCGAATTTCTTAGCAGCATCATTAGGAATGCAGTGTTCCATCCTTATGTCAAGATAAACATACAGAGCCTTTATTTTATACTTACTACTATTACTTTATGGTAATACTTCTAGACTTACCAACCTAAGAATAAAAAAACTAAGCATCTGAGTTAGAACTAACCATAAGTTGCATGTGACTTTTCTGCTTAGAGTTGGAAGAAATATTATCACCAAACTTTTGCTTCAAATTTTTTTTTTTATAAAATGCATCAAGTTTAAAAGTTGTGAACTGGAAATGAAGACTGTGAACATGGAATAGCCTTATTTAGCTTTGGTTTCCCTCTGAACCTAACAAGGCTTTCTAGAATCCAATAAAATATATTCTCCCTATGCTTCATTATTTTTGATATAATGTAAGTAGACAACAAAACATTTGTCATCTCAAATCCTTTTTTTAGTAAGGAAAATGATAAAGTGTGAAGAAAATTATCTAAATTATTATCTCATTGATAATGCTATTTAAAGCATATACATCACAGGAATAAAAATGTCAATATAGAATGAATCAATTGACTGTGTATCCTTGTTTTATTGCGTTAATTTGTTTTATGTTGTCATTCACAAAAATATTCTAATTATTTATGAGTACACCCCACTCCAGTACTCTTGCCTGAAAAATTCCATGGGCAGAGGAGCCTGGTAGGCTGCAGTTCATAGGGTCGCGAAGAGTCCGACACGACTGAGCGACTTCACTTTCACTTTTCACTTTCATGCATTGGAAGAGGAAATGGCAACCCACTCCAGTGTTCTTGCCTGGAGAATCCCAGGGACGGGGGAGCCTGGTGGGCTGCCATCTATGGGGTCGCACAGAGTCGGACACGACTGAAGTGACTTAGCAGCAGCAGCAGCATACATCCAAATTTCAATTTTAAATTTCTTTGATTAAAGCTCTCTTGTTTAAATGTAACATATGGCATTAAAATTATTTCCAAAGTCAATGAATTCCACATCAGTTTTAATTAGTATAATATTCTTTTTCATGGTTTGCTGAAATTTTTCTTAATATACTTTCTACTCTTTGCTTCCTCGGTAGCTTCAGTGAATCATTTTGTCTTCCACTTGGGCAAATGTGTATGAAAGTATTTACTCCAGGTGAATCAAATATTTAATGATTTAAGGTATTTTTGAATGAAAATAAAGTTTGCAGACATAAGTGTTTCCCGAATTTCCCACCCTCAGCTGCATTCATCTAGGCCCTTTTCCTCCTCTGCTGGGCTATAAACTTCCCATGCACCGGCATAAGTCAATGCTTACATTTATAACCTCAGGCTACACTAAGAATTGCTCTAATACTCTGTTTTTCTTATGAATCATCATTAAACTATAGGTCCACAGTACTGTCTTCTATTTCTCTTTTTCTCATTGTTTTTTCCTCCTTCCATATTGACTGCCCCGTCTCAGTTTTTTCTTTCTTTCTTTTTTTTACTAATTTTTCTTCATAGTTTAACCTCTACATTTTTGAAAGTTCTAGGCTGCAAATCCTGAAAGCTATTTCTTTGGATTTTTTAAAAATTTGTTTCTTTTTATTGAAGGATACCTGCTTTACAGAATTTTGTTTTTTCTGTCAAACCTCAACATGAATCAGCCGTAGGTATACATATGTTTGCAGCTATAGATTCAGCTATAATCACATTTATAAACATGGATTAGTTCAGGGAAAATAAATATTTGAAACTCTTCGTATGCCATTTGTACATATTATATGTCATGGAAAATGAATAATGGGCAAAATATCACTCTTTGTCAAACCAACCGTCAATTTTCATGTCCTGTCAGAAAAATATGACAATCCTTAATTCAAATAAATGTTTTGTAAATACTTAACAGAATCTTATAGAAAAAATTAACAATTTATAGAACAGAATTTTATGAGTATTAAAATCAGTGAAGACATATACTGTAGCTCAAGTACATTGGTTCAATCTTTTTAAATATTTTATTAAGAACAAAAATGCAATAGATTTTCATTATATATTAGTACTGTGTGATGTTTAAGTCAAGTTACTTATTTATGAAGTGAGACCTATGATCTAAGACCCAAGGTTCTATCTAAAAATATGCACATTTGTATATTGCCCACATATATTTAGCTTTGGGCTAACATGACACAAAAAGACAGAAAATCTATTATTTCCTCTCACAACCCAAAAAAACTCTTCTGTCCTGGGACTGCTCATATGTAAGTATTTCAGTGATTACAATGAAATAAAGCCAGAATATGAAAATTAGCTTAATACTTAAACTGTTTAATATGCAGTGAAAAAAATTAAAAAATGGAGGGTGGTTTCATTTTAAGGGTTTTAAAAACAGAATTAATTAAAAGCTCATTACCAGGAATATGATTATGAATTGTTATCTTATGAATAGAAGGATCTTTATATTTCTGAATTGTCAAAAAAGTTGACATTTTTTATAATATTATAAAGCTCATTTTCTAATTGGCCTGCTCTGTAAAATTGCAGACAAAGTGAATTCTACAGACGGTCATATATTTGTAGCAATTAAGGAGCTGTGATGACAGGTCGCCTATTATAGGGTTACTACACTAACTTTGTGGTTAAATCTCTATAAAGAACTGAAATTCGGTTAAGCTTTTGTTGTCACAAAGCAAATGCACTTACGAGATGCGTTTGTTGCCTTTTTCCTTAGCTACCTGCCTTCTATATTTTAAAATAGTCATTTCTAGCAATTGTAATTTGGAACTGGCTGGCTTCCAATGATTCGTATGCTGTAATAAATAAAAGATTCACACTATTTTAAAATGTGATTATTAAAAAATAGCTCTGATAAATATTATAGGACTAAAAATAAAGTGTAAATATCTTTTTATTCTGTTCCTCCAATCCACTACATCATAAATTGCATGCAATTTCTCAAACAAATTTGTGTCTATTTTTATTCTTGACATAGAATTAAAGTCCATAAGTATAGAGGCTGCTGTAATAGGTATTTTATTGTTAAATATCACTAAGTCCCAAGATTCTATTAGCAGAAATAATAGCATTAATTTCATATTTAACTGATATTCATCTTATTGAGGAAAATGTGCTCATTATTTTATTTGCTTATGGCACTAATAATTTTTTTCTAAATGTGTAATTTAACAAAATTGAAAGGACATATTCAAGCAGATCTTCTTTAGATGATGATTTTTAATTTAAGAAAATCTAGATGATTTTATCTTTACTCATTTGAAATATTAAGATACATTTTTTCACATTACCAAAACAGTATCTTAAAATTGGAATGCTATATTAATACTAATCATTAATATAGCCTATTTTACCCTTCTTAAATATTGAAAAATTAAAAAAAAATATGGAGAGACAAAGAGGGAAATACTACCTCATGTACCAAACATCAACCAAAAATCTAATACCCACAATGAATCCTCTGAGCACTAAGGTGATTTAAAAGAATAGGTCAATGATATTAATATATTTACTGTTTGAAAATAAGGTATTTCTCATGTATAGTATTGATTTCACCTGGAAAAACAAATTTCTGAAATAGAACTTTCCTTTTAGTATTCACTATGTTCTCATTTGAGAGATCAGAACCAACAGCATGGATGAGGTAAAAGAATTGCTTTATCCTGAAATCCGGATACTATCTGAGGTATTAATTGTAGAGTTAGGAAGGTTTGGTCTGGAAGACCTTTGACAATACCATGGAGAATCCATTGAGAGCAACAGAAAATTCTGAGCTGGAAACTGCTTTGAAATATCTGAAAACAGGGCAGCTTGGCAAGACCACTTCACGTGGAGCAGCGTCAAATATGGTTTAAAGGAAAGGACAAAGCAGTCGTGTTTAGGCTGCTGCTGCTAAGTCGCTTCAGTCGTGTCCGACTGTGCGACCCCATAGACGGCAGCCCACCAGGCTCCCCCATCCCTGGGATTCTCCAGGCAAGAACACTGCAGTGGGTTGCCATTTCCTTCTCCAATGCATGAAAGTGAAAGGTGAAAATGAAGTCGCTCAGTCATGTCTGATTCTTTGAGACCCGCTGGACTGCAGCCCACCAGGCTCCTCCATCCATGGGATTTTCCAGGCAAGAGCACTGGAGTGGGGTGCCATTGCCTTCTCTGGTTTAGGCAGCAGTATCATGGAATTTTTATCTACCTATCCCCATACTTATGTATTATCTATCGTCTATCTATCATCTATCTATTATCTATCATCTATCCATCTATCTGCCTGCCTGAATTAAGCATTCAAATAACAGAATGTGGTCAAAGAAAAATGAAATCACGTTAATTTGTCTTACCTTAAATTCATTCCCATAAACCTCAGCTCTGACTGAGCCAATGTTTTCTTTAGTCAACCAACTTTCCTACATTTAGAGTGGAAACTTTTCTCCCACAGTTTCCCATCCCCTGCTTTGCCTCAGCTTAGCTGGTGGATTTGTTTTGAGGTATGTGGAGAATACAGAGGGTTACACTATATCTGACCCATTTTTTCCCCTAGCCATTCACTTTTTAAAATTGAGATATAATTGATAAATAACATTTTGTAAGTTTACAAAACTCGATGTCACCCGGCTTAAAAGGAGACAAAGCAAAACCTAAGTCTTGTGTGATCCCCCTTCTATTCCTGGTAGAACATGGTTTTATATTATATTTCAATGTGATTACCTTGTACGTGGGTACTCAGTCATGTCTGACTCTTTGTGACCCCATGGACTGTAGCCTGCCAGGTTCCTCTGTCCATGGGATTCTCCAGGCAAGAATCTGGTTGACATTTTTTCCCTCCAGGGGATCTTCCCAACCCAGAGATTAAACCCACATCTCTTGCGTCTCCTGCATTGCAGGCGGATTCTTTACCGCTGAGCCATCACCACCTTAATGTTATTCTACACTTCTAAGTCACATAAATTATCATTTCTTTTTTTGTGGTGAAAACATTTCAGATCTCATCTTCTAGCAACTTTGAAGTATTGTTGATTATGATCACTACACTCTGCATTAGATATCCAGTGTTGCTGAGGGCGTGGAGAAAAAAGAGCCCTGTGCACCGTGGGTGGGAATGTAAATTGGTTCTGCCACTCTGCAGAACAATCTTGAGGTTTCTAGAAAAAACTAAAAATAGAACTACTAGATGATCCAGAAATCACACATCTGGGTATATATCTCATTCTCATGTTCATTGCAGATTATTCACAATAGCCAAAATATTAACTGACTTTGTGATTGCTCAGTGCTTTCTGTATCATAACTTGCTTTTCTCTTTCATTACTGAATCATCCTCATCAGGATATGAACAGGGCTCGATGTCACTCAGTTTAAAAGGAGACAAAACAAAACCTAAGTCTTGTGTGATCCCTCTTCTATTCCTGGTACTCTCACACTTCCATGCTCCCTTTTCAGTAAGACTGTACCCAGGCTTGTGTACACAATCTGTATACACTCATTCTACTCTATCTTTCCGTTGCCTTATGAACAAACTTTACTTTGAAGACAGCATTCTTTCTTGTTTAACCTTCTACTCCACTGGACTTTGATACCCTTTTTGGGAATTAGACTAAAAAATCATCATTTTTAAACTAAATTTTGGCACACTCTAGAACCCCAGGGACAGGGGAGCCTGGTGGGCTGCCGTCTCTGGGGTCGCACAGAGTCGGACATGACTGAAGCGACTTAGCAGCAGCA
Source organism: Bos mutus (assembly GCF_027580195.1). Lineage (NCBI taxonomy): Eukaryota > Metazoa > Chordata > Mammalia > Artiodactyla > Bovidae > Bos > Bos mutus. The sequence goes on along the minus strand of NC_091630.1, from coordinate 3,041,282 downwards.
GCAGAACCTACTATGCACCTCCTATTTTCTCTATATACATATACTTGCATAGGCAATTTGTTTCATGACTATGGATATAATACACATGACTCATAAATACAAATGTATTTATCTCAGACCTTTTCCTAAATTGCCAACTTGTATGCTTTTATTCCACATGACCATTTGGTTCACACTCTTAAAATGTACTCCAACCTCAGGCATTCGTTAACGCCTCATTCTTTAATGGCAATCTACTATTTTAGCTGTTTAGTTTAAACAGTATCTAGTCAATTTTGAGTACTCTTTTTCTTCCATAAAGCATCCATCAACGAATCCTGATGTTTCTGCTTTGAAATATGTTTAGAATCTGATCTTATCACCATCATGTGTACAGGACAGTCACTGTATTTCCTTTCCTGAGCTATTATAATAAAAGCATTAGAATAACCCACACACCTGCGGACAAAGACACACAAACACCACAGACACGCACAAACACACTGTATTTTCCACACTTCACTCACGTAGTTTTTCTTCACATGATAATGGAAATGAATACTTGAAAGCATTTAACATCTCTGCTAAAATCCCTAGCGCTTTGCCACGCCTCTCTAATTAAAACATGAAGTTTTTGCTTTGCTAAGGCTCCACCAAACGGCTGTCCTTGCCCCTGCTCAGCAGCTCAGTCACGTCCAACTCTTGCGATCCCATGGACTGTAGCCTGCCTGACTCCTCTGTCCATGGGATTCTCCAGGCCAGGATACGGGAGTGGGTAGCCATTCCTTTCTCCAGGAGATCTTCTCACCCCAGGGATAGCACCCGGGTCTTCTGCATTGCAGACAGATTCTTTACCATCTAAAATGCCCTTGCAAGGAGAAATTCTTGTAATTTCATGGCCACAGTCACCGTCCCAGTCATTTCAGAGAAGAAAATAACATCTGTCACTGTTTCCACTTTTTCCTTTCAATGCTGTGAATTGATGGGACCCAATGCCATCATCTTCAATTTTTTTTTTTTGCTGAGTTTCAAGCCAGCATTCTCAGTCTCCTCTTTCACCCTCATCAAGAGACTCCTCAATTCCTCTTCATTTTCTGCCAGTAGAGTGGTATCAGCATTCTTTGTGATCCAACTCTCACATCTGTACAGGACTGCTGGAAAAATCACAGCTTTGACTATATGGACCTTTGTTGGCAAAGTGATGTCTCTGCTTTTTTAATATGCTGTCTCGGTTTGTCATAGCTTTCCTTCCAAGGGGCAAGTGCATTTTAATTTCACAGATGCAATCACCATCTAGTGATTTTGGAGCCCAAGAAGATAAAATCTGTCACTGCTTCCACTTTCTCCACATCTATTTGCAATGAAAGGTTGGGCTTCGATGCCATGATCTTCTTTTTTTTTTTTTTAATGTTGACTTTCAAGCCAGCTATTTCACTCTCCTCTTTCACCCTCATCAAGAGGCTTCTCAGCTCCTCTTCACTTTCTGCCATTACAGTGATATCATCTGTGTATCTGAGTTTGTTGGTATTTCTCCCAGAAATCTTGCTTCCAGCTTGTGATTCATCCAGTCTGGTATTTTGCATGATGTACTCTGCATATAAGTTAAATAAGCAGGTAACCATATGCAACCTTGATGTACTCCTTTCCCAGGGCAGCATGGTGGACTGCAGCTCATTTCGTCACAAAGAGTTGGAGGCAACTGAGCACAAAATCACTGCAGATGGTGATGCAGCCACGAAATTAAAAGATGCCTACGCCTTGGAAGGAAAGTTGTGACCAACCTAGACAGCATATTGAAAAGCAGAGACATCACTTTGCCAACAAAGGTCCGTCTAGTCAAGGCTATGGTTTTTCCAGTGGTCATGTATGAATGTGAGAGTTGGACTATGAAGAAAGCTGAGCGCTGAAGAATTAATGCTTTTGAACTATGGTGTTGGAGAAGACTCTTGAGAGTCCCTTGGACTGCAAGGAGATCCAACCAGTCCATTCTGAAGGAGATCAGCCCTGGGATTTCTTTGGAAGGAATGATGCTAAAGCTCAAACTCCAGTACTTTGGCCACCTCCTCTGAAGAGTTGACTCATTGGAAAAGACTCTGATGCTGGGAGGGATTGGGGGCAGGAGGAGAAGGGGACGACAGAGGATGAGATGGCTGGATGGCATCACTGACTCTATGGACGTGAGTCTGAGTGAACTCCGGGAGGTGGTGATGGACAGGGAGGCCTGGTGTGCTGCAAGTCATGGGGTTGCAAAGAGTCGGACATGACTGAGCGACTGAACTTAACTGAACAGAACTGAGCGCTCATGGCCAAACACTTACAAGGCTCCTGAAATTGGAGAGAATGTTTATGAACAGGTTTCTTAAAATTTTTCTACCAGTAAGCTCCTGGCTCCCAGCTCCTGAATGTTCACACACCACACCATGAACTTTCTCAAAATGACTGCCAACTTCTACAACCCGATGGCTTTTCAGCCCCCCTGATTGCATGCTGTGAGCACAGGTACAGAGGGGAAGACCCAAGCAAGCAGGGAAGTGGCGGTGTGATTCCTGAGGAGAGAGCTTGGCAGCTGAAAAATCTGGATTTGTCTGAAAACATCAGCGCAATAAATGACATACAGACTTGAATTTTCTCTGTGGTGTTTAACTTTGCTATTAAAGTGATTAATCTTTGTGTGTGTGTGTGTGTGTGGTCGATTTAAGTTAAGAAGAAAGAACAAAAATCCCACAGCCCCCTGCCAAGAACCTATTAGCCAAAACCTAAAGTAGCTTTGATACTCTTCAGGAAAACCTTTGGGCCTAGGAGATAAATAATAGCAAAATCAACCTGGATAAGGCTAAATAAGCATGTAAAAGTCAAAATAAAGGAAAACACACAGTCAATGGCTTGATGTTATGCATGGTTGTAATGTAGAAATACTGTGAACTGCAATTGAGTATTAATGCTGTCAACTAATTGGAAACTTTTAAAAACTATCAAGGCCTAAACCACAAGGATAAATATGCTCTATGTGCTAAGTCTATCAGCTTGGGATTTTAACTATCCCATGTCTGGTAGAGTACACCAAGGGGTGGGGAGGAATACTCAGCTAGAGCAGATGAGCTAGAAAGTACCCAAAACTTAAAAGGCAAGAGCATATGTGAATAAACATTCTTAATAGAACCACAGAACTTATTGAATGAGAGCTGTCTTAAGTTCTCTTTGCATCTTAAAACCCTATTTTCTAGCAATAAATTAAATTGAAGTAGCTCCCCTTGCATTAATCTGCAAAACAGTCTATCTTCTAGGGTGAGGATGCTATTCCAGTACCAGCATAGTTAGTCTGACTTTCCACTTGCGGTATTTTGGCAAAAATGCCAAAGAGATGATCAAAGACAGGAGAAGTGATGGGTTTCTCCCTAGGAAGGTCACCCCTCCTTTTCCCTATCTTGCCTGACCCCCAACTCCTGGGGGGAAAAAAGTACTGTTCTAATAGCATCAGCTTGTGCTGCCAGTCCACCCGGGGTCCTAAATGGTTCCCTTCTCCCTGGTCATCTTGCTGATCATTTGTCCAGAGCAGGAGGTTGTCACCTAGGAACTGCATGATCCTCGAGTCCTCATGAGCCTGGAGTCCTTGTAGGAGTCTTGTTGAGAATGTCGCGAGCTTGGTGATGATTGAAAGCGATCATGGTCAAATGGCAGGCTTGCTACAAGGCCTTGTGGACCGTGGAGTAGAGGACAGAGTAGCTGGGGGCCTGTCCTAGCTCACTGGAGTGACTGGACTGTGTGTGCTCCTCGCTGACCTCATGGGCTTTGCTGTGGGCCTTCTCAGGTGACTCCATGAGGGTCACCTTCTTCTAGCCAGTGGGCAACTTTGGCCAGGTAGCGGTAGTCGTCCCCTGTCATCTGCAGGAAAAAACACTTTGCTCTCATACTGAGTCTCACTGTCATTTTTGATCAGATATTGCTAGGTATCCAGCAGGCTCGGCACATCCTGACACAGTGGCTCCAACTCCTCTGTCCTTTCCACCGTAAGCACAGACCCTCTTTGTCATCTTATTGTATTACTATCTGCAGATGTCTTCTGCTCAATGCTACTAATGATCCTCCAGGAAGAATGGTGTGCCCTGGTCACGTTCTTGTAGGCCACAGAGAGGTTTGCTCACTCACTGGACTGTGGCCCATTCCACTCTAATGCACTCTTTATAGCCATGGCCCTGAGGTCTTAGTGTTCCACCTGTTCTGCCAAGGGGCTGTCTGTACTGGCGGCTCCTTGCACCATCTTTAGGGGCTTGGGTCACCCAGGCAGGGAGACCAGGTCAACCTGAAGACCTCAGAGTGTGACTGCAGCGGGGCAGCAGCCCATGTGCCTGAGAGACCAGTTTGCAAATGGACTGGCTGAAGCCATGGCACGGAGCTGCAGCTTGAGTGTGACCTCAGGCCCCAGACCACAGTGGCTCCTTTCTGTCCGGTGTGTGCAGATATATCATTGTGATTTTGATTTGCATTTCTCTGATGATGAGCAATGTTGAACATCTTTACATATGTTCGCCATATCTTCTGAAAAATGTCTATCCAGGTTTTCTGTCCAGTTGTAATTGGGTTGGTTACGTGATATTGAGTTGTACGAGCTACTTATATATTTTATAAAATAACTCATTATCAGTTATAGCATTTGTAAATGTTTTCCCCCATTCAGTAAGTTGTTTGCATTTTTTCGGTTTTCTTTGTTGACCAAAAGCATTGAAGTTTAATTAGGTACCATTCTTTGCTTTTATTTCTTTTCCCTTAGGAGACAAATTCAAGAAAAATATTTACTGTGATTTATGTCAGAGTGTTCTGCCTATGTCTTCTTCTAAGAGATTTATGGTTTCGATTTTACATTTAGGTGTTTAATCCATTTCCATGGTTTTATATGTTGGGAGAAGATGTCCTAATTTCATTCTTTAAAACGTAGCTGTTCAGTTTACCACTCAGAAGAGATTTTCTCTCCCCCATTGTATGCATATGTGGATTCATTTCTGGGCTTTCTGTTCTGTCCTGTTGATTGATGTGTCTGTTTTTGTGCCCGTGCCGTGCTGTTGTGACTACCCTGGGTTTGTAGTATCGTCTAAAATCAGGGAGCACAATACCTCCAGCTTTGTTATTTTTTCTGAAGATCGCTTTGCTAATTTGGAATCTTTCATGGTTTCAAATAAATTTTAGAATTATTTATTTGAGGTCTGTGAAAAATATGGTTGGTATTTTGATAGAGATTTCATTAAATCTGTAGATTGATTTGGCTGGTATGGATATTTCAACAATATTATTAATACTTCCAATTCAAGAACTTGAGATATGTTTCTATTTATTTGTATTATGTTGTTTCCTTATAGACTTCAGAGTATAGATATTTTATCCTCCTTTGTTAAGTGCATTAACATGCATTTTATTATTTTCGATGACATTTAAAATGATGTGGTTTTCCTGTTTTCTTTCTTCATGTGCTCTGTTGCTCAGTTTTGTCTGATTCTTTGTGACCCCACTGACTCCCAAGCTCCTCTGTCCTTTGGATTTTACAGGCAAAAATATTGGAGTGCATTAGCATTCCTTCTCCAGGGGATCTTTCCAATTCAGGGATCAAATCCTTGCCTCTTACATCTCCTGTATTTGTGGATAGATTCTTTACCACTAATGTCACCTGAGAATCCAGTTCATTACCAATGTATAGAAAAGAATAGATTTCTGTATATTGGCCTTGTATTCTGTATTTTTACTGAGTTCATGTATTAGTTATTTTTGTGGAGACTTGAAGCAACACTTAGAACTGGACATGGAACAACAGACTGGTTCCAAATAGGAAAAGGAGTATGTGAAGGCTGTATATTTTCACCCTGCTTATTTGACTTATATGCAGAGTACATCATGAGAAATGCTGGGCTGGAAGAAGCACAAGCTGGAATCAAGACTGCCGGGAGAAATATCAATAACTCAGATATGCAGCTGACACCACCCTTATGGCAGAAAGTGAAGAGGAACTAATCACCTTATGGTGATTACAGCCATGAAATTAAAAGACGCTTACTCCTTGGAAGGAAAGTTATGACCAACCTAGATAGCATATTAAAAAGCAGAGACATTACTTTGCCAACAAAGGTCCGTCTAGTCAAGGCTATGGTTATTCCTGTGGTCATGTATGGATGTGAGAGTTGGACTGTGAAGAAAGCTGAGCATTTGAAGAATTGATGCTTTTGAACTGTGGTGTTGGAGTAGACTCTTGAGAGTCCCTTGGACTGCAAGGAGATTCAACCAGTCCATTCTAAAGGAGATCAGTACCAGGTGTTCACTGGAGGGACTGATGCTAAAGCTGAAACTCCAATACTTTGGCCGTCTCATGCGAAGAGTTGACTTATTGGAAAAGACTCTGATGCTGGGAGGGATTGGGGGCAGGAGGAGAAAGGGACGACAGAGGATGAGATGGCTGGATGGCATCACCGACTCAATGGGCATGAGTTTGAGTAAGCTCCGGGAGTTGGTGATGGACAGGGAGGACTGGCGTGCTGTGATTCATGGGGTCGCAAAGAGTCGGACACGACTGAGTGACTGAACTGAACTGAATTGGGACTTTTTATATGTAATACTATGTCATCTGCAAATAGTGACATCTTTTTTTCTTTCCTTCCAATTTGAATGATTCTTGTTTTTCTTTTCTGATTACTGTACCTAGGACTTTTAATACTGTGCTAAGTAGAAGTTGTGAGAGTGAGTATTTTTCTCTTTTTCCTAACTTTAGAGACCAAGTTCCAACTTTCCACTGCAAAGTATGTATTAGTTGTGGGTTTGCGATAAATAGTCTTTATTATGTTGATATATTTTCCATTTATACAAGCTTTGATGAGTTTTTATCATGAATGGATGTTAAGTTTTGTCACATACTTTTTCTGCATCTATTGTGAGGATATGATTTTTATCTTTCCTTTTGTTAATATGGTGTATCATATTGTTTGATTTGCAAATATTGAAACACCCTTGCATTCTTGAAAAAATTTTCAGTTAATCATGGTATACAATCCTTTTGACACGTTCTTGAATTCTGTTTGCTAATATTTTGTTGAGGATCTTTGCATGTATACTCATCAGAGATATTGGCATACAGTTTTCTCCTTTTGAAGTCTTTGTCTGGTTTTGATATTAGGCTGATGGAGGCCTCATAGCATTTTTTTTAATTTGTCTATTGAAGTTCTATTTTACCTTGTTATGATAGATTGAGAGCGATTCCTCTAAACAACAAGGTATTATTTCTTAACCTTTCAGCAAATGCTCAAAATTAATATTAAACCACATTTACACAAAGTAGAAGGATGTTGGTCAAAGGGTAGAAACTTTCATTTATAAAAGTTTTTGGAATCTGTTGAATAGCATAATGTCTGCAATTAAAACTGCTCTGTCATGTACTTGAAAATTACTGATAGATTGTAGATATCCTCACCACATGTGCACACACACACACATACACAGAATTAATTACCTAAGGTGATGGAGATGTTAACTAACCTTACTGTGGTGATCACTTTGCAATATATATCACATCATCACATTGCACACTTTAAACTTAAACAATATTATATGCTAATTATAAAAACCAAAACCTTAATTAAGTAAATGTTGGAGACCAGATAGGGAGCTCTCACGCTCTGTTATGATGTAAGAGACCAACAAGAAGAAGAACTTACCTCTCACTCCTGGTAAGGACTTACCTAACTTACCTCTCGCTCCTGGTAAGGACTTACCTAACTTACCTCTCGCTCCTGGTAAGGACTTACCTAACTTACCTCTCGCTCCTGGTAAGGACTTACCTAACTTACCTCTCGCTCCTGGTAAGGACTTACCTAACTTACCTCTCGCTCCTGGTAAGGACTTACCTAGTGAAAAGCTGTGGGCATTTGTTTACACTGCCCTCATAGCTTGTTTTCCTTTCTGTAAGTATGTTCTCCTTCCCGTGCAGTGCATGGTGCCTTGCACATGATTTACCATGGTTGCAGTTCTATGCTGATTTACAATTTTCTGCTGATCCCAGTTATAAACACATCTCCACTAGGGAAACGTCCGACCATTAATTTCAGGTCAATATTTTGGTAGCCAGTGCTAGGACCAGAGAAGATCCTCCATGGCCCCAGGGCTGGTGAGTGAACAGTTTGTGGTATCCACAAATGATCCATTGCACTCACTGCTTTTCTTGCCAACACTGCAGTTTGAAGGTACATCTTTCTCCCAGATCTAGCTCAGGCAGTGTCCATTTAAAGCTCTCCAGGCTTTATTCAGGGTCTATTTTGGGGTTTTGTCATTTTAGTTAAGGCCTGGTTCTGTATTCAAGTACTTCTGTGGCACTTGAGTCCAGATTTTAAGATCAGACTTTTTCAACCAAACTGATTAAAAAGTCATCACCCCTTCCTTCAGGACCAGGACCTGTGTCACTGAAACTGCCAATGCATCCATTGAACTATTCTATCAGAATAGAGACTATTCTATGGAAACAGTTGAAAAGCCTTTGGTCAAGACCCTCTAGGAATATGCCGTTTTCATACATTGAGCTGGATTAGCTTGCAAGCTGTTTGAATTAAGCTGTTTGTGTTATAAGCTATTTAATCTATTTCAAAATTGTTCTTCTACTCTAGGGAAAAACGTCTGAGAAATAGTGTTGCAGTTATATAAATATTTTTTAGGGCACCTCCCTGCCCAAAGACTCTGGCTAACTTTATTTTTAAAATCTGAGGTCTTTCCTTATGCACATTTCTAACTAAATGGACTGACCTGACCAAAGGTATTTTAGAATATAAATGGTTATTATGAGGAACTTTTGAAATCCCCAAACTTAATTTCCTTAAAAGCACTAAGTTAGACACCAATAGCTCAAAATTTTCAGGACTGAGTGGAATGTTTGTTTTGATTGATATGTTGGAGCTCCCCAACACTATCAGGTATCTGAAATTACCTCTCTGTAAGTTAAGGTTTTGAGACTGACCGAGGCCAACAAATAAAGAAAATTAAAATTGCTCCCTCATGGTCCTCCTGTGAGCTGTCTTGCCTCCGGCTCTGGCCTGGCGTCTTGCCTCTCTCCTGGAATCCTAATGGTAGGACTCTTCTTTTCATACCATATTCAAGGGATTGGGGGCAGGAGGAGAAGGGGACGACAGAGGATGAGATGGATGGATGGCATCACTGATTCGATGGACATGAGTCTGAGTGAACTCCGGGAGTTGGTGATGGACAGGGAGGCCTGGCGTGCTGTGATTCATGGGGTGGCAAGGAGTCGGACATGACTGAGTGACTGAACCGAACTGAACTGATTCCTCTTTCTCTTCTACACCCCCTAGTCTTTCTCTACATCCTCCATTCTTCTACACTTATTATTTCACCAAATATCCTGTTTTTTTGTGAAACTCGCCCCACTCCTCTTTGGTCTGAACTTGCCAGGGACTGTCTTAATTAAAATAAATAAATTTATATTAAAAATAAATAGTAAAAATAAAGTTAAGACTTCTAAGGATCCTGGGGCTAAACCCTTAATTTTTAATATTCCCCAAATTAAATCTGAACTGTGATCCATAGAGATTTTTCCAAAGTAATTGAGGATCATTATAGATTTGCCAATGAATTTAATAGTCATTCAAACTTATCAACTGGATTTAGCTGACTTATATTAGACAGTGTATATGCTTGTTGGTGAAGTCCATTCCCAGTACTGGATGAGAACCACTAACTGGTAAAATTCTGAAAATGCTCTAGAATTACAGCTGGGAGACCAACCTGCTAACTTACCATAAATCAGGCTTTGGTGATCCTAGGTGACTACATCGGCACTTCTTAGGGTTTGTCTAAAGCCTGCTGATTAGAACAAATTTCAGGCTTCAACATAAAAATATAATGAACCTGCTCATGAACATTACAATCAACTTCAGTTTTTTGGTTTGTTTGTTTTTTAAAGAAAATTCTGGTCTTCCTTCAGATGTTGATTCCACTTACCTAGCTTTTAACTCTTTGTTTACTATTGGGCTATACCAGGAATTTTCTGTGTTAGTACAAAGCATCATGATGGAATGGGAAATTATATCCACTCCAGATTTAGTTAATCTGGAAAAGTAGCTTTCAAACTCTGAGTCACCGCAAAGGAAGACCACTAAAATTCTGAAGTATTAACTCCAACAAATAAGGGGTCTTAAATAAAACCAAAATTCACCTGACTTCTGTTATTATTGCAAAGAGCTAGGACATTAGAAAAGAGAGTGCTACAGATGTAAATACTTTGGTGTAAGCAGCCCTTCCTGTGTCCTCCCAGTTCTCAGTGGTGGGGTTCTTAGGAGCTGCAGGGGCTTTTCTGAATCTTCTCTCTGAATTGGCTTGGAGAAACGTTTCTCCAGATTGTGGTTGAATCTCTTTCAGTCTTAACTGACACCTAAGCTACACTCGCAGGGATCAACCCCACTACCATTAAAATAGCTCCTGCGATAGAGTCCTAAAGCAATTCAGATAGTGGGATGTGCCAGTAGTGAACCTCAAGAGGCCCTGTCTCTGATCCTGTTCCCTTTTGGTTAGGCTCTCTGAGAGATACACAGCCTGCTCTTCTTAGGTCCTCTCCTTCTAGCCATTTATTAATCTAAGTTTCCTTAGGGAATTATCATGCTATAATTTCTTTCTCTCAAAAGGGAAAAATAACTCTAGAGCTTGATAGTAATCCACAAAGTAATTTAAATGACACTTTACCATCTTTTATTTGTTCCATCTCTGACAGTTAGTAGAGCTGATTCTGGAAACATTGATTACTTGTCCCATTGGAATTAGCTCCCATCTTCCATATGGGCAAAATCTCCAACCGACATTGTCAAACTGCACAGTGCACCCCCCATCAGCATTCATATAGATCCCTCAAAACCTCTTCCCAGAGTTAATCAATACATTTAAATAGATCCCTCAAAACCTCTTCCCAGAATTAATCAATATAATATAAATAAATAAGCCCTTCAAAGCAGAAAACCCATAAAAGATTACAAGGCTGAAGACCTCCTTATCCCTTGTATTAGCCCCTGTAACGCCTCTGTTTTACCAGGGAGAAAAACCTAAGGGCCAAGAGTTTTTTCTAGGACCTTGAAGCAATAATCAACACCGTTATCCTTTGACACTATGTTTCTCCTAATCATTATACCTTAGTAACACCCATTCCCACCAGAAGCAAATTCTATACTGTAATTGATTTATGCATTATGTTCTTTAGTATTCCAGTTGACAAATCTAGTCAATGAATTTTTGCTTTCACTTGGGAAGAAAATCAATTCACCTGGACACTAATGTCTCAGATTTTACTGAGAGTCTTTTTTATTTTATTTCTCAAAAAGTCCTGAAGGCTGATATGAACAATATGAAGTTTGTTACAATATGTGGGGGATTTGCTTCTTTGCTGTCTTCCTCAAGCCTCCTCACAGTAAGACAGAGTCTCCTTGCTAAAGCTTTCAGCCTGAAAAGGACATGAGTTAGCCAAAGAAAAACTGTAGTTTACCCAAACCTAGATTTTATATTTAGGACATTTGATATCAGAAAAAAAGGGTACATCTAGATCCAGGGAGACTTCAAGGAGCCCTATGTTTCAAAATCCCCCAAGCTTAGCACCAAGAGCAAAGTTTTCTCAGACTAGCTGGTTACTGCTGAAACTGGATTTCAAATCTTTCTTGTGTAGCCTAATCTCTGTATGTTTCACTAAACAATAAAAACCTCAACAAAATTTAATGGGAAGGACTAGACAACACAGCTTTCATGGCTTTAAAGGAGAGTTTCACGTACCAGCTTGACCCTGGGCATGACGAGGATAAGATTCCGTTTTACCTTTTCGTTTATGAAAAGGAAGGCGATGCCCTGGGATACTCAGTGCAAACCCCAGGTACCACCATACATCCATAGAGACCCTATGGCGCAAGGATACCACCACTTGCCATGGTGTGATTATATCCACTACCCTTTTGGTTAAGCCCACTGAGAAAGCCTTTGCAGGATTCCCTTTAATCATTTTTACACATCATGCAATCGTTCTGAATTCTTACCACACTCAACATTTCTCACTCAGCCACCTCATTTCCTATGAAATCCTTTCATCGACTCTTTTCGTGTAATTCTTTTATGTTGTAATAACTTTAACCCTGTCACTGTTTAACCCTCCATCACTGGTGAAGTCCCTGAAAACTGCTGAACACTGATGGCCCGCCTCCTGACTCACTGGGATGATCTACAGTGAATCATGTGGGGTAACACTGACTTCTCACGGTTCACAGAGGATTCTTATTCAAAAAGTAAGAACGACAAACATTGTGGTGGTCATACTATTGCAGCTCCTTTTGATGTTGTCAAGGCAGCGTTTTCTTACGGCTGCTTCAGCCCGAAGGCAGAATTATATGCTCTCACATAGGCTTGCACTTTAGTCAAGGTCAAAACTGCTGATATACGCACTGATATTGCACAAGCTTTTGGAGTAAATCTTAATTTTGGAAAGTTGTAGAAACAATGTGGCTTCTTCACTTCCAGTGGAAATAAAATTAAAAATTGCTCTGACATTTAGTGATTATTAGATGCAATTCTTTTACCTATCATTTTAGTTACTATTAAGATTCCGGGGGCATTGTAAACTTGATTCTTTGGAAGCAAAAGGAAGTCACCTTGCTCATGTTTCCACAACAAATGCTTCCTTTAAAGGAACCAACAGCAGTCAAATCTCTGTCACAGTCCAAAGAAATAATTTCTAAAACGATAATTTAGAAAAGCTGACTAGAGAAGCCCAGGAATTGGCCTCAGAAAAGAAAAGAAGCAATTAGAAATTCAAGAATTGTTGGTTTGATAAAAAGAGAAAGCTCTGCTGCTGCTGCTAAGTGGCTTCAGTCGTGTCCGACTCTGTGCGACCCCATAGACGGCAGCCCACCCAGCTCCCCTGTCCCTGGGATTCTCCAGTCAAGAACACTGGAGTGGGTTGCCATTTCCTTCTCCAATGCATGAAAGTGAAAAGTGAAAGTGAAGTTGCTCAGTCGTTCCCAACTCTTAGCGACCCCATGGACTGCAGCCTACCAGGCTCCTCCATCCGTGGGATTTTCCAGGCAAGAGTAGTGGAGTGCGGTGCCATCCCTTCTCTGAGAAAGCTCTGGTTTGGGCCAAATAACAAGCCAGTCTTACTGGTGACTCGAAAATTTCTACTTCTCACCACTGTATATGCATTAAGCCACTGGTTTACTGACAAAATGATAGCCTTCATGAATCAATATCTGTGGAGAAACACTAACAAAGCTGCAAAAAGTGCCTACCTCACTTGTTCCACCTCTCCAAAATACCACCCAGGGAAGCTTATTTATACTGGTTCCTGACATCTTAAACTAGTAAGTGGACAATTTAAGGTCTGACAAGTGGATGTCATGCAGCCTCCTGTCTAAGTATTAGTTATGGTCTGTATCTTTTCACATTGGATTGAAGCCTTCCCTTGCAAATAGGCTACTGATTCTTCTGTGGCTCAAGTCTTTCTCGACAAGGTCATCCCTACCTGGTGAATGCTCTTGAGCATTTTACTGGCCGGGTGCCTTCACACGGCTGAGCTGTTTGGCCCATGTCACACACTTTCTCTGTGTTTACCACCCTGAGCCCTTGTTTACTTGAACACACTAATGGCATTTTAAAAATTCAATTAAAGCCTCAAAATTCGTAGACTCAGATACCTTGATCAAAAGCATTACTGTTGCTCCTGCTAAATCTCAGATGTACCCCTGTTGAAATTCATAAACTATCACCCTGAAACTTTCATTCACAGGATGCGAAATGTACTTGCCTTCTTCATATTTTGACCCATAATCAATAATATATATATATTTTTTACACACACACACATATATATATTTCTTTAATGCATTTCTACTTAAATGCTAGTTTTTTTTAGGGTGAGTCATTTAAGTTTTAATATTTCTGCTTCACTACATTTAATGTACTAACTTTCATACCCATCCTTCTGGTCATAAAAAGATGACTTCCTGTCAGGCTTTACATGTGCATTTCAGGTAGAAAGAAGTGGGGGGTAAAGGGACATGACGCAAAGGCGCATTCCATAAGCCTGCCCCTCTGAAAGAGTTAAAAAAAAGGTTTTTAGGAAATACCACAAATCTGACACTGCTTATATCTTCTTTGACAAAGTATAAGTTACAAAGACTCTCTAATTCAATCACGGGCCCAATCACTGATGAAGGAATATAAGATTAAAAGTATGAATTTTGTTTAGCTATGTATATAATTGATACTTGTAACTTAGATAATCACATCAGTAATTATTAGAAAGCTCAAGCTAATTTCCATATCATTGCTCAACTTAAAACTTAGTAAAGCCTAATGTTAATGCTGCTTCATTACTGTTTGACAATACAAACATTACGAATTTTCTTTGAGTTCTAATTTGCTGATCAATAAAAATAGGAAAGAAAGTGTGAGGGAAATAATACCCCTCCTGTTTAGTGTACAGATTTTCATTATAATTAAATACATTTGTAGATTTAAAGGTATAAAGATCTACACAGGGAAAGCAAAGTTTTCAGAATGTGGGAAATGATGACATATTAAATGTGTTTATGATTCTGAGTTCAAAAATCCTTGAAATGTATGTAGATTATTTATCTTGTTTAGGTAGGAAAAAATAAAATTTTTAAATCAAAATAAAAAATAATCAAACTGACTAGAGTGGCCCAGCAATGGCCTCAGCAAATGAAAGAAACAATTAGAAATTCAAGAATTGTTGGTTTGATAAAAAGGTAAAGCTTTGGTTTGGGCCAAATAGCAAATAATAAAAATTCCTAATTGTAAATCTTTATAAACAAAGCTATCTGAAATCTAGTGAGCATGCAACTATGACAAATATTACATAGATAAAAAATAGATTGCAGTAAAATTTTTATTCAAAAATAGGGGAACATAGAAAACTTTGTGAGCATCTCAGAGGTTAGAAAGATGATATCACTTCAAATTGATATTTTGTTTGGAATCTAAGTGAAGCTTGAGATTAAATCAGAGTTTTAAGATTTTATTCTTTATAAAAGGGGGAAGTTTCTACAAATATCTTATGAATGAAATAGTCAAGGTTCATTATCAAACTCTTTGGTAGAATATTTAGGTGACTTTACTTCAATTCGTGTGGCTAAACCTCTTTACTTGAATTCTAAGGTCTACATTTCAGTTTTAAAAACAACCCATTAAATTTTTATACTCCAGCATCACCTGGAATAACAATTACCTACTCCCCTACACTTGATCTAGTATAATAAGCTCATCAGGTATAGAAACAACATCAAATGATTTACATTATATTTATAGAAAACCAGGTATCATTATTTCAAAATATGACTAAATTCTTAGATACAACTATATTTTGTTTTAATTACTGAAAATGGCTGGAATATTTTTGAAAATATCAATAATATTCTTTTCAAAAAATCTTAAATATTGTCAACAAAGTATGTGTATATTGAATATAACTATACCTGTCCACTCATCTCCTTACTGATAGAAACACATTAATACATAATTAGCTAAACGTTTGACTTTAGATTGGTTTCTGTCATACCCTGTGGTAATGTCTAAAGTGTGTAAGTCCCTTAATACTTTCTCTTGTGAATCCTTTTGTGTTTGCTGCTGCTAAGTGGCTTCCGTCGTGTCCGACTCTGTGCGACCCCATAGACGGCAGCCCACCAGGCTCCCCCGTCCCTGGGATTCTCCAGGCAAGAATACTGGAGTGGGTTGCCATTTCCTTCTCCAATGCATGAAAGTAAAAAGGGAACGTGAAGTTTCTCAGTCATGTCGGACTCTTAGCAACCCCATGGACTGCAGCCCACCAGGCTCCTCCGTCCATGGATTTTGCAGGCAAGAGCACTGGAGTAGTGTGACATTGCCTTCTCCGCCTTTTGTGTTTATTTACATTATATTTTAGATTAAATACTTTCCCACATTTATTGCATAGGTAAAGCTTCTATCTAGTTATGAACTCTCGGAGGGTTTTAAGGTGTACATTTTTGACAATGATCTTTCCATGTTAATTACATACAAAGGATTTTTTTGGGAACCACAAAAGAACTCAAATAGACAAAGTATCTTGATAACGAAGATTGAAAGCTGGAGGTATCACCCTTCTTGATTTCAAATACATAACAAAGCTACGGTGATCAAACAGTACAGTGTCAGCATAAACATACACACACAAATCAGTGGGACAGACCAGAGAGCTCAGAAACGTACCCAGGCACATACGGCTAACCAACGTACTACAAAGTAGCAGAGGGTATGCAACAGGGAGAGGGCAATATGTTTAATAAAGGTGTTGGAAAAACAGGGCAGCTCTATGCAAAAGCGTGAAAGTGGACCACTTTCTTACTGCATGAATATAAGACCTAAAGTATAAAAGTCCTAGAAGAAAACATAGGTGTTAAGCTTTTTCACATTGGTCTTGAATATGACTTTTTTTTAGAATTATCAATGAAAACAAAAGAAATGAAAGAAAAAGGCAGGTGGTATTTCATTAAGCAAAGGTTTTTGCACATCAAAGGAAATAATAAAATATAAGCAAATAAATGAATAAATAAATAAAGTCCAATTTAAATGGATAGAGCAGTATAATAGACATATTTTCCAAAATATACAGATGACCAACAGATGCATGAAAACATGTCCAACATCACTAATTATCACAGGAGTGCAAATCAAATGCACAATGAGATATCACCATCACCTCAGACCTGTTAGAATGGCTATAATCAAGAAGAAACAACAAGTGTTGGTGAGAGTGAGGAAAAAAGAAAATCCTGTACACCCACGGTGGGAATGAATATTGAGGCAGCCACATTGGAAAATAGTATAGAGATTTCTCAAAAATTAGAACTACCATATGATATAGTTTCATTTCTGATTGTTTATACAAAGAAAACAAAAACACTAATTTTAAAAGATATCCATGCCCTTATCTTTATTGCAGCATTATTTACAATAGATAAGCCATAGGAACAACTTAGGAATCCATAGATGGATAAATACAATTCTGGTTATAAATTATTTATAATTTATGATCCTCTTGGACTGCAAGGAGATACAACCAGTCCATCCTAAAGGAGATCAGTCCTGGGTATTCATTGGAAGGACTGATGTTGAAGCTGAAACTCCAATACTTTGGCCACCTGATGCGAACAGCTGACTCATTTGAAAAGACCCTGATGCTGGGAAGGATTGAGGGCAGGAGGAGAAGATGACAATGAAGGATGAGATAGATGGCATCACTGACTCAATGGACATGGGTTTGGGTGTTCTCTGGGAGTTGGTGATGGACAGGGAGCGACTGATCTGATCTGATCTGATCTGATGTGTGTGTGTTTAGTCACTAAGTTATGTCTGACTCTTTGTGACCCCATGGACTGTAGCCCACCAGGCTCCTCAGTCCATGAGATTTTCAAGGTGAGAATACGGGAGTGGGTTGCCATTTTCTTTTCCAGGGGATTTTCTGGACCCAAATATTGATATATATTTGAAATTTGTTATTTTATAACAAATTATATTTATAGATTTGAAAATGTAGATCTTAAAGGTTTTCATCACAAGAAAAATAATCTGTATCTGATGCATATTAACTACAGTTAATTGTGGTGAATATTTTGCAGCATAAACATATGCTGAATCATTTATACTGTACATCTAAAACTAATATAATGTTAAAATAATAATGACTGTATGCTCAGTCATTCAGCCTTATTTGACTTTTCGTGACCCCATGGACTGTAGCTACCAAGGTCCTCTGTCCATTGAATTTTCCAGGTAAGAATACTGGAGTGGGTTGCCATTTCCTCCTCTAGGGGATCTTTTTGACTTGGGGATCAAACCTGAGTTTTCTATATCTCTTGCATTGGCAGGTGGAGTCTTTACCTCTAAGCCACCTAAAAGCCCAATATAATATTGTGCATCATCTATATCTCAACAAAATAGAAAATCTTATCAAAATGATAAAAAATATTTAATCTTCATAAGAATTAGCAATAAAAGTACAGTGTATGAAATATAAAATTCACTGTATAGATTTTAAAATAAATAAGGGACACCAGAGAAAGGAGTTAATTTAAAGACAGATTGCGAGAAGACACATTTTAAAAATATTGAACAGAGCCTCATGAACCTGTTAGATTGTACATAGTACAGCATGTATTTAGTTGGAGTTGTGAAAGAAGAAAGAAAAATTAAGACAGAAAAGAAAAAGTTTTTTGGGGATGATAAGGCAGAACAAAATGACCCACAAATGGATAGAATGCAGAACTCTTTATCACTTACACTCTGCCCTAGAGAAGGCTGCTGGAGAAAGCTGAGCTAAGATACACATGCATATACATGTATGTGTGTGTGTGTGCACAGGCGTGCACACAGGCACACACACGCATTTGCTCTCGGTCATTCAGTCATGTCTGACTCTCTGTGGCCCCATAAACTGTATGTAGTCTGCCAGGCTCCTCTGTCCATGGAATTTTCTGAGGAATAACACTGGAGTGGGTTGCCATTTCCTCTTCCAGGAGGTCTTCCCGACCCATGGATCGAACCTGCGTCTCTTGTGTCTCGTGCATTGGCACACTGGTTCTTTACCCTTAGCGCCACCTAAGAAGAAGTGTATATATACCCAATATGTATAGATAGTAGTGACGGTTTACTATATATGACATGATACACTATATGTAGTGTATATATACACTGATGCCACGAACATTAAAAGGATACGGGGATACTATGAATAGCATCCCCAGAAACTTGATGATTTAGGTAATAGCAACTAGTCCTTTCAAAGGCATAAATTATCACAATTTACTTAAAGACAACTAGATGACCTGCATTATTCTTTGAAATTAAGTCAATAATTGACAACTTTCCAAATAGAAATTATCATGCCTAGATATTTTCACTGGTGAATTCTACCCCCCTCCCAATCACATTATGGTAGAAATAATACCAATTTTTCCATGATATGTTCAAGAAAGTACAAGAAGGAACTCTTCAAATTCATTCTCTGAGTCCAGCACCACCCTAACAGCATAAAGAGATGAAGATATTATGAGAAAACTGCTCATCAATATCTCGTATAATTGTAGATTCAAATTCTTCAACAATATATTAACAAATCAAACTTAATGATGTATAAAATGAATTATATGCCACAATTAAGTGAGATCAATACCAGTTATGCCAGACTGGTTAAGCATATAAAAATCAGTCACTGTAATTTACCTTGCAAATGGTCTAACAAATAAAAATAATATAATTAGATTGATTCATGCAGCAAAATTTGACAGAATTCCATGTGCATTAATAATACAACTGGAATAGAGGGAAATTATTCAGTGCAGTAAGTAAGTCCACCAAGAAAAGAAAGAGAGAAAGAAGCAAAAAAAAAAAAAACACATGAGAAAGGAAAGGAGGAAGGGAGCAAAAAAGAAAACCTACAGTGAAATCTTGTAAAAGCCTCCTGGCTAACATCATGCTTATTGTGAGAACTTAGATGTTTCTCACTCATGCTGGGGGCAAGCAGACATGCCCTCTCTCTCCCTAGTCCTGTTTTAAATTGTGCTGGAGATCCTAGCTCACGAAGTATGACATGAAAAGAAAATAAAAGGGATACATATTGGAAGGAAGACATAAAATTGTGTTTATTTAAAAACTACATGATCATCTATGAATCAAAGAATCTTCAACATGATTCATGGAATTTATGAGTAATTGTAGCACAATTGCTCCTGGAGAAGAAAATGGAAACCTGCTCCAGGATTCTTGCCTGGAGAATCCCATGGAGAGAGGAGTCTGGCAAGCCCCAGTCCATGGGGTCACAGAGTCAGACACTGGGACCACTAACACTTTAAAGCACACTTTACAGCACACTAACTCTATAAAGCCACTACCACTTTATGGCACAGTTGCCGTATACAAGGTCAATATAAAGAAGTCAGTTGTTTCCCTATACACCAGAAATGAAGCATTAAAATTTAATAATTAAATAAGGGAAATAATACAAATAATAAAGAGATATTTTGACATAAATGTAACAAAACATGTACAGAATCTATATGGAATCAACATTATTGATGTCATTCCCTCCTAAATAGGACAATATATTAAAAATTATCTCAATTAAAATCTCAGGAAACCTTTTTACAAATATTAACAAGATGATTTTTAATATTTTTATGAAAAAACAAAGTACTTGGAACAGACAACACAATACTGAAAAGTGGGAGGAGGATGAGCAGAAGATAAAGACATAAACATTATTCAAAGCTTGATGCAAATCAATCACCAAGCTTTCTATAAAACTATATTAAGCAACACAGCTTCTTATTGGGGAAAAAGTAGACACATAGGTTAGTGAAACAGAATGAAGAGACCTGAAATAGATGTACACAAAGGTAGTTAATTGATTTGAAGAAGCAAAGGAGTTCAATGGAGAAGATGTAGTCAAATGAAAATGGTGCTGTTACAATTGAACACCCATGTGCAAAAAAAAAAAAAAAAAAGTGAGCTTAGCAATAGATCTTATGGATCCTCAACATAATGCAAAGTGCAAAACTATAAAAGTTTTAACCAAGCATATAAGATAAAATCTATACAACTCTGAGTTTGGTAATGAGTTTTTACATACAACACTAAAAGTGAGATCCATAAAAGAAAATATATATATATATACGTTAAACAATGAAAAGTAAACACTTTCAGTGGGAAAGACATTGTAAAGGGAATGAAAGAAACAATCTACAGTTTGGAAGAAAAATATTTCAAAGCATGTTTCTGATAAAGGACATATATCCAGACTATGCAAAGAACTCTTAAAACTCAACAAGAAAAAATTTTCAACTTGAAAAGGGAAAAAGAGCTAAGAGATGCCTCACCAAAGAATATATACATATGGTAATAGATGGTTAAAATATTTAATATTACCCATCATTAGGGAAGTTCAGATAATATCTGAATACATAACAAAAAATTAAAAAGCTGAAAAAAGCCATTGCTGTTGAAGATGCAGAACAACAGCAGGTTTTACTCATTGGTCATAAGAATAGGGAACCATATGGTCATTTTGCAAGATGATTTAGCATTTTCATACGAAGTTAAATCTATCTTACTATATGACCCAGCAATTGTATTCCTAGGTATTTACCAATTGGATTTATGCCATGAGATACTTACCATACAAATCCTGAACACAAATGTTTATAATATTTGCATTCATATTTGACAAAAGCCAAGATGCATTTCAACAGGTAAATGGGTAAGCAAACTGTCTTTTTAATACAGTGGAATGCTATTTAGTGATAATAATGGTGAACCATCAAGTTATTCAGAAATATGATAAATTTTAAATGCTTATAACTAAAAAGGCTAAAAAGGCTTGCTCAAAAGACTACAATAGAAACCTTAAAAGGCTACAATACATCTCCATTTATATGACACTGGGTAAAGGTCAAACTATAAAGCTGCAGATCAGTGGTGGCCAGGAGTTGAAGACCCTCACGAATGACAGGAGAATAGGTGAAGAACAGGATTTTTCAGGATACTGTGACTATTTCGTCTGTGCTGTAGCGGTGGGTATGCAACACTGTATTTATTAAGATCCACAGAACTCTATATAACGAAAAGTAGTATAAACCAATTTATGAAAATTAAAAAGATTGTTTAGAAGGCCATGGGCTCCCAAGATGGAGTGCAAACTGTGAGGAACAATCTAACTGCATTACAAATACACAAGTCAATTCCACTGAAAGTGGGGGAGAGAAATGGGAGTGCTCTAAATAACTTTTTAAATGAGGTGAGTTTTGAAGACTAAAGGCAAAAGAAACTGCAGAAAGCCCTGTCCTCTGGTTGATAAAGTTGCTTCCCTTGGGGTATATATTAACTATTCTGAGACAACTCTTTATATATAATGGATTTGAACAATTAAATAAATGGATGACAGTGGAGATTATGTTTCTTAATATTAGAATGAGATTATAGACAATCTTGCATAAAAGGTAATAATGACCTATGACCACATGGGTTAGGATTAGGGAAATTAATATTAATTCATGTTTAGCATAATACATATACATATGTCATGTTTAGCATAATACATATACATATGTTTATATTCCAAATAAACACATGGAATTTTTCATATGTGTATAGATATATAGGGTAGCATGATCTGTTAGCAGCAAAAGCCTAGAAGAAAAACATAATTGTGATAAGCATACCTGATGCCAAGATTTTGGCTTCTAATACAATTTTCCAGGAAATAAAACAGTGCTCCTTGATAAATGTCCAATTCTTGACCTTAAGCAAGATCAGTATACAAGATGAGCCTGGAGTATGCTGGGAAGTAAGAAGTCCTAACACACACACACACACACAGGGTTATATTAAAGAGACAAATGAGCCAACTGAAAGAACTTTCAATGATCAAAACTGTAGAAATTTGAGCAAAAAAAATAGCATAGTATTGAATATAAATTTGGAGAAGGAAATGGCAGCCCATTCCAGTATTCTTGCCTGGAGGATCCCAAGGACAGAGGAGCCTGGCTGGCTACAGTCCATTGGGTCCCAAACAGTCGGACATGACTGAAGTGATTTATCATGCACACATGCACAAGTATGAAAGAAATATCCATGAATCCATCTTAACATAAATAAAAAATGAATAAATAAACAAATGGGGAAAAGGAAAGTATTGCATATGAAAGAATCCCGAGTAATTTAAGGTCTTCTGCTCCAATAAATATTCTGGAGAGTTAACTCCTTACTCCTTAAATGTGTCCCGCACATCTTGACTTTTTTCCAGAGAGTGCAGTATGGAAAGGGAAAAGGATGTAACTTTACAATAGATAAATCTGATGAACCCTGCCTTAGCCTGGTGCTTAAGATTAGCATCAATCATAATAAGTCATGTTAATAGTATGTATCTGAGATTGTACTAGACTGACAGTTTTATTATATGATCTTCCTGTTAGAAAACTATGATCCTAGTATAGTCATGAGAAAAGTTTCAGACAATCCCCAACTGAGATACAAAATACTTGACCAGTTCTCCTCAAAACTGTTAAGGTCACTAAAGCATAGGAAGTCTGAGAAAGATGTCATAGTGATGAAGAAACTAATGAAACATGACCAATAAATCTAAGTGATATCTTGGATAGGATCCTGGAGCAGAAAAAGTACATTAGGTAAAAAGTAAGGATTTGTGAATAACATACAGACTTCACGTAATAGTAATGTCTAGATATTGGTTCATTAACTGCAACAAATGTACCATAATAATGCAGCAGGGGAATAATGTAATAGGAAAATGAAATAATAGAAACTGAGAGCTGGTATATGCACATACATATTATAAAAGAAGGCATGAAAAATGCCATAAAATTAATATAATTATGTGCCACTTCAGAGAAGAATGAGAAAATGTGTGGCTGCTAGTTAAAATATTTTTTATATTCAAAAGGTTTACATCATTGATTGAAGACATATTTATATTTTCCAATGAAATATCATCATTAGTACTCTGGATAATATGACAAAGTATTTCCAAGATAATGTGAAAAACAATTCTTTTTTTGCTTATAAAATGCTGTAATACTTATCTACACTGACAATCAATATATGTATGGGTCAGTTTATTTATTTAAAAGCAATGTTGATACAGAAAAGTATGCATATATTAAGTATATGTATGGTGAATTTCCACAAAATGAAGACATACAAGTAACCAGTAATAGATTAAAAAAAAGAAGAAGAAACAGGTTATTACCAACATTCCGAAGCCCCTCTTGTTATTTGAAGGAAGAGGTCAGGGGTTGTAGAAGGGTGTTATGAAGACAGCAATGTTTGAACTGGATCTTGAGGGAAAGCTGGCATTTTAGCAGATGAAGATGAGACGTGAAAGAAGGACATTACAGAGAGGTAAGCAAGTGAACAGTGCCTCCCAAATGCATTGTGGGAATGACGACCAGCAGATCTGTTCAGCTCTCTCGTGCACAAAGAGTATGCAAGCTTTCAAGCTCAAGCTTGGTTTCTGGTCCACTTCCTGAGGGTTTTAATGTTCCTATTGTATTTTGTTTGGTAGAAAGAAGAAAAATATAAAGGGTTTGAGTTGAGAAGTAATCTCCTTTAGGATAATAAATCATACAAAAATTACAGAGTAAATTGGCAAGACACAAGTTGCAGAAAAACCTAAGAGGGTGTTACACCTCGAAATTCTGTCACTAAATCCTTTCTTACATGATAACCAGAAGCAATAATGAGACAGAGCTTATATTCCAGATTGCATGAAGTGATAGAACTCTTTTAAAGAAGCTGATCTATCTTCCCTAAAAAAATACATGCAACATGGAGAATCTGTCTACAGATGCCCCCTCTCATACCTCTACTTCACTCAGCTCTGTAGAAAGAGATCATAGCTTTATTTGACAATCCCAAGAGAAAACAGGATTTTCCTAATAGAAAATGCATATAAATCAAATGAAATTTAAGCATGCATCTTAGTAACTGTAAGATATTCTTTAGTCTCTCAAAGCACAATAAGGGTTACTATGAAAAAAAAAAAAGCCTCAAAGAAATAAATAAACTAGCTTGGAGAAGTAAATACATATTCATGTAATTCCCTGCATGTGTTTCATGCTGTTCTTCCAGGAAGAATATTAAATTCTAATATATAGTCCGTCCTCAGGAAACTGATAAAAGAGAGTCACAAATACAAAACTGCTATGTATAATGTACGTCATTTTCAAATGTTTAAATTGATTTCTTATTTTAAAATTTATTTTAATTTACTTTTATTGAAGTATTATTGATTTACAAATATTACATTAGTTTCAATGTACAATAAAGTGATTCAATATTTTATAGATTATTATCCACTTAAGTTATTAAAAATAATGGCTATACTTTCCTGTGCCATAACATATAGCCTACATAGTCTATATCGCTTAATTCTAAACCCCTCTCTTGCCCGTCCCCACTGGTATCCACTAATTTGTTCTCTATATTTGCAAGTCTGCTTCTTTTTTGAATACAATGCTGATTTGGGGAAGTAGCATCTGAGTATATCTCTAGGAACTACAGAAACTCGGTCCAAGGCTGTTTCTGGGAAGAAGTTCTCGTTGCCTTGCAGTTATGTTGGGTCTATCTTTCGAATATCAACTGCATGCCTGGCCAAGAGGAAGAAGATCCATAGACTTCTTTTACAGCAAACACATTGCCAGAAAACACATTAGGCTGCTATTTTTTACATACGTATTCTTTCATTTACATGATTAAGTGATAAATAAGAGAGAGAAGTCAAAATTGTTGTGTGTGCTCATACCAAAACCTCCAAGCGGTTTGGCCACCACAGTTTTGGAATCA
Organism: Bos mutus; assembly: GCF_027580195.1. Lineage (NCBI taxonomy): Eukaryota > Metazoa > Chordata > Mammalia > Artiodactyla > Bovidae > Bos > Bos mutus. The sequence goes on along the minus strand of NC_091630.1, from coordinate 3,015,908 downwards.
CAAAATCACATAACCATTGCTATTTCATTAAGGATTGAGAGATTTTAATGTTAATGAGTTTAAAGCATCATAAAAACCATACTATGAATTTTCCCTGCTTAGCTCAAATAGATACTCCTGTATAATGAAGAAATTGGCCGGCCTTTGTTCCTAGTTCCTGGGAGGAAGCCTTGGAATTTCCTTTCTTATTCATCGCAGTTTATGCCACCAAAGGAACTCACTATGGGTCCCTAGAAAATAGGTTATGGCAACAGAATGAGTCAAGCTGGGGGCTGGTCATACCAGGAAGGCCAACCATGTGATTAGGGGTTGGGGCTTTTAGCCACAAGACATCAGCTTGATTTACGGGGAGAGAAGAGGGGAAATGGAGATCAGATTCAACTGTGGTCAGTGATTCAGATAAGCATCTCTACATAATCAACGTCCAATGAAACTCTAAACATCGAGCCTTGAGTGAGCCTTCCTGTTTGGCTATTCTGTGCATATTGTCATACAACAATATGACATGGTGGTTATATACCCTGACTCCACAGAGAGAAGACAGCGGAAACCTTTATGTTTGGAACCCTCCTAGAACCTGACCTATACACCCCTCCTTTTGACTGGTTCTGACTTGTATTCTTTTGCTATAATAAAGCCATAAAGGAAAAAGTGACAGTGTTAGTTGGTCCGACTCTTTGTGACCCCGTGGACGGTAGCCTACCAGGCTTCTGCGTCCATGGAATTCTCCAGGCAAGAATACTGGAGTCATTCCCTTCTCTAGGGGATCTTCCCAACCCAGAGACTGAACCTGAGTCTCCTGCATTACAGGCATATTATTTACCATCTGAGCCACAATAAAGCTATAATTATTAGCATAGTCCTTTTCTAGGTTGCGTAAGTTGACCTAGTGAATTACCAAACCCAACTGGGTAGTAGATACACTCCGACTTGAAGCCAGTTAGCTAGAAGTGAAGATGGCCCTGGGAACACACAAATTATTGTCTTGTATATGAAGTTGAATCAGTCCTTTTGCAGAGACAGTGCCCTTAATTCGCAAAGCTTGCCCTGATTTTGGGTAGCTGATATCAAAAGCATTGACAGTATTTTTTTTTAAGTTTATAAAAGACACCATTTTGCCAACTATAAATTTTACAATTGCTACTGTTTTTTTTGAACTTACATCATACAAAAAGATTATTATTAATGTAGAATCAGCTGGTAATTTTTAGTAAATGAGTATTTCTTGATTTCTTCTTTTTAGCTTATACAAGGTATCTAAGACAAATAAATTACAGTAAATGATGGTCAGAGCTATGGTTATTCCAATGGTCATGTGCAGATCTGAGAGTTGGACCATGGAGAAGGCTGAGTGCCAAAGAATCAATGCTTTTGAACTGTCGTGCTGGAAAGGACTCTTGAGAGTCCCCTGGATAGCAAAGAGATCAAACCAATCAATCCTGAAGGAAATCAACCCTGAATATTCACTGGAAGGACTGAAGCTGAGGCTGAAGTGCCAATATTTAGGCCACCTGATGCGAGGAGCTGAGTCATTGGAAAAGATCCTGATGCTGGGAAAGATTGAGGCCAGGAAGAGAAGTGGGCAACAGAGGATGAAATGGTTGGATTGCATCACCAACTCAGTGGACATGGGTTTGAGCAAACTCCAGGAGATAGTGAAAGACAGGGAAACCTGGTGTGCTGCAGTCCATGGGGTGGCGAAGAGTCAGACAAGACTGAACAACAACAGCAACATTTAGTTTTAACTGAAAGGCAAGCATCATGCATCCTAAGACCGAGGGAACATATTATTATTACATAGCTCTGCTTAAACCAAAGAAACAAAATAACAGAGACTTCAATATTAGCTCACCTTGGATAATTATGAGAAAAGTGGACCACCCATATCTTCTTTGACTCAGACCACCACTTCTTAATCAGGGAATCTAGAAAACGGTCCCAAGTCTAATTAAAAGCAGAGAATCAATGCACGCATTTAACAACCGCCTCTCCACTACTGAACCCAAAGGCTCGAGTTAAGTTCAGTAAGTTAACTGACTTGTGTTTCAGCTGTGATTCTCAACATTAAAACAGTGTTGAATACAACTACAACCAACAATCATGCTTTCTCCTTCCATCCACCTTCACGCTCCAGTGGTCGGAATGCTTTGACCATCTGCAAATTGATAGATGCTTTCTTGGACTGCTGTTATTTTCTGATGACGAAAAGTGCTTCCCTGGCGGAAAATAGAATTAAACAAACTACACAAGCAATGTAAAGGCATAAAATTCAAATGCTCTATGGAAATAATGCAGATCAATTCAATCTAACTTTTTTCTATAAATGTTATGAAATTTAAAACTGCTGAGGAAAAAGTAATTGGAACACTAAGAACTTAAACTGCATAATTTGAACTCTTTTTAAAAAGCATTGAGTGAAAGTTCAAGAAATGAGTCATTTAAAATATGCATTAAAAACAATGCAAAAGAGTAAAATGGCATTAGGTCCAGCTGAGGTACAGAATTATTCAGAACATCCTGTGAAATCTTAGTCATCACTTTCAGATTAAATTTAGATTGGAAAAACTCTTTAAGAACAAGCTATATTTGGAGATGTAGTAATATTCACAAGGCCTGGGCAATGGCACCCCACTCCAGTACTCTTGCTTGGAAAATCCCATGGATGGAGGAGCCTGTTAGGCTGAAATCCACGGGGTCGCTAAGAGTCGGACATGACTGAGCGACTTCACTTTCACTTTTCACTTTCATGCATTGGAGAAGGAAATGGCAACCCACTCCAGTGTTCTTGCCTGGAGAATCCCAGGGACAGGGGAGCCTGGTGGGCTGCTGTCTATGGTGTCGCACAGAGTCGGACACGACTGAAGTGACTTAGCATAGCATAGCATGGCATTTATCATTTATGTTTTGGGGAGGTAAAAAGATATTTTTATTACAAATAGAGGAAAAAATTTCTAGTTTAAAAAACTAAACTTTTATTTTTTTTAATCAGTAAAATAAGAAAAGAAAAACTTTGCAGAATTGATATGCCATTAGGTAACTTGAGAACTAGCGACATATTGTCAATATACTTTATTACTTTAGCTAGTGGTTTCTGACATGTTAAAATAAAAGGTGAATATGAGATAACCATTACAATTAAGAAGACGTATTTTGATTCTAGAAGACAAGAAAAATTTTACATATATCTCATGATCTACCTTTCAACTAACTCCTGGCACCCGTTTCATGTATATCTTGATTTTCAGTAACAAAATTCCCTTAAATGTGCCATGTTCTGTCAAGCTTCTGCCTTTGATCATGGAGTAGTCTCACCTATGTGAAGTTCGATACCTCCTTGGAACTTGGTAAAATTTGTCTTATAGTCTGACATGGGTCTGAACCTAAATGAATAAATCCTTGTGTCTGGGTCTTAGTATCATCAATGTAGCCTTGCCTACAGAGGCTCAAACTCGATCGTTGAGAACTTGAAAGCTAAAGCACCTGGGAGACTGCTATGCAGCAGTATGCATAATGATACAGAATTCAGAATAGAATGATTAAAAAAATGTAAGCTTGGCAAGATATCAGACCGTATTTAAAGTCATCACAAAGAAACCACCATATTCATGATAATATTATGCCCATTAAATTTTGAGGCATCTCAGCTATACCAAGAGGGACTTGGATTCTGAGTCATTGAAGCATTTATTCATCTTAGTTTGTAGTTTGTACAAGAGAACATAAAATTACTACCAATAATGTATTTTACTTAACTCTATGTTAATTGGGAAAACGGGCTGATGAAAGAATCATTTCAAAAGAAGTCAAGAAGCACAGATTTATATGTACTAAAGAAAAGCCAAAATGATGTTCAAATAGACATAAAACTGATTTTCTCTATGCAGGTAAAAGTCAGTTGAACATCAATCAGAAATAATGTATTTGCATGTCCATAGATGAGAACTGTTTTTTCATTGCCACAGGCTATCTGCATCATAAGGAAGTGTAAAATAGTCCACCGACATAGAAAAGATAGAATCATCTATCAAGGGGTGTTGTGAACAATGCAGTTTTCTATTAAATATATTTAGTTTTGTTTTTTTTTAATTTCAATTTCAGTGAAGTGAATACTATGATTTTTTTAAAAAATCAATGAAAGATTTTTTTTTCTATAGTTAAGGCTGAACTCATTAGGTTTGGCTTCATTATTTATAAAGGTTAAGCCAGAATGTTTATTTACTAGATAAGTATTCCCAAAGTTTCTTTCTCAAGTTCTTATAAGGAAATGGATTGAGTTTATAAAAGTCTCCATAATTTGCTAATGTAATGCTAGGAAGTCATGTCCAAGAAAATTTCTTCATCAAACTTTGACCTGTGATACCTATGAATTTAGGAGAATTCTTTTCTTCTCAAGGGTCCTAAAATACTCTGTTTCCTTTCCCATTAGGAAGTGATCTCTACCACTTACAAAACTGGAATACCTCCAGCCAGGCCACTTTTTTTCTGAGAGAGATTTATAAGTATTGGCTCCATATAGCAGACTTAAGTTCCTTAAAGTAGCTTGTGATAACTGATTAAATAGTCATCATTCTGAAATATGTTATTACAGGTAAGACCTTGGTTGTATTATAATTTTGTCGTTATATTCTGATAAAAAGAGGACAGATTTAATGAAACTATAGGGGGCTTCCCTGGTGGCTCCGATGGTAAAGAATCTGCCTGCAATGCAGGAGGCCTAGGTTCAGTCTCTGGGTTGGGAGGATCCCTTGGAGAGGGGCATGGCGACTCATTCCAGTGTTCTTGCCTGGAGAATTCCATGAACAGAGGAGCCTGATGGGCTACTGTCCATTGATTTGCAAAGAGTGGAACATGACTATAGCTACTTAGCACACACCCATCATGCAAGTAAATATGTTGCCATAGAAAGCAAAGAAATTCAAGATTGTTCCTCTTCTGGGAAACAGGAGGTCAGTCAGAATGTCATTTAAAGATTTTTGTTTCAAAGAAGTTCAGTTCAGTTGCTCAGTCTTGTCCGACTCTTTGTGACCACATGAACCACAGCATGCCAGGCCTCCCTGTCCATCAGCAACTCCAAGAGTCCACCCAAACCCATGTCAATCGAGTCAATGATGCCATCCAACCATCTCATCCTCTCTCATCCCCTTCTCCTCCTACCTTCAATCTTTCCCATCATCAGACTCACATATATAGAAAACAAATTAGCAGTTATTATCATGAGAAGTAGGGGTTCCCAGGTAGTGCTAGTGGTAAAGAAACCACCTGCCAATAAATGAGATATAAGAGACCCAGGTTTGACCCCTGGGTCAGGAAGATCCCCTGGAGGAGGACATGGCAACCCATTCCAGTATTCTTGTCTGGAGAATCCCATGGACAGAGGAGCCTAGCTGGCTACAGTCCATGGGGTCACAAAGAGTTGGACATAACTGAAGCAACTTAGCATGCATGCATAAGAAGAGATAAAGCAGGTTCATGACAAATAGATGGGGATGCAATGGAAACAGTGAGAGACTTTATTTTTTTGGACTCCAAAATCACTGCAGATGGTGACCGCAGCCACGAAATTAAAAGACACTTGCTCCTTGGAAGGAAAGTTATGACCAACCTAGACAGCATACTAAAAAGCAGAGACATTACTTTGTCAACAAAGGTCCATCTAGTCAAGGCTATGGTTTTTCCAGTGGTCATGTATGGATGTGAGAGTTGGAGTATAAAGAAAGCTGAGCTCAGAAGAATTGATGCCTTTGAACTGTGGTGTTGGAGAAGAGTCTTGAGAGTCCCTTGGACTGCAAGGAGATCCAACCAGTCCATCTTAAAAGAAATCAGTCCTGAGTGTTCATTGGAAGGACTGATGCTGAGGCTGAAACTCCAATGCTTTGGCCACCTGATGTGAAGAACAGACTCACTGGAAAAGACCCTGATGCTGGGAAAGATTGAAGGCGGGAGGAGAAGGGGAGGACAGAGAATGAGATGGTTGGATGGCATCACCGACTCAATGGACATCAGTTTGAGTAAACTCTGGGAATTGGTGTTGGACAGGGAAGTCTGGTGTGCTACAGTCCATGGGGTCGCAAAGAGTTGGACAGGACTGAGTGACTGAACTGAACTGATTCAATAAAAAAATAAAAATTTAAAATATATTTTTTAATATTTAAAACTGAAGAGTACTGAGGTGTTATGACTTCTCAAAACTTGAAAAGTGAAGGGTGTCCATACATTTTTGGAAAATAGAACATTGCAGTAATAACAACATTTCAAATGAGTAAATATTATTATATCTTATTAGTTCTACCAATCATATGTAATTAGCTGTGGTTCAGTTGCATCTTAGATTAATAATTGAATGAATTTGTCTACTTCTGTAATTAAAAAGCTCTGGGAAATCCTGAACCTGTCCGCTGTAACAGTCTGAAAGCTTTCTAAGTGAAGCTGTCAGTAGCCTACCCTGAGTCCAGTCTTGAGTGTGTTAATATCTTAAAGTAACTACTGCAGTCCTTTCCCACAGGCCTCCCTTTCTGTGTTTAGGACACAAACCTAATCTGTAGCTGATTTCAGAATCTTTATGGAAACATGAGAATAAAATAAAGCCTGTCTTCAGTTGGGGCTTCCCTGGTGGCTCAGGGGTCAAGAGTCAGCCTGCCAGTGCCGGAGATGTGGGCTGATCCCTGGGTGGGGAAGATCCCCTGGAGAAGGAAATGGCAACCCACTCCAGTGTTCCTGCCTGGGAAATCCCATGGACAGAGGAGCCTGGAGGGCTACAGTTCATGGGGTTGCAGAGTCACACACAACTTAGTGACAAAAAAAAAAACAAAACAAAACAATGATAATAACATTTCAGTTGATACAGATTTCACATGAATCTGATTTACTAGCAGTAATTCTTAAACATAAAATGTCTTCTGAGAGTTCATGAAAATACTCATATGAAAAGAAAATGTGGTAACGTCTGTGCCTTGGTAAAGAAGATAATAAAGCCATTTCAAAAGACATTTTAAGAAATGATATCTCAAATTATAGTAACATTCCAAGTAAATACCAAGAAAATGGTAAAAAAAAATGTAAGTGAAGAGATTCAGAGTACTGAAGGAGGTCTTAGGTATTTATGCTTTTATAGAACTCCTTAAGTCTGATGCACTTTTCCTAATTGAAAACCATTAGCATAAAAAATGCTAGATTCAGCTAAGACTGTGAATCAGCAAACATTTAAAATACCTGCAGTAATGACTGATAGTACTGTGCTGTAGTTGCTTCTTATCTTCAGGCAAAGTCTCTTCAGACCTGATAAATACAGAAACGTTTGACAAACTTTTGATATGAAGCATATCAGTATTTTCTCCAAGTTTAAAAGATACTATAAAAAGTGAGGGTATTGGCAAATCTGTAAGGACTTCGCATAGAAAACACAATTTTAAATTATTGATATTATTCAATAAAGTCAATATGAATATGATTTTCCCTTTATGGCTTTAGCTAGAGGAAAGTTAAGCATATCTTCCGATTAAATATCTCTTCCATTCCTGCTCACCAGTAGTAACATACCAAATAAGTCAACTTCTTTCTAACATCCCTCTATTTATAAGATGAAAGAGCACATCTTGGAGATATTCCCAGGTAACCACTGGTATTATATCAAAATCAGTTACTGTCATGAAAGCTACACCATAGATGTTGTTTTGTTTCATTTGTTCTATTGTCAGATCAGGATAGGATCTGTGGAAGTAGAAAAAACAAATTACTATATGAGACATGCCTGTCCATGCATGCTCAGTCCCATCTGACTCTTTTTGGCTGCATGGACTCTAGCCCGCCAGGCTCTTCTGTCCATGGAATTTTCCAGGCAAGAATATTGGTGTAGGTTGCCATTTCCTGCTCCAAGATGAAGTATGGACCCTCTTCAAATAGGATCATGAATGCTTGAAAACATTACGTGGTTACATATTGCATCTAAATTACAATAAAGTATTTGATAGTAAACATACAACATAACAAGAAAACAAACTTAGCTGTTTTATAACAGAGGCATGTTTGTTTCCCTCAGTAATAAAGGGGCGCTTGCTTGTGCCGCACATATACTAAAATTGGAACAATACTGTGAAGATTAGTATGGCCCTGTGCGAGGAAGACACACAGATTAGTGACGCGATCCATATTTTACCGACTCACGTTGTTGTATGGCAGAAACTAACACAACATTGTAAAGCAATTATCCTCCAATTAAAAAGTAAAAATAAAAAAAGGGGATAAGGTGAACATAAAGAACAAAAAATCACAGTGGCAAAACAGAACGTGGCAGATCACACATAAAAAGGATATTCCTTCATACTGGAAACGTAGTAAGAAAGTAAATCACCCATTAAAATCGGCTGAACTTTGCTAAGATATTAACATATCTCAGAGCTTTTTGGACTCAGATATTGTAAGCTAGTAAATAAATTTCAACTTTTGTCCTTTATTATGCTCCAGTACTCTTGCCTGGAAAATCCTATGGACGGAGGAGCCTGGTAGGCTGCAGTCCATGGGATCGTGAAGAGTCAGACACGACTGAGCGACTTCACTTTCACTTTTCACTTTCCTGCATTGGAGAAGGAAATGGCAACCCACTCCAGTGTTCTTGCCTGGAGAATCCCAGGAACGGGGGAGCCTGGTGGGCTGCCGTCTATGGGGTCGCACAGAGTCGGACACGACTGAAGCGACTTAGCAGCATGCTCATTCAAATTCTGTAACAAACTGAAAACTTACTTGGCAAAAACCATCAGAATATTGCAAGGTAATTATTCTCCAATTAAATAAATTACTTTAAAAGGTATGTTTCAGATGTCTGTGAGGTTCACTAATTTTATAATACCAAATACAAGTTCATAATACCAAAGATTACTAATATATAATTATACTATAATTAATATATTGTTAATATATGTTATGACCTATTACCAAAAATACAATATATACTGTTAACATCATTAATATAACAATGTAACATATATATGTATTCATTGTTATTAATAATATACTCAAATGATTGATCAATCAATTTTTTTAGATTCTCGATTTCAGTTTCAACATGGTAAATAATGAATGTTTTCCCCACAAAGACAGAGATTTGTGGGAGTTGTCAAAAAGTTTTAACAATGTACAGCACCTCAGGACAAAATGCAAACAAACATACACACACAAACACACGCACATTGACTTCTCTTTTCCTTTAAAAACATAAGGCATACATACGTGATTCTACTCCTATGTCACTGAAAGTGACACTGTTAGCGGCTCGGTCCTGTCTGACTCTTTGTGACCCCGTGGACTGTAGCCCACCAGGCTCATCCGTCCATGGGATTCTCCAGGCCACAATTCTGCACTGGGTTGCCCTTCCATTCTCCAGGGGATCTTCCTGACCCAGGGAGTGAAGGCAGGTCTGCACTGCAGGCAGATTCTTCACCAACTGAGCGAGCCATCAGGGAACTGATGTAACGTGCTGTATGCAGTGAGACATCTCTTCCTGGTTTGTCCTGCCTTTACTGCTGAAGCCCCGTAACCCAGGACAGCTCTCACACAGGCCCGCTGGGACGAGAGAGGGGGAACCGAGCACTTCCGGTCGTTACACCAGCACGTCAGCAGACTTGCAGAGCGTGTAATACAGCTAAAATCAGAGGCAAAACAGATTCTATGATCACTTTGATTCACCACGAGGAGTCAAGAAACGACATGCTTAGTCTGCAATCATATCAGATCAGATCAGATCAGTCGCTCAGTCGTGTCCGACTCTTTGCGACCCCATGAATCGCAGCACGACAGGCCTCCCTGTCCATCACCAACTCCTGGAGTTCACTCAGACTCACGTCCATCGAGTCAGTGACGCCATCCAGCCATCTCATCCTCTGTCGTCCCCTTCTCCTCCTGCCCCCAATCCCTCCCAGCATCAGAGTCTTTTCCAATGAGTCAACTCTTTGCATGAGGTGGCCAAAGTACTGGAGTTTCAGCTTTAGCATCATTCCTTCCAAAGAAATCCCAGGGATGATCTCCTTCAGAATGGACTGGTTGGATCTCCTTGCAGTCCAAGGGACTCTCAAGAGTCTTCTCCAACACCACAGTTCAAAAGCATCAATTCTTCGGCACTCAGCCTTCTTCACAGACCAACTCTCACATCCATGCATGTCCACTGGAAAAACCATAGCCTTGACTAGACAAACCTTTGTTGGCAAAGTAATGTCTCTGCTTTTGAATATGCTATCTAGGTTGGTCATAACTTTCCTTCCAAGGAGTAAGCGTCTTTTAATTTCATGGCTGCAGTCACCATCTGTAGTGATTTTGGAGCCCAGAAAAATAAAGTCTGACAGTGTTTCCACTGTTTCCCCATCTATTTCCCATGAAGTGATGGGACCGGATGCCATGATCTTCATTTTCTGAATGTTGATAGCTCATAATAAAGTGCATCAGTGCATTAATTTTACCTGTCTTTCGTAGGTGAATGCTTTCAGTACCTTGATAGAAGGCTTCTAAAACAAATTTAAAAAACTATATTTTTCCAGCCTTGTTGGGATATAGTTGATATATATAATATTGTATAAGTTTAAGATGTACAACATAATGATTTAATATGTTAAATGATTACTATAATAAGTTTAGTTAATAGCCATCATCTCACATTTAAAAGTAAAACTATGATTTTCATACAGATAAAAAAATGACCTCTGTAAAAGATTTAACTAACTTATTAATGAAGAAACAACATATATTACAATTAAAGCTAGAATATTTTATTGTTTGAATTTGCTATGTACAAAAATATCTTATGTAATATATTATGCTGTTTCTATTTTATAGCTAATTGTATTTATAGATAAATATTTCTCCATTCTTCAAATAGAAATTTAATTCAATTTTTTAATTTAGTCCCCAAAAGAAGGTTGGATTTTTTTTTTAAATGCATTTTTGTATTTAGGCAATTTTATCTATGTCCCATATTCTATTATTAGCACTAATTTTAGTATTCATGCTAGTCAGCACTTTGAAGCTGAACTTAAAGTCATTAACCTCTTTAACTTAAAAAAACATTTAGCTCCATTCTATCATAGGTACTTTTCAATATGACCAAAACCTGGCCCTGGCCCTTGGTCAGAACTACTGTATTAACAAGACTTTGTATGTTAGCTTTCTCACACTGAGCCTAATCTTTATTATATTATTGTTGTTGTTTGGTCTCTCGGTCATGTCCAATTCTTTGTGACCCCATGGACTGCAGCATACCAGGCCTCGCTGTCCATCACCAACTCCCAGCGTTTACTCAAACTCATGTCCATTGAGTCAGCGATGCCATCCGAATGCCATCCAACCATCTCATCCTCTGTCATCCCCTTTTCCAATCTTTCCCAGCATCAGGGTCTTTTCAAATGAGTCAGTTCTTCACATCAGGTGGCCAAAGTATTGGAGCTTCAGCTTCAACATCAGTCCTTCCAATGAATATTCAAGGTTGATTTCCTTTAGAATTGACTGCTATGTTCCACTATATAGAAAGACTCAAATTGATAGAATGAATTATTGTACATATTTCCAAATTTACCTAGGTAACTGTGATATACTGCATAGGAACTTCATGTATATATATTTTTTTGTCTGTATAGGCTAAAATCAAACATAAAAGTTGACTTTTTTTGCTTTCACTATCATAACTTTAATTTAGGTCTTTTCAGTACTACCATTCTAACGGTCAGAGAAATCACAGAGAGACAGACTGTGTGGAAAGATAGGACAAAAGAAGACTTTTGTATAGTACTCGCATTTAACTTCACTTAATTCAATTTTACATGAACACAAAAGCCTGGAGAACTGCCAAAAGGTTTATTAATATTAACGGAGTCATTTACTGTTTCAGTTCCTAGAAAGCATATTACAGAATCCGCTACACCTTTCCTAATGTCTATAATTATCTACTTGCTATTTCAATGAAGTATCACCTTCTTTAAGTCAATAAATTCAAAACAATTTGGAAACATGGAGATATTATTAACTTCAATACAAACGTGTTAACACAAGTTTTTACATAAAGCATTTTACTAAAAATATTTAATTACTTTGTAAAAGGCGTACTTAGGCCATTTTGCTTATGAAAAGTGTCCATCAAATAAATAAATCTGCAGAGTCAGTTCTTGATGTCATTCATTGTCACTGAGCCATTTCTGACTGTATTTGAGATCCCATGGACTGTAGCCTGCCAGGCTCCTCTGTCCATGGGATTTCCCAAGCAAGAATACTGGAATGGATTGCCATTTCTTTCTCCAAGGGATTTCCCCAAACCAGAGATTCAACTTCCATCTCCTATATTGGCAGGCAGGTTCTTTACCACTTTAATACCTGTTGTTGCTGCTATTCAGTCACTCAGTCATGTCTGACTCTTTGCCACCTCATGGACTGCAGCATGCCAGGCGTCCCTGCCCATCACCATCTCCCAGAGCCTATTCAAACACGTGTCCATTGAGTCAGTGATGTCATCAAACCATTGTGTCCCCAGACACCTTCTTTTCCTCCTGCCTTCAATCTTTCCCAGCATCAGGAACTTTTCCAGTGAGTTGGCTCTTCGCATCAGGTGGTCAAAGTATTGGAGTTTCAGCTTCAACATCAGTCCTTCCAATGAATATTCAGAGTTGACTTCCTTTAGGATTGACTGAATGGATATCCTTGCAGTTCAAGGGACTGTCAAGAGTCTTCTCCAACGCCACAGTTAGAAAGCATCAGTTCTTTGGTGCTCAGCCTTCTTTATGGTCCAACTCTCACATCCACACATGACTCCTGGAAAAACCATAGCTTTGACTATAGGGGCATTTGTTGACCAAGTAATGTCTCTGTTTTTTAATACACTGTCTAGGTTGGTCATAGCTTTTCTTACAGGGAGCAAGCACCGTTTAATCTTATAGCTGCAGTCACTGTCCATGGTGATTTTGGGGCCCAAGAAAATAAAGTCTGTCACTTTTTCCATTATTTCCCCATCTATTTGCCATGAAGTGATGGGACCGGATGCTATGATCTTAGTTTTCTGAATGTTGATTTTTAAGCCAGTTTCTTCACTCTCTTCTTTCACTTTCATCAAGAGGACTTTCATCAAGAGGCTCTTTAGTTCCTCTTCACTGTCTGCCATAAGGGTGGTGTCATCTGCATATCTGAAGTTAATGATACTTCTCCCAGCAATCTTGATTCCAGCTTGTGCTTCCTCCAGCCCAGCGTTTCTCATGATGTACTCTGCATATAAGTTAAATAAGCAGGGTGACAGTACACAGCCTTGGTGCCCTCCTTTTCCAATGGAACCAGTCCTTGTTTCATGCCAGTTCTAACTGTTGCTTCCTGACCTGCACACAGTTTTTGAAGGAGGCAGGTAAGGCAGTCTGGTATTTCTATCTCTTTAAGGATTTTCCAGTTTGTTGTGACCCACACAATCAAAGGGTTTAGCATAGTCGTTCAAGCAGAAGTAGATGTTTTTCTGGAATTCTATCGCTTTTTCTATGATCCACTGGCTGTTGTCAGTTCGATCTCTGTTTCCTCTGCCTTTTCTAAAACCAGCATGAACATCAGGAAGTTGTTGATTCAAGTACTGTTGAAGGCTGGCTTGGAGAATTTTGAGCATTACCTTGCTAGCATGCAAAATGAATGCAATTGTATGGTAGTTTGAACATTCTTTGACATTGCCCTTCTTTGGGATTGCAAAGAACACTGACCTTTTCCAGTCCTGTGACCACTGCTGAGTTTTCCAGATGTGCTGGCATTTTGAGTGCAGCACTTTCACAGCATCATCTTTTAGGATTCAAAATAGATAGCTGGAATTCCATCACCCCAGCTAGCTTTGCTTGTGGCAATGCTTCCTAAGGCCCACTTGACTTCACACTCCAGGATCTGGCTCTTTGTCAGATATTGTGCCACCTAGGAAGCCTGTTATTCAGTTAGCAAAACTCTAATACCATTTTCCAACTTAATTATGCTAATGCTTAACTTTAGGAATTTTATTAACTGCATTGAAAATGAATTTTAAAAAATTTTCTGACATATTGCTAGAAGCTCTCAAGTCAAGATGAATATGATTAAAGTTAAATTGTCCATATAACATTGTTATCCAAATCAGAACAATTTAAAGAAGGAAAAAAGATACTTTTAATAAATTATATGAAACATTGATATAGAGTGACATGAAAAACTGGTATGAAACTGGACTGCTCCTGTTAATCTAAGCCATATGATAATTTATTCATTTTTATAACAAATATAAAGGAAAAAAGTTAAGATCTTGATTATTATGGCTTAATATAAAATAATTCAATATTTTTGATAGCTAAAATTATGTATCAGATAGGAATTTTGGCAAAGGGAGGATTTTAATTAATCAATCATGTTTGAGTACAAGTATCAAATGTTTAAAATTTGGTAACTTTATGTAAGAATTAATAATAAAAGATATAATTCTAACAATTTTGTCAGACTTTGTGACTGAACATTTTCCATGTTCATAAATAAATTACATACTGTAAAACAAATCAATATATTTGAGTATAAAATAGCATGCATCAATAGGAGATAGATCAAAAGATTTTAAAGGATGAAATTTGATGTGGATTGATATGAATTTGAGTAAATATTTATTGAACAGGTTTGACAAAAGAGGTTCTAAACTCATCAATACTTATAAATACGCTATATCTATGTGCGTGAGTGCTCAGTCGTGTCCGATTCTTTGTCACCCTGTGGACTGTAACCCTAGGCTCCTCTCTCTGCTGGATTCTCCAGGCAAGAATACTGGAGAGGTTTGCCGTTTCCTCCTGCAGGAGATCTTCCCAACCCAGGGACTGAAACTTTGTCTCCTGCCTCTCTTGCGTTTGTAGGCGGATTCTTTTCCACTGAGTGACCTGGGACGTCCCACCTGTATCCCTCCCTATCTCTACCATCTCTGTCTCCGTTTTTTTTTTTTTTTTCAAATTAAGTCTGGAAGAATAATGGGAAATTTTATTCCTTTTTATATTCTGTGAATTTTTAAATGTTTGAAAATTTAGTGCTAGAAAGTATTTGTCTTTACGGAATTGGCTTCATTCACCTGTAGTTTTGGCTGTTAAAGAAGGATGTCCTTTTCATAAAATGATACATCCTAGAGATGACTTCTGAGAATTCAAAAGATAATGAAAGAGGTGTGTGTTTGAGCGTTGGGGAGCAGCTTTAATGTCCAGAGTATTTTAATAAAGAATTTGATGGCATCATTGTTTCCCTTGGACTTGCCCTCAAGAGCCTCAAGTGAAAAGTGAAAGTGAAAGACACCCAGTCGTGTTTGACTCTTTGCGACCCCACGGACTATACATTGCATGGGATTCTCCAGGCCAGAATACTGGAGTGGGTAGCCTGTCCCTTCTCCAGTGGATCTTCCTGACTCAGGAATTGAACCAGGGTCTCCTGCATTGCAGGAGGATTCTTTACCAATTGAGCTGGGAAGCTCTTAAGAGCCTATGTTCCTTGTAAATAGTCAGAGAATGGGAGAGTGGAGATGGTTAAGCAATTGATCTAACTTCTTGTTTCTAATGCTTATGCTTTCTTCTGCTCAGAAACAGACTCAGAAATGTAGACAAGATAAAGAAGTTGAAGACTTTAGGAATGCTTATGGTGCCTTTATTATTTTAATAAACACTTTTAAAAAATGCATTACATATTAGGCATGTTTTAAACACTTGTAACATTATTCCAACTCTTAAGTTTTATACCAGCCTTCTGAAATAAGTACTGTTACCTCCATTTTGAAGATGGTCAAATTAAGGCATGACAAAATGTGAGGGCTGGGACTTGCAACCAAGTAATCGCTTTTCAGTCTGCAGGGGCTTCCCCTGTGGCTCAGCTGGTAAAGAATCCACTTGCAGTGTGGGAGACCTGGGTGCAATCTCTGGGTTGGGAAGATGCCCTGAAGAAGGGAAAGGCACCCCACTCCAGTATTCTGGCCTGGAGAATCCCATGGACTATATAGACTATGGAGTAGCAAAGTGTTGGACATGACTGAAGACTCTCACTTCACTTCCGAGGCCCTTACCTTTAAGGAGGGGCGTCCCCCAGGACAATCATTTAAAATTGTCTCTTTGGTGCTTCGGTGCCTTACTGAAGAAAGGCATTGTGCCAAGGTTCAGGTTTGATGAGGGTCATGGCTTTCTTTTCTCAAGAGGAGGAAGGAAATGAGAAATGGAAAAGAATTTGAAGCATGCCTTAAAGACACACTCTCAGGAAGATCAGTTATAGGAAGAGTTTATACAAAAGTTAATTACTTGGGCATTGAATACTTTTAAATAATTAAGCACCCCCAAATCCATTGGAAATGCTTCAGGTAATCCCCAGGGTGCAAGTACTCTGGTGAAAAAACTATATCAGGCTTCTCTGGAGCGGCAGATGGTAAAGACTCTGCCTGCAGTCCAGGAGACCGGGGTTTGATCCTTGGGTTGGGAAAATTCCCTGGAGAAGAGAATGGCTACCCGTTCCACTATTCTTATCTAGAGAAGTTCATGGACACAGAAGTCTGGCAGGCTATAGACCATGGGTTCACAGAATGTCATATTCGACTAAGCTACTATACATGACTAAAACCTATATGGTGCTCTTTTAATTTAATTTACTGACAAATTGCAAATTAATTAATTAATTTAAAGATTAGTGGCAAATCACAAGACAAGAGAAATTCCTGAAGCAGTTTTATATCTGAGTCTGAAAGCAGCATCTCTATTATGTGTCTACCTTAATTCCATTTATAATTTCTGCTATGTATATGAAGTAAAAGCAAATTTTATGTGTGTTTTACTGTTATGTTTAGCTTTTGATTGTCTATCATTTAACTTTCTGTTGCAGATTGGAAAATTAAACATAGAAAAATCTCAGTCTGATTATTAGTTTAATTAGGATGGGTATATTTATATGAATGAGAAAAAGTAATCTTGTATGATAATTAAAAATAAACTCTTTATTATAACTCAAGTCACAGAGAGTCAACCAGAGAGGTTTTAGAAGATTTTAAGAACCATTCAGAGTGACTTCCATTTTATGTGCTTATAAATATGTATGATATTATTTTATTATTCTGTCAGAATATTAAAAACATTAAAAAAATCTCTAATGAAGCTTAGAGAAAAGTGCAAAAGTCACTTACCATATTGGCTAAATGAAATGCAAAGAAATGCATTAAATCTTTTTAAGAGGTTGAAAGTGATATCTAAATTGCTATAATTTGTGTTCCATTCAAGTGGTTATAGTTAAGAAAAAAAAAAGACGGTTTAAATCTAATTAAATGTACTAAGCACTATGCGAAAAGAGACCATGTCCTGGACTTAATTACGGTCAGCGGTTTTCAAAGGGACACCCTAAAATATAATTTCCTTTCATTCTAGTGATACTCAGAGACACAAACTATGTCAGAATGAATATCACACTTTTCAGGTGGAATCTTATTTTTACTTAGAGACATCTAGTCTTTATTTTTAAGTTAACTGCATTTTATAAAGAAAGGAATTATATTTGTTTATGTTTATAATGTGCAATGGAATTTATTTCTCTGATTTCAATAGAGACCACAGTGTATGCTAGAATGAGTTTTTATTTTTTTCGTTTATGAGACATTACAGAACATTAACAGAGAAGGGTAAGAAATTAAAAGATAAAAATCAATGTGAAAGTAATTGGTCTATAATTTAGGACATCTGAAACCCTAAATGGTATTTAATAGCATTTCCTGAAACACATTAGATTATCACATCTTGGTTTTGCAGTTTCAAAAATCTTGTTGAAATTTATTCAATAAAGGTCTTGTACCTTGCTGGCTTATTCATTGCAACTAATTTTTAAAAGTAATGAATTTCTGTCTGCCTTATGTAAATGACTTAGCTGACGGGCCAGTAATCCCAAGATTATTACGAGATTGCAAATGCAATTGTGTAATTTTCTTCTAAATTAGGAAAATGCAATTTACCACAATCATGATACTCTTTTAAGAATTTTTTAAAATACTACACTATATATTTTTACCTCTCTTTCTCTAAACACAAAATTGTTTGAAGAAAATAATTCTGGGGTTTTAGACGTCTCTATAGCCTGCTGAAATTAAGTTAAGTCTATAGTACACTAGGTTACCCACTCCAGTATTCTTGCCTGGAGAGTTCCAAGGATGTAGGAGACTGGCAGGCTATCATCCATGGGGTCATAAAGAATAGGACACAACTGAGTGACTAACACACACACACACACACACACACACACATATTCCCCTAGGGATAATTTTTATCAATAACTTCTGGGGATGTTAGATTTCCAGATAGTGACTGGAAAGCGTATTGATTAAAGCGACCTGATGTCAATTATCAGTACCGTTTTTACTATCAGCATTTTCACTAGCATTTCTCCCTTCTTGAATCATCAAATACTTCTTTGGGCTCTTTTATCTAAACCTTTTTTCCCTTGCCTACTGTGATTATTTAAGTTAATATGTGCTTTTTTTCCCATTTGTATTTGGTCTTATAAGTACTACACTTTCCTTTGTAGCTCATATTTGCAAGTATAATTTTAAAGCTTATTATAATTAATATCAAATTTATGAAATTTGTTATTTTCAGAGGGCTGGTGTTCAAAACGTTGTGGCTTCTTTGGCATGAGAGAATACCCATAACATACCAAGGATATCACACACACACACACACACACACGCACAGTCTCTCATTTACTTTCTTGAAAGTTAAAATGAAATTGCATTGGAGCATATTCATGGTCTCCAGAGTTTAAACAAAAGCTGGAAGCTCATTTAGTTAATTTTTTTTCCCTTTTAGCTAGTAACCCATGGCAGTGTGCAAGAATATGTAGCATTTTTTAAATATTATAATGCTTCATGTATTTCCATGGGATTTATCATCCTTTATTTTCCAGTTTTCTTACCTTGCCTAGTTTGAGCTGTGAACAGAAATCAGTGCTTTCCTGACTTGCCATTGTATTCTGAAGCACTCAGTAAAAGTTTTTGACTGGATACATTTCTTATAGGAGGCTTCCCTTGTGGCTCAGCTGGTAAAGAATCCACCTGCAACGCAGGAGACCTGGGTTTGATCCCTGGGTTGGGAAGATCCCCTGGAGAAGGGAAAGCCTACCAATCAACATTCTGGCCTGGAGAATTTCATGGACTGTATAGTCCATGGGGTCCCACAGAGTCGGACAGGATTGAGCAACTTTCACTTTACTTTCATTGTTTGAGAAGTATTACAGTAAGTATTTAAGTATTTTCTATATGTGAAATAAAATGTTTATTCTTACCCAACACTATTATTTTTGCAACTTTTCTAAAAATCTAAAATTATTCCAACAGTTAATTAGGGGCCATCTCATCATGGAAATTAATGCAGAACTCAAGCAGTAATCTAGATATGTTATGGTTACATTTCTCTTTCTAAGAACAAAAAGAATCTATAAGTTTCTCGACTAAATTCTGAATAGAGCCAAATAAGCTATATATTTTTTAAAAGAATCAAATTAGCATTCCACATCTATTCTATTATTCTATACACATGAATTCACATTTTAAGCATTATGAGGGAAAGTCTTGTGTTTCTAAAATATATACTTGAAGGAAAATTTTGCAATAGGTTTCTAACTTGTTTCATGGTCTTGTGCCTTATGACCAGTTTTCTCTGCTACCATATTACTATGCTTTGGAAAATACTGAAAAAAATTAAAATGTTATTATGCTTTTGAAAATTGATGCTTTTGAACTGTGGTGTTGGAGAAGACTCTTGAGAGTCCCTTGGACTGCAAAGAGATCAAACCAGTCTATCCTAAAGGAAATCAGTCCTGAATATTCATTGGAAGGACTGATGCTGAAGCTGAAGCTCCAATACTTTGGCCACCTGATGCGAAGAGCTGACTCATTGGAAAAGACCCTGATGCTGGGAAAGATTGAGGGCAGGAGGAGAGGGGGATGACAGAGGATAAGATGGCTGGATGGCATCATCAACTTGGTGGACATGAGTTTGAGTAAACTCTGGGAGTTGGTGATGGACAGGGAGGCCTGGCGTGCTGCAGTCCATGGGGTGGAAAAGAGTCGGACACGACTGAGCGACTGCACAGAGCTTCTGGTGGATGGGGCTAAGAGGCATGTGCAGGCTCCCTGGTGGAAGGGTCTCACTCCTGCCCTCTTGTGGGTGGCGGTGGTGTAGTCGCTCAGTCGTGTCTGACTCATAACCCGGTGGACTGTAGCCTGCCAGTCTCCTCTGTCCATGGGATTCTCCAGGCAAGAATACTGGCTGCTGCTGCTGCTGCTGCTAAGTCGCTTCAGTCGTGTCCGACTCTGTGCGACCCCATAGACGGAAGTCCACCAGGCTCTCCCGCCCCTGGGATTCTCCAGGCAAGAACACTGGAGTGGGTTGCCATTTCCTTCTCCAATGCATGAAAGTGAAAAGGAAGTCGCTCAGTCATGTCCGACTCTTAGCGACCCCATGGACTACAGCCTAACAGGCTCCTCCAACCATGGGATTTTCCAGGCAAGAGTATTGGAGTGGGATGCTATTTCCTTCTCCAGGAGATCGTCCCAACCCAGGAATCGAAACCGGGTCTCCTGCATTGCAGGCAGATTCTTTACCAACTGAATTGCTAGGTGGAGTTGGGTCTTCTTCTGGTAGGCAGAGCCATTCTCAAAAAGTTTTTAAGCATCTTGTCTGCAGATTGATGGGTTGTGTTCCCATCCTATTTGTTGTTTGGCCTGAAGCATCCCAGCACTGGCGCAGACAGTCCCTTGGGAAGAGGTAGGCCCTGGGGAAGAAATAGCAGCCTCCAGGGAGGCTCCGGCCAATGAGGTCTCACCAGAGATGCCGCTGCTGGTGGCTTTGTCCCTCCTGCCTCCCGCGGCCCATGGGAGACCCTCTGAGATGAGCAGGTTAGCAGATAGTTCTGCCCCATCTCCTAGGTCTCTGCTTTTTCCCCTGGATCCTAGTGTGGGTGAAACCTTTTGTATACCATACGAGAAGAGAGTTTCTGTTTCCCCAGTCCTGCAGACTTCCTGTGATGAGAACCTGCTGGACCTTAAAGCCAGATTCTCCTGGGGCGCCTCCTCCATTGCCAGAGCCCCCGAGGTTGGGAAGTCTGACATGGGGCTTAGGATACTTACTCCTGGGGGAGAGCTGCTATGATATACTCATTTTCCAGTTTGTGACTCTCCCATCTGGTGGGTGTGGGATTTAATTTTATCATGATTGCACCCCTCTTACCATCTTGTTTGTCTTTGGATGTAGGGTATCTTTTTTGGTACTTTCCAACATTTTTTTTTTTTTTTGGTCAATGGTTGTTCATCAGTTAGTAGTAGTTTTCATACTTTTGTAAGAAAAGATGAGCTAATATTCTTCTACTTTGCCATATTGCAGGCTAAAACCTCTCTTATAATCTCATTGCTAAAAGTGAAAAAATATTTTTTCTACCAACTTCGTTATCTAGTCACATTCAGTGAATACATATATATGTATATATATATAGTTGTATATATCCTTAAAGAAATATTTTTATAAATGGCAGTACATTAATACAGTATGTATTTTTCACATATCTTTAAAAACCTTGTATATACTTGTGAATATGTTTTAAAGGTTATCTAACTCAACTTATAACAATTGATACGATATTAATTAACACTCTTTTACTGATGAACATTTAGACCAATTGTGAAATTAGCATTTTTACATTCAAAATTTTCTATTCCTCACCAAAAAAGAAAACAGAATTTCTATTCCCTCATTTTTTATGTATTCCTGCATGTAGGTTAATTTTTATTTTTTAAATTGGCAATGTTTGAACTCATATTTTTTATAAACTAAACTTTGAATATTATTCCCTGATTTAAAGAAAAGAATGAAGATTTATTTATTTTAGTTCAGTTTTGTAATTTCAGTGTTTTTAAGATAAAAATATAAACTTTCTCTTGTGAGCAGAATTGCCTTTACCTCCAAATATATGGCATTTACTCCTCAGTTTATCAGTTCTATCAACTTGCCATCATCTATTTCAACTATGTAGATATTTCTACAAAAGTTATCATCAGGTATCCTAAAATCACAGTTATACAACTCTGAGTGGTAATATTCATTATGTAAAAGTTTAATTTATAATAATTTTTTGTACCACCCAATTGAATTTTAGTTTAATTTGTTTAACACTGCTAAATTGCATTTAAACATAGATTATTTTATCAAAGAATAGTTCACAGTGGAGCTAAGCTGAAAACAGATAAGCCACGAAAGAAGAAATTACCCCACTAAAGTAGTTCTCGAAATCCAGATTAAAGATGTGACCAAATTGCTATAAATAGCACTAATTAAGTTTGATATGCACTCAGAAATTAAAGTCTATTTAGGAAAAAAGTTATTAAATATGTACCATATGAATGAAGAAGAAAATGTTGCATCACCGAGAAATGAAGGGAGAAAGCAACCTAAATCAAGCTCTATCCTGATTTCTGTTTAAGGCATTAGGGTAAGAAATCTATTAATGTCTATTAAATAATTTAATAGAAAATATTAAAATAATGAAAATCAACATTTCCTAAAAGTGTACATTTTAATTTGGGTGTTTCTATTTTACTTGTGTGGGCCTTGATGACTCACATGGTAAAGAATCTGCCTGCAATGAAGGAGACCCAGGTTTGATTCCTGGGTTGGGAACATGCCTTGGAGAAGGGAAGGGCAACCCACTCCAGTAACCTTGACTGGAGAATTCCATGGACAGAGGAGCCTGGTTGGCTACAGTCTGTGGGGGCACAAGAGTTTGGCATGACTGAGTGACTAACACACACGTTTGACTTTTAAAAACTTTTTAAAGTTCTTTTAGCACACATAACACTTCTATATCTTGTTTCATCTTTATGTCAGTCTGGTACATAGGTAAGGGAGATAATCCCTCCATTTCACAAACGAGTGACTTAAAATACTTAGATACTAATTGCTTACAGCTAATTAAGAGCTAAAAATAAAACTGCTTTCAGAGGTGGGATTGGAGTGTGTGCTTCTGAGTGCTGAGCCTTCAAATCTTGCCAGCAAATCATTTTCTCTTTGATGATAAATCATTCTATTTTTAATCTTTTCTTTAAAATAATTTAAGACCTGCATAAAAATTAAAGTTATAGTACAAAAAACTGGTATATATATTTATGTATTTACTTGTAAGATGCATTTTGTTTTTAGACCAGTTTTAGGTAACAGAAATGTTGGTAAGATAGTAGAACCTCATATGTCTGGCAGCTAATTTCCTCCAGCATTAACAACTTATATTATTATGATACACTGTTATAATTCATGAATTAATATTCATACATTATTAATAAGCAGAGTCTGTCCTTAATTCAAAGGATTTAGATTTTTACCTAGTATGCTTTTTCCAGGATTCCATCCATGAAAATATATTATATCTAGTTGCCTTGTCTCCTTAGGCTCCTCGTGGCTGTGACAAATAACCAAACATTCTTTGCTTTTGATGATCCTGACAAAGTTGAGGATTAATGGTCAGGTTATTTTGTAGAATGTCTCTCTACTGGGATTTATCTGATATTTTTCTCACTATTAACCTGGAGCAATGTGTTTTGGGGAAGAAGACCAAAGAGGTAAAGTGTCATTTTCATCATATAATATCAAGGGCACATACTATCAACAGCTGATGTTAAACTTATCACCTGGATGAGGTAGAACTTGTCAGATTTCTCAAAGATAAGGATACTCTTTTTTTAACCCTTTTTCTACATTTCATTCTTGGAAAGGAACCCACTAGGCACAGTCCACACTTAGGGATTGGGGATTTATCCCTTATGGATTTTTTTTTTTGCACAGGAGATTTATCTCTTCATCCAAATAATTCATTTCTTATAATATTTATTTATATCAGTGTGGATTTATGGATCTTCCCTTTAAAACTTGGGTTTAATCCAGTACAATTTATTGTTCAAGCTGTTTCAGCTTTGGTCATTGAAAGCCTTTGTTGTTGGCTCCATTTGTTGTATGTCCAGAAATTCTTGATATATTCACCAATAGTTGCTGTTACTGGAGAAGGAAATGGCAACCCACTCCAGTGTTCTTGCCTGAATATTCCATGGACAGAGGAGCCTGGTGGGCTGCCATCTATGGGGCCACACACAGTCGGACACGACTGAAGCAACTTAGCAGCAGCAACAGCAGCAGTTGCTGTTATTATTGCATTTAGTTTTTTTTAAGCACATCCTTATTTTCTGGTACTAGAGATGATTAAGACTCATTTTACATACTTTTCTGCCAAAGTTCTAAAGTCAGAACAAATTCCACAAATGTTCATGCTTTGTGCTGTACTTTTTCATTCTGTCTCTTCTTTCTCTCTCTTTGTCTAGAATGTTTTTAATAATCTGCCACAATGACTTTTGCAATTTATTTCTTAATGTATTTTATAATACTCCTCAAAATGAGGATTAACATTGTATTTGAATTGGAAAATATCACCAGCTAGTCTATAGGCCTCATTTATAATTATAATTTTTTTCACTATATATATATATATATCTTGATTCAGGATTGAATTGGGGACCTCTCATTGCATTGATGTCATTGCTTTTTTCAGTAAACTTAAATCTGGAGTAGTTTTACTCCCTTTTATTGGTTTTCTTCTATCATCTTGTCATTTGAATTATAAGAGCTTTTATTTTATGGAATGTCTCCCCATTTGGGTTAGTCTGATATTTTCTCATGATAAAATTATGGTTAACAATTTTGACAAGAATAGTACAGAAATGATACATTATATTGGGAACTACAGATTTTTTTTTTTTGGTTTCCTTATGGTGATATTAATTTCAATCATCTTCTATTACATTTTTGAAATGTAAATTTATTATTTTTCTAGTTAAAAAGTGTCAGTAGGAAGATAATTAAAGAGTATGTATGTTATTTTTAACTAAATTCTCATTTATTAATTTCAGCATTTATTGATGATTTTTGTACTTTTCTATGTCGATTGTATCAAATGGTCATTTTCTAATATTATTCTTTCTGCATTGCATTTTATTATAGTGAAGAATTTTCTTCCTCTTTTATGTTTTATTTATATGATTGCTGCTGCTGCTAAGTCACTTCAGTTGTGTCTGACTCTGTGCGACCCCATAGACGGCAGCCCACCAGGCTCCCCCGTCCCTGGGATTCTCCAGGCAAGAACACTGGAGTGGGTTGCCATTTCCTTCTCCAATGCATGAAAGTGAAAAGTGCAAGTGAAGTCATTCAGTCGTGTACGACTCTTAGCGACCCCATGGACTGCAGCCTACCAAGCTCCTCTGTCCATGGGATGATTATAGGAGTATAAACTCAATGATTGATAAAATGGTTCTAATTCATTATTGTAATTACTTGTTTTAAAGTTCAGTTTGCTCCTGGTTTAACAAATATCTTTTCCAAGATACCATTTATATCATTTAGTATTTCCACTTAATTTTTATATAACAGTATCTCAAGAAATGATTTTTAAGAAGTTTGAGGTACAAAACCCTGACCAAAGTTTAAATCTTTTCTCCTATCAACAAATTATTAAATGTTTAAACTGTGTTAAATGAACAATGGAATAAAATACAATGTTAAACAAAATTTAAGCATAATTTCTAGAAAATCCTTATATCATTTTAGTCAACCTAGATAAACAAACTAGAAGAATAACTTCCTTTAGCTTTCTTTTCCACAGAAAACAATCTTAGAAAGATTGGCTGAGACAATTAAGTTTGATTTCTAACCTGAGGCTACATTTTACCATGAAAACTTCAAATGAGGTGTTATGAATTTCTTCAACCTATATTTATCAAGCTCAAATTTCTCTAGACTTCATTTGGAGCAGACTTTACATAGTAATAACTACTGAACTTAGTGGATATTTGTAATTTCTGAAGGTAATCATCTCCCCTGCTTTAGTGCCTTCTTGCTGTGCTTAGTAAATTAAGAACAATAGATGATGATGGCTAAATAATTAATTCAGTGTAGGAAATCTGAGTAGTAGTTTTTTTCTTACTGTTTTTTTTTTTGTTTAAAATGATATATAATTAAGATTTTAAGAAAAAATTAAATATGGAAACAAACTTTATTGAAAAAAATAAAAAGTGTGTCATTGTTTATAACTTTTATAATATTATGTCCAGAGTCCTGGTTGAGTACTTCAACAAAACTAAAATAGCAAAAGTTGACTCCTCCCTTCTAAGTTGTCATTATATGCAGATAACATGATGCTCTGTATGGAAAACCCTAGAGACTCCACCCAAAACCACTAGGACTGATACATTCAGCAAGATAGTAATATACAACACGTGAAAGTGAAGTCGCTCCATTGTGTCTGACTCTCTGTGACCCCATGGACTGTAGCCTACCAGGCTCCTCTGTCCATGGGATTTTCCAGGAAATAGTCCTGGAATGGGTTGCCATTTTCTTCTCAAGGGGATCTTCCCAACCCAGGGATCAAACCCTGGTCTACCGCATTGTAAACAAATGCTTCACCATCTGAGCCACCAGGGATGTCCAGTAATGATCGATTCCAAATCATGAAAGATGATGCTGTGAAAGTGCTGCACTCAATATGCCAGCAAACTTGGAAAACTCAGCAGTGGCCACAGGACTGGAAAAGGTCAGTTTTCATTCCAATCCCAAAGAAAGGCAATGCCAAGAATGCTCAAACTACCACACAATTGCACTCATCTCACACGCTAGTAAAGTCATGCTCAAAATTCTTCAAGCCAAGCTTCAGCAATATGTGAACCATGAACTTCCTGATGTTCAAGCTGGTTTTAGAAAAGGCAGAGGAACAAGAGATCAAATTGCCAACATCCACTGGATCATGGAAAAAGCAAGAGAGTTCCAGACAAGCATCTATTTCTGCTTTATTGACTGTGCCAAAGCCTTTAACTCTGTGGATCACAATAAACTGTGGAAAATTCTGAAAGAGATGGGAATACCAGACCATCTGATCTGCCTCTTGAGAAATCTGTATGCAGGTCAGGAAGCAACAGTTAGAACTGGACATGGAACAACAGACTGGTTCCAAATAGGAAAAGGAGTTCATCAAAGCTGTATACTGTCACCCTGTTTATTTAACTTCTATGCAGAGTACATCATGAGAAACACTGGACTGGAAGAAACACAAGGTGGAATCAAGATTGCCGGGAGAAATATCAATAACCTCAGATATGCAGATGACACCACCCTTATGGCAGAAAGTGAAGAGGAACTCAAAAGCCTTTTGATGAAAGTGAAAGTGGAGAGTGAAAAAGTTGGCTTAAAGCTCAACATTCAGAAAATGAAGATCATGGCATCCAGTCCCATCACTTCATGGGAAATAGATGGGGAAACAGTGGAAACACTGTCAGACTTTATTTTTCTGGGCTCCAAAATCACTGCAGATGGTGACTGCAGCCATGAAATTAAAAGACACTTACTCCTTGGAAGGAAAGTTATGACCAACCTAGATAGCATATTCAAAAGCAGAGACATTACTTTGCCAACAAAGGTTCGTCTAGTCAAGGCTATGGTTTTTCCTGTGGTCATGTATGGATGTGAGAGTTGGTCTGTGAAGAAGGCTGAGTGCCGAAGAATTGATGCTTTTGAACTGTGGTGTTGGAGAAGACTCTTGAGAGTCCCTTGGATTGCAAGGAGATCCAACCAGTCCATTCTGAAGGAGATCAGCCCTGGGATTTCTTTGGAAGGAATGATGCTGAAGCTGAAACTCCAGTACTTTGGCCACCTCATGTGAAGAGTTGACTCATTGGAAAAGACTCTGATGCTGGGAGGGATTGGGGGCAAGAGGAGAAGGGGACGACAGAGGATGAGATGGCTGGATGGCATCACTGACTCGATGGACGTGAGTCTGAGTGAACTCCGGGAGTTGGTGATGGACAGGGAGGCCTGGCGTGCTGCAGTTCATTGGGTCGCAAAGAGTCGGACATGACTGAGCGACTGATCTGAATCTGAATATGTATGTATATAAATACATAAAATATATTTAAACATATAAAATATATAAAAATAAAAAATATATATAAATATATTATATATATATATAAATAGATCTAACATAAGCTCCAGCAATCCCATTCCCAGCATATATCCGGAAAAGACAAAAACTCCAATTCATATATACATCCCAGTGTTCACAGCTGTACTCTTTACAGTAGCCACCACATGGAAGCAACTTAAATGTCCATCAACAAAGGAATGAATTAAGAAGGTGTGCTGCATATAAAATGGAATTTTACTTATTAATAAAAAGAATTGAATAATGCCATTTGCAGCGACATGTGTGGGCCTGGAGACTGTCATACTGAGTGAAGTTAGATAGAATAAGACAAATATCATGTGATATTGCTCACATGAGGAATCTTGAAAAAAATAATATAAATGAACTTATTTCCAAAACAGAAACAGGCTCACAGACAGAGAAGACAATGTATGGTTACCGAAGTGGAGGGTGGAGGGCAGAAATCAGGGCTCAGAATGGGCAGATACACATTACTGCATTTAAAATACATAGCCAGCCAGGACCCAGTGCACAGCACAGGTCATGTCGCGTGTCATGTAAGTCGCTCCATCGTGTCCGCCTCTTTGCGACCCCGTGGACTGTAGCCCACCAGGCTGCTCCGTCCATGGGATTCTCCAGGTGAGAGTGCTGGAGGGGGTTGCCATTTCCTTCTCCAGGGCATCTTCCTGATCCAGGGATCGAACCCAGATCTCTCGCGTTGCAGGCAGACGCTTTAACCCTAGGCCACCACGTAAGCCCATAGCACAGGAAATTATATTGAAATCTTTTAATAGCTTATAATGGAAAAGAATATGCAAAACAAAACACACACACACATGAATCATTTTGCTGTACATTTGAAGCTAATACAATGTTATAAATTAACTATACTTCAATAAAAATAGTACAAGTGTGGGAGATATCTACCATGTTTGCTCTATTATACTTTCAATAAAACACATTATTTTAATAGGCACTCCATATACTCTTGGCTCAGATGGTAAAGAATCTGCCTGCAGTGCAGGGGACCTGGGTTTGATCCCTGCATCAGGAATATTCCCTGGAGAAGGAGATGGCAGCCCACTTCAGTATTCTTGCCTGGGAAATCCCATGGACGGGAGCCAGGTGGGATACAGTCCATGGGGTTACAAAGAGTCAGACACTGAGCGACTAACATTTTCACTTTCATTTTCCATACACTATACATATATTCTTTATACAAGGCATTTTTAGAATGATATATGCTTGTATGCAATCTCAGAATTTTCAGAGAACAACAAAATTATGAGAGAATTATTTCTTCTGTGAGGAAACTGAACTTAAGCTAACTTTCCTGAAGAATATTGAAGGATGGGACTAATAATATATATAAATGAACTAACAAGGAACAATCACCCATGGTCACTAATAAATAAAACCAAAAATAGTAAATCTGGTAAAGAATATCAGAGTAAGCACAGTGCAACTACTGATCAATGTAACTGCATTTTATTTAAAGTCACACTATATATAACTAGCTTAAGCTCTATGTAAAGAGAGAGAAATAGTCACACCAGCTTTGTGGCCACATTCGCACAATCTGCATGCTTTCAAGGCACTTGCTTGCTCAATGATAAAGTCAGCTAACTTTATATTATGAATTAGTGTGTTTCTTACATGCCAATCTTGCCCCAACACTCCCTGCTAAATTACTATAAACAACTGGAACTATATTATAGTATTATGTTATACTATATTACACATATACAGTATGAATTATAGTATTATTTGGAATTTAAGTTACTAAAACTAACTGAGAAAATCAATCACTTGAAATGTTTTCTGTGTGAGTATACATCCATAAGGTGTCTACCATGCAGTCATGGAATGATACATGTTAGAAATGGACTTCAACATTTTCTGTTCTTTTGATTCAACAAATATCAATGAACTCTTTCTGAATCACTGATTAAAGTAAAGAAAGGTCGAAAATATTTTTAAATTCATCTTTACAACAACATGGAATGCTCAATATTTTTAACTGGACTTTAAATTTGTAGGTAGAGTTTCAAAATTTCTGCTTCTTCCTTTGACTCTCAGCACTTTCAAACAATAAGAATGAAAAATAGGCATGCCAACATTATCTTTAGTGAAATCCAGAGAATTCTGGATCCTCAAGTCACAGAAGAGAAGAAAAGAAGGGTAAAAACTAGATATTATTAAGCAAAAGACTAAAAGAAAGGCTTCCCTCATAGCTCAGTCGGTAAAGAATCTGCCTGCAATTCAGGAGACCTGGGTTCAATTCTTGGGTCAGGAAGATTCCCCTGGAGAAGGAAAGAGCATCCCACTCCAGTATTCTTGCCTAAAGAATCCCATGGAGAGAGGAGCCTGGCAGGCTACAGTCCACGAGGTCACAAGAGTGGAACATGACTTAGTGACCAATAACACTACCACCAGCACTAGAAGAAAAATGCCAATTATGCTGATGTAAGAAAGCAGCATCGACATGATATACATTTCATAAATGAGGGGACAAGGAGAAAGAAAAGAATCCGTTTGGCAGTGTGGAGGAGATGCCCTGTTGATACGAGTTCCTTCAGTGGTCTCTGGTCTGTAAGGCAGAAAGGGCTGCTGCTCTTGCTGCTTGGTCACTGAGTCATGCTCACCTCTCTGTGACCCCATGGACTGTAGCTCACCAGGCTCCTCTGTCCCTGGGATTTTTCAGGCAAGAGTACTCCTAGATGTCCATAGACAGATAAATAGATAAAGAAATTGTGATGCATATACATAATGGAATGTCACTCAGCTATAAAAAAGAAATGCATTTGAGTCAGGTCTAATGAGGTGGGAGAGGTTCCCTCGTAGCTCAGTCGGTAAAGCGTCTGCCTGCAGCACAGGAGACCCGGGTTCGATACCTGGGTCAGGAAGATCCCCTGGAGGAGGGAATGACAACTCATTCAAGTATTCTTGCCTGGAGAATCCCATGGACAGAGGAGCCTGGTGGACTGTAGTTCATGGGGTCGTAAAGAGTCGATCATGACTGAGCAACTAACACTTCACTTCGCTAATGAAGTGGAAGAACATGAAACCTATTATACAAAGTGGATTAAGTCAGAAAATGACAAACACCGTGTACTGAGGCATGTGTATGGAATCTAGAAATACGGTACTGACGAACCTATCTACACGTCAGCAACGGAGACGGGCACGTGAAGAGCAGACTTTTGGACACAGTGGGGGAGAGAGAAGGTGAGATGGTTTAAGAGAGTACCTTTGAGATATATACATTGCTGTATGCAAAGTAGTAGCTTAAAGCTCAACATTCAGAAAATGATCATGGCATCTGGTCCCATCACTTCATGGGAAATAGATGGGGAAACAGTGGAAACAGTGTCAGACTTTATTTTTCTGGGCTCCAAAATCACTGCAGATGGTGACTGCAGCCATGAAATTAAAAGACACTTACTCCTTGGAAGGAAAGTTATGACCAACCCAGATAGCATATTCAAAAGCAGAGACATTACTTTGCCAACAAAGGTCCATCTAGTCAAGGTTATGGTTTTTCCTGTGGTCATGTATGGATGTGAGAGTTGAACTGTGAAAAAGGCTGAGCACCGAAGAATTGATGCTTTTGAACTGTGGTGTTGGAGAAGACTCTTGAGAGTTCCTTGGACTGCAAGGAGATCCAACCAGTCCATTCTGAAGGAGATCAGCCCTGGGCGTTCTTTGGAAGGACTGATGCTGAAGCTGAAACTCCAGAACTTTGGCCACCTCATGAGAAGAGTTGACTCATTGGAAAAGACTCTGATGCTGGGAGGGATTGGGGGCAGGAGGAGAAGGGGACGGCAGAGGATGAGATGGCTGAAAGGCATCACCGACTTGATGGACGTGAGTCTGAGTGAACTCCGGGAGTTGGTGATGGACAGGGAGGCCTGGTGTGCTACGATTCATGGGGTCGCAAAGAGTCGGACACAACTGAGCGACTGAGCTGAACTGAACTGATGCAAAGTAGACAGCCAGTGGGAATTTGCTGCCTGACACAGGGAGCAAAAAGCTGGGGCTCTGTGACCTCTTCGATGGGTGGGTTGGGGAGGGACGTGGCAGGGAGGTTAAGAGGGAGGGGGCATATGTATGCCTATGGCCAATTCATGTTGACGTCTCACAGAAACCATCACAATACTGTAACGTAATTATCCTCCCCTTTATAATAATATTAAAAAAAAAAATACTGGAGAGATTTGCCATTTCCTTCTCCAATGGACCTTCCCACCCAGGGATCAAACCTGTGCCTCCTGCATTGTCAGGCAGATTCTTTATAGCTGAGCCACCAGGGAAGCAAAGGCAGTGGCATTATAAATGGAGGCAGACAATCTATATTTGTAGAAAGTGATGTAGCTTTTATATGTGATATTGAGGAAAAGAGATAAATGACAATATGAATATTCACACGTTTCCATCTCCATTTACTAATTACACTCGATTATACACATTGACCACATTATAAAGGATGCTGTATCTGAAAAACGAATTGAGCAATCAGAAAAGAAGTAAATAGGTGTTGAGAATAATGTAAGACTATACACACACACACACACAAAATGTTGCCATCAAGCAGGAGTTTTTGCATGAAACAGAAATATAAAAAATAAAGAAAAGATATTTTTAGGAAAGAGTAGGTAAAATGTAAGCTAGTCAAGTCACAAAAGTAGTTTAAGATAAGTATTATATAAGTGTATTCAAATATAGTAAAGGTACAAGTAAAAATAAACATAGCTTGCTAAAAACACTAAAAGACGTATGGGATAGAAATATAAAAGGTGGAGTGGTGAAAGTGAAACGAGTTGGGATGTATCAGGGGAAGGAGGTGCAGGTACACAATTTACAACCGAATTTCCTGAAAAAGAATTTGGAATAATAAAGCAAGACGAGATTTTCGTGATGACATAATTCTGGTACATTTTCAAAGGCAGAACATGCAGAAACTCACCCAATGTAGGCTTATTTTCACTATTTTATTATGAGAGGAAAAGAGCAATCAGTGAGTCCAGATTTTGGCCTGAGTGATAGGAAAGATGGGATGGCGTAGGTAAAGATCAGAATAAAAATTTTGAATACTAATTTGGTGATATCTACATTCATATTCTAAGTTCATTCAGTTCTTGAAATTCAATTGAATTATAATTCATTTTAATGATACTTTCTCTGCTGCTGCTGCTGCTAAGTCGATTCAGTCGTGTCCGACTCTGTGCAACCCCATAGATGGCAGCCCACCAGGCTCCGCTGTCCCTGGGATTCTCCAGGCAAGAACACTGGAGTGGCTTGCCATTTCCTTCTCCAATGCAGGAAAGTAAAGAGTGAAAGTGAAGTCGCTCAGTCCTGT
Organism: Bos mutus; assembly: GCF_027580195.1. Lineage (NCBI taxonomy): Eukaryota > Metazoa > Chordata > Mammalia > Artiodactyla > Bovidae > Bos > Bos mutus. The sequence continues at coordinate 2,982,544 of NC_091630.1, read as the reverse complement.
CCGACTCTTAGTGACCCCATGGACTGAAGCCTACCAGGCTCCTCCATCCATGGGATTTTTGAGGCAAGAGTACTGGAGTGGGGTGCCATTGCCTTCTCAACTTGCTGCTGCTGCTGCTGCTAAGTCACTTCAGTCATGTCCAACTCTGTGCGACCCAATGGACGGCAGCCCACCAGGCTCCCCCGTCCCTGGGATTCTCCCGGCAAGAACACTGGAGTGGGTTGCATTTACTTCTCCAATGCATGAAAGTGAAAACTGAAAGTGAAGTCGCTCAGTCATGTCCGACCCTCAGCGATCCCATGGACTGCAGCCTTCCAGGCTCCTCCGTCCATGGGATTTTCCAGGCAAGAGTACTGGAGTTGGGTGCCATTGCATTCTCTGGCCTTCTCAACTTAGCCATATTCAATTTAAAATTTCTCACCCATGGCACAGTAGATTTTAATGAATTTACTGAATTTCTTTATCCATAATAATATTGATACCATGTTATATGGAAAAGGAATGCTGTTAATGAGTATTTGAAAATTCTGTTGAAAATAATTAAAAATTGCAGAATATCAGAAAAAAATGGAAATTGAACTCATATCTATGACTACTTTTTAACATGATCATGATGTCACAAATATTGATGATAACATGAATACTGGCAATATTGGCTAACTCACTAAGCATCTTTTATTTCAATAGATAACTTAGTCTTTGATAATAGTTATACTTCCTCAGTATATTTGCATATATATTTACTAAAATCAACTTTAATCATTAGAATTACTCTATAAAGTTTGTTTAATGTTTATTTCCTGAAAATTGCTATCATCAAACAGATTTTTAAATGAACTACTGTTTATTCTGTTAATATATCTGGTATTCAGTTAATATGTCTCACATTTTAACAATGCAATCAAAATGGGTCAACAGTGAAACTTCTGAAAAATTTCTATTATTGATTGTTGATCTTAAAATTCATCTCACAATAGCATCATTAGTCGCCATTCTCAGCAGTAAAAACTTTAGATTGATAACATCTAAGATTATTCTTTTACAGAAAATTGTCTTTCATAAACAATAGATTAATAGTGTATTTTAATTGAAAAATTAATATTCATTTCTCTTAGAGATGAAATACATTTAGGGAAAAATAACACAGGAAATTAAGAGAGATAGATGAGTACATAGTAAGTTTCTGGAGACAAAATTTAATTCTGGAAACATCAGAATGATATAAGTTTTTAAAAAAATAAACTTCAAACATGGAATATTCAAAATAGTGATATTCTAAGATTAAAGTAAAATAGACTTGATTTTTTTTTTGCCTCTCAGTTCAGTTCAGTTCAGTCGCTCAGTCGTGTCCGACTCTTTGCGACCCCATGAATAGCAGCATGCCAGGCCTCCCTGTCCATCACAAACTCCTGGAGTTCACTCAGACTCAAGTCCATGGAGTCAGTGATGCCATCCAGCCATCTCATCCTCTGTCGTCCCCTTCTCCTCCTGCCCCCAATCCCTCCCAGAATCAGAGTCTTTTCCAATGAGTCAACTCTTCGCATGAGGTGGCCAAAGTACTGGAGTTTCAGCTTCAGCATCATTCCCTCCAAAGAAATCCCAGGGCTGATCTCCTTCAGAATGGACTGGTTGGATGTCCTTGCAGTCCAAGGGACTCTCAAGAGTCTTCTCCAACACCACAGTTCAAAAGCATCAATTCTTCGGCTCTCAGCCTTCTTCACAGTCCAAATCTCATTTTTGCAGTATTATACTTATAAATTTTTTATAAGAATAATAAAAGTTTTTATGATAATAATAATTTATAAGAGGCACAACTTCCTTGTCCCTCTCTTGCTCTCTCTCTCATTTATAAATCAGCAATGTAGAGACATATCTTTCCTTTCTTTCCATCATGAACTTGAATCAGAATAGGTGATTTTCACATGAATATTAGTAAATTATCATTCTCAAATAAATGATTCTTTAGTTCCAATAACTAAAATTTAAGAGGACATGTGGCATTAAACTTTTATTGTGAATTTAAAATATATATATTGTTAAATCCTTCATCACAAAATACAATTTTGAATGGGTATGTACAAATTTTAAAATATTTGTGGTGTGGTAAATCATGGCCTATAAATATAAAGTTCTCTTACTTTAAGGTCAAAATCGATGGGTTTAATATATACTTAGAAAAATACTGTATATCAACTGAAGCTGAGATTATTGTGCTTGCTGATCTCAAGATCCAGAAGAAAATCAATATCACAGAGTCTGCTTATTCTGGCAGAAGCTCTATCATGTTTCCAAAGTGATTTAATTACAATGTGACTAAATAATTTGAAAAAGGAAGACCATGTTAATGAACTGGGATTTCAAATAGAGCAAGTATCAAGTATATGCTTTGAAAGAAAGCAGACAAAATATTATGTGCCCGTGTAAGTAAGCCAATAAAGCAGTGGTATCAAAATCAAGTTATGTTGACAAAACCCTAAAAATACAGAATATCATTTAAATGAGATTACTCTGAAGACATCAAAGTAAAAGGAAAGCAATCAAGAATTTAAAAATATGTTTGATGTAAATTATAATGTTTTCTGTATTGTATACATGAGTAGCCTGAAACTCCAATACTTTGGCCACCTGATGTGAAGAACTGACTCATTGGGAAAGACCCTGATGCTGGGAAAGATTGAAGGCAGGAGGAAAAGGGGACGACAGAGGATGAGATGGTTGGATGGCATCACTGACTCAATGGACATGGGTTTGGGTGGACTCTGGGAGTTGGTGATGGACAGGGAGGCCTGGCGTGCTGAGGTTCATGGGATCACAAAGAGTCGGACACGACTGAGCGACTGAACTGAACTGATCTGTAAACTGAGAAATAATAACTGAGACATGTTATTTTATCCTGAGTGACCTGTATACTTTTGTCAGGAAATACAGATAAGAATATAAAGAAAATTGGAGTAGGATATGGCACTCCACTCCAGTATTCTCGCCTAGAAAATTCCACGGACAGAGGAGCCTGGTGGGCTACAGTCCATGAAGTTGCAAAGAGTTGGACACAACTGAGCGACTGAGCACACAGAGAGACTAGGCATTCAATGCCTGATGCTCAGTACTGGTTTAGCTTTCAAATCTATTACTGTGGCTGCTATATTTTCAGGCAATTACAGCTTTCTCTTAAAACATTGTTGACAACTTCATGTTTAATTAGGACTTTTCCCTATATTGTGTGACCATCAGTAGGGGTGGGAAGAGGATTGCATTGGGTATGGAGTTTAAGCTGTCTCAGAGTGCAAAGGGAAGGCTATCCATTCAGATAAATTCTTAGCAACTATTTGGTCTCATCTGGGGGAAAAAAAAAAAAAAAGCTTTGTTCATTTATTAGACTGAAATTTCCTTCTGCCACTTAGATTTTATTTTCTCTTGAAAATTATTTATTTGAGTATGACACTGAATCATCTTTGACAGATTCAGAAAAGAGCAATATTTTATTTTGTGATATAACACTGGGCCAGCAAAGCCTGCGAGTTTGGACTTATTTATTAATTCCTCTCCCATCTCAAACTGTCTCCAGAATCTGGTTCCATGAGCTGATTTATTGGAGAGCATTGGTTTTCAGCTCTGGTAATGCTAACACACCATTTTTTCATAACATATTTTTTTTGAATTCCATCTTCACTCTCCTGAAATTAAATTAGCAATAATATAATATACCTACAAATATACTTTTTAATGAATAATATAACTGTAGTACGAAGAGAAAGGCAACAAGGGCAATTTACAGAGAACTAATATGTATTCAATATGCAAATGCTCGGGCAAAATTCCACAAAAGACTTAATGAGGTAGTCAAATGCTTGCATAAATAGGCAGAGTAACCACAGAGAAGATTTCAACAAACCTAGACAGATGTGGATTTGTTTTATTGATTACCTTTATATAATAAGTGTTTGTGTTCATGACATGTTTATATAAAGGTAAGGAGCCAATAACACTTGGGCGGACTCTGTATTTGCTTTTACCTGGAACAAAATCATTGATGTTTAGCAGTGTGCTAACTGTGCAACTGTGTTGATTGTAAACTGTGATTCGCGTATAGACGTGGATAATTATGTAGCTTTAGTATGTATCTGTTTGTCTGGCTGTGTCCAATATTAGTTGTGACATGCAAGATCTTTTGTTGTGGTGCACAGGCTTCCCTCTGTTTGTGGAGTGTGGCTGTATGGTGCCCAGGCTTCTGTTTAGTTGTGCAGTGTGGGCTCTGGAGCATGGGCTCAGTAGTTGCAGTACGTGGGCTTAGTCCTGCAACATGCGGGATCTCGGTTCCCCAACCAGGTATCGAACTTGCCTCCCTGCATTAGAAGACAGATTCTTAAACACTGAACCACCAGTGTGATCCCAAGACTTTGATAAGTATAAGCAGATTTCTCACAAGTTTGAAACCCAGGCAGAGCATGTGAAAGTCACATAGGTTAAGGGGTGATTCTTTGTAGTGGATGACATTCTGGAGGATATTGGCACCCAAGGGCCCTGCAGTTTTCTGCCCCAATCATCGTGAACAAAAACACCACCGTCCCCAAATAACCTGAGTATTCCCAAGGAAGAAGCACTAACACACAGCACTTGACCTGCAGGATGGTTTGTACATGAGGTCTGGAGACAGAAGCGATGGAGACAGCATGGACATGTCTCCTGAAAAGACAGCTTTAAGCAACTAAGGACATGCTTTACAAAGAAAATGAAGTGACCAGACTGAAAACAGAAAATAAGCCACTCTTATTCATGGCTCAGATGACATACCTGGCACAGTCGGAGATTGATCAATCTTTTCGAATCTCTAAGGAAGTTTATTTCTCTCCAATATAGTGATAACAGAAGAGAATTTGGTATTTCTTTGGTGTGCCAAAGGTGCTCCCAACTTTAGAGGATAGTCCTCTGTAACAGGCAGTACCCTAGGAAGCCAATTAGCAGGCATTCTGTAGTCTAAGGTCATGGCATAGTCTTTCACAGATATGAAAGAGGAGGCCAGAGCAAAACTATACCCAGGAATAACACAAAATCACTGAGAGAGGTATTAAGGTGACTTGTGGACCTACAGTTGAGGAATATCAAGCCAGAAAAAAAAATGATTGTTGATGTTAGTATGGCTTCATATGTACTAGAATCTGATAGTCTTTGATAACATTTCAGAGGCGATTTAAACTAACTTAAAAACTTGCTCTTCTATCTCCTTACCTTCATCGATGTATACCTGTGTGTGCGCATGCACGTGTGTGCTGGAGGGGGTATGTGTGCCAGTATTTTCTTAGTTTCTGACATCGTAAGGTGTTACAGGCTTATACTGTAAATGTTCTGTCCCAGAACTAGCACCAGCCATTTTCCTAAGAATCCACAATGATTTCATTGCAGAATGGTTTTAGAAACCAAGTTCAGGGTGGTAGGTGTGCTCAAGGTGTCTTCTGAAGATAACTATCGCTTGTGTCTCATACCTAGAAGCAATATGAAAGGCAGCTCTTGGGATAGGATAAATACAAAGGATTTTGTGGCTCATTAAACACTGCAAAATCAGCAGACTTGCTATAACTCTCGCTGCTTTAAAGGGTTTTCTTGTTACTGTATAAATATCCAAGTAGTCTTACTAAACTGTATTCCCATTTTACAGACAGTGCTACATAGCCATTTAGAACCTGGTTTACCAGGGCTTGAGTTATAGTTCTAACATATGCAGAAACAAACACATCTTGCCCGTGTGACCATGGCCAGGTTTTTCAATATCTCCATCCTTCGCTCCTTATGTGTAAAATAACGATATGAATATCATAATAATTGTAGAATTGTTAGGGTTAAATGAATTAAGATAAGTAAAATATTAGAACACTGCCTAGCAAATAGCAAGGAATCTACAAAACTGTCTATTAAATACACACACACACACACAAGCACACACACACACGTACTTGGGCTTCCCAGGTGTCGCTAGCGGTAAAGAACCCACCTGCCAGGAAGCATAAGAGACAGAGTTTCAATCCCTGGAGATCCCCTGGAGAAGGACATGGCAACCCACTCCAGTATTCTTGCCAAGAGAATCCCATGGACAGAGGAGCCTGGAATGTTACAGTCCATATGGTCTCAAAGCATCGGACATGACTGAAGTGACTTAGCATGCATGCATATATATGTCTTTAGAGATAAGACTCAGTTCAGTTCAGTCACTCAGTCGTGTCCGACTCTTTGCAACCCCATGGACTGCAGCATACCAGGCCTCCCTGTCCATTGCCAACTCCCGGAGTTTACTCAAACTCATGTCCATTGAGTCGGTGATGCCATCCAACCATTTCATCCTCTGTCATCGCCTTCTCCTCCCGCCTTCAATCTTTCCCAACATCAAGGTCTTTTCCAATAAGTCAGTTCTTTGCATCAGGTGGCCAAAGTATTGGAGTTTCAGCTTCAACATCAGTCCTTCCAGGACTGATCTGCTTTAGGAGGGACTGGTTGGATCTCCTTGCAGTCCAAGGGGCTCTCAAGAGTCTTCTTCAACACCACAGTTGAAAAGCATCAGTTCTTCAATGCTCAGCTTTCTTTATAGTCCAACTCTCACATCCATACATAACTTCTGGGAAAACCATAGCTTTGACTAGACGGACCTTTGTCGGCAAAATAATATCTCTGCTTTTTAATATGCTGTCTAGTTTGGTCATAACTTTCCTTCCAAGGAGCAAGCGTCTTTTAATTTCATGGCTATAGTCACTGTCTGCAGTGATTTTGGAGCCCTTCCCCTCAAAAAATAAGTAAATAAAGTCTGTCACTCTTTCCACTGTTTCCCCATCTATTTGCCCTGAAGTGATGGGACCAGATGCCATGATCTTCGTTTTCTGAATGTTGAGTTTTAAGCCAACTTTTTCACTCTCCTCTTTCACTTTCATCAAGAGGCTCTTTAGTTCTTCTTTGATTTCTGCCATAAATATGATGTCATCTGCATATCTGAGGTTATTGATGTTTCTCCAAGCAATCTTGATTCCAGCTTGTGCTTCTTCCAGCCCAGCGTTTCTCATGATGTTCTCTGCATATAAGTTAAATAAGCAGGGTGACATTATACGGCCTTGACATACTCCTTTTCCTATTTGAAACCAGTCTGTTGTTCCATGTCCAGTTCTAATGGTTGCTTCCTGACCTGCATACAGGTTTCTCAAGAGGCAGGTCAGGTGGTCTGGTATTCCCATCTCTTTCAGAATTTTCCAGAGTTTGTTGTGGTTCACACGGTCAAAGGCTTTGGCACAGTCAATAAGGCAAAAGTAGATGTTTTTCTGGAACTCTCTTGTTTTTTGATGATCCAATGGATGTTGGCAATTTAATCTCTGGTTCCTCTGCCTTTTCTAAATCCAGCTTGAACATCTGGAATTTCATGGTTCACATACTGTTGAAGCCTGGGTTTGAGAATTTTGAGCATTACTTTACTAGCGTGTGAGATGAATGCAATTTTGCACTCATTTTCTTCTCATGGAGTTCACATTTTAGTAGGGGAGGCAGGCAGAAAAGCAAACACAGGGTCATATAATTCCAGATAGGAATAACCACTGTACAAAAAAAAAAAAATAGAAGTATCAATAGAACTCTTCAGTGAATGTGGAGTATCTGTTATCTTAGATGGTAGTCATTGAAGACAGGTGACATTTGAACAAAGTGCTAAATTAAATAAAGAATAAAGTCATAAAGATATTTTGAAGAAAAATATTTAAAAGGGAACAAGAGAATGGTAAGAAATGAGTAAGAAGTTAATAGATGCCAGATTACATAACTTAATAGGAATTTTGTGTGATAGGAATCCACTGGAAAACACATATGAAAAATAATTTCTGTTTTGGCAAAATCATTCTAGCAGCTGTTTGAGGAATGGGCTATAAGTTTGGGATGGAGAGACCCATTGATATGTTATTGCATAAGTTCTGGAGGCAGATTAAGGTGACTGAAATAGGTCACCTTCAGGGTACATGGAGTAGTTGGCTTTGTTATATATATATTTTTTGATTTAAATTTCAGAAGAACAAAAGCAATCATTGCCGTCAGTAGAATGTGAACATATGAGAGAATGTATCAGTTGTTCTCAGGCTTTATTGGCCAAAAAAGTCACATATGGATGCTTTGCTAAAACCCAGGTTGCTGGGTGGGCTGCCCTTCCTGGGTCTTACTACATAGGTCTCAGTGAGATCTCATCACTTGCATTTCTGAACAAGTTCCTACTGCTGATGCTGGGCCATGCTTTCAGGACCTCTGCTTTATAGGATGAGGAGGGTGATCCTACCACCTATGGGATGCAAAGTGTAACACCTTTACAATGACATTTTATTACAACTTTTCTTTACATTTTTATCTATTTCGTAGCTGTTGTGTCGAGTAATGGAAATTACTTATTGGTACGCTACCACAAGTGAATACATTTGCGAAACATGTCTTACTGGTAATAATGAATTAGAAGTTTAGACTCCATTCGATTTCACAAATGAGCTTAAATTTTAGTTGAGGTTTGTGTGTGTATTCATAGGTCAGGAGGGACAGTTGTTGGATAGTGGATATTAGAGATTGTAGAAAAAAATCTAGGCTTACTAAAATGGGTAATTATATCTCAGGTTATAAAAAAAAAAAGGCTCCATAAAAGCTTTGAGTAAAATGAGAAAATTGAAGCTTTCTAAATATGGTTTTACTTACCTTTGATATGTACTATATTGAATATCTTAATGTGCTGTATTAAAATTTAGATTATATTATTTTTTAAATCCAAATCTACAGACTGTACTTCTTGCACATGATCAAAGTAATTAATACAAACTCACATCTACTGTAAGCCTTGAAGCATGATTATTGAACATAAAAATAAGTTTAACAACTTATTATAAAGACTACATAGCACTCTTTTGCTACTTTTTACCAACTTTTTTGAGGATGATAACTCCAAGATCTGGAATGTGATGGAAAATGGGGATGTTTTTGCTGTTTCTGCTTAGTTACCGAGTTGTTATATCCTGTGGGAGGGACACATGGGGGTCTTGCTATGAAGTCATCACGTCTTTCATGTGACTTTGATTTTGTTCCTCTGTTACTCTGGCTTTAATTGTTAAAAGAACATCTATGTAATCTATAGAAATACTGAATCACTATGCTGTACACTGAAAACTGCCATAATTCTGTAAATCACTAAACTTTGCTTGATAAAGAGTAAATAATTACTTAGATGTAACTAATGGGATATCTAAATTGTGATCCCCAGTAAGTGCCTAATATACAGCAACTCAGGAAAATGACACGTTAAGTCTGGGGATGTAGCCACCTTTATATTTTGTTTTCAGTTTAATAAATAGTTACATTACAGAAGATATTTCTTCTATCAAGGTACTATCTTGCCTTTCCACTTTAAAAATATATATATTGGGGTTTAATAGATTTACAATGTTGTTTTAGCTTCAGGTGTACAGCAAAGTGAATTAGTTATACATTTATCCGGTCTTCCCTTGTGGCTCAGATGGTAAAGACCCTGCCTGCAATGTGGGAGACCTGAATTTGATCCCTTGGTTGGGAAGATCCCCTGGAAAAGGGCATGGTAACCGACTCCAGTATTCTTGCCTGGAGAATCCCCATGAATAGAGGAGCCTGGAGGGCTACAGTCCATGGGGTTGCAAAGAATTGGACACGACTGAGAGACTAAGCACATACATTTATCCACTCTTCTTTAGACTCTTTGCCCATATAGATCGTTTCAGAGTACTGAGGAGAGTTCTCTGTGCAATGCAGGAAGCACTTATTAGTTACAGATTTTATATAAAGTACTGTGTGTATGTCAGTCCCAATCTCCCAATTTATCCCTTCCCCCCAGTAGCTGTAAGTTTGTTGTCTACATCTATGGCTATTACTGTTTTGCCGATTATTTTTATTTTTTTTAACAGTAAAGATGATAGTCTGAATTAGTTCATATATTCTCTTATTCACCTTACCTAAAATAGTTTTAAAATATTTACTTAATTCATTTTGAGCCCATGACCAGCTTTTCAAAATGGATACAAATGCTTAATATTATTACTTCAAATATTCAATTAGCAAAAAAGATGAAGTAAATTTAAATCACACATTTAACTGCATTAATCAATTTGGGTAAACCAAATGCACAGGTAAATAAGTGTTCTAATTGGTTTTGTATCCACAGCCCTGACACTTCTGTCCCTCCATTAAAGTCTCTTGCAAGCATGGGCTTACAACTTGTTTCTTGACATATTTATGTACATCTGTGACATCTTATTATAGTATATCTTTAATTTGCTCCAATATTCCTATTGTACCTCTTTTAACTTGAAACATTCACCACTGAAGTTTTACTATAATACTCCAATTTGGAAGGTCTTCTTCAGTGGCTCAGTGGTAAAAATCCATCTGTCAATGCAGGAAACATGGATTCGATTCCTAGAAAAGGAAATGGCAACCCACTCCAGAATTCTTGCCTGGGACATTCCATGGACAGAGGAGCCTGGCAGGCTACAGTCTATGGGGCTACAAAGAGTCAGACAAAGTGACTCGACAACAACAACCGGATTCAGAAAACGCTCAGGGTATTCATAGAAAAGTGAAAACTTGAGAACAAGTGCCCCATGAAACCACACTGCACGTATTTATTTAATTTCTGAATCGTCTGCTTTGAAAAAGCTGGTAATATTAACCATTGAAGGGGATTCCTCTTTTGTGTTCCTTTTACGATCCCAGCTTTATTAGCTTTTGTTTCCGTACACTGAATTTCAAAAGCCACTTAGCTGGTTTACCCCAGTCATTCTGATTTTACCGTTCGTTTCCTTGGCAGGGACTGGCTATGGCTCCTTTCCAAAGTCAGCGAGTGTCATTACCTGGCGCTCCTTCTTTCTACCAGGTCTCTGCATGCCCATTCCCTGCCAGTGCATGAAGCACGTCATATCTGACCCTCAGCACGTTTTCAGATTCACTCACAGATTAACCTTGACTTGCTTTGTAGTGACTAGAATTCAATAGAGGTCTTATGAGTGAAGTGAATCTGGGGCTATTTTTGTGTCCTAAATACCAACAATGCATTCTCCTCACTTTTTCCCTTGGTTCCTCAGAAGCTGTTTCATGAAGTTTCATTGAATGTATGACCTAACTGTTAAAACGCAAACCGAGAGAGCAAATAACTTTTTTCTAAACATGACTGCATAAAATTTTTCCTCATTTTGGAAGCAGTGTATATTAGTTAAATCTGTTAATAATTTACCACTCAAGTATTTCCTCAATCAATCCCTTTCCCCCACCTATATGAGGAAAAGCAGGTTACTTCCCAACTAGAAATACCAGTGACTTCATTTGGAGACTTAGTGTTCTTGGTGTTTAGAAAAAAAAATGAAATTTCTCACTTTTTATTTGTACTTTGATTTGATAATTTGGAAAGAAGAATAATAATTCTAAGACAATGGACTATAGACATAATGTAAATATATCTATGGACTTTTGAACATTTTTCCAGATTCCATATTATTTTCCAAAATAATCCAGATTCAACAAGTCAATTTTGATTAGTTTAAAACAAATAATATTTGCAACAGCTGTCGTTAGTTAAATTTCAAAACTTAATGGCTGTCCAATTAGTGTGTTATACCAAACGAGCACTCGACTTTGGAGAAACATGGACTAAATCATGTGGATTCTATGGAAAAATAAAACTTCTTGTAGCCCTATTCATAATCAAATATCAACATTTGAGTAACTTTGCAGAGAATGTATTCAGACTTTTATTTCCTTAGATACTTAACTATGGCTTGCACATTTCATGTACTCAATTTTTATTAAACGCAAGCACATGAAGATATCTCTGATCACCCTTCTCTGTGCGAATTTCATTTTTCAGCTGGCACTTCGACATTCTGTTTGATGTATGCCAAAATAGACTTTGGTTTTAGCAGTGCTTATCAGTATTTCCCTTGGCATAGCATAGGTTTTTGCATAAGTACATGAATATTATATTTTGCCTCTTCTGTCCTATACAAATAAACACATATATTTAATTTTAAAAAGTTTTTGTATTTATGATACTAAATTTACATAAATATACCCTCATTATGCTATGCTAAGTCTCTTCAGTCGTGTCCGACTCTGTGCGACCCCATAGACGGCAGCCCACCAGGCTCCCCGTCCCTGGGATTCTCCAGGCAAGAACACTGGAGTGGGTTGCCATTTCCGTCTCCAATGCATGAAAGTGAAAAGTGAAAGTGAAGTCTCTCAGTCGTGCCGGTGCCCGACTCTTAGCGACCCCATGGATTGCAGCCTAACAGGCTCCTCCGTCCATGGGATTTTCCAAGCAAGAGTACTGGAGTGGGGTGCCATTGCTTTCTCCGATACCCTCATTAGGCATGTCCGAAGTACTAACGTTTAATGAGATACTCTTTGGATGAAAACCGACATTTGTTTTCACTTTTGTGTGTAAAAATAGACAATGTAAGAACTTCTAGAAACGTTCAATGGAGAACTGGCTTCTCAGAAAATTGAATGGCTTCCAGTTGCCTTGAATAACAAATGAGGTCCCCTGTGACTGAGTTTCTAACAAGGGCTTAAGTCTGTCTGTCTCTGTACTAAAGAAAAGCAAACCAAACAGTTTTCCTTTACTAAATGACAGCTTGTGGTCATCTCAATTTCCCTCAAACTTTAGACCATTTTGCTTCACCAAAATAAATGTCATTGTATTTCAAAATGTTATCTATATATTTACATGTCTGGTCACAAAATGAACATCTAATTATGTTGTGGTATTATTAAATGGAGTGTTGACTCATATGCGAGGTTTATAGTGATTAAGATGAATAGTTGGATGTCTCTGAAACAGACTGATTTGCTCTAAATAGCTGTTCACATTTCAAAGAGGGGATTGCTCAAGCTAAAATATAATCTCAACAAAAACAAACCTATTTACATTTTCTATCCTATCACTTTACTTAGAATAAACAGACAAGCAGTCTCCGTTACCTGTAGTGAATTATTTCTATAGAAAATAAGCCCAGATCATGAGCTAGTGCAGCATTTTAGACTGTTAAAAGGCTGGCTTGTTCCCTGACTATTTCATTTTGGAAAATGGGCAGCTTTACCCTGTAGCATCATGAACACAGCAGACATACAAGTGGTACAGGTGGTTCAAAATGCAGGGTTTGGTGCTTACCATAAAATTCAAATCCAGTCATATGTCCTTCATCCATATCTGCAGGTGCTTGGTTATGCATCTTTTGTTAATAACATAATTTAGAAACTAACCATATGAGAAAAACAATATTCTTCAAAGCGTACAATTGCTGGAATTGCTTTTATGTACAGAAAATGTTTCAACTAACTCATTATTATTTAGATGAATAGATGGTTTAGTTACCTGCTACACAAAATGTAATGGTCTGATCAGTTACTGCATCACCTTGGAGTCTGCTAGAAATGCAAAACCTCAGGCTGGCCCTTATATCTCCTGAATCAGAATAGACATTTTCATATCCCCAGGCCCAGATGATTCTCATGTATATTATAATTTAAGTCTGCTGTTTGACTCTTCCTGTCTTTAGAATTCAAACCTAAATTCTGTTCATCCCAAATCAATATTTTGTCCAAACTAATTATGTCTATGGGAGAGGATGTCTGTTCATTTTAACTTTTATTCGATAAGCCTATATTAAGCACTGGTATGTCCTGGGCTCTGTGCTAGGTGTTAATTGTACGAAAGTGGCAAGAACACTTTCAAGCACTGTAGGAGTTCCACATCTGCTCGAAGAACAAACAGAGAAATGACTGCAGGCTGGTGTAACAAGTGTTTCTAAAAATTTAGAGTTAAGAAGTTCACCCCCACATGGCACAGATCATTTTTTTATAATTTTATTAGAGTATAGTTGATTTGCAATGTCGTATTGGCTTAAATTGTAGAGCAAAGTGAAGCAGTTGTACATATACATACATCTGTTCTTCTTTAGATCCTTTTCCCATATAGCCCATTTCAGAATTTTGAGTTGAGTTCCTTGTGTGCAGCTTCTCATGAGTTATCTAATTTATACATAGTAGTGTGTGTATGTTAATCCCAATCTCCCAATTTATCGCTCACATCTGTTTATTCCCCATAACCATAAGCTTGATGTCTACCTTCATGCCTCTACTGCTGTTTTGTAAATAAGTTAATTTGTACCTTTTTTCAGTTTCTACATATAAACGATATCATGTGATATTTGTCTTTCTGTGTCTGACTTACTTCATCAGTATGGCCATCTCTAGGTCCACGCCATTTGATGTTATTTCATTCTTTTTATGGCTGAGTAATATACCTGTGTATATATGTACACATGCTCTTTATCTACTTTTCTATCAATAGACATTTAGATTGCTTCCATGTCCTGGCTGTTGTACACAGTGCTGCAGTGAACCCTAGAGTGAATGCACCTTTTTGAATTACGGTTTATTTTCTCTGGGTGTCTGCTCAGAAGTAAGATTGCGAGGTCACGTGGTAGTCCTGTTGTTAGTTTTTTAAGGAATCTCCACACTATTCTCCATACCGGATATTCCTAACAATGATATAGGATGATTCTCTTTTCTTACAACCTCTCCAGGATTCATTGTTAGTATTTTTTTTTTTTTTTGATAATGGCCATTTGGACTGTAGTTTGACTTGCATTTCTCTAATAATTAGTAATTTTGAGCAATTTTTAATATGCTTTTTTATCCATCTATATGTCTTCTTCATAGACATGTCTATTTACATCTTCTGTCTGTTTTTTAACTAGGTTTGTGTGTGTGTGTGTGTGTGTGTGTGTGGTCTATTGAGCTATGTAAGCTGTATGCATATTTTGGAGATTATTTCCTTATCAGTTTCTTTGTTTGCAAATATTTTCTCCTATTATACAGCTTGTCTTTTTGTTTTCTTTATGGTTTCTTTTGTTGTACAAAGGATTTAAGTTTAACTATATGCCTTTTTTTTTTTTTAAGTGGATCAAGAAAGAGCTTGCTGTGATTTTTGTCAGAGAGTGTTCTATGTTTTACTCTAAGAGTTTTACAGTCTCCAGTCTTACATTTAGGCTTTAAATACATTTTGAGTTTATTTTTGTGTCTGATGTTAAGGAGTATTCCAATTTCATTCTTTTACATGTAACTGTCCAGTTTTCTCAGCACCACTTATTAAAGAGACTGGAGTACTCCCAAGCTCATTCCATAAGGCCACCATCACTTGATAACCAAACCAGACAAAGATATCACACAAAAAAGAAAATTATATGCCAATATCATTGATGAATATAGATGCAAAACTTGTCAACAAAATACTAACAGAAAAATCCCACAATACTTTAAAAGGATCATACACCATGACCAAGTGGGATTTGTCTCAGGGTTGCAAGGGTTCTTCAATATAGAGAAATCAAATTGATAAGTCATATTAACAAGTTGAAGAATAAAAAAAGTTGTCATTTCAATAGATGCTTTTGACAAAATGCAACATTCATATGATAAAAACTCTCCAGAAAAATGGGCATAGAGGGAATCTATTTCAAAATAATAAAGCCATATATGACAAATTCACAGCAAACACCATTCTCAATGGTGCAAAACTAAACGCACTTCCCTTAAGATCAGGGACAAGAAAGCATATCCACTCTCGCTACTATTTTCGAGCACATTTTTGGAAATGCTAGCCATAGCAATCAGAGAAGAAAATAAAAAAGGAATCCACATTGGAAAATAAGAACTATAACTGTCACTGTTTGCAGGTTATATGACACTGTACACAGAAAACTCTAAAGCTTCTCGCATGAAACTACTAGACCTCATACCTGAATTTGGTAAAGTTTCAGGATACAAAATTAATGCATAGAAATATCTTGCATTCACAGCAACAAAAAGAATAAACACTCAGGAATAAACCTACCTAAAGAGGCAAAATACCTGTACTCAGAAAGCTATAAAATACTGATAAAATAAACAAAACAAAACAAAAAAAAAAAAAATCAGAAACAGAGAGAGAGATATATACCATGTTCTTGAATTGGAAGAAACAATATTGGAAAAATAACTATACCATGCAGTCTATAGATTCAGTGCAATCCCTATCAAATTACTAATGGCATTTTTCACACAACTAGAAGAAAATTTTTTACAATTTGTATGGAAATGCAAAAGACCCGAATAACCAAAGCAATCTTGAAAAAGAAGAGCAAAGCTGGGAAAATCAAACTTTCCAGCTTCAGACTATACTACAAAGCTACACTCATCAGGACAGCATGGTATTGGCAAAAAAGCAGAAATATAGATCAATGGAGCAGAAGAGAGAGCCCACACATAAACCTATGCACTTATGGTCACCTATTCTAAGACAGCCAAAGTTATTTTGAAGAAGCAGAAATAATTTGAAATAAAGGTCTACTGATAAATCATCTCCTAAACATAAATAAATTAAAAAAACTCTTATATATTTGATGAAGACTATGCATAGCTAACAGAGAAGGCAATGGCACCCCACTCCAGCACTCTTGCCTGGAAAATCCCATGGATGGAGGAGCCTGGAAGGCTGCAGTCCATGGGGTCGCTGAGGGTCAGACACGACTGAGTGACTTCACTTTCACTTTTCACTTTCATGCATTGGAGAAGGAAATGGCAACCCACTCCAGTGTTACTGCCTGGAGAATCCCAGGGACGGGGGAGCCTGGTGGGCTGCCATCTATGGGGTCACACAGGGTCGGACACGACTGAAGTGACTTAGCAGCAGCATGCATAGCTAAATGGTACTATTGATTTATACATACATTTGTGTTTTTCAGATGTACACAGTATTACATATATGCATATACAATTGAAATATAATCTAATGTACTCACTTTGTATTTCAATGGACACAGTTTAAATTTACCTTTTACATGGTTTGATTAAGAGCATTCAGCTGTATGTTGGCACTTGCCACAGATGCTTGCCATCTATGTCCACAAGGATTAGATCATTTGTGCTGCTTGTGCAACTGCTGACCTTCAAAACCCCCAGAAGGGAATTCAGGGTGCTGAGCAGAAATGAGGCCCTCTGTGATCAGGGGAAAACTGGCAGAACAGGTCCTCAGACAGTTAGATGTTTCTAGGAGTTGACTTATGAGCTTAGTTTTTGTATCTCCTCACATCTAGAAAAGAACCACAATGCTTTGTAGTGATGACTGTTCCCCGTGACTAATTGAAAGATTCACAAGGCTGATAAAACCTTCTAGAAAAATATGTGTGTGACCGTGTATACTCTCCTTTCACCAAAGTCACATATATGCTATCCTTCCCCCATACCCCTTGGGAGCAGATCACCAGAGCTATCTGAGGTTTATTTGCCCCAAATAAAATTGAACTCGCAGTTCTCAATTTGTGACTTTTTAAAAGTCAGCAGAACAAAAGGGTGAAATAGCTACCACAAAGTCACAGAATGAGTAACAAATCAAGTTGAGATTCAAGTTTATTTATGCAAATAAATAAACTTTTGCCTCACTAGAGCTAATTAGAGAGTCTTTAAGAATGAACACTATAATAATATTTATTTTTTTGCAATAGTTCTTTGGTTTTGCTTGTGTTGATGACAAACTTTTGCTTAGGAAATCACAGGCAATTTTTCAACAGCTTGTAATGCCGATAATCAATTTATCTCATAGTTGACATACTATAATCACAACTTTAAAATACTGCCTGAAGACATTCAATTTGGTAGAAAATTTGTGGGAAGTAAAAATAGTCTTCAGCTATACATTCCACGATTTTAGACTGATGGTACTTTTAAAATAATTTTAAGGTTGAATTTTGTCTTTTAATTGGGATCAACTTTTAAAATGCAAACATATGACTTCCTATATACTAACTGTTTAGAGACATTTTAACTGTTGCATCCAAGTACCAATGGCATAAACTTGAGCAACTGGGCCCTTGAGCAGAAGCAGATGGCCTGTTTCAGACTTTGCAGCTTAGAAGCAAGTCTCATTTAATGGCAGCCAAAAAAGCAATGGACAGTGTTCAAATCTTGAATGCAAAGAACACTTTTTCTAGGGCTTATTTGGTAAACTCTGACAGTTTGGTATATGAATATGCTAGAAAGAAATGATTTTAAGCTATCATTGAAACTTGTCCATTTGAATTAGATGATCCATTCTCTGTAATTAAAGCTAAGTAGTAGGTATCTGTCACAAACCAAATTAATCAAAATTAATTAAAAGACCTTGGAAGGGACATGCCTTGCTGATCTGTGTAGCATGACCCTGAAGAGGACAGTTTATTATATGAGAAAGATTTCATTGTCAAAAAAATTGTCATTCTGGTAAAATGCTGAATAAGGCAAGTAAGTTCTTCGGAGGGTAAAGTGCCTATCAATTAGACATTAATTAGCATTCAGAGGGCACCATTTGATAAATGACTGCTTCCAAAAACTAACTTGTGCTATCTGCAATAGAAAAGCCACTCATTCAAGGTCAGGACATCGCTTTTAAGCAGCACTTTATTTGTTTTACTGTCTTATTTTATTCCTGTTTCGTTTAAAGCATGGCAGTGTGTGTGTGTGTTAGTCACTCAGTCATGCCTGACTCTTTGCGACCCCATGGACTGCAGCCCACCAGGCTCCTCTGTCCAAGGGATTTTCCAGGCAAGGATACTGGAACAGGTTGCCTTTTCCTTCTCCAGGGGATCTTCCCGACCCAGGGATGAAACACAGATCTCCTGCACTGCAGGCAGCTTCTTTACCACCTGAGCAATGAGGGAAACCCAAAAGCATGGCAGGGTGAGGTTAAATGTTTAGTCATGTTAGGTTTATGAAGAACCAAGCTAACATCCCTCAGTGTGTTTACTGTAACTCATCAGTGATTGTCCTCAGTAAAGACTTGTCAGAAAAAGTCAAGGCAGATCCAACTAGTGATACTGTGTACTGTGGTATCTAGAAACCACAGTTTCAAGCTGCAAAAGGATTCTGGACTCAGTGGTGCATGAATAACTCTCATTCATTTGTTTAATATACAATTTTAGTGGACTAATTTTTTAGGTTACTCTTTCAGCTTACCTCTAACAACATTTAATCTTACTTTTGTGTACTGACAATTACCTGCATGAGAGAATGAGACAAAATTGAAATATGATTTCTGTCCTTAAGAAAGCTTCCAAAAAAAGCTAGCGTCAGCTTGTCCTCATCTACTAAATATGGATCCTAGCCTTCCCTTTATTTTCCTTTCCATTAAAAAAAATATGTATTTTTAATTGAAGGATAATTGCTTAACAGTATTGTGTTGGTTTTTTTCATCTTGTGCCCTTTTGTATCAATTTATTTTATCTTTAAAAATTATAATTCTATTTAAAATTTTCCAACCTCATTTAGATATTATTAATATATAACATATGTAAGTTTAAGATGTGCAGCATGATAATTTGATACATGTATCAAATGTGGTGAAAAAATTACCACAATAGGGATAGTTAATACTTCCACCCCCTCAATAATTCCCATTTTGCTTTGTGTGATAACATGTAAGATTTATTATCATATAGACTTTCAATTATGTAATGCCATTAACTATAATCACCCTGCCACACATTCAGTTCAGTTGAGTTCAGTAACTCAGTCGTGTCTGACTCTTTGTGACCCCATGGGCTGAAGCTGACCAGGCCTGCCTGTTGGGGGCCGGCGTGAGGCACTCCACCCATGACAAAGGTCATGAGGAAGGAGGCTCGACATACGCAAAGGCGGGATCGAGCCTCAGGAGTCCCCCTGGAAATCCTCGAGCATCTACCCCCATAACCAGAGCCTGCCTACTTTACTACTTTGTGCTCTCCCCTACACCTCTGACTTTACGGGGGGGCTGTCCCCCACCACCTCTTTCGGAAAAGGAGTTAACTTAGAGCTCCAGTTAATAATAATTCCTGGGTGTGATAGGAGTGTTTCAACCTACAAACTCCTCTGAAGGTTCTCTAGCCTGCCTGACAGGCTTGTCCGGCCACATGTGATTGCTCACAGCCTCCCAACCGTGAGAGGCACGAGATGCTTTAAACCTTCTAAAAACAGGTTCCTTAGAAAAGTTAGAAAACTATTAGTATAAGTATAATGGGCTGATTAGAAATTGTATTGGTGAAGGGTTTTTCATTTGTTGAGCCAATGTTTGTTGCTAAGTCTCCACATCCCCTGCCCTTACACACATTAATGAATATATAGAAGAAATAAGTATTAACCTTTGATATTAATCACGTTAGACCTTAGGCTAAGTAAATTCTTTCCTTCAACCCACTACACCCTCACCCTATAGGAATGTAACTTTATTTGGGTGGCGTCTGTTTTAAGAATAATCACCCTTGGAGAAAAAAGTGTTGTGGTTGACTGACCACTGTCACAAGGAGAGGGTCATAAATTGTCAGCAGGCCCCCTGGCCAGAAGATGATGTAACACCCCTAAGACCTCTGTATACATTTGTATGAAGCACCTGACTTTAATAAAAGTCAGGACTGCTGTCCCCACGTGACTTTTGTATAACATCTCGGTGTATAAAAACAGACTCTGGAAAATAAAGAATTGGGATCAGTTCCTCGAAAGACTGGTCTCCCCATGTCGCTCTCTCTCTCACTCTGGCTGAGTCTCCATCTGGAGCGCGGAACCCGCCATGCTTACTAATTATGCCTGGGCTTCTAAGATCCGACTGGGGAGGCCTCAGTGTCTCCTCTGCTTCGGGAGAACAGAAGGACGCCTGCAGCCTACGTAAGTGGTGCAAGCTTCTTGTCTTGAAGTTTTATTGGTCTCCCGCATAAACCAAGCTACTCAGCCTCTTTTCTCCACTGAATTTTCCTACTGAGCTATCCTCATTCTATTACTCTTTATATCTTTGATGAATATTTAAATAGTCGCTGAAGCCATCTCCCCTTCGAATACCCTGGATCAGCCGGGGCTGGACCCTGGCACCTGCCTGTCCATCACCAACTCCTAGAGTTTACTCAAACCCATGTCCATTGAGTCAGTGATGCCATCCAGCCATCTCATCCTCTGTCGTCCCCTTCTCCTCCTGCCTTCAATCTTTCCCATCATCAGAGTCTTTTCCAATGAGTCAGCTCTTCACATGAGGTGGCCAAAATATTGGCATTTTAGCTTCAACTTCAGTCTTTCCAATGAACACCCAGGACTGATTTTCTTTAGGATGGATTCTTTGATCTCCTTGCAGTCTAAGGGACTCTAGATCCTCATAACATATTCCTGTTATAGTTGGAAGATTGACACTCTGACCATTGTCTCTCTACTTCTTTTATTTCCTAGCCACTGAAAAACACCATTCCACTGTCTTATTCTTTGAATCCATCTTTTTTTTTTTTTTTTTTTAGTCTTGCCGCATGGCTTGTGGGATCTTACTTCTCTGACCAGGGACTGAACCCAGGCCACAGCAGTGAAACAAATCCCAACCATTGAACCACGGGGATTTCCCATATTTGTCTTTTTTAGATTCAACTTCCAAGTGGCAAGATACAGTATCTGCCTTTCTCTGTCTGATTAATTTAGCATAATGCCATCAAGCTCCATCCATATGGTTTCAAATAGGAAGGATTACTTTTTGTGGCTGAATGCTATGTTTATGCATAAATAATAAATATATATAATACAAACATTAATATGTATATCATTTTATTTATACACTGATCTGTTGATAGACACCTATTAATGGCTTACTATTGCAAATAATGCTGCAATGAACATTGAAGCACACATCATTTTCTAGATAAAGATTTCATTTTCCTCAAATATATATATATATATATAATATATGTATATATTATATATATGTATACATGGAGAATTCCATGGACAGAGGAGCCTGATGGGCTACAGTCCATGGGGTTGCAAAGAGTTGGCACAACTGGGCACTGACTCATACAGAAAGTGAAATTGCTAGACCATGTGATAGTCTTATTATTAATATTGGAGAAAATTTTATACTGTTTTTCACAGAGGTTATTTTAATTTACATTTTCACCAATAGTGCACAAGAGTTTCCTTTCTCCACAGCCTTACCAAACCTTATCATGTTTTGTATATTTTATAATATTCATCCCAATAGATATCAATTGGTTTCTCATTGTGGTCTTGATTTGTATTTTTCTGATGAATCTTGATGTAGAGCATCTTTTCATGTATTCTATTGGTGAGGTTTATCTGTTCTTCAAAAAATGTTTATTCAATTCCTTTCCCATATTTAAAATAAGGCATGGTGGATATATAATATATAGGTTTCAGATACGACATAGTCAACTTTAAAAGATTATAATTTATTTGCATCTATTATAATGTATTGGCTATATTTCCTAGGTTGTACAACATATCCTTGTAGTTTATTTTATACATAGTATTAACAGTTTGTACCTTTTATATCCCTAAATCTATCTTATGCCTTCTCCCTTCCCTCTCCATACTGGTAACCACTAACTTTGCTCTCTATATCTGTGACTCTGTTTGCTGCCATATTCACCACTTTGCTTTATTTTTAAATTACACATATAAGTGATATCATAAAGTGTTTCTGTTTCACTGATTGTCTAATTTCACTTAGCATAATATCCTCCAAGTTCATCCATGTTGTTGCAAAACTTACAAGATTGAGTTCTTTATCATGACTGGGTGGTGGCTCAGATGGTAAAGAACCTGTCTGCAATGGAGACCCAGGTTGCATCTCTGGGTTGGAGAAATGCCCTAGAGAAGGGATTGGCTATCCACTCCAGTATTCTTGTCTGGCACATTTCAGGGGCAGAGGAACCTGTCAGGCCACAGTTCAAAATTAAAATCTGTCCCTCTTTCCACTTTTTTCCCATCTAATTGCCATGAAGTGATGGGACATGGTTCCATGATCTTAGTTTTTTGAATGCTGAATTTCAATACAGCTTTTTCATTCTTTCTTTAATATTCATCAAGAGGCAATTTAGTTCCTTTTCACTTGTTATAGTTGTTGTTTAGTTGCTAAGTCACGTCTGAAACTTTGCGACCCCATGGACTGTAGTTTGATAGGCTTCTCTGTCCATGGGATTTCCCCAGCAAGTATACTGGCCTGGGTCTCCATTTCATTCCCCAGGGGATCTTCTCAGCCCAGGGGTTAAACCCACATCGTCTAACCTGGCAGGTAGATTCTTTACCACTGAGTCACCAGGGAAACTCACCTTTTATATCATAGAATTTTATTATTAATGTACCTAGGAGAGAATGGTCTGTATTTGAAATTAGGAAGCCATTACCTGATGAACTTAAATGTCTAAATCTCTATCCACATTCAGGAAGCTTTTAGGCTTTATTTTTCTAAATAAGCTTTCTGTCCACTTAGTTTAGTTCAGTTCAGTGGCTCAGTCATGTCCAACTCTTTGCAGCGCCATGGACTGCAGCACACCAGGCCTCCCTGTCCATCACCAACTCCTAGAGTTTACTCAAACTCATGTCCACTGAGTCAGTGAGGCCATCCAACCATCTCAGCCTCTGTCATCCCCTTTTCCTCCCACCTTCAGTCCTTCCCAGCATCAGGGTCTTTTCAAATGAGTCAGTTCTTCACATCAGGTGGCCAGAGTATTGGAGTTTCAGCTTCAGCATCAGTCCTTCCAGTGAATATTCAGGACTGATTTCTTTTAGGATGGACTGGTTGGAATTTCTTGCAGTCCAAGGGACTCGCAAGAGTCTTCTCCAACACCACAGTATAAAAGCACAAATTCTTCTGTGCTCAGCTTTCTTTATAGTCCAACTTTCACATCCATACATGACCACTGGAAAAACCATAGCCTTGACTAGACAGAACTTTGTTAGTAAAATAATGTCTCTGCTTTTTAATATGCTTTCTAGGTTGTCATAACTTTTCTTCCAAGAAGTGTCTTTTAATTTCATGACTGCAGTCACCATCTTCAGGGACTTTGGAGCCCCCAAAATAAAGTCTGTCACTGTTTCCCGATCAATTTGCCATGAAGTGATGGGAACAGATGCCATGATCTTAGTTTTCAGAATGTTGAGTTTTATTTATTTTTTTTTTAATTTTATTTTACTTTTAAACTTTACACTATTTTATTGGTTTTGCCAAATATTGAAATGAATCCACCACAGGTATACATGTGTTCCCCATTCTGAACCCTCCTCCCTCCCCATACCATCCCTCTGGGTCGTCCCAGTGCACCAGCCCCAAGCATCCAGTATTGTGCATCGAACCTCGACTGGCGACTCGTTTCATATATGATATTATACGTATTTCAATGCCATTCTCCCAAATCATCCCACCCTCTCCTTCTCCCACAGAGTCCAAAAGACTGTTCTATACATCAGTGTCTCTTTTGCTGTCTCGTATACAGGGTTATTGTTACCGTCTTTCTAAATTCCATATATATGCGTTAGTATACTGTATTGGTGTTTTTCTTTCTGGCTTACTTCACTCTGTATAATAGGCTCCAGTTTCATCCACCTCATTAGAACTGATTCAAATGTATTCTTTTTAATGGCTGAGTAATACTCCATTGTGTATATGTACCACAGCTTTCTTATCCATTCATCTGCTGATGGACATCTAGGTTGCTTCCATGTCCTGGCTATTATAAACAGTGCTGCAATGAACATTGGGGTACACGTGTCTCTTTCCCTTCCGGTTTCCTCAGTGTGTATGCCCAGCAGTGGGATTGCTGGGTCATAAAGCAGTTCTATTTCCAGTTTTTAAGGAATCTCCACACTGTTCTCCAGAGTGGCTGTACTAGTTTGCATTCCCACCAACAGTGTAAGAGGGTTCCTTTTTCTCCACACCCTCTCCAGCATTTATTGCTTGTAGACTTTTGGATCGCAGCCATTCTGACTGGCATGAAATGGTACCTCATAGTGGTTTTGATTTGCATTTCTCTGATAATGAGTGATGTTGAGCATCTTTTCATGTGTTTGTTAGCCATCTGTATGTCTTCTTTGGAGAAATGTCTATTTAGTTCTTTGGCCCATTTTTTGATTGGGTCATTTATTTTTCTGGAGTTGAGCTGTAGGAGTTGCTTGTATATTTTTGAGATTAGTTGTTTGTCAGTTGCTTCATTTGCTATTATTTTCTCCCATTCTGAAGGCTGTCTTTTCACCTTGCTTATAGTTTCCTTTGTTGTGCAGAAGCTTTTAAGTTTAATTAGGTCCCATTTGTTTATTTTTGCTTTTATTTCCAATATTCTGGAAGGTGGGTCATAGAGGATCCTGCTGTGATGTATGTCGGAGAGTGTTTTGCTTATGTTGTCCTCTAGGTGTTTTATAGTTTCTGGTCTTATGTTTAGATCTTTAATCCATTTTGAGTTTATTTTTGTGTATGGTGTTAGAAAGTGCTCTAATTTCATTCTTTTACAAGTGGTTGACCAGTTTTCCCAGCACCACTTGTTAAAGAGATTGTCTTTAATCCATTGTATATTCTTGCCTCCTTTGTCAAAGATAAGGTGTCCATATGTGCGTGGATTTATCTCTGGGCTTTCTATTTTGTTCCATTGATCTATATTTCTGTCTTTGTGCCAGTACCATACTGTCTTGATGTTGAGTTTTAGTTCAACATTTTCTCTCTCTTTTTTCACTTTCATCAAGAGGCTCTTTAGTTCTTCTTCACTTTCTGCCATAAGGATGGTGTCATTTGCATAACTGAGGTTATTGATATTTCTTCAAGCAATCTTGATTCTAGCTTGTGCTTCATCCAACCCAGTGTTTCTCATGATGTATTTTGCATACAAGTTAAATAAGCAGGGTGACAATATACAGCCTTGACGTACTTCTTTCCCAATTTGGAACCAGTCTGTTATTCCATGTCCAGTTCCAACTGTTGCTTCCTGACTTGCATACAGATTTCTCAAGAGGCAGGTCAGGTGGTCTGATATTCCCAACTCTTCAAGTATTTTCCACAGTTTGTTGTAATCCACACAGTCAAATCTTTGGCATAGTCAATAAAGCAGAAGTAGATGGTTTTTTCTGGAACTCTCTTGCTTTTTTGATGATCCAGCATATGTTGGCACTTTGATCTCTGTTCTTCTGCCTTTTCTAAATCCAGCTTGAACATCTGGAAGTTCACAGTTCACGGACTGTTGAAACCTGGCTTGGAGAATTTTGAGCATTACTTTGCTAGCATATGAGATGAGTATAATTGTGCTATTTTTTGAGCATTCTTTGGCATTACCTTCCCATGTGATTAGAATGAAAACTGACCTTTTCCAGTCCTGTGGCCACTGCTAAGTTTTCCAAATTTGCTGGCATATTGAGTGCAGCACTTTCACAGCATCATTTTTTAGGATTTAAAATAGCTCAACTGGAATTCTATCACCTCCACTAGCTTTGTTCATAGTGATGCTTCCTAAGGCCCACTTGACTTCACATTGCAGGATATCTGGCTCTAGGTCAGTGATCACACCATCGTGGTTATCTTAGTTGTGAAGATCTTTTTTGTACAGTTCTTCTGTATATTCTTGCCACCTCATCATAATATCTTCTGCTTCTGTTAGGTCCATACCATTTCTGTCCTTTATTGTGCCCATCCTTGTATGAAATATTCCCTTGGTATCTCTAATTTTCTTGAAGAGATCTCTGAAGAAGCTGAAGTTGAACAGTTCTATGAAAACCTACAAGACCTTCTAGAACTAATACCCCAAAAACATGTCCTTTTCATTATAGGAGACTGTTATGCAAAAATAGGAAGCCAAGAAATATCTGGAGTAACAGGCAAATTTGGCCTTTGAGTACAGAATGAAGCAGGGCAAAGGCTGGTAGAGTTTTGCCAAAGAATGCACTGGTCATAGCAAACACCTTCTTCCAAAAACACAAGAGAAGACTCTACACATGGACATCACCAGATAGCCAATACCAAAGTCAGATTGATTATGTTCTTTGCAGCCAAAGATGGAGAAGCTCTATACAATCAGCAAAACAAGACTGGGAGCTGACTGTGACTCAGATCATAAACTCCTTATTGCCAAATTCAGACTTAAATTGAAGAACATAGGGAAAACCTGTAGGCCATTCAAATATGACCTAAATCAAATCCCTTACGATTATACAGTGGAAGTGAGAAATAGATTCAAGGGATTGGATCAGATAGACAGAATGCCTGAAGAACTCTGGATGGAAGTTTGTGACATTGTATAAGAGGAAGGGATCAAGACCATCCCCAAGAAAAAGAAATGCAAAAAAGCAAAATGGTTTTCTGAGGAGGTCTTACAAATAGCTGTGAAAAGAAGAGAATTTAAATGCAAAGGAGAAAAGGAAAAATATACCTATTTGAATGCAGAGTTCCAAAGAATAGCACGGAGAGATAAGAAAGACTTCCTCAGTGATCACTGCAAAGAAATAGGGGAAAACAATAGAATGGGAAAGACTAGAGACCTCTGTCCCCTTCCCTCCCTGTTTTTTCCTGCTGAGACTACAATAATGACATATCCCACAAGTCACATGGATTCTCTTCACTCTTTTTCATTCTTGTTTTTTTCTTCGTTGTTGTTTTTTATGTTACTCTGACTGTGTGACTTAAAATAACCTTTCTTCCTATCCGCTAGTTCTTTTTCTACTATGTTGGATTTGCTGTTGCAGTTCTCTGCTGAACTCTTCAAATCAGTCATGATGTTCCTGAACTCTAAGATTTCTTCTGTTTTTGCTTTTTAATAGTTTCTCTTCATCTGTCCAACTTCTTGTGTTTTTTTTGGTTTCCTAATTTCATTTACCTGTATATCTGTGTTTTCTTGTAATTCATGTAATTTCACTTTAAAGGATTATCCTTAGTTCTTTGTTACGCAGTTAATATATCTCCATCTCTTTATGATCTGCCATTAAAATTGGGTTAGTTTCGTTTGTTGCTCATCCCTTTTCCTTCATTATTCATCGTCTTTGTGGACCATGTTGGTGTTTGCACGTTTGATGATTAAGCGTCCCTTCCAGTGTCTTTGTAGCCTGACTGTGGCCACTGACTGTCACTATTGTTCAGGTGCCAAGTCCTCTCTGACTCTGGGACACACAAGCTGTAGCACTCTATGCTCCTCTGTCCTCCACCATCTTCCAGGGTTTGCTCGAATTCATGTTCATTGAGTCAGCAGTGCTGTCTAACCACTCATCCTCTGATGGCCTTTAGTCTATCTCAGCATGAAGGTTTCTTCCAATGAGTTGGCTCTTCACACCAGGTGGCCAAAGTACTGGGGCTTCAAGCAACAATCCTTCCAGTGAATATTCAGGGTTGTTTTCCTTTAGGATTGACTGGTTTATCTCTTTGCTGCCCAGGGGACTCTCGAGTCTTCTCCAGCACCACACTATGAAAGCATCAGTTATTTGGTGTTCATCTTTCTTTATGGTCCAAATCTCACATCCATACATGGCTGTTGGAAAAGCCGTAACTTTGACTACACAGATCTTTGTCAGCAGAGTGATGTCTCTGCCTTTTAATGCCTTGTTTAGGTTTGTCATACTTTTCCTTCCAAGGAGGTTTTGTCTTGTAATTTGATGGCTGCAGTCACTGTTTCCACTTTTTCTCTACTTGCCATAAAGTGATGTGACTGGATGCCATGATTGTAGTTGTTTTAATTTTGAGATTCAAGCCAGCTTTTCCACTCTCCTCCTTACCCTCATCAAGAGGCTCCTTAGTTCCTTTCCACTTTCTGCCATTAGAGTGGTATCACTTGCATATCTGAGGTTGTTGATATTTTTCCTGATAGTCTTAATTCCAGCTCATGATTCATCCAGCTCAGCATTTCACATGATGTTGTCTGCATATAAGCTAAAAAATAGTGACAATATACAGTCTTGTCGTGCTCTCTTCCCAATTTTGAACCAATCAGTTGTCTCATATTTGATTCAGTTGCTTCTTAACCTGCGTACAGGTTTCTCAGAAGAGAGGTACATGGTCTGGTTTCCCCATCTCTTTAAGAATTTTCCACAGGTTTTTTGTGATCAATACAGTCATAGGCTTCACCATAGTCAATGAAGAATTTTTTCTGGAATTCCCTCCTTTCTCCATAATCCAAACTGTATTGGCAATTGAATCTCTGGCTCCTCTGCCTCTTCAACACCCAGCTTGTACACCTCTTAAGTTCTCGGTTCATGTACAGTTGAAGCCTAGCTTGAAGGATTATGAGCCTAACCTTGCTAACATGTGAAATGTGTGCAGTTGTGCCGTAGGTTGAATATTTTTTGTCTTCTTCTTCTTTGGGATTGGAATAAATACTGACCTTTCTTAGTCCTTGGCCACTGCTGAGTTTTCCAAATATGCTGACACATCGAGTGCAGCACTTTATCGGCATCTTTTAGGATTATAAGTATCTCAGCTGACATTTCCACACTTCCACCAGCTTTGCTTGCAGTAACGTTTCCTAAGGCCCCCTTGACTTCAGGCTCTAGAATGTCTGGCTCTAGTTGAGTGGCTGCACCTTTGTGATTATCTGGGTCATGCTAATGCTAAGTCACTTCAGTCGTGCCCGACTCTGTGCGACCCCAGAGACGGCAGCCCACCAGGCTCCCCCGTCCCTGGGATTCTCCAGGCAAGAATACTGGAATGGGTTGCCATTTCCTTCTCCAATGCATGAAAGTGAAAAGTAAAAGTGAAGTCGCTCAGTTGTGTCCGACTCTTAGCGACCCCATGGACTGCAGCCCACCAGGCTCCTCTGTCCATGGGAGTTTCCAGGCAAGAGTCCTGGAGTGGGGTGCCACTGCCTTCTCTGATAACACCTTTCTTAAATAGCTCTTCTGTGTATTCTTGCCGCCTCTTCTTAATTTTTCTGTTTCTGTTGTGTCCTTACCATTTCTGTCCATTATTGTATCTATGTTTGCGTGAAATGTTCCCTTGATGTCTCAAATATTCTTGAAGAGATCTCTAGTTTTTCCCATTCTATTGTTTTCCTGTATTTCTTTGCAATGTTCTTTTAAGGAAGCCTTTTTCTCTCTCCTTACTATTCTCTGGAACTCTACCTTCAGTTGGGTATTTTCCCTTTATCTCTCGCCTTTCACTTCTCTTCTTTCCTCAGCTATTTGTAAAGTCTTCTCAGACAAATACTATGTCCTCTTGCATTTCTTTTCCTTTGGGATGGTTCTGGTCAATGCCTCCTGTGCAATGTTATGAAGCTCCATCCATAGTTGTTCAGGCACTCTGTCTATGGGATCTAGCCTTTGAATCTATTTATCACTTCCATTGTATAAACAAAAGGGATTTGATTTAGGTCATACCTGAATGGCCTAGTGGTTTTCCATACTTTCTTCGATTTAAGCCTGAATTTTGCAATAAGTAGCTCATAATAGGAGCCACATCCAGCTCTGGATCTTGTTTTTGCTGACTGTATAGAGCTTTACATCTTTGGCTGCAAAGAACATAATCAATCTGATTTCAGTATTGACAATCTGGTGATGGCCATGTGTAGAGTCTTTTGTGTTGTTGGGAAAAGGTGTTTTATTTGACCAAAGTGTTCTTTTGATAAAACTCTGGTAGCCTTGTCTTGCTTAATTTTGTACTCCAAGGCCAAAATTGCCTGTTATTCTGGATATCTCTTTGTTTCCTACTTTTGCTTTCCAGTCCCCTTTGACGAAAAAGACATCTTTTTTGATGTTAGTTCTGAAAGGTCTTGTAGGTCTTCATAATACCGATCAGCTTCAGCTTCATCAGCATCAGTGGTTGGGGCACAGACTTGCATTACTGTGATTTTGAATGGTTTGCCTTGAACTAACAGGGGTTTTTCTGTCATTTTTGAGATTGCACTGACGTACTGCATTTTGGACTCTTGCTGATTATGAGGGCCATTCCATTTCTTCTCAGGGATTCTTGCCCACAGTAGAAGATATGCTGGTCATCTGAACTCAATTCTCCCATTCTTGTCTACTTCAGTTCACTGATTCCTAAGATGCCAGTGTTCTGTCTTGTCATCTCCAGCTTCAGCATGCTCTATGTACCTTGCTTCATGGACGTAACATTCCAGGTTCCTGTGCAATGTTATTCTTTACAGCATCACACTTGGCTTTCACCCCAGAGACATCCATAGCTGAGAGTTATCCCTCTTTGGTCCAGCTGATTCATGATTACTGTGGCTGTTAGTAATTGCCCTCCACTCTTCCCCAGGAGTGTATTTGACACCTTCTGACTTGGGGGGCTCATTTTCCTGTATCTTATCTTTTTTGCTCTTCCATACTGTTCATGGGGCTCTCCTGGAGGAGCAAACAGCAACCCACACCAGTATTCTTGCCTTGGAAACCCCATGGACAAAGGAGCCTGTTGGGCTACAGTCCATGCAGTCTCAAATGAGTTGCACACAACTTAGTGAGTAAAAACAGCATTGCTTCTCTGGACAAGAATACTGAAGTGCGTTGCCATTTCCTTCTCCAGTGACCAGATTTTGCCTGAACTTTTCACTATGACCTGTCACAGTGGGTTACAGCATAGGTGCATGGCCTGGTTCATAGCTTCATTGAGTTAAGCAACCCCTTCACCACAACAAGCCTATGATCCATGAAGGCATGGTGCCCTAGAAATTGTCCAGTGCCATGAGAGCTTGCCCTGAGAAGGTCAGCCAGGAGCTGGGTCCAGGGAAACCTGCCCGTAGCCTGGGGCTGTGGAAGCCTGTGCAAACCTGGGGCCTCAGTAACCACCCGGGGCTGTAGGAAAGATCAGGAGTCAAAATGAATTATCTCTGGATTCCTGGGGACCCTACAGTACCTCAGAGCTGAGGGAGTTGTGGAGCCACTTGAGGCTTCTGGAGCTTCCATTGCACAGGGGGAAGGTGCCCTGGGTTGGCAGGGTGTCTCTGGGAACCTGGAACCAAGGAACCTACCGAAGCTGTGGGCCTTGCCTGGGTCTGCTGGGATCTGCAGGTGTCAGTGTGATCCAGGGGCCCAGAGTAGCAGGATTCTGTTGGGAGTCTGCTTGCAAATCTTTATTTTATCTTAGACTAATTGTTTTTGCTCTTTTCAACCTCTGGTCTCATTTACTGCTACTGCATTTTCATATTCCTGTCTCTGTCTATCTCACTTTCCTTCTCTCTTCAATTCCTTCCCTCCCTCTTCCACTCACTTTTCCCTTCCCCTCATTCCCTTCTGCATCCTTTCTCTGTTCATTATTGAATATTCACACTCTTGCCTTTCTTTTCTTTACCATCTTCCTGTCACCTTGGGACTTGTTTTTCTTTCATTCTTTTTTTTTTTTTTTTTTTTTAGCCTCTATCCCCTTTATCTCCTTTTCCTAAGCCAAGATGGTGTCAGTCCCAACCATCCAACTGTTTTCAGCATCTTGATCATGGGTGAACCAAGGAGAATGATTTCGTTATTGTCTTAACCAATTAAATATCTGGGAAGCAGGGCCCTGGTTAGAGTTCTGTTGTTCTTTTTGTGCATTTTGTTTCTATTTTTTCTTAAGTGGAACATATTATTGTTTCAAAATAATATATTTTTATTCTGTTTTGAATAATAGAAAGGACAAGCTAACCTTTGTGTTCATCCTTAAATATGGTATTTCTGCTTTCAGATAGTTAAGACTAGTTTGTCAAAATTGCCTGATTATCATGGGGAAAGATAAGAGAATTATAGAAAAAGGAAGCCATTCTGATTCATTTTCCTACCCTTCTGCTTGGACTGTGAAGTATTTCTAGATCTCAAACATGCATGGAATGCAGAGGAACCCTGAACCACTGTGTAGAATACTAAGATTCCTGCTCATTACTCTGTGGATGGAAAACATCTAGATTTCCCTTAAAAATGATAATGTTTAATAATGCAATCTTGAATATAGTTTTAAACAAATTTTAACACATTATGTGAAAATTCAAATATGAGAGCATATTTCTGAGAATTTAATTTTCAGTCTGTTCCAATACTTCCAAAAGACAATCAATTCATGTTTAGCTACATTGTTGCCATGAGTTACGTTGTATGATAAACCTAACTTCATTAATTGAGATAATTTCATATTGAAATTCCAGTGGAGGATAATTTCCTTTTGGTCATCTTATACTACAAGATTATCATTATTTATTTTTCTTTAATTACTTCAAATGCTTCCTCCCACCAGTCAAAACCATCCCTTGGTTTAATAACCATGAATTTATTTCAAACACAGCAAAACTATACCTGGGACTTCATTGGTATAAGTACCAGTAGCACAAATGAGATTATACATCGTCTGAACCTGGTAGGTCTTATGGAAGTATGGGCAACAGGCTTTCATATATGAATGGAATGGTGGTTAATGATGGAGGTTTTGTGACTTATTTATTTTTTCTTACAGTTTTGAGATTTCGTGATTTTTAGTTGACCTTACAAATGGCAACATTCAGTGATGACTCTTGTAGTAGTCAGGTCACGTGTATGGTTCCAAATTCAAATAGGCGTATAAATACAGGCGACTGTGTGTGTGCACATGCGTGTGTGTGTGTGTGTGTGTGTGTAAACTGATATTTCATTATCAGCTGCCTCCAATCTACTTTTGGTTAAAACAGCATCTTGAACTAGAGAGAATAGGTAGGACTGAAGAATGAAAGGAAGCTTTAGAAAAGCAGAAGCTTTGCTGGAAGGTACTTCAGGGACACAAAAGCAACACAAAAGCAATAATATAAATTTTTCTAATTTATATTATTTCTATACTCTGATTCTAAAGCATCATATTTGCTTGCCATTGTTTTCTCTCCTACTTGTTCTGATATTCCTTTCCTTTATACATGGAGCTTTGAATATCAATGAAATCTATATAATCTTTGATATATGCATGTATATCAAAGTTGAGGAAAGTGTTGAAGGTTATTTGCAACAAAAGGAAGAACTGCACAAATTCATAAATCCAAACTGCTTAATAGTTTGGTTTTTGGAGATTTTCAATGCCGTGGTTTAAAAGTATCCAGTGTAACAAAACTTGTATTATCTAAGCTTCTTTAGTCTATTTCATGAGGTAGGACCTGTGTGTTTCGGGGAAGGCAATGGCACCCCACTCCAGTACTCTTGCCTCGAAAATCCCATGGATGGAGGAGCCTGGTGGGCTGCAGTCCATGGGGTCGCCAAGAGTCGGACACGACTGAGCGACTTCACTTTCACTTCTCACTTTCATGCATTGGAGGAGGAAATGGCAACCCACTCCAGTGTTCTTGCCTGGAGAATCCCAGGGACGGGGGAGCCTGGTGGGCTGCCATCTATGGGGCTGCACAGAGTCGGACAGGACTGAAGCGACTTAGCAGCAGCAGCAGTTTGTTTCCTCTTAGAGGTGATAAAAGACATATGACATAAAATTAGCTACTTTGACCATTTTAAGTGTATAGCGAATGTAGCAGTAAATCTAAAGAAAGGGTGCATGATATGGCAAGGAGAAATCAGAGTGTAATGTAGTCCTAATAACAGCCTTAGCAAATTTAATAGGTATCTCTGTAACTATGTTGAATCAAGGAGAGGGCCAGGCCTTTATTTATCTTTAACAACTGATGTTTGAGGCACCCTACCCTGAAAATGGAATAGGACCATGGACCTGAGGCATCTCTCCAGTCAAATCAATTCTGAAGCTGACAGCTGAGGACCATTTGGTGGCAACAATCCCAGCAGCAGAAAAAAAAATGATACTTTAGTACCGAAAGGGCATCTGGACAATTCATTGCAGACATGGCTTCAGTGTTTTCCCACACAAAATTCTCATTTGTTTTGGTAACACTGCAAGATAGCTAGGACAAGTAGTATTAACCACAAAGCAAGTTAATAATGTAATTTAAAATTTACACTATATGAGCAGCTTGTTTGTTTTATTTAATACAGAATTAGCTATATAAGGTTGGCAGAGGAAGATAATACAAAAATGTATGCTTATTGACACTTTAACTTGTAAAATGAAAAAGGATGATTTTGAGTAGTTTGATGCTAAGGTAAAAAGTTGCATAGAAAACAAAAAAATAGAAATAGGCATCAAAAATTTCTGATGATTGCTGGGGAAGGTCCAATTCTTTGCTGTGATTCAGCATCAGTTCTAGCTAAAATCTGCATTTAAATGTTTACAGTGCCACTTTGTAGGAGGTAACTAGACACTAAGACAGTTCATAGAGGTTTTTCTTTGTCAATTATCTTTATTTTCCCAATTTGTGGTACATCTTCTTATACAAAAACCTCAGATAGTCTCCCACTGAGAAATGAAGGTAGGCACAGTAGTGGATCTTAATTTTGACAAGCCCAAAGCCTGCTGACCCATGCACAATAGACTCACCTGCCACCTCTTTGTCAACATCTTGACAAGGTCATCATGCTTTAAAGAGAAACATTCACTCTCTAACACTCTAATGCTCACTTTTTCTTAAAGAAAGTGTGCAAAAAGGTATCATTTTAACACATCACTGTCATTTCTGCCTACATAGTAAGTGGTTTTGTTCATTGTGTAAGTGAAATTCTTGCATGCAAATACATCAGTCAGAAGACAAATGTTCTGAACAGTAGTGGCTACATCTTTGCATGATGCGTTGGTTGACCTCCAAATATCATTGCAGCTTGAAACCGCTCTTAAATTAGAGAAGGCGTTTAAAACTATGGTGTTTAAGGAAAAATCATCACACGCTTGCAGGTCCTCTAGAATCTACATACCTAACACATCAGATGGAGAAGGCAATGGAAGCCCACTCCAGTACTCTTGCCTGGAAAATCCCATGAATGGAGGAGCCTGGTGGGCTGCAGTCCATGGGGTCACATGGAGTCGGACACGACTGAAGCGACTTAGCAGCAGCAGCAGCAAAGCTAGGATGGACCAGGTCAATATTATTTTAAAAGTCTCACACATTTATTAAAGTATGGGGTTTATACACATATTCATAGTATAAAATCTCATTCAAATTTTGATCTTCACAACTCAATGGGAAAGTATGCTTATTCCCACTTTTAGCAAACTGAACATGAGAATAAAAAACAAAGCCAATAGAAAAATAAGGCTTTGACTTAGTTTTGTTTATTGTTATGTTAAAAAAATAAAAGAGATAAAAGATAGTGCTAAGTCGTGTCCAACTCTTGCAATCCCATGAACTGTAACCTGCCAGGCTCCCTTGTCCTTGGGATTCTCCAGGCAAGAATATGGGAGTGAGCTGTCATTTCCTTCTCCAGGGGAACTTCCTGACCCAGAAATTGAACCCAGGTCTCCTGCATTGCAGGGAGATGCTTTACCGACTGAGCCACCAGCATATTTTTGTCTATAATATTAAGCAATAGGAAGAGGAATGACTATCAGATATACAAAATTTAAATGACTCTTATTTCCATACTTTTAAAATGTAGTGATTATCAAGCATTCATTCCATGGAAGAGTCAGACAAAGCTCTACCCTGGGCTTGTTCCCAGGTCACTGTTCTGGTTTGGCTTTCACTGGTCTTGAGGAAGATTATGCCAACAACACCTGAGCCAAAAATAACATCCAGGGAATAATCTTCATCACAACAAGGCTAATAATCGTAACAGCTGCCAAAAGGCAGCGCCATAGCAATGATCTGGATGCCGAAGCCCTCAGTGGTCCTGTTAAGCCTTGGAAGCTGCACACAAGATGCCGTGTGATCACAGTGTCCTACCACCGGGAAAGGACAGCGTGTTTAGTCATCCCTTTCCTCTGGCATATTCTTTGCTGGTTTCTTCTCTGTCAGTGTCATACTTGCCTAGTCTTTAAAAATTTGGTCTTTAAATGAGGGAAAAACAATGAGAAGAATGTAAAAACCTGCAATTTTGCGAGAACTGAATTTATAATAGAGTGACATTATCACAGTTTAGTTTCAAGAAATGGCAAAAGTTGAAATTAACCAATAACCCTGACAGCACATAGAGTGATCCATAAGTACAAGTAAATTCAGCACTAACTGCCAGGCAGGCCCAGAAAAACTGCATTCCTAATGCTATTTCTGAACTTAATTCAATATTTTATAAAACTATGTCTCTCAAAATGACAGCAAGCAATAAGAAGCTGCATAATGTTTTACTTCCACAATTTAAGCGGAACTTTTTCTAAATGATAAAAAATCCTGACTCCAATAAATGACAGAAACCGGTAGTTTTAATTGCCTTTGGCTGAATATAAAACGAAAACTTATAAAGCATTATAAGTCGACATTTATAGTGATAAGCTCAAGGAAGTCAGTGTCATTTACATATGCTTTTAAGGAAAACTGTGAAAGTCTTGGAACACATTTATGATTCAGATGCAAACAGAATTTTTTGGACAGTGAAATGTCAGCTAGAAAAGGCAAGGGCATGCTAGGGATAGTTAGAGCAACACGGGCATTTATACTTCTGTAAAGATTCAGCAGCCCAGGCTTGGAAAGACGGTTCTAAAATTATGTGCGATGTAAGACATAGGAGACACGAGATAGAGATGAATGTGAGATTGGTTTCACACTGGGACGATGACAGTCACAATAGAGGGTCTACATCAGGAAGACCCACTGCATCGCACGGATTAAAGAAGTGATAAGTCCCATTGATTGAATCTCTCATTTAAAGGTGAGAAGATTAAATCCTCCAAAATCCAAATTTATTTCCAAAGTCATGAAACGGTATAGGAACCAAAACAAGTCCAAAATACATCTTCTCTGTCTTAATCCTTAGTATTTTTCCTATATACCTCCTGGAGGTTCAGTAAATCTTTCTCAAGATGATTAAATTGAACAGTAACTTTCAAAATATTGTATAGAAGTTAGATGACTTATAGCTTAAGTACCAAGAGAATGATTGTATTGCAAATGGGCTAATTTGTTTTCTTCTTGAGTTTAATATTACTTATATTCTCCCTTATATCATACATAATTGATTGTTTCAGAACTTTTAAATCACAATCTGACCATATAAGAAATGATGATAAGCTGCTGAATTTTCATAGATCAGTTTAATCTGCCACACAAGACATTTTGTATTATCAATTTACAAAAGAGAACTACTCATATTAGACACTTTTCTTCATAAATTTCACTTTATTCTACCAGTTTTTGTATTTATTCTCATCTTTCACTTAAGACAGAAAATATTATATGCAGAAGATTCTCATATGCTCATCTGATGCTCAGATTCATCACAAATAAGAAATAGCTAGTCTTTAGAAAAGGACGTTGTTTAATATATTGGAAGCTTCTTGTATACCGCTTCGAAATCCACCTCGCCTCCCTGCTACTTCCATCACGGTGTGACAAGCAGTCGCATAGAGGCTCCAGTCAGCTCCACGTAGCTGCAGTCTGACAGCGTCTCACCTCCAACCCGTGCTGCCTGCTGCTTGCTTCTTGCTCTGGGATTCTCTGATGCTGCAACACGGGATGCCTAAGGAAAGCATCTCTTCCTGATGAATGTGCATCCCTTACACATGTGTGACCTGTACTTGTAGCAGTTAAAGCTCACATTTGGCCAATAGGGACCTGGAGTCAACAGATAAACCCTGCCTCTTTTTCCTACTCTGAGTAGAAAGCCTGAGAATACAATTCACAGGTCTCTCACACATCTGCCAGAACCAGGTTTCAGGGAGCTGCATCCCTAATTCTCCAGCACAGCTGTCTACAGACATCCTTCCTTGTGTATCCCGTTTTCTCTAGTTCGTTTTGACAGCAGCCTCCTCCTCTCCATCCCCTTCCTGTGATGCTTGAGATGGCTTTGCAAATGCATCACCTGCGTGAAAGACACTGTCTCAGGCTCTGTTTTCAGGAGAACCCAGACTCAAACCTGGAGATACGGTTTTTAATGGGACTAATTTGACTCACTAAGGTAACACATGGGGCTGACTTGGCCATAATTCAAATCTGAATTCCAACAAAATTACAAATTTGCACATCATGTATATAACACATACTATTGATCTTTGAAATTATTCATGAAAAGATAAAATAGCAAATGTTTATTCTACTAACACTAAAGTTCTATTTGAAATTCCAGAATCTTGACAAGGTGACTCGGTAACAGAGGATTACCTAAATGTGTGGTAGAACTATAAACAGGGAAATTTCAATTAATTGGTTTTTACTTGGACTCAGATGTTGCCAATGGCAAAGAACTGCTATTACTTGTAGCTATCTTAGCTATGAGGAAGTATTATCACTGCTGCTGCTGCTAAGTCACTTCAGTCGTGTCCGACTCTGTGCGACCCCATAGACGGCAGCCCACCAGGCTCCCCCGTCCCTGGGATTCTCCAGGCAAGAACACTGGAGTGGGGTGCCATTGCCTTCTCCAGTATTATCACTAACACTATCTTATTTTGTATTAAATCAGGTAGTTTAGTCACTAAGTTTTGTCCAACTCTTGCAACTCCATGGACAATAGCCTGCCAGGCTCCTCTGTGCATGGGATTCTCCAGGCAAGAGTACTACAGTGGATGGTCTATTCCTTCTCCAGGGGATGTTCCCAACACAGGAGTCAAACCTGGGTCTCCTGCATTGCAGGCAGATTCTTTACCAACTGAGCTATGAGGGAAGTCTATCTTATTTCATATGTACAACTGGAATTTACATTCTTTCCCTAAGACATTATAGCTTGCACAATGCTGAAATAAAAATTAACTCCAAATCTTATTCTCTTGCCTTTAAATCACATCACACTTTGTGTTTGCCATCCATCTAACTCCACAGCCTTCTTAGGGAAACCTATGTGAACGGAAAGAAGCAGTCATTCAATAGTACCTGTTGATTTATATTTCTACATAGATGTGTGTATGGGCTCCCCAGGGGCTCAGTGGTAGAGAATCCACCTGCAGTGCAGGAGCCATAAGAGACATGGGTTTGATCCCTGGGTCAGGAAGATCCCCTGGAGGAGGAAATGACAACCCATTCCAATATTCTTGCCCAGAGAATTCCATGGACAGAGGAGCCTGGTAGGCTACAATTCAGGGGATAGCAAAGAGCTGGACATGACTGAAGTGACTTAGAACACATAGATATGTGTGTACATTGTCATTAAGCTATCTACTATTTATGTGAGTATACTTATGAGTAAGAACATCACTAAAAACCTGTCCTTTGAAGACAGTACATTATAAATGAAAACACTTTATATGTGAAACTGCCCTTGAGAGTGTTAGAGCTAACAAGGCGTGGTACTTGGTTTAGCGGGTCACACGGTAAACTTGTGTAAAATTCGAGCTCACGTTCTGACTCAGCTATGATCTGCATTGGATAAGCAACTGTCAAGGGTGTGTGGCACTTTCTCTAACCCTGAACCATGACTCACACTGCAAGTCTTCTCAGATCGTATGAATTGTTTATGCTTCTTCATGAAGGTGAAATAAAGCCCGGGTATTCTAATGTTCATGATTCTGTTTAGATGAAATTCCAGTTAAGGAGAAAAAGTAACAACTAACAGGAACAGGAAGAAGTGCGAATTGAGTTCACTATTTCAAGGCTGATTTCCTTGGGTAGGTTCCTAGTCTTTCAAGATGACTTTGGGGATTATTGTCACATACTGTCATCTGTCACGCTGCTGCGTTTACGGTGAGTAACAGGCTGTTAGGGATTAGAGAAGTTGGTAAAGGCAAACGGGAGAGGTGATGGACAGTTTATATTTTCTACTCTTGGAGGTGAGAATACCCGGATATCTAATTTAAAGATATTTAAAATGCACACTTTGGCAACTTAGCAGTTGTGAATACCAACTGTATCTAATTGTATTCCTTCTCCTCCTTAAATCTAACTCTTGAAAAAATATATATATAATCCTTTCAGCACTCAGAACATTTTCTGACTAGCAGATAAACATTGGGCTGACCAGATTCAAGTGTTAACCCACAAAGAAAAATAATACCTTGCCGGGGTCCAGCCCCGGTGGATCCAGGGAATTCAAAGCGGGAACGTCGTCGGCGAGGATCAGGAAACAATTGCTTAATTAAACGTTAATTAAGGATATAAAGAGTGGTTAAATAAGGATAGCTCAGTGAGGAAATTCAGTGGAGAAAAGAGGCTGAATAATTCAGCTAGAAGGTGAGAGAAAGAACCACATGGGGAGACCAAGTTTCGGTGAACAAGGCCCGCACTTTATTTTCCAAAGTAGTTTTTATACCTTAAGTTATGCATAGAGGATAATGGGGGAAGGGGTAGAGTCATGCAGTAAGCCAGGCTTTCTTCCTGCAAACTTATCATATGCAAAAGTTTAGGTGATTTGCACCATCTTCTGACCCGGAGGCCTGTTAACATTTTAAGACCCTTTCTTCAGAAAACTTATTTTTCTCTAAAGGTGATTAGTCAGGCGCCACCCTCCAAAAGCATTAGATAAAGTTGCATTCCTACAGGGCAAAGATGTGGTAGGCTATAACAAGAAAAAGAATTAACTCAAGGGTCCCAGGTTACAAACATTAAAGCTACTACTTACACCAATTATATTAATCAATACACTGCCAGGGACACAGCAGGTAAGGGATATGGAAACTTAGCAGAAAACATTGGCCCAACAAGTGAAAATCCCTTCACCAATACAGTTTCTAATCAATCTTTTAACTGCTCAAAGGGATCTGTATTTAGACAGTTTAGAACATCTCCTGCCTCTCACAGTTGGGAGGCTCTGAACAATCACATGTGGCCGGAAGAACCTGTTCAGGAAAGAGATGGTGGTGGGGGACAGCCCCCCGTAAATTCAGAGGTGTAGGTGAGAGCACAAAGCAGAAAGTAGGCAGACTTTGGTTTTAGGGGTAGATGCTCGAGAATTTCCAGGGGGACTCCTGAGGCTCGATCCCGCCTTTGTGTATGCTGAGCCTCCTTCCTCATGACCTTTGCCATGGGTGGAGTTCCTCACGCTGGCTCCCGGCAATACCTATCATCTGCTCTCTCCAGCTCACCCTGGATACTACCCCCAAGGGAGTCCTTCCAAAATGCCAATACTATCATTTTATATATTTCATTAATATTCTTTAAATATTCACCATAATAGAGCTGCCAATTAGGTGTTTTCTCATGTGGCTGCTCAAAAAGGTAGTATTAGTGGCTATTTCGAATGTGATAAGAGGGGTTCTCAGGCCACAGATAGGATAAGCAGGAGAACATGTTCCTTTCTTGCTTAATGAAGTCATGATGGGACAGGGGGTCTGGATGCCTTTTCAAAGCGTGTAAGTGTGTGGCTGCACCTGCTGGTCAACCCTCCCTCCAGCCTGCGCCCTTCCCCTCGTCTCATCATCCCTCAGCCACGCAAGGATGCTCACATGTCTGGAATGAGCTCTTCCAAGCCCAACCCCCGAGCGTTTGCTCAGGTTCTTCACTCTGCTCAGAATCCCATGCCCCACATCAGTCGGGCAGGACAGCTCCTATATCATGGAAGGCTGAGCTTAATCATCTCTTCTGCTTTTAAATCTTCCCTGATTCACTCAACACAGCTAGTTACGCTTCCTTGGTGCCTCTGTTTAACTTTGTGCAAAGCCTTCTTCATTCATGCACTCATTCATTTAGCCTCTTTCTCAACAAATATTACATCAATAAACATGTCACGTATGTATAGTCTCTGCAAGGGATGGTATGCATGATTGTGAATAAAATATTGAGAGAAATGCTTATGTGAATATGCTTATCCAGGTTTATATAACTTAGGGCCTCTCATAAATATTCATAACTAAAATGCAGTCATTTATTTCTGTCTCTCATATTAAAACATAAGCTTTTTGGAAGACTGATTAAAGTATATATTTATTTGTATTCCTCGCATTTGGTACAGTGCCTGATAAAATGTGGGTGTGCAAAGTTTTTTTAATGAGACCAAACTGATTTAGTAAACCATTGGGAGAGTAGCTTCTAATTGTATTTATTTTCTTCAACTCAATTATCATGCCTGTATTTACAAACACATGACTTAAAATACAATAGGGTGTCTAGAATGGGATTACCTTGAGGAAAAAGAGAGGAAAATATGTATAAGTGCACAATATCATAGCTCATTATACAAAGAAACATGAGTTCTTTGTTAGAAATTAGAATGTTCCCTCTTATTCAAAACAAATGATTTTAAAATATTAAAAAATAAATGATAAATATGTAGAGTATAGAGTATCCAGAGAAATATAGTAATAATAGCCTATCAATAAGAGTCAGTGGAGAAAATTCAACTCACAGCTTTATAATATTATATAATACGGTTTCAAAACAGAAAAACTCTCAGATACATTTTATTTATCTGTTCATTTATCCCCCTTCTCTCTCTCTCTCTATCATCAACTTATCTAGAATCCAAATAGAAAAAAAAAATAAAAAAAGGATCAGCATAGGTAATTTGTTATTTTATATCTCTTTGTAATTAAGTATATACTCACAGATTAAAGGGGCTTCTCTCGTAGCTCAGATGGTAAAGACTCCACCTGCAATGCAGGAGACTCTGGTTTGATTTCTGGGTTGGGAAGATCCCCTGGAGAAGGAATAGGCTACTCAAAAGAGTCCGACATGACTGACCGACTTTCACTTTCACTTTTCACTTCCATGGGTTAATTTACAGCTGAACTTATAAAGCTCTTCAGTTCTTCCCTTATTTTCTAGTGTCAAAATACAAAGTAAAATAAAAAAGAGAAGGGCTTTGATTTACATATGTGTCAGAGCTCCTTTCCTCAAAATGCAAATTGCCTTGAACAGGTAACAGCTCCTCCGTCCCTCAGAGTCATTGTCCACAGAGAAGATGAACATGGTTCAAAACTCTAAGTCTCTCTCACACACAAACACTTGCACACAAACACACATTAAACTTAAAACTTTAACATTTAAAATAAATATCTGCCACTTACAATACTATTTTTACAACAAAGAGGCTTATTTTCACTGAAATGTGTTTTATTATTTTATTTCATTAAAACTATCTTAAATTGATGTGTTGGGAAAAGTGTGCTGATATAAGACGTATGAGGACCACAGCCAGGGAACCTAAGAGACTGTGTAGAAGTGAAAATTAATATTAAATCTTAAAGCATTTGAAGATTTCTCTGTCAAGTAAAACACTTTGGAAAGCAAAATATATCATTGATTATAAAGTTATTTTATAAATGTTAATGAACTTGGTTTATACTATTGAGAATATGAGATATCAGACATAATTATAATGCCAGGTAGATAGGTATGTAGATATGGGTGTAGTTATAAGCATGGTGGTAATGGGCCCCGACTTTTGCAACTCCATGGACTGCAGCCCAGCAGGCTCCTCTGCCCATGGGATTCTCCAGGCGATAATGCTGGGGTGGGTTGGCATTTCCTTCTCTAAGGAGTCTTCCCAACCCAGGGATCGAGCCCTTAAGCCTCCGGCATTGGCAGGCGGGTTCTTTACCACTGCCGCCACCTAGTATGTCTATTTTTTCCTGCATATTTAAAATGGAAAGTATTTTTAAAACTCAGTTCCATAATTTACTATTTTACCATGAGCTATATATCTGATTATTACGCTTTTATAAAACCTAGTGAAAAAATTTTTAGAAGGTCATATCCTCCTTGCCCAGCTGTTTTTGGATATGCCCCACGTGTGCTAATCTGTTTGTCTTGTTCCCTTGTATCAGGAATGATGTGTGAATCTCCAGTATCCTAGCTAATAACATACAATCGCACTTTTGTGTTAAAGCAATTGGCTGCATTCATGCATGGCCTTCTATATTTGTGAGGTAAAAAAGCTTTCATGACGTTTGCTTTTTAAAAATCCCCCTGAAGCCCTGCTCCCTAGTTCCCAGCCTCCTTCTCATTCTCTGATACAACTCACTCGTTTCTTCTTCTTTCAAATCCCAGGCAACTTCCTATTTCTTCCTCATATGCTTATCTTTTACCATTAACATCTCTCTGAAACATGC
Organism: Bos mutus; assembly: GCF_027580195.1. Classification (NCBI taxonomy): domain Eukaryota; kingdom Metazoa; phylum Chordata; class Mammalia; order Artiodactyla; family Bovidae; genus Bos; species Bos mutus. The sequence continues at coordinate 2,937,870 of NC_091630.1, read as the reverse complement.
ATCCTTTATATCTAAAGTGACTCTACATCCCAAGTAGAGATGAATTGTGGAGATGAACCCAAGTAGAGATGAACAGCAGGTCTATTGCTGCTACATAATTACCAGTACTGGCATCTTATGCTTGAAAGAGCACCCAGGTATGAATGGTCAAATCATTCACTCAGAGGTTAATCTCTCAATTTATAAGCCTTTTTTCCACATTAAATACATTTACCCCAATTCTCCAAAACTTGACAGGATGCTCCGATCACTTCCTTTGTTTCACTGAAACCCAATTTGAACTTGAGAAGAGAGCTTCATTTCTTGCAATCTCCTGGGAAGGAATTGTTCGTCTTTCACATGCCCAGACAAAGGGGAGGAACACTGATATTCTTCAGCTCTGAATTGCTACCCTTAGACTGCTCTACTCTTCCATAAATTTCTGTCCTTTGAGGCTCAAGTATACATCTGAATTTATACCATTACTTCATGTCTCAACAGACTTATTTAATAACTCTCCAGACTTGTTCTTCGAAAGATCTCTCCAAGGTTGCCCCATCCTTGCTGATGAGTTGGGCTTCCCTGATAGCTCAGTTGGTGAAGAATCTGCCTGCAATTCATGAGACCCAGTTCAATTCCTGGGTTGGGAAGATCCACTGGAGAAGGGATAGGCTGCCCACTCCAGTATTCTTGAGCTTCCCTGGTGGCTCAGCTGGTAAATAATCGCCTGTATGAGGGAGACCTGGGTTCGATCCCTGTGTTGGGAAAATCCCCTGGAGGCAGGAAAGGCTGCCCACTCCATTATTCTGGCCTGGAGAATTCCATGGACTGTGTAGTCCATGGGGCCGCAAAGAGTCGGGCATGACTGAGCAACTTTCACTTTCACTTTGCTGAGTAGTTGACTTTGATCTGAATAGTCCAACTTAGAAACTTAGCCCCAAGTGTTTGTCATCCTCAAAGCAGTGACTTTTTTTTTATACCATGCTTTGAAATATGCAGGTTCTTATTCCCACATCTAGGGACCGAACTCGAACCCCTAGCATGGGAGCATGGAGTCTTAATCACTGAACCACCAGAGAATCCCAACAGTGACTTTTCTTTAATTCTACTCTTGCAAAATCATTTCTAAACCTGCATCTATAAAGTCATCTAACTCAGAAATATCCTACGTTTAAAAATCTTCAGTTATAATGCCTTTCATTCTGACTCCAAATGATCGTTTGCCTTTTTCACTTACTTGTGTTTATTTTCATGAGAACATCAAGCGCAGTACTCTTTCATTTTGTCCTATTTCATATATTTTTGGCTTCCCTTTTCTTTCTTTCCACACTGATTCCATTTTTTTCAACTACTGTAGACTTTGGTCAAAAGCAAATTTGGATACCATCCTCTTTCAACCATTCAGCTATTATTCTCTCTTCTCATTTTCAGCGTCCCACTCTTTAATTGCTTCTTCTCATCAGAATAGAAACATACTCCAGCCTCTTCCAAAAGACCAAAAGAAATAAAGACTAGAATTTCACAACCTTAGCCATCTTTCTTCACTTAAAGCTCAAATTTCTTGAGAAAAATATCTACTACGGGATCCTTTTTCACCTTTCATTTCTTTAACATATATATTTATATTCCCTTTCCTGCAAACTCTGGCTGCATTTAAATCACCTAAGACACTATGGGCTTCCTTAGTGGCTTAGACAATAAAGAATCTGTCTGCAGTGTGGGAGATCTGGGTTCAACCCCTGGATTGGAAAGGTCCCCTTGAGGAAAGCATGGCGACCCACCCCAGTATTCCTGCCTGGAGAATCCCATGGACAGAGGAGCCTGGAGGGCTACAGACATGGGGTCTCAAAAAGTTGGACACAACTGAGTGACTACTTATCCCTCACCTATTGAGTCTACCTTGCCAATGTATTGGGCCCTGCTGAGCTTTCCATCCAGTTGGAATAGTTTACACTAATTATCAGGATAAGATTTGTCTGATGTAGCATAGTGAGGAGGCATGGATGGATATGACTCAAACTTAGGTGATCCACTTAGATGCCTTTGGTATCCGCTTGCCCAGTTTGGTTGTAAATAGGTCAAAGAGTCATGTTTTAGGAAGAGTGAGAGAATCGGTATCTTAGGCCTTACCAGGGATTGGGCTCTAGGTCATTCTACCTTGTATTCCACCTGGTCCGGCAGTGGTGCTGGTAGACATTTAGGGTCATCAAAGATGGGTCACAGAGAACAGAGATGGTGCTCATCTGCTGGGGTCTCAAGTCCGGGAGAACAGGTATGGGCTGAAGTTCACTTACAGAGTTCCTTAAGAAAAGTTTTGCACTAGAGTATTAAAGAGATGATCTTAGAAAGTAAATGAAAGTAGGTAATAACTGAGCACATCAAAATCCATTGAAGAGTGTTATCTGCTCTATGCAACATAGATTTCTCTTTCAGGACAGAAGGCACTATCCATTCAGCTGCTGGTACGCTTTCCTGTCTAAGGATGTTTGTGAGTCAGACTGCTACAGGACGGGCCTGAGCTGAAGAGAACTGCTTCACTCACAGGCACACTCCTTTCAAGAGCTATCCTGCATCCACTGGCTGGCTACGGAGGGAACATAAAGCAGGTCTTCTGCAGTGGGGGACCACTCTGGCCTTCTGTCTATTTCCAGCTCCATCCAAGTTGGGCTAAACCCCTCTGGTGACTGCTCCATGGCCTAACTTCTGCACAATTCCCATTTTGTCACTTAATACAGATCATTATATTGAGAACATTATCTTATTAACACCTGCCTCCATTTCCATTTTATTGCCAGGGAGCTCAGCCTGTGGCAAAGTCACACTGTACCTACTTGACTATTTTACGGCTCTCTCCCACCTGTGTGCTTTGCCCGACTCACTGTCCTTCTCCCTCGCCCTTCTGGAAACAAGCTAGTTCCCTTCAGGCTTCGTCAGTGCCTTTATGAAGGTCTGAGGGAATACTGCTCTTCCGGTATCACTGGGCTTCTAACTGCCTTCTTATCTTTGATCAAATGGTAAAATTCTCTAATAGGTCTGTTCTGACTATGCTGCACACACAGACACAATCACACACACACATCCCCCAAAAACACACACCCCAAGCAAGCACTCCTAACTCCTTTTTAACGATCTGTCTCTGTGTCTGTCTCTCTCTTATTTCCATAGCATTTACTATCTTTTAAATATATAGTACATACATTATAGTTTTCTTATATTTATTGTTCACTGTTTGTCTTAATTCAAAAAAAAATATATATATGTATAAGCCCAGATAGGGAATGATCTTTGGTTGCTATTTTTTTCCTCATTACTGTATTTAAGCACACAAAAATGAGTCCAGGCACACACCGGAACCCAGTACCTATTTGTAAAATAAATGGAATCCACTTAGAAATTTCACAAACATTTCCTAATTTACTGGTTCAGATTATCACCCATGATCAAGTTCTTGTATGTGCCATGCCTTTCTTCCTTCTTATATATTAATAATGTGCTAATACATCTAGAAAGCAGGCAGCTATTCTAGGGACATATTTGTTTACCTCAATCGCCTTTCCAAATTGTTCTCAAATTGTTGTCTATTCCACAGTTATTTCTTTAACCTTGGTTCTCATATCTTCCAGAATTAAATATATTCTAGTTGCTTCCTTTGAAATTGACTTCAAATCTTTACTAATTCTTCTTCTACAAATAGAACAAAGTTTTCAATGTGTGAGTTTCTATTTTTCTTCTTAATACTCACATCAACATGAATTTCTTATCTTTCTAAATCATTTCCCCCTGAAAATAGCATGTACTCTCACGGTTTTTCAGTTAAGATGCTTTTGGCTGCCGGAAATCGAATGACAGCCAAATGCAGCTTAAAAGCTAGACAGTTGATTGTCTCTCATAATGAAAACTTGGAGACGGACAATTCCAAGTTTAGTGCAGCAGCTCCAAAATACCAACAATGACCCAGGTGCTTCATAGCTTCCTGCTTTAGCATTCTTAGTATGCTGGCTTTTGTTCTTGTTCTTCCATCCCCAGCAAAGATGAGTCACATCTTATGGAAATATCCCATGTGAGAAGGAGTGAATAAAATATAAATATAGAGCTCCTCCATTTTACCAGGAAAATTAATCTTTCTTAGTAGGCACACGTAGTCTCCCTTATATTTTATACAAGTCTGCAGCTAAGTCGCTTCAGTCGTGTCCGACTCTGTGCGACCCCATAGACAGCAGCCCACCAGGCTCCCCCGTCCCTGGGATTCTCCAGGCAAGAACACTGGAGTGGGTTGCCATTGCCTTCTCCAATGCAGGAAAATGAGAAGTGAAAGTGAAGTCGCTCAGTCGTGTCCGACTCCTAGCGACCCCATGGACTGCAGCCCACAAGGCCTCTCCGTCCATGGGATTTTCGAGGCAAGAGTACTGGAGTGGGGTGCCACTGCCTTCTCCTTATACAAGTCTACATCTAAACAAATCATATATGAAAAAGTTCAAGACCTGCTTAATTAGAAACTTTCAAAATAATTTTTATCATAAATTTTAGAAGATTTATCTCCATATTTACCTTAATAAAGAAATGTTTTAATGTTATTGATGTATCTGAAAGGTTCTATGGTATATATATTACTTTGTATATATATATAATATTGACATATATAGAATATGAAGATATAGAATATCAATATAATATATATTGCTGATGCAATATTACTATAGATTAAAATATTGTTGTGATATGATTATAACACACATACATATGTAATTCTAAAATATAATTTTAATTTATACATTGTATCCTATCTGCTTTTTTTCATTGTTGATGAAAGTCAAATCTATTGTTTTAACAATTTACTGAATAAAAACTTGTCCTTTTTTTTACTTACAGTGAGCAAGAACCAATTGAATTATTTCTAGGGTGGTTTGTGTGGAAGAATAATTTCTCTCTGCTTGCCCTCATGCATTTTGTTGCTTGAGTGGTATCTGAAGGAAATTTGCAATTCTTTGAGCAATAAAATGGACTGTTGACTGATAAGCAAATAATGTTGTATACAAAACAAGGTATTTTTTACATGTACACAATCCATTTTTAAATCATTTCTTGGTCTAATTGCTAAAATTGTTCAAAGTCTAGAAGCACTGCATTTAAATTGCTAGCAAATAATTTGTTGGCATTTTAGGCCTTTTATTTTGGGGGGAAGGGACATGCCTTCAAAGTACCTCCTTCATTTGGAACTTTTGTGAAACAATGACAGCAAGTTTCATCTCCAAAACAAGAAACACAAAAGCAGGCCTTTAAGAGAGCATTTATGATTTTAGAGTTTTTGGTGATGGTCATTCTGACTGGTGTGAGGTGATACCTCATTACAGATTTGATTTACATTTCTCTAGGAATTAATGGTGTTCAGCATCTTTTCATGTGCCTGCTGGCCATCTATGTCTGCTCTGGAGAAATGTCTATTTATATCATATTGCTCAGCTGTAAAAAAGAATGAAATAATGCCATTTAAAACAACATAGATACACCAAGTGAAGTAAGACAGATAAAGTCATTTCATATGATATCACTTATATGTGGGCTCTAAAGAGATGGTAGAAATTAACTTATTTATGAAAAGAAATAAATTCACAGACATGGAACACAGAATTACACAAGGGAGAACACAAAGGGAGAAGGAGGGATAAATTAGGAGGTTGGGATTAAAATATACATCCTGACATATATAAAATAAATAACCCACAAGGACTTCCCTGTGTTGCACAGAGAACCACGCTCAATATCTTGTAATAACCTATAATGGCCAAGAATCTTTCAGGGAATATATATGCTAAAAAAAAATGAACAACATCTGGAGAAGTAAACATTTGGGGAAAAAAAAGATAAAAATCATGTAATTGGTACATGAGGAGGTTAAGTATCAAGAACTCTTTGTATCTCCAGATCACCAAGTGTGAAGTGTCTCTAACGAAGGTTTCTAAAGAAACTATTCCTTTTCTGCTTTATGCCGGTAAATAGCATTGCCACTTCAGGCTATCATAACAATACTGAAGATTATCTAATTATTTCTTTTGTTGTGATTTGTTGCAAAGTAATAAACTTTCTGATTATAGCTTATCTATATTCTGCAGGATAAAAATGCACAAAGTAATTAAAACTATCTTGTAATCATTCAAATGTTCGGAGCTCTCATTGGAAAAAAAAAGTAAACTTACTTAATTTGTATCTTGATAGTTGAGCCTGGTCTTCTCTGCCTAGTAAGAAAAAACTTTTTTTTTTCTGGTTGGCGTAAAAAACATTTAGAACACATCTGTCTGATAGATACTTATAAATACTTTATTGCAATCTATCTCTTAATTGAAATTTTAATTAGCACCATTATTTTATGTTTGGGAAATGCAAGCTCAGGTACTGTTTAACAGACAAAAATAGGTGGATGAGCTATAAATTGAAACTTATTCTCTATTATTTCAAAGTTTGCTTCTTGTTGAACTTTGCACAGGTTGTCTTGCATTCATATTTGTGGCACTATTTATTGGCATCTTCTATAAATTAAGGTGAGCAGTATGTTATTTAACCATTTTATTACTTTTATATGTTTCATTATTTTTGCAAGTAAATAGTTTTCAAGAGGGCAAGAAGCATGTTAAATATAGTTTCCTCATGTGGACTTAGGCAAGTGGTCATGACCTAATCTGTATCAATTAACTATGATTTTCCGTGATTTGGGGAAGACCAAATTAATATTAAGTAATGCAATTGAGCTTAATCACAAGCTTATCCATTTTGTTTTGGTAGGCTGTAATGCCAAGTAATCTTTTGCCTAAAACTTTTCACTTATAAACTAGCTATTTTTAGTAACTTTAATTGCAATTTATAGAGTGAAAGAAAAAAAATACAGATGGTAATTTACAATGAAAGCCATTTATCATTATGGGGTAATTAAAAAATTGCAGCTTTTTCTCATTAGCCTTCTCCCTCAACTTAGTTTCTATTGATTTTTTGTCTTGAATAGTTGAGAGAAAATTATTACAAATTGTATGTACTCTTGAATGCTTATCTTAAACCAAAGCTTAATTGCTAAATTTTAGCTCCTATATACATCAAATTCCACCTGAGCTTGCCACTGTTTTTTGTCTCTCTTGTAATTAGACACTGTCCAATATCATCAACTCTTCTAAAAGACTTGAGGAATGTTCTTGGGGTACTTTCTTTTTTAGTTCTCCATTAAGTATGTGAAGATAGCCTTTAAAAACAAATAAAAAATCATTATCTTAAAAAAAAACCTGATAATAGTCCAATATTCTGCACAAATAAAGGAAATGTATCACGATGATTCATATAGAATTGTAAGTAATATAGAACAGTAATGGTGCAAGTGACGGTGACTGCAGCGAGGAAATAAAAAGACACTTGCTCCTTGGAAGAAAAGCTATGGCCAACCTAGACGACATATTAGAAGGCAGAGACAGCACTATCACTACGCTGACAAAGTCTGTCCAGTCAAAGCTATGGTTTTTCCAGCAGTCACGTTCAAATGTGAGACGTGGACCATAAAGAAGGCTGAATGCCAAAGAACTGACGCTTTCAAACTGTGGTGCTGAAGAGGATGCTTGAGAGTCCCTTGGACTGCAAGATTGAATGCAATAGGAGAGGGGACAATGGAGGATGAGATGCTTCAGTTCAGGTCAGTCGCTCAGTCGTGTCTGACTCTTTGCAACCCCATGAATTGCAGCACGCCAGGCCTCCCTGTCCATCACCAACTCCTGGAGTCCACCCAAACCCATGTCCATTGAGTCAGTGATGCCATCCAACCATCTCATCTTCTGTCGCCTCCCCTCCTCCTGCCTTCAATCTTTCTCAGCATCAGAGTCTTTTCAAAAGAGCCAGCTCTTCGCATCAGGTGGCCAAAGTACTGGAGTTTCAGCTTAAACATCAGTCCTTCCAATGAACACCCAGGACTGATCTCCTTTAGGATGGACTGGTTGGATCTCCTTGCAGTCCAAGGGACTCTCAAGAGTCTTCTCCAACACCACAGTTCAAAAGCATCAATTCTTCGGTGCTCAGCTTTCTTTATAGTCCAACTCTCACATCCATACATGACCACTGGAAAAACCATAGCCTTGACTAGACAGACCTTTGTTGACAAAGTAATGTCTTTGTTTTTCAATATGCTGTCTGGGTTGGTCATAACTTTCCTTCCAAGGAGTAAGTGTCTTTTAATTTCATGGCTACAATCACCATTTGCAGTGATTTTGGAGCCCCCAAAAATAAAGTCAGCCACTGTTTCCACTGTTTCCCCATCTATTTGCTGTGAAGTGGTGGGACTGGATGCCATGATCTTAGTCTTCCGAATGTTGAGCTTTAAGCCAATTTTTTCACTCTCCTCTTTCACCTTCATCAAGAAGCTTTTTAGTTCCTCTTCACTTTCTGCCATAAGAGTGGTATCATCTGCATACCTGAGGTTATTGATATGTCTTCTGGCAATCTTGATTCCAGCTTGTGCTTCTTCCAGCCCAGCATTTCTCATGATGTACTCTGCATATAAGTTAAATAAGCAGGGTGACAATATACAGCCTTGATGTACTCCTATTTCCTATTTGGAACCTTTTCCTTGTCCAGTTCTAACTGTTGCTTCCTGACCTGCATACAGATTTCTCAAGAGGCAGGTCAGGTGGTCTGGTATTCCCATTTCTTTCAGAAATTTTCACAGTTTGTTGTGATCCACAGTCAAAGGCTTTGGCATAGTCAATAAAGCAGAAATAGATGTTTTTCTGGAACTCTAGTGGATGTTGGCAATTTGATCTCTGTTTCCTCTGCCTTTTCTAAAAGCAGCTTGAACATCTGGAAGTTCATGGTTCACGTATTGTTGAAGCCTGGCTTGGAAAATTTTAAGCATCATTTTACTAGCGTGCAAGATGAGTGCAGTTATGTGGTAGTTTGAGCATTCTTTGGCATGAGATGGTTGGATGGCATCAATAACTCAATGAACATGAGTGTGAGCAGACTCTGGGAAATGGTGAAGGACAGGGAAGCCTGTCCGTGCTGCAGTCTGTAGGGTCACAAAGAGTCGGACACCACTGAGAGACTAAAAGCAATGTTTCAAGGACATTCAAGTATCATCTAGTACAATTGCACCTCTAGCCTTAGATGCCCTTCTTCACAGCTGCGAAGCCCCCCTTTCATTCCTAGTCCACTTCTAGTGGCCAGGAAGAAAGTATTCCAGAGAAGATTACTGTAATAGTTTAGCATTACCACCTATTGTGTGCATGTTAATTTGCTTCAGTTGTGTCTGACTCTTTATGGCCCTATGGACTGTAGCCCCCAAGGTTCCTCAGTCCATGAGACTCTCCAGGCAAGAATACTGGAGTGGGTTGCCATGCCCTTGTCCAGGAGATCTTCCGACCCAGGGACTGAACCCGCTTCTCTTGGGTCTCCTGCACTGGCAAGTGGTCGTTACTGCTTGTGCCTCCTTAGCACTTGCTAGGCTATGCCCAATAAATATAATATAATCATTGTTTTCTATTTTATGGTTTCTAGTCCAATAATAAGAAACTTCAGAATAATTGTTAAACAGGTGAGCAGCCTTCCTCTTAATATTACAATGGGTAAGTCCAAATTTGAGTTACAATTATCTTCCTTTGGATAAAATGACATATACTATTGCATCCATCAAATGTTTATTGATGTTTCCAAAAGAAAAAAAAAAAAGTGTGGATGGTTGAATGACATTTCTGTGTCTTTCAACAGTCTTCTAAAATGGCTTAGAAGAAATTGTACCTCTCCCCTTGCTTGTTGAAACATCAAGAAAAAAATCCGGTTTTCATCAATAACACAGAAAACACAACTGGACTCCCACAAGCTTGGCATAAAAATTCTGTGTGTGGTGTGCATGCGTGTGCATGCACGCACTGTCAGGAGACTCTAAAGGGCGAGTTTTCATTTCCCTTTTTGTCCACCTCCCCCCCCCACTTAGTATTTCTTTTTATGGTGGTCAGAAGATAAGAAAGATATACAATCCATTTGTCTATGAGATCTCCAGTGGAGTTTCTGATGAGGGAAGGAAAGTACTTAATCAAGGTTTAAATTATTCATGGGTGTGTGTATGTGAATATGTATGTGCCTGTGTTTGTTGTTCAGAAATGGCTTGCAAACTTTAGGAGTAAAGAATAAAGGAACATTCATCTGGTTTGCCAAAGTACAAAACTGGCAGGAATTTGGATAAAATGCTCCTAGGGGATCAAATGGGCTTCCCTAATAGCTCAGTTGGTAAAGAATCCACCTGCAATGCAGGAGACCCTGGTTTGATTCCTGGGTTGGGAAGATCTGCTGGAGAAAGGATAGGCTACCCACTCCAGTATTCTTGTGGCTCCTCTGGTAAAGAATCTGCCTGCAGTGAGGGAGACCTGGGTTTGATCCCTGGGTTGGGAAGATCCCCTGGAGAAGGGAAAGGCTACTTACTCCAGTATTCTGGCCTGGAGAATTTCATGAACTGTATAATCCATGGGGCCGCAAAGAGTCGGACATGACTGAACGACTTTCACTTCAGGGCAGCAAAAATGTATGCATTTACCATGTCCTATAATTTATCTTTTCAAAAATTTTAACTGCAAAAAAATATACTGAAAAAGTATGAAATTTAGGTTTCCAATATTATGATTCAAAAAACAAAAAGTATCACATAATGGTTCACACAGAGTTTTATAGAAATTTCCACATTCAGTGTTATTGATAATAATAATAAAAAAATCCTCCATTATGAGCTCTTTGAGACTTAAAATTCTCCTTTGTCCTATTATGCTATGTTATGTGCTCTCCGTAGCCTAAAGTCATTGATTAGAATAGATCTAAAGACTCTATACAGCCAGTACACCTGAGTGACCATAAACGTAAATTTACTTTCAAAACCAGCCAATTATTTGCCCTATTTTGAAAATAAAATGTTTGGAATATATAAATATGGCATGTTCACATATAATGGCGACTCTTTAAAAATGTAAGTTTGCCCACGTTCATATAGGGGACATTTGTGTACTTACAGCTGATTCACATTGTTAACAGTGTGGCAGAGGCCGACACAGTATGGTGGAACAATTATCCTCCAACTAAAAGTAAATTAGAAAAGAAGCAATATTAGAGTACTAGAGCATCAAAAACAATCCTGAATTGGCTTAATGTTTTAGTTACATTTTTGATTAGGTATTGTTAATGTGCTTCAAAGGAAAATATTTGAAATCATCCTTTCTCTCCAAAATAATGTATTTAGCAGAAGAGGTAAAAGGAAAGAATTTTTTTATAATTATTTACACAAACGAATAGAGGCTCTAATATTACACAGCAAGACAATGACGGCAGCTTGTAAAACACTTTATTTCCCCGTGAGACCCTTTATAAATGCTAGCTGTGGAAAGCTGAAACCTGACTGAACGTCGTATGTCCAGCCTCCGGCTGACACACTGATCACTAGGATTTGGGGGAAAATATTAGGTTGGATGATAACGTGAGGAAAGTTAAGTGCTTCTCTCCCATGTTTTGCATGCTAATATTCAGCTGAAGATAGGAAACAAGGTACCCTGCCATTAGCTGCAACTCAAGGAGACCTAGTTTTCCCCTTAAGTGAGAGTTGCATTAGCATACACAAAGCCTTCTATATTTTCACTGTTATTACATCCATTTTAAAAATTGATTTTTTTCAGAACACCCTCAGAGAATAGAAAATTTGAAAGCTCTTACAATTGCAAGAATTTAAGACATTACTACATTTTTTTTAGTATTGACTAAAATGATGTTTCATTTTGTATCACTGGTGAATGACAAGCATTTTTGGATGTTACATTTCTAGAATGATCTTGAATATTTAACATTTTAACATGGAAACATATATTTTAGAGGATGTTATGTGTTTGGGCTTATATGATTTACTATAAATTCTTTACAAAATATTTATAAATGAAGCTTGACTTATTTGGAATTATAGCACACAATAAAGTTTTAGATCATCTATAAGAAAGCTGAGCGCTGAAGAATTGATGCTTTTGAACTGTGGTGTTGGAGAAGACTCTTGAGAGTCCCTTGGACTGCAAGGAGATCCAACCAGTCCATCCTAAAGAAAATCAGTCCTGGGTGTTCATTGGAAGGATTGATGTTGAAGCTGAAACTCCGATACTTTGGCCCCCTGATGCAAAGTGCTGACTCATTTGAAAAGACCCTGCTGCTGGAAAAAATTGAGGGCAGGAGGAGAAGGGGATGACAGAGGGTGAGATGGTTGGATGGCATCACTGATTCAGTGGACATGGGTTTGGGTGGACTCTGGGAGTTGGTGATGGACAGGGAGGCCTGGCATGCTGCGGTTCATAGGATCACAAAGAGTTGGACAGGACTGACCGACTGAACTGAATTGAACTGAATATGGCTCTATAAATGGATTATATTTTTTTAATAATATATAGCCTAAAATCCACTTTACACATATGTCTATTTTCTTTTTGCTAATATAAACGTTGGCAACCCTATATTTAAGTGATTAGATACAACAGAAATTGGAAAAATAAAACATCAAAATGTTGTAACTTTCCCATGTCATATAATTGATCCTTTTTGTTGAAATAAAAAAACGTCATGCTAAAGGCAACTCAATATCAGAAAAGCAAACAGCTAATCAAAAATAGACAGATAAACTTAACAGACACTTCTTTAAAGAAGAGAGAGAGATGGACAATAAACACATGAAAAAGAATGCTCAGTATCACCAATTATTACAGAAATGCAAATCAAAACTACAATGATGTATCACTTCATATAAGTCAGAATGGCAGTCTTCAAAAAATCTATAAGCAATAAATGCTGGAGAGGATGTGGAGAAAGGGAACCCTCTTGTACTACTGGTAGAAATGTAAGTTGATACAGCTACTATGGAGAACAATACAGAGATTCCTTAAAAACTAGGAATAAAACAGCCATATGACCCAACAATACCACTACTGGGCATAAAACCCTGAAAGAAAAGAAGTGAAGTTGCTCAGTCACGTTTGACTCTTTGTGAACTCATGGACTGTAGTCCGCCAGGCTCCTCTGTCCATGGGATTTTCCCAGCAAGAATACTGGAGGGGGTTGCCATTTCCTTTTCCAGGGGATCCTCCTGACCCAGGGATGGACCCCAAGTCTTCTGCACTGCAGGCAGACTCTTTACCATTGAAACCAGTGGGGAAGCCCACATAATACCCTAAGGAAACCATAATTGAAAAAAGTGCATGTATCCCAGTATTTATGGCAGCACTATTTACAATAGCTCGGATGCAGAAGCAAACTAGTTGTCTATCAACAGATGCATGGACAAAGAAAATGTGTTGTACAGTATATGCGGTACATAAATGTCCATATTAGCCATAAAAAAGAACAAATTTCAGTCAATTCTAGTGAGGTGGATGGACCTAGAGCCTGTTTGATATATAGGGTAAAGTAAGTCAGAAAGAAAAACAAATATGATATATTAATGCATATATATGGAATACACCAAATCCTTTGACTGTATGGATCACAACAAACTGTGGAAAATTCTGAAAGAGATGGGAATACCAGACCACCTGACCTGCCTCCTGAGAAATCTGTTTGCACATCGAGAAGCAACATTAGAACTGGACACAGAACAATCGACTGGTTTCAAATGGGGAAATGAGTATGTCAAGGTTGTATATTGTCACCCTGTTTAATTAACTTATAAGCAGAATGCAGGGCTGGATGAAGCACAAGCTGGAATCAAGATTGCCAGGAGAAATATCAATAACCTCAGGTATGCAGATGACACGACCCTTATGGCAGAAAGTGAAGAGGAACTAGAGAGCCTCTTGCTGAAAGTGAAAGAGGAGAGAGAAAAGTTGGCTTAAATCTCAACATTCAGAAAACGAAGATCATGGCATCCGGTCCCATCACTTCATGGCAAATACATGGCGAAACAGTGGAAAGAGTGAGAGACTTTATTTTGGGGGCTCCAAAATCACTGCAGATGGTGACTGCAGCCGTGAAATTAAAAGACACTTGCTCCTTGGAAGAAAAGCTATGACCAACCTAGACAGCATATTAAAAAGCAGAAATATTACTTTACCAACAAAAGTCTGTCTAGTCAAAGCTATGGTTTTTCTAGTAGTCATGTATGGATGTGAGAGTTGGACTATAAACAAAGCTGAGTGCAGAAGAATTGATGCTTTTGAACTGTGGTGTTGCAGAAGACTCTTGAGAGTCCCTTGGACTTCAAGGAGATCCAACGAGTCCTTCCTAAAGGAAATCAGTCCTGAATATTCATTGAAAGGACTGATGCTGAAGCTGAACTGCAATACTTTTGGCCACCTAATGCGAAGAAACAACTCATTGGAAAAGTCCCTGATGCTGGGAAAGATTGAAGGCAGGAGGAGAAGGGGACGGCAGGGGATGAGATGGCTGAATGGTATTACCAACTGGAGGGACATGAGTTTGAGCAATTTCTGGGAGTTTGTGATGGACAGGGAGCCTGGCATGCTGCTGTCCATGGGGTCTCAAAGAGTCAGACATGGCTGAACGAGCGAACTGAACTGATACATGGAATCTGCAAAGCTGGTATTGATGAACCCAACTGCAGGAAGGAATGGAGATACAGATATTAAGAATGGGCGTGTGAACATAGTGGCAGAGGAAAGAGTGGGGTGAATGGAGAAAGACGCATCGACATACAATCACTACCACGTGTGACATGCAGAGCCCATGAGACGTCGCTGTATAACACAGGGAGTCCAGCCTGGGGCTTTGCAGTGACCTAGAGGGCCTGGGTGGGGAAATGGAGGGAGGCTCGAGGAGGAGGTGATGTGTAATGAGGGCTGACTTGCACGGTTGTACAGCAGAAACCAACACAACATTGTAAAGCAATTTTCTTCCAGTTAAAAAATAAACAAACAAAAAATTTCAAAAAAAGGTACATGTAGGTCAAACACAATTCATGGGCGTGTTCTTCACGGGTATTCCTCAGCACGTAAATGGCTATGTGAGTTGTGAGTTGTCCAGGTTATCTGCTACTGTTCTTCTTTCCAACAGGCCTGTGAAGCTGAACCCAGCCATGAGTTACAATGTATCTGACGATACTTCCCATCACTTAATTTCACAAACACTCCTCTAAGCTGCTTTATCCTTGTGACTATCAGGTGTTTCACGAATAAGGAACTAGTTTCTCTACAGTTTTCAGAAACATTTATTTTCTAAGTATTTAGCAAGACTGTTTAGCAACGGCTGCATGGAGTAATTCTCCAATGAGAGGTGAAAAGCATACTTCCCTGAGGAAAATATCAAACTGCTCAGCTGTTCGACACTCTCAGTTATCATTTCATGTTTAGAAAGCCTCTGTGCATTAAGACTTCTAAAATAAATTAAATGAGTGTCCCCATTAATCACGTCTATGCTCCATTTAAAGACATTATTTATGGCTGAGGTTTGGCTGTTTTCTTAGCATTACACTAAATATTTATTGTGAAGCATCTGAAAACAGCTTTCCTTTAGGGATTATCAACACGTCTTCCTGTTCCCTGCCACTGAGAGATTTAGTCTTCAAAGTATATTTTCATGCAACCACCTCCTCAGGGTCAAGATTTACAGTTTATCTAAGAATGCTGCAGATTTAATAGGATGTTTTCCTGGGAAATTCTACCCTTTTTTGACTGGAGACAATGTAGCCTTGTTCATAAATGACGCTAAGCAGTTCACACATGAAAGGTAAGAAGACATTTGAGAACAAACTCTCATTATAGATTATGAAAAACATTTAACTCAAGTAATGATAAATTCTTTATTAGCAAAAATGTAGAGAACATCTAGCACATTTTAGCATTGTCTAAAATGCATTCAAATATAACTATTAAATGTAGGAGGTAAGCTCTGCTTCCTTAGATTTATTCTTTATAATGTTCAGGGCTGGATCCAATTCAGAGCTTCTAAGTTTTCACCTCCCTCTCCACCAAACCCCTCGCCTGATCACTCTGATTTTCTGTTTGTTGGTTTTGTTATTCTTGTTTTTCTGTTTTTAGTCTCAGAAATGTCTTAATTTATGGAAGGTTGCTTTATTTGTTCAGTATTCTTTTTACAGACATTCACAGATTTGCTTATTTTTTCTCTATTAACTAAATCCATTTCATTTCCCAGGATCATAAGAAATAGCCTAAGTAAAAAAAAAAAAAAAAAAAAGAAATAGCCTAAGTAATTGGAAACTTTGCTGTATCTTCTCATAAAACATATATTTATTTTTTATTTTTTACTTTTATGGAAAATAGCAAACATGCAGAAAGGTGCACATAATCAACATATCCATTTAATCTGCCCCCAGATGAAGAAATATAGTATTAGCTGACACTCAGAATCTCCCATATTTCCCATTTCAGCCAATATCCCCAAGAGTAACATCAATAAAATGTTTACTGGCACAAATTAGTTTTGCAACTTATGTAAATAAAATCATACAACATATACATTTTCTGGCTAGTGTCTTTCTCTTATTATGGGCATATGTACAATGATGTTTATCACAGCACTATATGTACCAGCCGATAAAAGTGGATAATCAAAAAGTTCATCACGTGTCCAACGTAGGGACTATTATATAGTTATAAATAGAATGCTAAATCTGTATTTTTTCCTGTAATAAATCTATTATTTACAGTTTTAAAATTTTTTCAGTCACTAAGTCGTGTCTGACTCTGTGAATCCATGGACTTCAGCACGCCAGGCTTCCCTGTCCTTCACTATCTCCCCAAGTTTGCTCAAATTCATGTCCATTGAGTCAGTGATGCCATCTAACCATCTGATCTTCTGCAGCTCCCTTCTCCTTTTGCCTTCAATATTTCCCAGCAACAGGGTCTTTTCCAATGAGTTGGCTCTTTTCCAAATAGTTTTAATATATACTTGCAAATTACTAATTATACTGTGATTCTATTTTTAAGATAACTACATATCTGTATGAATTTTTTACATTTCTATTTGAATAAATACATACCACGTATGACAGAATGTTAAAATGTCTCAACTCAGAGCAATAGGTTTGGGGAAGTTGTTGGAAGATTATTATCTTTTTAATAAAATTCTGCAATATTGGCTTGCTAACGTAAACAAGTAGCCATTGTGTGATTTTAAAAACAGCAAATTAAACAAACATACTATTTGTTAGTAATGAAAGAATAAATAAACCTGACATATTAAGCATGGAAAAATTGAAATATGAATGAATGACAAAAAAATGAAATGATAATCTGGCTTGCTTTGTTTATACTACAGAGACAACCTTAATCAAATTAAAACATGAAATAATTAAAAGTGCAATAATGTAGCATGTTTCTATTTTAAATTTATAATATTTTCTATGATCAGAAAATTGCATTCCAGTAACCTGAAATATTTTACAGTTATGTTAGTATCAAATTTGACAGTCAGAATGTAAAATATAAACAAGTATTTAAAAATGAAAAGAAAATTGACTTAAGGCTATTCTAATTTCCCAAGGATAAAAATTAATTACTAAAATTTTAGAACAAAGAAATCAGTCTCCTGTGAAATCACAACCCAGAGTTGAAAAGGTGTTTCATGAGCATTAGAAAGGGGAGTGGTCATCAAGAGTCAGTGTAGATTCAAGAGCAAATTTGCCATATTAAGAGTCTCCTTTCATCCTAAAGGACTTCCCTGATGGCTCAGATGGTAAAGAATCTGCCTGCAATGCAGGTTCAGACCCAGGTTCGATCCCTGGGTCAGGAAGATTCCCCTGGAGAACAGAATGGCAACCCACTCCAGTATTCTTGCCTGGAGAATTGCATGGGCAGAGAAGCCTGGAGAGCTATAGGCCAGGGAATTGCAAGAGTTGGACAAAATTGAGCAACTAACACTTTCACTTTCATCCTAAATAACTTCTCTAAGAGTCAGACACGACTGAGGGACTTCACTTTCACTCTTCACTTTCATGCATTGGAGAAGGAAATGGCAACCCACTCCAGTGTTCTTGCCTAGAGAATCCCAGGGACGGAGGAGCCTGATGGGCTGCTGTCTATGGAGTCGCACAGAGTCGGACACGACTGAAGTGACTTAGCAGCAGTAGCAGCAGCAGCAGTGACATTTTATAGAGGCAGTCTGTCTTAATTTCACTATGTTAGTTAGAACAGTCTTTTATAATATCCAAACAGGATGAGATGAAAACTGTATGATTAAGCCAAATTGTTGAACCATTATTTACTCATTGACCAGAAGAGATATCCCAAAGCGGCATATCACAAAGACAGACATTGGATAGGCTCATTAATTTTTTTTTAATGGTAGCTTGAATGAGAACGTGTGTCTGCATCATCTTATTTTAAATTGAATTTTCTCCTATTGAAAATTCATGTATCATATAAGATCACAGAGCATGTATGGTTAAATATAACCCAGATTTAAAGTCTCTTATGTAAACGGTTGCTCTGCAAGTATTTCTTTCTCAATTATTTAACATAAATTCATTTGCTCAAAACTTTCTATATTTTTGTGTCAAATCCAACAAAGGACAGGTTTTGCATTTTTATGGTGTGAGCATTTGACTAAACTTTTCAAGCCTATAAAGTAGAATTTTGAGTGATTTTTTTAATAAAGATGAAACAGGTTTTCGAATATATATATATAATACCATTATTCTATGCTCTAGAATAAAATAATAATAATTTTTAAAAGTTTGAAACTGAACCAAAAACTTCAGATTTTATTAAATAAAATTTAAATGGCTATAGAGTATAAAAGAGGTTTATAACAGGAAAACAGTTTATTAAAATCAGGAGGATAATTACCTTGGTAATATAAACTATCCAGAAGATAGAGTTTAATTCATCACAGATTCCAGTAAGTAAAGTATGGTCCTGGAAATATAATTTGTGATATACAAGTATAACAACTTATTTAACAAATATACCCATAAATAGTGAATTGTGCATATAAATTGTGGTACCAAAACTCAGTAAAATTTATACCACTATTGAGGCTAAGGAATCTCTGTGTGTGCTCTTGCTATTAAAAGGAAAAGTATGTTTCCACATATATAGATGTTCAGTTGTATATTCCTGGAATATGTTACATAACAAATTATTGACAGTTTTAATTTCTGGAGACCATACGGTAAGCATTTTGAATGGACTTTTTTTTTTTCTTACTGTTTAGTCTGCTGTCTAACCTATAGTGGTCATAGGGTAGACAGGATATTCAGTTTCCATTGCATATCATCCTCTACTGCTTGACTATTTGAAAATGACTTATCTTGTTATTAAATAAGTATAAAACAAAATAAAAATATATACAAAGTACTTTAAGCTCATCCCTCAGGTCTAATGCAGTTCCAAAGTTCTGTGATCATCATCTAATAATAAAGTGCTAACATACTCACATTATGCAGATTAAAGATGCCTTATCCTCTCTAGTAAGGCATTGTCGTATCTATATCCATCTTAGAAATCCACTTATTTCTAATCCGTTTTGAGTATTTTATATAAACTGCTGTCTACATATTCCTAGATCTTAATGAATGAAGATTGATTCTGAAATTATTTACTTTTACTGATTGATAAATGGCTTTTATCAATGTAATTTTGAAGACAGTTATTTAAAACAAGATTCCATTGACTTGTGTTTGTCTCTCAGATGATGAAAAATGCCTGTGAACTCAGGATACTCATAAATGTGACTATCTTGCTTTCTATGCTATCCACAGCAATTTTTTTTATTTTGAACAATAGGTGTAAAAACTGATCTTCATAAAATGCATATGGTATTTTATGAATATTTTTACACTAAGTACTCTCTAGTAAACTCTGCTGTTCATTGTATGTTTATCCTAAGTTATAGTTCTCATATCATTTATCTTGCTTAAGGAAACTCAGACCATATTCTATGGGAATAAGTGAAAGATGCCGACTTTTGGGTAGCTTTTTAAAAAAGATACAGATCATCATACTATTTACTATACACACCATACAGTAAGCATTTTGAATGTGTGTCAATTCAGTTCAGTCCAGTTCAGTTCAGCGGGTAAAGGAAGGCCTAGAGGAGCTACTCCACGTTCAAGGTCAGGAGGGGCGGCGGTGAGGAGATACCCCTGGTCCAAGGTAAGGAGCAGTGGCTGCGCTCTGCTGGAGCAGCCGTGAAGAGATACCCCTCGTCCAAGGTAAGAGAAACCCAAGTAAGATGGTAGATGTTGCGAGAGGACATCAGAGGGCAGACACACTGAAACCATAATCACAGAAAACTAGCCAATCTGATCACACAGACCACAGCCTTGTCTAACTCAATGAAACAAATGAATGTGTATAGTTTTTTAAATATTCAATTTACTATACATATAATATATTAAACATTGTTAATAATATTATAAAATGTCACATTTCAAAAGGCAAGAATATATTGCCCCTTGGTTTGAGTAGCACATTTTTTAAGCCTAAACCCATATTTAAGGTAAAATATTATTATTTACTTCTCAATCATTTTCTAAATAACCATTTGTATAACTTTGTCATCTGAGATAAAGGAAACAAGGACAAACTTATTAAAAAGCAATCATATAAAGATACACAAAAAATAAGATACGCACTTTTGGTAGAAAGTAATGAAAACTTAAAACTTAATAAATGAAGTTAATTCTACAGGATAAGAATATGCCAAAATTCCTATTGGAGGGAAAATGGACAAAACACAGAGTGGGTAGACGCCACATTACTTGGTGCAGTTTGAAATAGACTGACCATCAGAAGCGTCACTTTTAAAAAGGATTTTTAAAGTTTTACCAAAGGATTGAAACAGCTGAAGGAACTGATGAAATGTCTCACATGTGCATCTAGAGAAAGACGTTCTACGCCTGGGAGAGGAAACTGGAAATGTAGAAGTTTTGGACTGAAAGTGTGTCTAGACTGCAAGGTTTAAGAAAGAG
Source organism: Bos mutus (assembly GCF_027580195.1). Lineage (NCBI taxonomy): Eukaryota > Metazoa > Chordata > Mammalia > Artiodactyla > Bovidae > Bos > Bos mutus. The sequence continues at coordinate 2,916,974 of NC_091630.1, read as the reverse complement.
CCAAAGGCTGGTTTGGCTACAATTTGGCAAGCCAGAAAGGCAGGCATAGCAGTAGCTACTGCAAAGCCTTCAGCTGTACTCAAAAAGTAATAGGAAGTCATTTGCAGAGCTTTGGATAGGTGTGGATGGAACACTATGAATGCTGTATTGAGCGGGTTGGGGAGTAGGGAAGTGGCTAGGGAATCAGTTAAGAGGCTACTGCAACCTAATAAGCCCAGAGGTGATGGGGCTTTCAAACAGTGTGGTCGAGAAGAAGCAATGGGAAGTGGGGAAATTCATTATGTATTTTGAGGGTAGACCAGGCAGCATTCACTGACAGATTAGATACGGAATATGAGGGAAAGAGAGCAGTTAGAAGGACTCCAACATTTCTGGTCTAAATGACTGGGGGGGATAATGCTGCCTTCTACTGAGACAGGGAAGACTGACATGCAGAAGGTGAGAGTCTGATTGGTGTTTGTGGTCTGACCGTGCTGAGATACCCAAATGGAGATACTGAATAAGCAGTCTGATGGGAGGTATTAACTCAGGAGTCGTCTACAGTTAGATAGTATTTAAAACCGATGACACTGGATGGGATGATCGAAGAAGTGGATATAGACAGCAAAATGAAGGAGGGACAAAACGGACTCTAGGAGATTTCAGTGCTGAAAAGTCAGCAAGAGGAAAGGGTAAAGGAAGGAGGCTGACAAGACCAGTCTTGGGTAGGAGAGATTTCCAATCAGATTCATTGGTTCCTTGCGAGCTAAGTGAAGAAAATAGTTCAAAAGTAGAGTGGTTAACTGTGCTCAATTTGTTTTTAGTTCAAAAAAAAGATGAAGAAATACACGAAGCATGGATGTATAAATGTAAAGGCAGAATATTTGTCAACTCTTTTGTACTTAGAAACATTACAAGTTTGAAAATCTGAAAGACATAAATTATTAAGCATTATCCACACGCGTGCTGAATAATGATATTAACTTCACTTTGGGTGTACTAAGGTTTATGTACTGATGCATACATAAATGTAGTAAACCATGAATCTAGGTATTTTATCCCAGGGAGCAGTAATTTAGCAATGCACAATTGGAGTGTTGATATTAGAAGGGTGAGTGGACAATTCAAAGGATATTTTCTAAAATGTCCTAAGCTTTTTCGCAAGTCTGCTTTAAATAAAATATTCTTAAACGTTTTATGTAGAATGTTTATAGTTCTTCCAAGGATGAAGAGAGTCAAGCATGACCTTAAACCTTTTATACTAGAGTTGAAAAGCTGTTTTTATATCCTTCTAAGAAAAAATCATAGACATGGTAAGTATATTAAATATGTTCAGAAGCAAGAATAAATTTTCAATCTTATCTGAAATGAGTTGAGACATATTTTTTAAAGCATCAGTAATGCAATTTCTGTCAGACAGATTGTGTTGTATTGAGTGTATCAGGAAAACAGAACAATAAATTTGATCATTGCTCCATAATAACACCTCAAGACATGATGCTGAATATTAGTCATGTGTGACTTATGGACACTAAAGCAAATGGTGCTAATAATTGAGACCTGGGACAGGATTCAAGGGGTATTATTATTGATAGTGGAAGACTAATTTGAAAAATCCACAAAATCACATTTTTTAACAAAGTCAATGTGTGAAATAATTTCCCCACCTGTTTTATTTCAGCAAAAGCAACACAGAAAAGTTTAAGTCCTTTGAAATAGCAATAATAGATGCTTGAGAATAAGAAGCTAGGTATCTCAATTTTAACCACACATTTAAAAAAATTGAATGTATGTTTGCAAAATGAACTTATCAGAAATAACTTTCTGAAAGATGTTGGTCAAAATTCAGCAACAACTCATGAGGAAGACAGCATTTAATGTAATTCCTCCCAGACATGACCTAATTTGCAAGGATCTCTACTACTTGTTTGATTATATATGACTGGAATCCCAGGAATGGGGGAGCCTGGTGGGCTGCCATCTCTGGGGTCTCACAGAGTCGGACGCGACTAAAGTGACTTAGCAGCAGCAGCAGCAGCAGAACATATGTCTGGCTGGATCAGTCTTTTAAAGAAATTTCAAAATATTATATTTAATTGGAATGGTTTGATATATCTATGCCATAGGGTACATTTGGTCCAAATATCCCAGTGTTTTTTTGTTTGTTTATTTTCTCAGGGAACCAATTGGTTTTAGAATTAGATAATCACTACCAATGAATCTAATTAAAGGGGATGAAGGTAAGGTGTAACCTTTATTTCATAGTCCCACATACAACTCAAAACAATTTATATGAGAGGAACTTTTTGTCTTCTTGTCCTGGGTGGGGGGAGGGATGGGGGAGGGGCAGATTACAAAACAATAAAATCTCGAATTAGAGCTGTAAAAATGGAAATGACACGTTGTGTAGTAATGAAATAAAATGAAAAACAGACAAAAATATAGACTCAAAGGAAACAGATACAAGTTCCAAATCCTTCAATGGTCCCTTCTGTGACTCTGTCTACTTAAATCCTCAAAATCTTAATTTCCATATCTGTACAATGAAAATATACTCTTTTGAAATATTAGGAATCTTAAAGTTTGGACTCCAATGGGACTTCTGAAGACTTAAGATGGTTTTGTTATTGTCTCCCCATAAATGGATTTGATAATGAAGAATAGAAGAAAAAAAAAAAAAGATTCGTGAATTCTCTCCCCATAGTAAGAGTTTCTTTCTCTAAGTCAGAATTTGAGTTTTGTTTCAGCTTTCTGTTCCTGCTTATGCCTGTTCTGCTTCTGACACTGTATTGCATTCAGGTAGAAAGATTCTAAAAGAGAAATACAAGCAGTGTTAGTGGCAGGAGTAAACTAATTGCTAGCTAAGTTGTGTCTATTTACTGAAGGACTATATAGCTTTGTGAAAGTGAAAGTGAAGTTGCTCAGTCGTGTCCGACTCTTCGCGACCACATGGGCTACAGCCCACCAGGCTCCTCCATCCATGGGATTTTCCAGGCAAGAGTACTGGAGTGGGCTGCCATTTCCTTCTCCAAGTATAGCTTTGTAGATATTAACAATAACATTTTATAGTATTTTACCCTTGTCCTATGGGGAATCAAATCAAAAATGTTTATTATACATATGTAAATCAATCCAATTTTAATTTAATTGAAACTATTATTCTATAGCAAATTGGAAGAGATAGCCAACATTTTCTGTGATGTGTCAAAAGACTTTCAAGACTTGAAACCTATGAATTGTAAGAGAGGAAAACTTATTTACCCTCTACCCTTCCAGGGTCTTGGTTGATACACTCATGAAATAAAATACAGATTAACAAACAGAAATTTAAGAACACGTATACCTCCTGTATACATTGGAGATACCCAGGGAAACAGAGCAACTCCCTGAAATGGTGCAAGCCACCACTTTAAATATTATTTCCAGAGAAAGACAAAAGGTGTTGGGGAAGGGTGAGAAGCCAAGAAAAATATTTTGGGGTGGCAAATACTGCTTCCCTTTAGATTATAACTACCTGCAATTTCAAAATATTTTTTTTCTTTTAAAAGAAGACAATTCCAACCAAGCACAACCCCTCATTTTAAGTCATTTTTGGCATAAGATTTTATTTTAATTAGAATAGCTCTCAGAATAATTTCTGGAAGTTAGAAATAATGTATTTAAAAATAAAGTCCAAATTGTTGCTGAACAAATCACATGGAACTCTTCTATTACATAAAATTTCACCTGCTATAGTCCTTCTTTCCTGTGACCTCAGGTGCGTATGTGCTCGGTCACTCAGTTGTGTCTGATTCTTTGCATCCCCATGGATTCTTCCCCAATAGAAATATACATTATATTAATTAAATTTCATCTCATAACTCACGAAAACACATATAAAAGTTAGTGAAATTATTCAGGCATCTATGAACAAAATGGAGAAGGCAATGACACCCCACTCCAGTACTCTTGCCTGGAAAATCCCATGGGCAGAGGAGCCTGGTGGGCTGCATCCATGGGGTTGCAAAGAGTCGGACACGACTGAGCGACTTCACTTTCACTTTTCACTTTCACACATTGGAGAAGGAAATGGCAACCCACTCCAGTGTTCTTGCCTGGAGAATCCCAGGGACGGAGGAGCCTGGTGGGCTGCCGTCTATGGGGTGAGTCAGACACAACTGAAGCGACTTAGCAGCTTAGCATGAACAAAATACTGATATATTTTTATAGTAAGAATGCACATTAAACATAACACTGAAAAGTATGTGAGAAAACTGACATAAATATTCATGTGGTTAGTAAAATAATAAGTAAATAATATATGAAGACATAAAAAATAATAATCACCTGAATATTGAAGAAATATGCAATTCTTAATTAAATGGTATGCTACCTAACAAATATTTTGAACTAAATGTTGTACATATGGAAATTTATACAAAGAAAGCTACAACAATAAATTTGCTTTTCTCCAATGTCAGTTCAGTCAGTTCAGTTGCTCAGTCCTGTCCGACTCTTTGCAACCCCATGAACCGCAGCACAAACAGGCCTTCCTGTCCATCACCAACTCCCAGAGTTCACCAAACCCATGTCCGTCGAGTCAGTGATGCAATCCAACCATCTCATCCTCTGTCGTCCCCTTCTCCTTCTGCCCTTAATCTTTCCCAGGAGCAGGGTCTTTTCCAATGAGTCAGCTCTTTGCATCAGGTGGCCAAAGTATTGGAGTTTCAGCTTCAACATCAGTCCTTCCAATGAACACCCAGGACTGATCTCCTTTAGGATGGACTCGTTGGATCTCCTTGCAGTCCAAGGGACTCTCAAGAGTCTTCTCCAACACCACAGTTCAAAAGCCTCAATTCTTCAGTGCTCAGCTTTCTTTATAGTCCAACTCTCACATCCGTACATGACCCCTAGAAAAACCATACCCTTGACTAGATGGACCTTTGTTGGCAAAACAATGTCTCTGCTTTTTGATATGCTGTCTAGATTGGTCATAACTTTCCTTCCAAGGAGTAAGCGTCTTTTATTTCCATGGCTGAAGTCACCATCTGCAGTGATTTGGGAGCCCAGAAAAATAAAGTCAGCCACAGTTTTCACTGTTTCCCCATCTATTTGCCATGAAGTGATGGGACCAGATGCCATGATGTTAGTTTTCTGAATGTTGAGCTTTAAGCCAACTTTTTCACTCTCTTCTTTCACTTTCACCAAGAGGCTTTTTAATTCCTCTTCACTTTCTGCCATAAGGGTGGTATCATCTGCATATCTGATATTTCTCATGGCAATATTGATTCCAGCTTGTGCTTCTTCCAGCCCAGCGTTTCTCATGATGTACTCTGCATATAAGTTAAATAAGCAGGGTGACAATATACAGCCTTGACATACTCCTTTTCCTATTTGGAACCAGTCTGTTATTCCATGTCCAGTTCTAACTGTTGCTTCCTGACCTGCATACAGGTCTCTCAAGAGGCAGGTCAGGTGGTATTATAGCATTATTTATAAGTAGAAACAAATGTTAAAGGAAGACAAAGTGACTAAACAAATTTGATACATTATGATAGCGTATTATTATTAGTATTGTAAAATACAATACTTTGGCCACCGGATGCAAAGAGTCATCAATAGAAAAAACCCTGATTCTGGGAAAGATCAGAGGAGGGCTGGAGGAGAAGGGGTTGATAGAGGCTGGTGTTATCTATTCAATGGGCATGGAGTTTGAGCAAACTCTTTGAGGTAGTGAAGGAGAGGGAAGCCTGGCATGCTGCAGTCCATGGGGTCACAATGAGCTGGACATAACTTAGCAACTGAACCTTCTGATGGTGATTCAGATGGTGAAGAATCTGTCTGCAATGCAACAGACCCGTATTTGATCCCTGGGTCAGGAAGATCCCCGGGTCAGGAAGATCCCCTGGAGGGCATGGCAACCCACTCCAGTGTTCTTGCCTAGAGAATTCCATAGAGAGGAGTCTGGTGGGCTACAGTCCATGGAGTTGCAAAGAGCTGGACATGACTGAGTGACTAACAACACTAGCAACTGAACAGCAACAACAAAAATATTTAACAAACTAATTATTTGTATTGCACTATTAAATATAAAATAATGTCATAAATTTTTCATATAATTTAAATTTAAAATTTCAAAAATACATTTCCATCCAGACCATATACATGTGTAAATGTGTATATGCATGCTTCCAAATGACTCTAACCAAATGGTGTGACATTTCCTTTAGGGAATAGAATTAAAAGTAATTTATATCTGCCATTTCTTCCTTTGTAGTAATAATATTGCCTTATGCAATGTTTTGAATTATTAAACTAATGAATTTTGAGGGTATCAGTTCACAGATGATCAAAGATTCCATGGCATTCTTCCCATAATGTGAATATTGAGCACAATTTTATTTATAATCCTATGAATCTTTAAATCATAGATCATAACTTGAGCATATTTTTAACAATATGTATTTTTTAAAAAGCCTTTGGTTAAATATCTAGACATAAAGGCTCACAGAAAAGTAGTTCAGAAAATGACCCCTCCATGTGCTATTATTACACATTAAAGTTACCTTGTTAAGGTGTGAAAATGAAAATACATCTCAATGAAAACTTCTTTTTAAAGGACATGTGAAAAGCAAAGTTTGAATATTTAGAATGTTACCTTTAGTTTCTGAAGTACAGATGTATTTTTCAATATAAATGATCTGAGGGACATACATAGTGTTAGAGGCTTGGTCCAGAAAGATAATTCTTATAATTCATATTATCGTCGTATTTCCTACATAGTGAGCACATGTTGAGTAAATCAGTAATACCTGGTTTCTCCTTTCTGCTATTTCAATAGGTTAGCTAAAAACATCTATTTATTTGTGAAGAGGGCAAACTAAAGGGCCTCTAAACTAGAGGGCATCAACTAAAATGTTTATTTTATCCTTTCAACCTCCCTCCAGTGAATTTGGACACCTTAAAAACAGCATGATGTACCTGGGTAGGAGTAGAATTGTGGAGTGAGGATGTCTAGGTTCCTGGTTCTAGTCTGTACATCTTACCACCTGGACTAACTTGAGAAAGTCATTTAAGTATCCCTGAACTTCTTTGGAAGGAATGATGCTAAAGCTGAAACTCCAGTCCTTTGGCCACCTCATGCGAAGAGTTGACTCATTGGAAAAGACTCTGATGCTGGGAGGGACTGGGGGCAGGAGGAGAAGGGGACAACAGAGGATGAGATGGCTGGATGGCATCACTGACTCGATGGATGTGAGTCTGAGTGAACTCCGGGAGTTGGTGATGGACAGGGAGGCCTGGCGTGCTGCGATTCATGGGGTCGCAAAGAGTCGGACACGACTGAGCAACTGATCTGATCTGAACTCAGTGTATTAATTTAAATATAAGCATATTAAAATATATCATATCAGAAATATTGTAAAAATAAAATAATATGTGTAAGCCTGAGTTTTACATTCTGTAAAAATCATGTTATTGCCTCTGCTGACCCTCTAGATATAACTATTATTTTAATTGATGATTTAGGCTTTATGAGATCTATGCTTATTTGTCACAGTCTATTTAGAATTAGTAATGTAGCACTTCATTTACTCTCCTTCACACATCAAGATATAAACATCTTAGGCGAGTATAATTCCATCTTCTTCACATACCCTCATTTGCTTTTATTGTCATATGTATTATTCCTACTTATAAATCCCACCAAACAGTGATATTATAAACCCCACCAAACAGTGATATATTTCCTATAAAGGATCTTACATTTGCTATGAAAATTAGATAAATGTGTAAAAATATTATTTCCATGTACCTAAATGCTTGTGATTTCTGCAGCTTTTCTCTCCATCCTGTTGATGCACGTTTTCATTTAGTTTAATCTCTCTTTGGTCTGAAGAACTTCCTCTAGCATTTCTTATAGAGAAGTTCCGCTGATGCCAGATTCTCTCATCTTAAGTTTTATAGCCAACAAGTAAGTCATATGTGAAGAATACTTTCACTGTGTACAGAAACATCGGTGCAATGGATTTGGGGGAGTTAATATGGTGTGCAGTTTATGAAGAGACTCCCAGACTCATTTTTGTTCTGCTCACTCTTGAACAGAAATGTCCACATGTTTTTGTTGATAAACTGTTTAATGAAGTTACCACTAAGGCAGCAAGCTCTTTCTCCAAAGTCAAAGGGCAAACTACAGTCTCTCCATCATTGTATTTTTCAAATGTAAGAAAAAGTTGCCCTTCTAGTTCTGAATTACTTATACTGAGTTTTCTGAATGGTTCCACTCCTTAGGGCTTCAGCTCCTGAGGCTCACAGCATCCCACCTGAGTTACCTTAAAAGTCCTTCTTTTTTAAAATCTCATTTACAGGTTGGAGGCAGTTTGTTAGTTAATGGACCTCTAACTAGTCCTACAGTATATATCCTGTGTGCATTATGAGATAGTCTAGATAGAAACTCACTTTGAAACATGGGTAGTATTTGTTGCAAATTTTCATGGGTATTCATTCAAAACTGGGCTAGAAAGTAGAATATTAATCTCTTGTCATGCAGGTTTTAATAATTTTACTAGAGAGTGAAGATGTGGACGTAATGCAGGAGTACTGAGCAGCAGGGAAATCTATTGCCATTAAGGAAAAGAGGTAATAAGGACTTGTTGCTGTGGAAAAGTTTAAGCCACCAGAGACCTATAGTGGGGCCTCAAGTAGAAAATAGAACTTGAGATGTATTTTGTCAGATTGTCAATAGTTGCCATAATGTTACCCATCTTTTAGGCTAACATAGTAAACCTGACTTAGTCTCATGGATGCTAGGAGAATCTGTGAGACTCCCAGATCACAGACAAAGATGAGTTTTTGACTCATGGAAATCACAGTAGTCAGAATATTGGCATTTTTGGTGCTGATCTTCTGAGCCTCAATTCTCAGAGGGTGAAGAAAGAATGCCAGCGACATACACATATACACACCCACACTGGGCTTCATTGTAAAAGAGCAATTCAAAAATTAGAGAAGTTGAGTCCTTATAATGACAGTAAGCATGCCTAAACTTTGTTCCAGAAGGAGACAGCATTTCTATCCTCAAAGAATGTTTGTTATCCTAATGTCTTTGAAAAGATAATTCAGAATAAAGAGCAGTTAGTATCTTGCTAACTAACAAGACATCCACAAACATAAGAATTATGTCACACACGTGGCAAGGTGTCAAAGCATCATTAGTAGTTTGAATTAGTTGCTGAGGTGAGAAGCAAAGTTATACTCAAAATATTAAACAGAGTATCTGTATACACAGACGTTTGCCTAGAAGGCTAGTAGCACAAGCATTCAAAGTATGTGTCAACATGTTTGGTAGTTGTTCAGTCCTGTCTGGCTCTTTGAGATGCCAGGGACTGTAGCCCACCAGGCTCCTCTGTTCGTGGGCTTCTCCAGGCAAGAATACTGGAGTGGGTTGCCATGCCCTCCTTCAGGGGAACTTCCCAGCCCAAGGATTGAGCCTGGGTCTCTCACATTGCAGGTGGATTCTTGACCATCTCAGCCACCAGGGGAGTAGAATGCACTGTGCCAACTGCTCTGCTTGGTTTGAGCACACTCTTGCCTGGGGGGACAATCTGATGATCAGAGTTGTCATATTGGGATAACACGGGGATGGCTAGCAAATGCAAAATAATCCCCCAGTAGTACCTACCTCAAATGACCCTAGTTTGGATTATAGCAAACACAGTGCCTACTTTCCAGAGTGAAATATGGTGGACATACCCAGTCGTCAGCCCTGGAATGGCGTATCTGTCAACTTATTAAAACAGACTTGTCTTTTGCTTCTAAACCTCATTCTTGAAGCTTCCTAAAATGTAGGATATTACCTCTAAGTTGCTCCATCCTAAGAAGCTGTGGTTTCCAGGGAAATGGGCTAGATTCACAGATATTTAAATATTTTAAGATTTGGGGTGTCCATTCTAGTATGTATTGGCAAATATGTCTATTTGGGGAATGAGAAAGATATTAAGGGAAAGGATTCAGACAGCATGAGCAAAAATTTTTTTAATACAGGAATAAAATAATATGTAGGTGAGAAAACACTGTTTATCTGTTGATTGTAGAAGAGAACTTCAGAAATCAGAATTAAAATATATAGAATGAAATAGTAAAAAAGGGAAGGAGAAGGGAATGGCAACCCACTCCATGATTCTTGCCTGGGAAATCCCATGGACAGAGGAGCCTGGCAAGATAAAGTCCATAGAGTCACAAAGAGTCAGATACAACTGAGTAACTTTCATTTTAAAAAGAAACTTAGCTATCTGTAAATAAAAGCTCTGACGAAATGCAATTATCTATAAGAACACCCTAAAGTGAAGATACAGTTATACTGTTCTGGAAAGAACTTTGGCAATGAATATGCATGGGGAAGCAAGAAAGAGAATAGACTTAGCAAAAAGCTGAGAAGCTGGAATAGGAATGCAGTGAACAAAGCCTATTGAAGAATCCCCCTTAGCAGGAAGCAGACAGGCAATCAAGATGCAGTCAAGACTATTTTATTTATTTGTCTATGAGCATCTCATTCATTCATTCCAATTCAGTAGCGTAAACCTCTAAATAAGAATCTGATATCCATAGGCACAAATTGGAATATGAAGCAACATTTTCAGCATCCAGTATGAGATAAAAAGATAGAAAAAAGAGCAAGTGTAGAGTGAACTGACTCATAAATGGAACTTATTTAGCAAAACAAGAAATCAAAGCCAAGAGAAACATTAGCCTCATGGCAAGAGTCTCTCAGAAAGATCAGATGTGTCATGCCGCATGGAATGACGTCAAACGAAAAATAAATCTGAAAGCGTAAGATGGTTTGTGTTGACATCAGGGCTTATATATGGTTAGTTCACTGGTTTATAAACCAAATTTCTCTCTTAAGTAATCTCATTAAATTCTCCTTGTGAAAGTCGCTCAGTCATGTCTGACTCTTTGCGACCTCATGGACCATACAGTCCATGGAATTCTCCAGGCCAGAATACTGGATTGAGTAGCCTTTTCCTTCTCCAGGGGATCTTCCCAACCCAGGAATTGAACCCGGGTCTCCCTCATTGTAGGAAGATTCTTTACCAGCTCAGCCACACGGGAAGCTCACTTTTTCTCATTAGATTCTCTGATATATTAATTGCAATTATTTCATATTTTTGTTCTGATACTTGCAAAATCTCTGCTGTATCTGAGTACTGTGCTGGTGCTTGACTTACCACTTCCAACTATGTTTTTAAAGTTTAACATGATTTAGCCATAAGAATTCTGTTGATATGGTAATATTTTTGTATGGAAAGGGAGCAAATATTCTACAATCCTTTGATAAAATTTTAGGATTTAGTGACCCGTGTCCCTTAGTTATGACCTTCACCATTGTGTGTCGTCTTTTATTTCCCTCTTTTGTTGATCTAAAAGTGGCGTTAGTGGGTAAATTCCCTTCTTCTGCATATGATAAAGATGCGCTACATCTTTTTACTTACTGATTAGGTCTTTCTCATAAAGAATCCTGGGTAGATTAAAAATAATTACTTTCACTTAACTTTTCCAGAAACATGAGATGTTCTTGGCTATTCACCATAAGGGACTTCCCTGGTGGCTCAGTGGTGAAGAATCCACCTTCCAATGCAGGAGACTTGGACTCCATCCCTGGGTCAGGAAGACCCCTGGAGTAGGAAATGGCAACCCATTCAAGTAGTATTGCCTGTAAAGTCCCATGGATAGAGGGGCCTGTGGGGCTACAGTTCATGGGGTTGCAAAGAGCTGGTCACCGCTGAGTGAGTTAGCATGCACACATTTACCATAAGAACCTGCTGGGAATGTTGGAGGAAAGTCTATTTTCAATTTAGGAGCTTCCAAGACTACACTCTCCAGGAGTTTCTTTTGCTATTCTACACTCCAGCCTTCGTAAGAGCCTTAAGAAACCAGTCAACTTAAGGTTTAATTGTATCCACCAGTCTATGGTTCCCTATAAGTTGATGTGGCCTGTGATTTTCTGTATTTGCCCATCTTTCTAGATTTTAGACCAGTGATTTTTTTCATGTGACCTTAATTCTCTGAACAAGAAATGTTATTGATTTCCAGCTTTTTCAGTATTTTACTTATTATAAAAAGAGTGGTGGTAGTAGTTGCTAAGTTGTGTCTGACTCTTGCGACCCCATGGACTGTAGCCTGCCAGGTTCCTCCGTCCATGGGATTCTCCAGGTAAGAATACTGGAGTGGGTTGCCATTTCCTTCTCCAGGGGATCTTCCTGACCCAGGAATTGAACCTGCGTCTCCTGCATTGAAGGCAGGTTCTTTACCAATTGAGCTAAGAGGGAAGCCGCATCTTTCTTATTAAAAAAAAAAAAAAGGGAGTGATTTCCTTTAAGTTGTTTATTTCTGAAAACTGAACCTGGAAATATTCAGACTATGTCTAATGGTCAGTCGTTTGATTTAATCTTTGAACAAGGCAGTGTCTCAATGTGACAATATTTCACCAGTAAATGTGAATTCTACATTCTCTATATTTCATGTGGATACTAGTTACAGGCTAGCCAGATTTTTTATTTTTGAGCTCACTTATTTAATGTAGACCCCAAATATAGCAAAGTCAAGTTTTCTGAACTGTGTGCATAAACATCACCTTGCCTAAGTTCACACAGAGTTTGACATAAATTTTTTTAATTAAAATTTCCTTCAGATGACAGTTGTACTACTGTTTCAATACTACATAACAGTTCTCTGCAGACATTTATCACCCAATCCCAAATACAATACTAAAATACAATCCAAAATTCCAAATTACACTGCTGCAATACTTAGACATTTTTTTATGGTGATGTGCCACTTGTGTGTATTAATTTATGCATTTTTGAGCTCTTGCTGCAAAGTGAACTTCTGAGAAATCTCAGTAGTATAACAGTAAAAAAAAATTTATATATTCATTATTATGATTTGTGATTACATCAAATCGCCAACATTCCCTGGATCATGGAGAAAGCAGAGGAATTCCAGAAAAACTTCTAAATCTGCCTCATTGAATGTGCTAAAGATTTTGACTGTGTGGATCACAACAGACTGTGGAAAATTCTTCAGGAGATGGAAGTACGCGTCTACCTTACCTGTCTCATGAGGAACCTATATGCAGATCAAGAAGCAACAGTTAGGACTGGACATGGAACAACTGACTGGTTCAAAATTGGCAAAAAAAAAGCACAACAAGGCTGTATATTGTCACTCTGCTTATTTAACTTGTATGCAGAGGACATCATGTGAAATACTGGGCTGGACAAATCACAAACTGGAATCAATATTGCCAGGAGAAATATAAATAATCTCAGATATGCAGATGTTACCACCCTAATGGCAGAAACTGAAGAGTAACCAAAGAGCCTCTTGATGAAGGTGAAAGAGCAGAGTGAAAAAGCTGGCTTGAATCTCAACATTCAAAAAACTAAGATCATAGCACCTAGTCCCATCACTTCATGGCAAATAGATAGGGAAAAGGGAGAAGAAGTGACAGATTTTATTTTATTGGCCTCCAAAATCACTGCAGATGGTGACTGCAGCTATGAAATTAAGATGCTTGCTCCTTGGAAGAAAAGTTATGACAAACCTAAATAGTATATTAGAAAGCAGAGACATCACTTGGCCAAGATCAAAGGTCCATCTAGTCAAAGCTATTATTTTTCCAGTAGTTATGTACAGATGTGAAAGTTGGACCATAAAGAAGGCTGGGCACTGAAGAATTAATATTTTTAAATTGTGGTGGTGGAAAAGACTCCTGAAAGTCCTTTAAACTGTAACAAGATCAAACCAGTAAATTCTAAAGGAAATCAACTCTGGAAGGAGTGATGCTGAAGATGAAGCTCTAATACTTTGGCCACCTAAAGTGAAGAGTCGACTCATTGGAAATTACCCTGATGCTGGGAAAGGTTGAAGGCAAAAGGAGAAGGGGGTGACAGAGGATAAGATAGTTAGATACCATCACCAACTCAGTGGACATGAACTTGATCAAACTCCAGGAGATAGGCTTCCTTCCTAGCTCAGTCAGTAAAGAACCTGCCTGCAGGTTCAATTCCTGGGTCAGGAAGATCCTCTGGAGAAAATAATCGCAACCCATTCCAGTATTCTTGTCTGGAGAATCCTGTGGACAGAGGAGCCTGGTGGGCTACAGTCCATGGGGTCATAAGAGTTGGACACGACTTAGAGACTAATACCACCACCACCTGGAGATAGGGGAGGGAAGAGGAGCCTGGCAAACTGCAGTTCGTGGGGTCACAGAGTTGAACATGACTTAGCAACTGGCCAACAATGGCAACAAGTCTGATTAGAGCAGTTCACTTGGGGAAGATTTGTTTCAATTAAGTTCGGGTAATGGGGAGCTTAACTGAACAACTGTTCAGTTAAGAATGGAGTTGTTGTACCTGGGTTGTACCAGGAGGGGACAGAGGTTATACTGTTCCATTAATAGTTACAACATGGGGGATGGAAGGGTGATAAGGGTCTGGTTTTTCCATTCCTGCAAATGGGATGATTTGGTGGCCCAGTTTACATGCGCAAACTTACCAAGGAAAGCATTTTCAGCTACTTCACTTTCACTTTTCACCTTCATGCCTTGGAGAGGGAAATGGCAACCCACTCCAGTGTTCTTGCCTGGAGAATGCCAGGGACGGGGGAGCCTGGTGGGCTGCCGTCTATGGGGTCGCACAGAGTCGGACACGACCGAAGCAACTTAGCAGCAGCAGCACAGAGAAAACACTGAATGTTCTGTGGTGAATCTGAAAAGTTATATCACAAATTGTATGTATATAGGAGGGTTGAAAAATGGCGAGCAAAATTTTTATCCTAAATAAGTGAGATAGTCATTGTATCAATCTGTTAAGCCTACTCTGATACAATACATGTAAACTGCCTTGTACAATTAGTGGCATTTGGTAAATGAAAATGCATGTCAACTATTATTATTTTAAGAAGTCATTTAAAAAAGATTGAATAAAGTAGTCATGGAAACTAAAGTGACTGTGTTTCTGTTCATTTATTGTGTGCTGAGCTAATGAGTTTCAAGTAGCTAGTTTTCATATACAGGGTTTTTTTGAACCTTTATTTTGACTTCTAATAAATGAGTATATTTATAGTCCCTTGGACAGCCAGGAGGTCAAGCCAGTCAATCCTAAAGGAAATCAACCTTGAATATTCACTAGAAGAACTGATGCTGAAACTAAAGCTCCAATACTCTGGCCACCTTATGCTAAGAACTGACTCATTGGAAAAGACCCTGATGCTGGGAAAGATTGATGGCAGGAGAAGAGGGTAGCAGAGGATAGATGACTGGATGTCACCACTGACTCAATGGACATGAGTTGAGCAAACTCTGGGAGACAGTGAAGGACAGGGAATCCTGATGTGCTGCAGTTTATGGGATCACAAAGAGTTGGACATGACTTAGTGACTGAATAATAGCAACATGATAAGGAACATGCCATGCCTACATACAACTCTGATGAATATTTTAGTTTAAGGCTACGTAAAGAATGAGAGGGCTTCCCAGGTGGAGCAAGTGATAAATAACCTGATGGCCAATGCAGAAGACTCAAGAGATGCGGGTTTGATCCTGTGTTAGAAAGATCCCCTGGAGAAGGAAATGGCAACCCATTCCAGTATTCTTGCCTGGAGAATTCCATGGACAGAGGAGCCTGTGGGCTCCAGCCCGTGGCATTGAAACTGTTGGATATGATGAAGTAAGTTAGCATACACAGAATGGGAGAAAGTATTTGCAAATTATATATCTGATAACAATTTAATCTCCAAAATATATAAGAAACACAACTCAATAGTAAACAAGCAAAAAACTCCTAACAATCTGATTTTTAAAAAAAAGGACTAAGGACTTGAAAAACATTTTTCCAAAGAAGACCTACATCTGTCTCTAGTTTTCTCTTGTTTTTTCCCCTTTCTTCTTTCCTCTCATTCAGTAAGTGGATGCATTGCCTCAGAGGCAGACTATATAGGGGGAGAAAAGGAAGCATTTTGATAGCTTTTGTGTTGCTTTGCAGAAGGATACTTTAATGCATATGTAAAGCATGTTGCACAGAAATGATAGAGAGAACAGAATTTTCCATCCAGACAATAACAGTAAT
Source organism: Bos mutus (assembly GCF_027580195.1). Taxonomy (NCBI): domain Eukaryota; kingdom Metazoa; phylum Chordata; class Mammalia; order Artiodactyla; family Bovidae; genus Bos; species Bos mutus. The sequence goes on along the minus strand of NC_091630.1, from coordinate 2,900,889 downwards.
TAGAACCAAGCAAACAGACCTCGGCAGTGGCAGGGAAGAGAGCGAGAAGGAGCAGAGCAAAGGGAAATTGTGACTGAACTTACACTAGGAAGAAATGGCTGGGTAGTGTATGTGCATGGAGGTGGAACCTTAGACAGTTTCATCAGATTTCTTCATTCCAGATAGGATTCGGAACCCACAGAGAATAGCAGCTACTAATGGGGTCACATTAAAATCTGCAACAAAAGTCTCAGTAAACTCATGCAATTGATAATCAGTGCCTGGTGCCTTCATCGGTTCTCTCATACCTGTTGTGGTCCAGGTGCGGGTTGGAAAAGAATTTCAAGACATGAGACATATTGAGAGGGAAATAAAGTTATTTAGAGTGGGAGATGCTGTTAGAATGGTCAGCCAGCTCAAGGGAGAACCAATGTTGAATAGGGGTCCTTAGTCCACTTGTATGCCCAGGGTACAAGGAGTGTGTTAGGGGTCTTGGGGGTCATTTGCTGATTGGACGAGGCACATATACTGGGTGGAGAGAAGAGTAAGGCAAATACCTCCTCCCTTTGAGGTAGGAGGGAAGACAGGTTATACTGTTCCGTTAAAAGTTACAACATGGGGGAGGGAAGGACGATAAGGGTCTGGTTTTTCCATTCCTGCCTTCCAAGACCCTCATTGGTTTTATTTGCTCTTTTGTCCTTGGTCACCACAATACCTACGGGTATCTTGGCCCATGGAAGCTTCTACTATCAAGGTACAACCCGTGGGATAGGAGAGGGCGTCCTAAGGATGATGAAAGTGAAGTTTTTCAGTAAAATATCAGAAGAGGTATCTTGGATTCAGATTTTTTTTTAATTACATTGTTGATCTTGTTGGGTAGTTAGAATAGGAAAAAGGAGTCCAAAATGGTGATGGCTAAAAGACAAAGAAGAGGAAAACCCACAAAAATAGAACAAAGGAAGGTCCAAGGACCAGAGTGAGGACCTCAGGTAAAACTAACAGCCCTTCTGGCTAGCCCAATTTGCACAGTACAGGCTCAGGGGAGGAGGAAAAACTAAAAAAAGGAGCCAAAATTGAGCTGAGGGCTTCTCTTCTCTTCGTGTCTTTTGGATCAGCCCGCCCTCATGCCTCGAGGATGTATTTTCCTTTGCTTGCCAAATAAAACTGAGCTGTGCCACGGGGCTGTAACACTGGTCCGTCTGTCGCTTCAAATTTTTGCTGCAGCAAGACAGAACAGAGGAAATGGCACTCTCCTCTGACATACATGGTGCTGTGTCTCGGATTTAACCTGGCTGAAACAATCTTGGCTTGGCCCCTGAGAGGTGGAAGGCTAGCACAGCAGGAGCCCAACTCGGTGAAAGCTCCCGTGGTGGAAGCTGAACCCGAAGAAAACCCAGTGCAGGGGAAGTGACAAGAAGCCCCGCGTGCTGGAAACCGGGACAGCGAAAACAAACTCAGCAGAAGGCTCACGCGGCTCAGTCTCAGATTCCAGAAGACCTCCAGTTAAGGTAGGATGTCCTCGCTCCCGTGGCTCAAAGGACATATGGCTAACAGCATCTTAATTCCTTTACAATCTCTGGTTTCTTGTTTCCTCGAAACTCCACAAACAGGAGGGTGCCAGTGCGTGCAACTGAGGGCCTCCAGCAAGGGCTACGTAGTAGCTGTTGCCCAAGTGGGTGGGGGTTCTTCTGTCCTTAATCTTCTTCATGCTAAGGATCAGGCAAATGAAAACTGTGAGCACAGGCCAGATATTTAGGTTGTAGAGGGGATTCCTTGGCACATTTCTCCCTCTGCCTTTTCCTCCCATCCTTCAGCTCCTCTCTCCACCTATGCCACTGCTTACAAAGTATTGGGCAGGTCATCATCCTTCCATTTCTGAAAGTTGTTTTTGAAACAGTTTACCTAAGGTTGGAGGAGCCTGATGGCCTACAGTTCGTGGATTTGCAAAGATTTGGACACGACTGAACAACTGAGCATGCACACACTCAAGAGAGTAGATCTTATTAGTTCTTATCACAAGGAAAAATATGTGTAGTGATGAATTAAACTTATTGTGGTAATCGTTTCACAATATATACCAAACTTTGTGTTGTACACCTAAAACTAATACAATACTATATGTCAGTTATATCTCATGGGAAAAAAAGAGCTATATTAAAATTACAAATAAAATTCTAAAAGAAGAAATCTAAAAAAATAATACTTAGTGTTAAAAAAAAAAGAAAAGAATTGCTCACAGCAGCCAAGAGGACCAAAGAACTGAAAGATGAGACACCAGAAATCCAGTATAAAGTAGAAAATAAAAAAAGTTTGAAAATACATAAAATATTCAATATCATGGGATAAATAATGATCTGAACTGAGAAAATGTGTGGCAAATTAAAATGAAAACAAAATTAGAGAGACTGTAAGACTAGAAATATCTTTTTAAAAAACAACATATAGAAAATAAACAAAACTGAGATAGATTTAAAGAAAAGAATAGTGAAGTTGAAAAGAAGGTGCCACAACACAGATTACCAAAATCAGAAGGAAATGAAATTCATTACTAAATCTTGCTAAAATTCAAATGATTAGAAAACCATCTAATGTAATTTATGCTACAGATTTGAAGATTCAGATAAAATGGATAAATACTTAGAACCCCAACTTAAGTGACACAAGAATAATTAAAAATATATTATCTGAAATCAGAATTCAAATTGCACATCTTCTTATAAAGAAAAATCTATGTCCAGGTGAATTATATATTGACCAAAACATGGACATATTTTCACAACAGCAAAAGGACTAAGAAGCTTGAAAAAAATAATTTGATGAAGCCCAAATAATAATCATCATAAAACACAACTAAATACAATATGAGAAAAAAAGTATAGATCTGTGTTTTCCGTGAATGAAGCTGTAAAGACATTCTAAACCAAATATAAACAAACCAGTTCTAACTACATGTTAGGGTAATAGCACATTATGAGCAAGTGGAATTTTTTAGGAAATGCAATTTTCATACAAAATCAATTTATTACTTTAGCAAAATGAAGAAGAAAGAGTATATGGATCTCTAAAATACGACAAATAGCCACGGTATTAGTTCACCATAACAGACTATGGTAAAAACTTGACATATAAATCAATGGCATTCTGTTTAGCAAAGTTGTCTTTTTATACATTCTTGTTTTTCTTTCTAAATTCTTGTTATAATATTCAGTGTCCTATATTTTCATCAATGCATTTTGTTCTCAAATCTATTTTTTCCTGATATTAATATCATTGTTTTTTGCTTTTTAGGTCAATATTTACACAGTGTAGCCCCTTTATTTTCAAACTTTCTAAGGAATCTGTTTTACTTAAATAGCTTACAAAGAGCAGAAACCTGGATTTTAAATTTCTAAACCAATCTAATAATCTCTGCATTGATTGTTAATCTCATTTTCCAATGATTTTTAATTTTTCTATTTCTATATTTTCTTTCTACATTTCTATACGTTCCATATTTTGCATTTTCCATTTATCTCAGCATTTCACTCTTTTTCTTCTTTCATCCTTTTTTCTTTATTGACTTCTGTTACACTGATTTTTTTTCCCCCCTAAGGAATACCTTATGGTTGTCATTGCTAGCTTGGAAACCACATAACATTTTGACTATTCTTTTACCAAGTTTTCTTAAATTAGTAATTTATGGAAACAAGTATGATTTGGTTTCACACAATACTCAAGATATCCCTTACTTTCATTCTCCTTCCAATTATAAGCACGTGGCTTATTTTAGTCACATTTGAACCAGGCTCCAGTCTTCTCCCTTACTGGATCCTACCTAGTGACAATATATTACAGTACTTTGGGTGTGAAAAAAGGGGGATTTAAAACAAATGTATTATCTTTAATAACACTGACAGAAATTAACTGGCATATATATCAATTCACATGTTCAGTTTTGTTCCATAAATCTCACAATTTCCATTTTATTCACTTTTCTTCTTCATTTCAATATTTTCTTAGAGGTGGTCAGTGTGGGAAAACACCAATGTAAGTGAATCTGAAAAAGTTTTATTTCTTAATGATATTTTGTGCAGGTACACAACACGAATTCTCAGTTCTCTCTACTACCACTTTGAACTTAACTTTGCATTGAGTTCACATTCATAAGTTTTGATAATACATGTATACATATAAATATATGTGTATATATAATATACTTTTACAATGTCTTTAACTGTGGTATTTCTAAATCATATTTATCCTAGATATATTTGAGTTCTATTTTGATGCTTCTAAATATGTAATTATCATATGTAATACTTCTCAAGTCTACTTTTTCTAGTCTTAAATTAGAAAAATGTCAGATATTATTACTATTTTAAACTGCTTCTCTGCCATCTACTATATCTAGATTGATAACTCCCAGAATACTGCATGACTACTAGAAACTAAACATTTCGCTTTTTAATGAATGTGAAAATGGAAAGGTGAAGTGATTTGTATCATTTTTCTGTAATAATATGCAGTGTTATCTTTATTTAGTCACTAAGTTATGTCCGACTCTTTGTGATTCCATGGACTGTATAGCCTACCAGGCTCCTCTGTCCATGGGATTTCCAGGCAAGAATACTGAAGTGAGTTGTCATTTCCTTCTTCAGGGGATCTTACTGACCCATGAATCCAACCTACATCTCCTGCTTGTCAGGAAGATTCTTTACCACTGAGTCACCTGGGAAACCCCAATAAATAATAGTATGTAGTATCTGACTAATAAAAAATTTAAATCTAAAATTTGGTTGGTTCAGATACTATGTATCTGTACTGAAAATCCATAGTATGGAAATCAAAATGATTTTTACCTGCTTCCAGATAGATAAGATTTTTTCCCTATCAGAGTTTAAAACAGATTTGTATATTTAAATCTAATGTCACCAGCCCCAGGAATTAACAGAATATACTCTCATAATTTAAAAATAAGTTGTGTCTTAAATTTCCATATTGTTGTATGTATATATATGTGTATGTGTGTGTATGTGTATATATACAAACATATATGTATATATATACACATTTATTTATTTATTCTCATAAGGATTTTATTGAGAATGTTAACAAGGCCTCTGTCAGGGATTGGTAGCTGTATGTTTAAATCAGTTCTATTTTAAGGTGGAAGGATAGAATTTAAAGAAACCACTCACTAGCAAGGCAGTTTAACTAATTAGACATATCTAATTAATTTTACATACTAGAGAGGATGTGTATATATAGGTAGAAGTAAAATTGAAGATAATGTTTTCAAAATAATATACTGAATTTGATATTAAAACTGATGAGTCAATGCTACTTTTATTGTAGCATTTCACACGTGGAAAAATAAAGAAGGAAAAATCATAGAAACTGTAGAGACTTACAATATTTTATTCAACACAACTGTTGATCAGATAAAAATAGATAAATTATTACTATTCAATACAAAATGTTCTACGATTTGTTACAAGCTATCAAAATTTTCTACCTGATAAATAACAACATACATATTAACCTTCACAAAGAAAGATTATGTTATTTCAAAGTTGAATAAATGGTATGTTGTATTTAACACTGTAGAAATAAATTTAGTTGAAAAAAGCCAAAGTAAACATTGTTACAATTAAAGAAGGTGTCACTAACATGAATAAACTCAATTTCAGCACACTAGATTGAAAATGTCTAGTGAACAAAAATGGTGCTTTTGGTGTCTATAAACGTAAATTTCTTAAAGAAAAAGGAAAATAATCTCTTGAGAGATATGCTTGTTCATCATCGTGGTTGGCTTTCCTTTGCCAACAAACAAACCTGATTACAGTTAGTGATTGATAATAGTTATTACCCCTGGCATCTCTAAACCAAAAATAAGATAAGACTTTATCAAAAAATAAAACCAAAACCAAAACTCAAACCACTCTATCATCTACATAATTTCAACATTATACTTCTGCTTCTGGTTGCTTTTAAAAAGGTTTAAGATACTTCAATGAGCATCTCATTATGGACAGAAAGCTCTATTTAGCAGAAAATTATTCTTACCCACAGAAATGACATTTTATTCAGACTGCCAAAGTGAGTTTATTATTGTGTCATTAATCATTGCCTTGGGGGTGACACCTGGGGAAAATGATTTAGTGGAGATTAGAGCAATCAAATATGACACTGAAAAATACAATTTATATCCAAAATGGTCAGTGAAATGTATTTCAGTAAATAATGGTACTGATAAACATTTAAATCAGCTAGAGATTTAATTCTTTTCTTTTATTAATACTATTAGCTTAATTTTGTTTATTAAATTAAAAAATATTCAATCAGTACATTATTAAATATAGTCTATTCAATAATTATAAAATTTAAAATGCAACATTATTGATTATTATGTAATACTAAATACAGAAATTCTCCATTTACTTTTAATTATTTTTTTATTCTCAAACTTTCCTATTCCTCTTCTCTTATTAGAGAAATCTCCTATATCTCATAAAACTCAATTCTTTTTCAAAGTGAGTGAAAGCCACTCAGTCGTGTCTGACTCTTTGCAACTCCATGGACTACACAGTCCACGGAATTCTCCAGACCAGAATACTGGAGTGGGTAGCCATTTCCTTCTCCAGGGGATCTTCCAAATCCAGGGATTAAACCCAGGTCTCCTGTATTGCAGGTAGATTCTTTACCAGCTGAGCCACAAGGGAAGCCCAATTCTTTTTCAAAGAGAACTTAGAATGTAATTTTTAAATTGTGCCTCATTTTCAAGTTATTATAGTCTTTTACATTTAGTTATTTATTAATAATTTTCTTATCAACAATTTATTTGTCAATGATTACTTATTGATTTTCCAATATATACCAAGTTATTTGTCACAGTAATAAAATATGGAATAAAACAAACAAACAAACAAACAAACAAAAATCCTTACCAATATAAAGTTTACAGACTTATGGGAAAGTTATCCATTAGTCATGCACTCACAGAAAGAAATTTTGCAAATGTGAGAGCTATTTTATACTGGCATATATAAATCAATGCTGGAATTCAGAAGGAGTGTAAAAAGTTCTATCCACTTAATTTCTATATAAGATAGCTATACGACATTGACTTTTTCATATCCATACAACATGACATTTAAGTTCTGAGGACTCATGATTAGGAAGATAGAGGTTAGGAAAACCTCTATTAGTCATTATCTTCTTTCTCAATATCATCATCACCATCATCAAAATAACACCTACTGAGTAGTGACTGTCCATCTCCCAGTTCTCAAATGCCTCACACACTTTATATGTCAACCCATAGAACAGAAGATTAGTATGTACCTACATCATCATATGAGGAAGCAAAAGTTTGGAAATATTATATTTATTGATCTGTATTATATAGTTAAGTAGCTGAGCCTAGGTTTTCTCTTATACTACATATAATGTTTATGATTTATTTTAATTGTTATCATTTAACATTATTATTACACTTCTTAATAGTTGCATTAAATGTCACACTACAACTTGGAATAATGTTAGAAAAAGAAGAATTCCTCATACTAACGATCTATTTACTATCATTCATCCAGATCTATACTTAAAAAAACTCTCATCATCTCATACTAATGTAATTGTAGCTCCTAAAGAATATAGCCATGCAGAAGTAATTTTAGGCTGATATGATGTGCACAAACTAGGGGATACATTAGGGATCATTTAATTAATGAAAAACATATTTCCTGTGTGAATGGTTGAAGCTATGTCTTCAAAGATTTTGATGACTAATAGGTGTCTACCTCACAGCTGTTCTCTTGTTCACAATCTGTCACTTTCCTTTTGCCATTTTTTCTTAATAGCAGTGAAATGTCAGGAGCAGTGGGAAGGAGAAGTATAGAAAACAGTGGTGATACTACAAAATTTTCCCTAAAATAAAAATTCACTTTCCTAAAACATCAACATTTCATTGACCACATTCATACATGTTCTCTGTCATAGTCTGTGAGGAAGGAGAATACCCTAAAGAGTCACTAAGTGTAGACTGGATGCTTCACGTAGGAAATGGTCATGCTAACAATCATATCATCTGAATGATACAATTATATCAGCTGTTTAAGCTTAGACAATTTAAAGTAAAATATATATTTGTCAAAATTCTCAAAAGATTAAGAGAGTGAAGATTTTGCTATCAGTTCAGTTCAGTTCAGTCACTCAGTCGTGTCCAACTCTTTGCAACCCCATGAATCGCAGCACACCAGGCCTCCCTGTCCATCACCAACTCCTGGAGTTCATCCAAACTCATGTCCATCGAGTCAGTGATGCCATCCAGCCATCTCATCCTCTGTCGTCTCCTTCTCCTCCTGCCCCCAATCCCTCCCAGCATCAGAGTCTTTTCCAGTGAGTCAACTCTTTGCATGAGGTGGCCAAAGTACTGGAGTTTCAGCTTCAGCATCAGTCCTTCCAATGAACACCCAGGACTGATCTCCTTTAGAATGGACTGGTTGGATCTCCTTGCAGTCCAAGGGACTCTCAAGAGTCTTCTCCAACACCACAGTGTATAAACCTGTATAAAATAAAATGGATGTAGTTGTGATTTTAAGGTTTGCTTTCACTGACTCATCAATTAAAGCTATATTAAGGACCACATGCATCAGTAAACTAAGTTAGGCATATTTTGAAGAAAAATGTTTAAAATATATCTGTAGTGAGGGATAAGTTGAATTAAAAATTTAGACTAAATCACAACTGTTAATATTTCATGCTTAATTTTTTTATGAGAGAAACCACAAATACATGTATTTTTAAAAACATGTATATATGTGTTTATTTATACAAATAATATATATGTACATATACATATATATTCTGGTTTAAAACTAAGTTATATGTATATATATTTAACATATATATCATACATATTATATATAGCACATGCATTTCTTTTGTCTGATATATATCTAACTATTGATTGCCTTTGCTCAGTCATGTCCAACTCTTTGCTACCCCATGGACTGTAGCCTACCAGGCTCCTGTGTCCATGGGATTTTCCAGGCAATAGTACTGGAGTGGGCTGCCATTTCCTTCTCCAATATCTATCTATATGTATCACTTATAAATTTGTAACTAAAGTGTGTGCATAACAAGGAGTATTAATAATATCATCAAGAAATTCCTTAGAAATTGTGCAAGATATATTTTCATAAAATGCCTGAATTACATTTACACATATATTCTCAAAGCTTGCTCATTACGTCTCAAACACACAGTAATAAAAATAATATTGCAGTTAGATGTCAGAAAAACAAAATTTTAATTGTCATGGTAGATTTTTACATCTTATTTTTAAGTCCAATAAAATATAATTGAGTCTCCATGTGACACTGGTAAGAAATTTGGTATACTAACATATTCAAGTAAAGAGAAAATGAAAGAGTTAGTCACTCAGTGGTGTCTGACTCTTTGCGACCTCCATGGACTTTACCCTGCCAGGCACTTCTGTCCGTGGGATTTCCCAAGGAAGAATACTGGAGTGGGCAGCCATTCTCTTCTCCAGAGGATCTTTCCCCCTCAGGGATCAAACTGGGGTCTCCTGCATTGCAGTCAGACTCTTCACCATCTGAAGAAAACATAAATACTTATATTGTGTGAAAAACATTCAAATGAAAATCCAGAATTGAATAACCCCAACTCAACTAATTTAGATAATTTTAATTACTAGCATACTAATACTTAATTGAATTCATTTTGCTTGCTATCATGGTCAGAAATTCATTAGTCATATTATCTCTCAAATAGTGAAATTTTATCTGGATAGACTCTGTTCTGAGACAGCTGCTGCCTGTTGCTACCACAACCAGAAAAGTTGAAAGAAAAGACCAATATAGTCAAAAGTAGGATGGCTAAAGTTAAAACTATGTTTTCCAATTAGGTTTGCTATTCCTGGTGGCTCAGATGGTAAAGAATCTGCCTGCAATGCAAGAGACCCGGATTCGATCCCTTTGTCAGGAAGATGTCCTGGAGATGGGAATGGCTACCCACGCCAGTATTCTTGCCTGGAGAGTTCCACGGACAGAGGAGTCTGATGCGCTACAGTCCATAGGGTTACAAAAAGTTGCCATCCTTATTGCAAAACATAAAAATTGGCCTATTAATATTTTCAAAAAGTATGCACTTTTTTTTTCACATAAAAACAACTTTCCAGGACCTCCTTAAAGGCCCAGTAGTTGAGACGCTGTATTTTCAATACAAGGAGTGTAGGTTTGATACCTGGTTGAGAAACTAGGGTTCCATACGCTGTATATGTGGGTAAATAAATAAAAAAGTGAAAACAATGCTACAATTCACTAGGTATTTCCTTATGTTTAATTTTGATATATTTTATAATGGCTATTTTCCACATGAAATCAAAGTAATTTGTTTGCATGTGAATGATTCCATCTTACAAAACTAAATCTCCAAAAGGTGTGATCATGATCTGGTGGTGGTTTTAGTCTCTCAATCATGTCTGACTCTTGTGACCCCAGGAACTGTAGCCTGCCAGGCTCCTCTGTCCATGGGATTCTTTTTTTTTTTTTTTTTTTCATGGGATTCTTCAGGCAAGAATACTGGAGTGGGTTGCCATTTCCTTCTCCAGGGGATCTTCTTGACCCAGGAAATGAACCCAGATCTCTTGCAGTGCAGGCAGATTCTTTACCGACTGAGCTACGAGGGAAACCCCAAAGTGACAGTTGCTCAGTCATGTCGACTCTTTGCAACCCCAAGGACTATACAGTCCATGGAATTCTCCAGGCCAGAATACTGGAGTGGGTAGCCGCTCCCTTCTCCAGGGAATCTTCCCAACCCAGGGATCGAACCTAGGTCTCCTACATTGCAGGCAGATTATTTACCAGCTGAGTGATCAGGGAAGCCCAATCTGGTGGGTATATTGAATAAAAACCAATACTTTGTTAATGTTTGAATATTGAAAGATAAATTAGCTGTTAAATATATTCTTAACTAAGTGTATGTCCGTTAGGTGTTGTGTGTTGCTGGCCCTGTTCCAGATGCCAATTAGTCTTGCTGTTAACTGAACCCAGAGTAGGCAAGGTGTGCGCTAAGAGGCTTCCAGCTTGCTGAGGAGCGGTAGGAGCTGCAGACATGCTTCTTCTCTCCTGGTTGGCATGGCAGCCACGACACAGCCTCCCTCCTGGCTGATGCAGCAGCCTTAGCAGCAGCCATAACATAACCATAGCATAACCTCATGTAGCATAACCATGATGCCACTGCAATGCAGCCCCAGCAGAGCAGCAGCCAGGGCTTTCATGGTGAAGCTCATACAGAGGAACAGCCCAAACTAGTCCCCGACCAAGCGAGTACCTTGTGATGCACATGCGCAGTGCTATAGGTGATCTCAGCTGTTGCATAATCATTATTTACAAAACATGGGGCAAGAGTGAGAAGCCCTGGGGCTAGAAAGTCTGAGCAAGCCATCTTGGTTGCTCTTTCCCTATATGTTGTAACAATAATATGGTGCTTAATATTCTAAGATTTTGATGCAAATTGAATCATTGTGTAAGCACTTATTGCGGTTTGGATTTTTAAGGTTACAATTATTTTGGGAGTCAGCCATTTGTTAGTTATTAGTCCTTCATTTCATGGCTGTATTGCAGTTTACCCATTCATCTGTTGGTGAACATTTAGATCCCTGGGTCAGGACAATCCCCTGGAGGAGTAAATGGCAACCCGCGTCACTATTCTTGCCTGGAGAATCCCATGGGCAGAGGAGCCTGGTGGGCTACAGTCCAAAGGGTTGCAAAGAGTTGAACGTGACTGAGCAAGGGAGCGCACATGCACAGACATTTAGGTGGTGTCCAGATTTTTGGATATTGAAAATTGATATGAACACTCACATGCTGCTTTTGTATACACTTATGCTTTTGTTTCTCCTAGGTAAACATATAAAAGTAGAATGATGGAGTATAAATTAGATAAATATAAATAAAAAGCGCAGAAATAAACCCACACACATGATCAAATATTTTTCAGCAAACGAGCTAAGAACATACAATGGGGAAAGTATAGTCTCTTCAACAAACAATTCGGGGAAAATTGGATGGCCACATGACAAAGAATGAAACCAGACTTTTGTCATACACCACAGACAGAAGTAAATTCAAGATTGTTTAAAGATTCAGACATAAAAGCTGAAAACATAAAACTCCTAGATGAAAACGTAGGGCATAAGCTCCTTGACATTGGTCTCAGCAGTATTTGGGGGGTTTTGATACCTTAGCAAAGCCAATAAAATAAAAAATAAGCAAATCATCACACTACACAGCAAAGGAAATCTTTAGCAAAAAGAAAACATGATAAGGACTGGGAAGAAATATTTGCAAAAAACATATTTGATAAGTCATTTATATCCAAAATACACAAGAAACTCATAAAACAAATAAACAACAATTTTAAAAAAAGCAATTAAAAATAAGTGAAGGGCCCTAATAGACATCTATCCACAGACATCTAATTGGTCAAGGGTATGAAGGAACGTGTTGAACATCACCAAGCATCTGGGAAACACGTATCGAATCGACAATGAAATATCTTTTGGCACCTATTAGGGTGGCTTTTATCAAAAAGCAAGAGATAACAGGTACTGACAAGGATGGAGGGAAAAGAAGACAACTTGTATATCATTGGTCGGAATTTAAGCTGATCCAGTCTTTATGGAAAACACTATAGAGGTTTTACAAGAAATTAAAAATATGATTCAGCGGTTCCACTTCTGAGCATATATATCCAAGTGGAACAAGATCATTACATTTAATATATATCTGTGCTCCCCTGTTCATTGAAGGATTACTCATACCAACCAAGATATAGAAACAAGCTGTGTATATCCACAGATAAACAGGGAAGATATGGTATATAAGCACAATGAAATATTATCCATCCCTAAGAAAGAATAAAAGCCTATTGCTTGAAACAATACATATGAAACTGAAGATTATCATGCTAAGTGAACTAAGCCCAAGAACAAAATACATGACATGGCATCACTTGTACGTAAAATCTAAAAATAAAATGCAGGAAGCTCATAGAAACACATAGAAAGTGGAAGCAACTAGAGAAATGATTGCCAGAGGATGGCAGATGGGGCAAATAGAAGCTGGTAAAAGTGCACACAATTTCAGTTATTAGATAAATAAGGGCTGAGGATCTAATGTCTGACATGGTTACTATAATGTATAACACTGAATTGTCTGATTGAAATTCGCTAAAAGAGTAAAACTCAAACGTTCTCTCTCACACACACATCCATAAAGATATATATATGTGAAGCAACTGGTACAACTCAGTACAGGAAATCCTTTCACATTATATACATACAAGTTTCCTTGTGTCTCCTTTCATTATTTTTTAACGGTAAGAACATTTTGATGCTTTTGAACTGTGGTGTTGAAGAAGACTCTTTAGAGTCCCTTGGACTGCAAGGAGATCCAACCAGTCCATCCTAAAGGGGATCAGTCCTGGGTGTTCATGGGAAGGACTGATGTTGAAGCTGAAACTCCAGTACTTTGGCCACCTGATGTGAAAAGCTGATTCATTTGAAAAGACCCTGATGCTGGGAAAGATTGAGGGCAGAAGGAGAAGGGGACGACAGAGGATGAGATGGCTGGATGGCATCACTGAGTCAATGGACATGGATTTGAGTAAACTCCAGAAGTTGGTGACGGGCAGAGAAGCCTGGCGTGCTGTGGTTCATGGGATCGCAAAGAGTCGGACATGACTGAGCAACTGAACTGAATTGAACTGAAAGAACATTTTACAAATTTTACAAATTTTAAGTACACAATACAGCACTGCTAGCTATAGAAATTCTGCTGTACAGCAGACTTCTGAAACCCATTTTGCATAAATTGGCACATTGTGCACTTCATTATCACAATTTTGTCAATTATGCATAGATAAAATTGAAAAACAGAATAATAACTACCACCCTATATTCCAGTTATTTTTCCATTATACATCCCAACCTACAGTACATAAGGAAACATAAAAGTTTATATATTTGTATTTTTATTGTCTCAAAATTTATTTTATTCTGATTTTTAATAAGAAAATTACTATCAAACTATTTGTTAAAATTTCCCCAAGCACTGACCAATGAAACTTATCCTCTATTGGACTGCTCAGGAAAGATGCTTAAATGCAGAATTACCTGAAGTATAGATACTTTTCATGCGATTTTCCATAGCCTGGATATATGAAGAGGAGCTTAGTTAGATGCAAAACCTTACATTATTATTTCCTGTGTTTTCTTAAAATGAATTCATATTATCGTGTTTTGTTGCTTTTGAAAAGTATCTTGTTTGCTTGATTTTTCTTTCTATTGAAAATTATTGTCTTTTCAACAGAAGCACTATGGAATATTCCCCTTAAAGATAATAATTTATTTATATATCTCTCAGATATGGACCTTTTTAATAAGTAAATTAGGTTTTCTTTTAGTTCTAGGTACATTTTAAAGTTATAAAGTCAGTTATTTAGCTTCTGGGACTCTAGTATTAAGGGGTTGAGTTTATTCTCCCAACTTCTACTTTATTCTCTTTCTCTCTGATGTTTCTTTATTGTATTTTTATTTTCTTAGCTATTTCATGCTTTTCCTCAAAAATGTTAATTATGCTTTTCATTCGAGTCTTTTCCATCTCAATTTCTATGGGTCTGACCATTTTGGAATCTGCTTTAGGTGGAATCATTCAGTATTTGCCATTCTATGACTGGGTTATTTCACTTACCTAACATCCTCCAGATTCACCCACACTGTCATAAAATGCAGGATTGCCTTCTTTGTAAAAACATTGTAAGTAATATTTTGTTGTATATATATTCTGTTTTTCATCTATCAATCATCTGTAAATGGACATTTGGGTTGTTTCTATATTTTTGCTATACTGAATAATATTTTAATGTACATAGGAGTGAAGATTAAAAAAAAAAGGAGTGAGTCTTTGAGAACCTAATTTTGATTATTTTGGACAAATATTCAGAAGTGGGATGGATAGATCAAATGGAACTGTTATTTTTTATATGTTATAGGGACTTTCATATCATTTTCCAAAGAGGTTATACCGTTTTACATACCCATCAACATTAATATTCTGAAAAATATTAGTCAGATATTTTGAAAAATATCTTTCAATTTGGCTGTGCTTGATATATTCTCATAGTTAGGCTGGTGTTATAGACTTTTTAGAACAATACCAAAGAACTAAAGTGCTCTTTTCATCACACTACATCAAGAGGTACATATTAGCATGGCTTATTGCTGGTAATTGATAATTTGGTTATTGCAGGTGATTGATAATTTGGTTAATGATGACATGGCTTATTGCTGGTGATTGATAATTTGGTTAATGCAGAGTCTGTCAGTTTCTTCGATTTAAAAGCTTACTTTAAAAAAAAAATCAAATTGTGTTCATTTTGCCTGTTTGTACTTCCAATTTTATGACTTCATTTTAATAACTCACTGTTTTTAAATGATATTTGATAATATTAAGACATTGTATACGATTTTCATCTACTACATATTTGGTTATGGAAATAATTTTGCCATTTGAAATGCTTCAATTTTCTTTTTCTGTTTATCTGTAGACGGTCATTGTATAGTTACTATCTGCTTTTATTTCAAAATATTATATATTTCCTGGACTTTCAATAACAATTGCATTCAGGTAAGTATTGAGTTTGAGAAACTTGCTTAATTACTAGTTCTTAGTTGAAATCTTCTCTGTTTTGTTAGTGTAATCAATATTATTCTTGCTTGACTGTGGTGTGTCATCATAGGCCTCTTTAATTTTCTTGTCTTATTATTATTATTTTTCTTCTTTCTCTCTCCTATATAGGCTCCAATGATCTTCTTCCTTTTGCAAACTGCCCCACTTTTCCAGAGAATGGTATTCTGCCTACATTGTCGTCTAGTATTTTAACCTTCTCTTTACTATTGGTGAAAAGAATATGTAGTCCCAGTCCATTATCTGGTTATTGAAGTTGGCTTTGCTGAATTTAGATTTACTTTCCTACTCACGGACTTCCCTTATGGCTCGGCTGGTAAAGAATCCACCTGTAGTGCAGGAGACCTGGGTCCAATCCCTGGGCTGGGAAGATCTGGAGAAGGGAAAAGCTACCCACTCCAGTGTCCTGGCCTGGAGGATTTCATGGACTGCATAGTCATGGTGTCGCAAAGAGTCAGAAAAGACTGTGCGACTCTCACTTCAATTCCTGCCCATAGTCAATTCAAAACTTCTAATAGTCTCCGTTTTACTGATTATGCCTAGAGTGTGAATGATATTATATATTCTCCATGTTGTTCTGGGTGGTTTTATTGAAAAATAGATGACAAGATTTAGATTTAAGAAACTGCTATTATGTGAACTCTGTTATCTTTCTTTTTCTCTAACAAAAGAAGCTCTTTTGAATATAAAAGAACTATTATATTAAAAATAATAATGATATGTTCTGAATTTTTCAGTCAGTGATTATAAAGACAATGCTTTAAACATAGACTTCAAGGAACTATTTTGTAGAGGAAAAAAGATGACACTTTAAGTCAGATGAGTTAATCTTGACTGGTTTTCACATTTCACACATAAAACATTAATAAAGCATGTCAATCCATTTCAATCACTTGTTTAATTATTATTCTCTTTGAAGTGTCTTGACAGAATTGGAAAAAATATGAAAGCAGTAATATTGCAAATAACAGCTGCATGGTAGCTTCACAGCTACCATGTGAAGCTCATTGCATCATCACATACCATTTAAATGGAATGATCTTGCAGAATTTTTACCTTTATCTCTTTCTAGTCAACATTGTTATTCAAGCTTGCTTATTCTGAGGGACACAAATCCATCAAAGATATCATTAGGGGAAAAAAAGTAATCTCCTATTTTATATACCAGATATATATCTTTAGTTTTTATACCTGTAATTGTAGTATAGTCAATACTCACCAAAAAATCTTTCAGGATTATTTTATATTTTTTGAAGCTCTTGAGAAGAGGATATCAAAAGCTTATTCACACAACGTAGAATGAACTATTTCAGTTCCCTATCAACATACAAATCACTACCACAAGGATGTTACAATGTAAGGAATAAATAGAAAGGAAGAAGGAAGTTGCAAATCAATGATCTAGCAAGAGGTAGAGGTAACAGAGGATCTCAGAGAAAGAATAGGTCATCTTGTAGAAAAGTTATCAAACTTTGGATATGACCAATGGAAAGCAGTGGTGCAAGGATCTATGAAGAAGAAGATAATAATATTCACAGCAGAAGGAACAAAAATACTCCATAACTGACACATTTCTGCAAAAACAATACTACGTCTTCTATCAAGTGTTTGAAAGATAAACACAGATAGACTGAAAACCATAAAAGTAAGGAGGCAGAGAATGGAATCTGTATACCAATCCACAGAGACAAAATGATGTTACAAATTATTTAAGATAATAGCAGTACATAACATGAAAATAAAGTATTAGAAAAAAAAGAAACACTACAGTTAACTTTTGAATGCTAGTAAAGTAATGTTTAAAATTCTCCAAGCCAGGATTCAACAGTACGTGAATTGTGAACATCCTAATGTTCAAGCTGGGTTTAGAAAAGGCAGAGAACCAGAGATCAAATTGCCAATATCTGTTAGATCATCAAAAAAACAAGAGTTCCAGAAAAACATCTATTTCTGCTTTATTGACTATGCCAAAGCCTTTGACTGTGTGGATCACAAAAAACTGTGGAAAATTCTTAAAGAAATAGGAATACCAGACCACCTGACCTGCCTCCTGAGAAATCTGTATGCAAGTCAGGAAGCAACAGTTAGAACTGGACATGGAACAACAGACTGGTTCCAAATAGGAAAAGGAGTACGTCAAGGCTGTATATTGTCACCCTGCTTATTTAACTTATAGGCAGAGTACATCATGAGAAACCCTGGGCTGGATAAAACCTGGGCTGGATTCAAGATTGCCAAGAAAAATATCAATAACCTCAGATATGCAGATGACACCACCCTATGGCAGAAAGCAAAGAGGAACTTAAGAGCCTCTTGATGAAAGTGAAAGAAGAGAGTGAAAAAGTTGCCTTAAAGCTCAACATTCAGAAAACTAAGATCATGGCATCTGATCCCATCACTTCATGGCAAATAGATGGGGAAACAATGGAAAACGTGAGAGTTTGTTTTTTGGGGCTCCAAAATCACTGCAGATGGTGACTGCAGCCATGAAATTAAAAGACGCTCACTCCTTGAAAGAAAAGTAATGAGCAACCTAGACAGCATATTAAAAAGCAGAGACACTATTTTGCCAGCAATGGTCCATTCATTCAAAGCTTTGGTTTTTCCAGGAGTCAGGTACGGATGTAAGTGTTGGAGCATAAAGAAAGCTGAGTGGTGAAGAATTGATGCTCTTGAACTCGTGCTGGAGAGGACTTTTGAGAATCCCTTGGACAGCAAGGAGATCCAACCAGTCTATCCTAAAGGAAATCAGTCCTGAATATTCATTGGAAGGAGTGATGCTGAAGCTGAAACTCCAATCCTTTGGCCATCTGATGTGAAGAGCTGACTCATTTGAAAAGACCCTGATGCTGGGAAAGATTGAAGGCAGGAAGAGAAGGGGATGACAGAGGATGAGATGGTTGGATGGCATCACCAACTCAATGGACATGAGTTTGAGTAAGCTCTGGGAGTTGGTGATGGACAGGGAGGCCTGGTGTGCTGCAGTCTATGGGGTCTTGAAGAGTTGGACATGACTGTGCAACTGAACTGAACTGAGCTTGTGATCTGTTCTGGAGAAAGTTTCATGAACTCTTGAATATGTATTCTGCAGGTTTTGGAAGGAATGTCCTATACATATCTGTTAAGTCCTGTCAGCCTAATATGTTACTTAAAGACACTGTTTTTTTATTGATCTATGTCTGATTGATCTATTTATTAATGTAAGTGCAGTCTTAAAATCCCCTATTATTATTGTATCGCCATCAGTTTCTCCATTTATATTTCTAACACATGCTTTACATAATATGTGCTCCTCAAGTTAGGTGCACTTATGTTTAAAAATTTTACATACTTTTGGATTAACTCCTTTATTGTTATATAATGCTGTTTTGGTGCTTTATTATATACTGATTTTTTAAAATGTTTATTTTTAACTGGAGGATAATTGCTTTACTATATTGTGCTGATTTGTGCCACACATCAACACAAATCATAGGTATACCTATGTCCCCTTCCTCTAGAACTTTCCTCCCACCCCCTACCCCATCCCACATGAAACACCAGGTTTGAACCCCTTGAGTCATACCAGCAAATCCCCAGTGGCTGTCTGTTTGACATAGGGTGATGTGTGTGTTCCCATTCTACTCACCAAGTTTGCCCCGCCCTCCTCCCTGCCCACTGTGTCCATAAGTCTGTTCTCTGTGCCCTTGTCTCCACTGCTGGCCTGCAAAGAGGTTCAGCAGCATCATCCCTCTAGATTCCATAAAGTCTACTTTACCTCAATATTGCTAACCTTGCTTTCTTGTCATTTCCATTTTAAAGGAATATCTTTCAGTCTGCATGTGTTTTTAGCTCTGAGGTAAATCTTTTGTAGACAGCACATCAATTCTTAAGCTAATCAGCTATTTAATAATTTTGATTGGAGCATTTAGTCCATTGATATTTAGAGTGATTATTGATAAGTTTGTACTTTTTAACATGTTGTTACTCTTTTCTGGTTGTCTGTGTAGTTCTTCTCTGTTCTCTTCTTATTTTAGTCTCTTTACTGTGGTTTAACAAATTTCTTTAGTATTATGCTTGTATTCCTTTCTATTATATGTGAAAGTGAAACTGAAAGTCAGTCAGTCATGTCTGAGTCTTTGCGACCCCATGGACCGCAGCACACCAGGCCTCCCTGTCCACCACTAACTCCTGGAGTCCACCCAAACCCATGTCCATTGAGTCTGTGATGCCATCCAACCATCTCATCCTCTGTTGTCCCCTTTCTCCTCTTGCCTTCAATCTTTCCCAGCATCAGGGTCTTTTCCAGTGAGTCAGTTCTTCCCCTCAGGTGGCCAAAGCATTGCAGTTTCAGCTTCAGCATCAGACCTTCCATAATTTACCTGGTAAATAGTTCAAGCAATAGTAATAATAATGCTAGCTCAATTTGAGAAAGAAAATACAAGCACACTGAGAACTTAAGCAAAAAAGCAAAAAAAAGCTAGAAAATATAAAAATTAATCAGCCAGAAATGAGGGATACAACAAGATTAGGGGAAACTGTTACCTATCTAGATCCTAAAGGCATGTCCCTGGGAGGGAGCATCCCCATGCAATCTGTTCGTGTGTCGGGCTGAGTCTTCCTTTGGGGTCTGACACATGTCAGGCTGAGCCTTCCTTTGGGGTGTTCTGCTGACCGCTGCCAGGTGTGAGGAGGGACTCCTGGGCTCATTGTCCCTTCCTGCCCTGACAGTGACTCGGGCCTGAGGTCGTGGAGCAGGGGTCCTCAGGGGATTTGACCTCCCCCTGGTACAAGAGCAGTTTCTGCCTTAGGGGAGGGTGTGGCCAGGGCCCAGGCTTTGGGACTACAGTTCTGATCTGGTCCCACTTTTCCTGGGGGTGTGTGTGCCTTAGTTCGGAGCCGAGTAAAAGCCAAGAGGTAGAGTCGCAACGCTGAGCTGTTTCTGCTCCTTCCTAAGGGTGAACAAGCACAGTTTCTAGCAACGCCAGTCTCACCCGGCTGGAGGCAGGGTCAGGGCGCAGGCTGGCTGAGTGCGCTGCATGTATATGCACAAAGGTTGGCAGTGGTGGCTTCCGCTTTACTGAACAGCGGTGCAGGAGCAGGACGGGCTGAAGCAGGAAGCCCGCGCGGATGGAGGGGTACGCAGGGGTGGGCCCTGCAGGGCGGGGGGCGGTTTTCAGTCTGCTGCCGCCTTGCTGGGACTCTACGCAAACAAATCTGTGCATGCTCTCTCCATGAGTGGAGGAGGTTCAGTCTCTTCCAGCCCTCTGATAGACCCTACTGGTCTTCTAACCAAGTAAAGGTACTCACATTTTGGTACTGAACCCCAGTGCTGAGGGGCTTAATATGTGGCTCAAATCCCTCACTCTCCAGGGAGAACCCTTGAGCCTGCGACATTTCTCTCCCCTTTGACGTGCCCTGCTAGTGGTTTGGGCCTGAGTGCGTTGTTCATTCCTTCTACCAGACCTCTTACGCATCTTTCTTTACACCCTGTGTGTGTAGGAACTGTTCTGCTGGTCTGCATATGGTTCTCAGCAATGCCTGTTGTATCTGAAGTTGTAATTTTGATGTGTCTCTGAGGGGGAGTGAGTTCAGGGTCCTCCTACTCTTCCGTGTTGATCCCTCTTCCCGCCTCAGTTTGTTCTTTAGGACGGTAACTTTAGCAAAAGTGAGAGACATAGCTTAAAGACATGGTGCATGCGTAGGGGCTGAGTCACTCCAGCTGAGTCTGACTCTTTGACCCCATGGACTGTAGCCCACCAGGCTCCTCTGTCTGTGGGATTCTCCAGGCAAGAATACTGGAGGGAGTTGTCACGCCCTCCTCCAGGGGATCTTCCCTTCCCTGGGATAGAACCTGTGTCTCTCACATCTCTTGCCTTGGCAGGTGGGTTCTTTACCACTAGCACCACCTGGGGAGCCCTGAAGTTGTGGTAGGAGTAGGGAAAGGCAACTGAACAGTGGGTGAGTTGATGCGTATCACTCAGATTGAATTGTGCCCAAACCAAAGCACGTATATGGGATGTTATTATACCAACTGTATTTTATATAGTACACAAAATAATTTTATGATAATCACAACTTTATTTATATAAAGGTTTGCCATATCTTTATTGTTTACAACCTGATAAAATAATTGGCTAAATCGAAAGTAGCACAATAAGGATACTCACTTGATTAACTACCAATGAGCAGTGCTATGGAGGACTCACTTGGTATAACTGCTACTATCTATGTACCTCAAAAGAACGAGAAAATGAATGAAGCAAGCAGTATATTTGTACATTGTATGAATGTATATGTATGAGAAATCTCTTGAGAAGCATGAAATACGTGTCTTTTTAAATTAAAAATTCATTATATTTTAGTGACATTTTCTCTTTCCCAATTCTATGTTAAGCATCTCAAAAATCATTTTGTCATGCAATTTATTACCAACTGTACCTAATTCCCTGGCCTTACAAAAGCTGTTTTCCTTTTTTCCTCTCACCTTCTATCTCTATTCGCTTGATAGGTTAGCTTTTACTAGCCTTCCTAAGTAGGGAGTTTGTTTCCCCCAGAGACTGGAAAGCAATATAAAGTAAACGGAAGATTGATATGAAAGAGCAGCTGTGCAGTAATGAGACAAACCAAGTAGTCTGAATGAATAAAGACATGGAACACCTAGCCCATCTTGCTTCCTTACATTTGCAGAGAAAAGTAATATATTAACTGGTTTGGTAAACAGCAATCCTCTTAGAGAATATAATTTTATTTTCCTTATTCTTTGAGACATTTTCTAAAAGGGAATTTGGCAGTAGTGTACAATTAAGATTTTATAGGAAAGGAAATCTTTAACTTGCGACCTGTATTCTTTAGTTGTAATAACATGGGAAAGAAAGCCTAGTGGTGATATTAAATTATATTACCTGAATTTTTTAACTGGAACACTTGGAGTAGGACCTAACATGGGATTTTATAATTGCCTCTCAGTTACAGTCTCTTACTGAGGAATTTTTGTGAAATCAGTCAATAAAACTGTACAGTAATTGTAGTCGAACATATTTCTAGAAACTGATATCTACAAGGTTTTAGATCCAGTATAACTTGTTTTAAGTGATTTATATGTGTAATTGACTTTAAGCCCTTTGGAATGAATCATAGCAGAGTAGATACTTCTCCTTTGGACTAGTAGGTGAGAGTGTCTTTATGAAATTAATTATTTTTTCATAGGTAACTGACGTGTGACTTGGTGAATTATCTCATCTGAAAGATACACAAGGAAGGCATCTGTGCGCAGATCACTGCTTCTCCTAACCCAGGTGTCAGTAAGGAGTCCCGTTTTATGCACTCCACTTGTTATAGAAACAAAGGATGGACGAGGTTTAATAGTTTAAATGCAGTTCCCTGTGCAGAAAAAGAAAGGCTCATATCTGTCAGGCTTATTTTCAGTCTGGGGATCTGACATTTATTCAAATGCAAAAATGTGTCTACGTGGTATTATAGGGTCTGCCAACATAGCAATCTATCAAGTAATTTGTGTATATCAAATAGGAAAGCGATTATCATTGCTTTTATGTGTGGATTATTTTTAAAACATAATTTGTCTATTTGGATGTTGCTATCTAATCATCTGAGGTAATTTATCTGAGAGTATGCTCCCCAAATATTTAATAATACATGAACTGGATTTTGCTTCCTCTGTGCTCAAAATATTAATTAATCTATGGCCCATTAAACTTAGATAAGATGTGAGAACTTTCCTCAGCACCACAGTCTACACAGACACCAATAAGCTTTAGCATTCAATATGAACCATATTTTTTTTTGTAATGTTAAAGAGGCTATAAAAAAAGATTTTCAAACCCAGGTCTCTCATATTGCATGTAGATTCTTTACTGTCTGAGCCAACAGTTCAGTTCAGTTCAGTAGCTCAGTCATGTCTGACTCTGCGATCCCATGAATCTCAGCACGCCAGGCCTCCCTGTCCATCACCAACTCCCGGAGTTCACTCAGACTCATGTCCATCAAGTCAGTGATGCCATCCAGCCATCTCATCCTCTGTCGTCCCCTTCTCCTCTTGCCCCCAATCCCTCCCAGCATCAGAGTCTTTTCCAATGAGTCAACTCTTCGCATGAGGTGGCCAAAGTACTGGAGTTTCAGCTTTAGCATTAATCCTTCCAATGAACATCTAGGACTGATATCCTTTAGAATGGACTGGTTGGATCTCCTTGCAGTCCAAGGGACTCTCAAGAGTCTTCTTCAACACCACAGTTCAAAAGCATCAATTCTTCGGTGCTTAGCTTTCTTCACAGGCCAACTCTCACATCCCTACATGATCACTGGAAAAACCATAGCCTTGACTAGTCGGACCTTTGTTAACAAAGTAATGTCTCTGCTTTTGAATATGCTATCTAGGTTGGTCATAACTTTCCTTCCAAGGAGTAAGCGTCTTTTAATTTCATGGCTACAATCACCATCTGCAGTGATTTTGGAGACCAGAAAAATAAAGTCTGACACTGTTTCCACTTTTTCCCCATCTATTTGCTGTGAAGTAATAGGACCAGATGCCATGATCTTCGTTTTCTGAATGTTGAGCTTTAAGCAAACTTTTTCTCTCTCCTCTTTCACTTTCATCAAGAGGCTCTTTAGTTCCTCTTCACTTTCTGCCATAAGGGTGGTGTCATCTGCATATCTGAGGTTATTGATATTTCTCCCAGCAATCTTGATTCCAGCTTGTGCTTCCTCCAGCCCAGCATTTCTCATGATGTACTCTGCATAGAAGTTAAATAAGCAGGGTGACAATATACAGCCTTGACGAACTCCTTTTCCTATTTGGAACCAGTCTGTTGTTCCATGTCCAGTTCTAACTGTTGCTTCCTGACCTGCATAGAGGTTTCTCAAGAGGCAGGTCAGGTGGTCTGGTATTCCCATCTCTTTCAGAATTTTCCAGTTTACTGTGATCCACACAGTCAAAGGCTTTGGCATAGTCAATAAAGCAGAAAGCTCAAAAAAATTTCAAGTTATGGTAAACCAAACCATTCTAGACTTGCTAAATATCTTACTCCTATATGAAAAAATAATTATTATCACCTGTTCTTCCACAAGACATTATAAAAACAGCAGTTGTTGAGTCGCTGTCATGTCCACATTTTTCAGCCCTGTGGACTGACGCATGGCAGGCTTCCCTGTTGTTCACCATTTCCCAGAGATCACCAAACTCATGTCCATCCAGTCAGTGATGCCATCCAACCATCTCATCCTCTGTCGTCCCCTTCTCCTCCTGCCCTCAATCTTTTCCAGCATCCGGGTCTTTTCCAATGAGTCAGCTTCTTGTGTCACATGGTCAAAGTACTGGAGCTTCAACATCAGTCCTTCCAATGAATATCCAGAGTTGACTTCCTGATATCCTTGCAATCCAAGAGACTCTCAAGAGTCTTCTCCAGCACCACAGTTTGAACGCATCGAATCTTTAATGCTCAGCCTTCTTCATAGTCCAGCTCTCAGATCCATAAATGACTACTGGCAGAAGCATAGCTTTGCCTATTGGACTTCTGTCAGTGAGGTAATTGCTCTTTAACACACTGTCTACATTTGTCAAAACCTTCCTTCCAAGGAGCAAGCATCTTTTAATTTTATGGTTGTAGTCATTGTCTGCAGTGACTTTGAAGCCCAAGAAAATAAAATCCATCAGTTTTTCCCCTTCTTTTTGCCATGAAGAGGTGGGACTGGTTGACATAATCTTAGTTGTTTTTTTTTTTTAATGTTGAGTTTCAAGCGAACACTTTCACTCTTTTTATTTCCTGACTTCATCAAGAAATTCTTTAGTTTCTCTTCGCTTTTTGCCCTGAGAATGGTATCATCTGCACATCTGAGGTTATTGATATTTCTCCCAGCAATCTTGAGAATAGCCATTTTTATTCTATTCAGTTATAGATTACCCATGAAAATTTCCTCATGTTTGAAACCTTAAAAAGTACATAATAAAAATATGAAATATCTGCAATTACACTAAAATCTGAGTTTATTAAACCAGTCCCTGTTGATCAATTAAGTATAATTTTCTACCACTTTGCCTTTGTCCTTACCAGACTTATGTAACCTAGACAGAGTAAATTTGTCCTGAGGGTACAAAAGCTGAATTAAAAATTTTTTAACTTATTTAAATCAGGTGCAAAAGCTAATCAGAACTGGGGTCATTAAAATATTCAAAGGAATAGGATGGAAAAGTAAAATTAGTTTGATTTGATGAGAAAAAATAGTATATTAAATGATATCAAGCATCATGCATAACATAAGAACAAAATGTTAGAAAATATACTTCATCAAGGAATTTGAAAATAAAATTTCCATGGAATTTAAATAGCAGGCAACAACATGAAAGATATGGTAACTACAAAAAAGACACAAATTAAATCTGTAATTAAATGTGCTTATCTACACTGGTTCCTCACTTATATAAAGCCAAATTCCATTTGATTTTCACATTAAAAAAGACAAATGACCTTAAAACTGACCCCTTCATAAAAATGCAGCAAACTTGTTAGCCAATTTAATGATCTGTATGTGAAGTCAAAATGTTATAATCTCTCATTAGATGTCACCTATTGATTTCTTGTACTCATAATGACAATAAATGAATAGATAGAGGTTAAAAGACAAAAGTTATGATTTAAAGAAAATGAACACTTCAGAGGCATAATCAGTATAAGACCCTGATTAATAAAAATGATATTGAGCTAGTCAATTAATGTTGACATTTATTTTCTGTCATAAAATGAAGAGGATGAAAAGGTTGATCCTATTCATTGCATTCTACTAATCAGGCCTCAGGAAATCTCATACTTGCCTATTTCTAACGTCTTTGCTTCATATATTGCACTTCCAATTTAATGAGTTCAGTTATTAGCTTCTATGCAAAGGCAGCAATGAAAACTCAGTTAGGTAACCTTTTCATCTGTGCTGTTTTGAAATTTTGGACATATATTCAAAATCATTTTCTTTAAAAAAAAAGGCTGCAAGTTTGTATGTTTTGCAAGCAAATGATGGAATTGTCTAATATCCTCAGTTTCCTCAAATAACACATGTAAGTTTCTAGTACTCTCCTCTAGATAAAAAGTTGCCTCAGTTTGTTTTACAGAAAAATAGAATCTAATTATAGGGTTAGAAAGTACTTCTAGAAATTAAAAAAGCTGAATATTCTTTATTGTAGTAGATAATGCATATGTTCTTGATCAAATCTCATTCAGAAAAGTAATGAGAATTAGAAGAACTGTCCACACACATGAAATCTGGGAACACATATGTTAATATTGATTTTAGTGAGGAAACATACACCATTTCAGTGAATAAACCTTGATACAAGATATTTTATTTTAAACTAAAGTAGCTGATTAGCTATGTGAACTTTGAATATTTACATAACATTTTCAAGCTCACTTTATAAAGTGAGGAAGCTAATAGTGTCTATATAATTAGACTATTTTAACATTAAATTAACATATGCAATACACATATCAAGGTGCTTCAAGGATGAAAGGCCTTCGTTGATTATCAATGGTTTAGTTACTACTTTTGATAATACTTTGCTTTGAAAAGTATCAGAAATTGTTAAAGGGAGAAAGTTCATAGCTTTTGTATTTCAGTAGGTAAAATTTACCATCTTCACAAATACCAAAATTATTTATTCACTGAGTAAATCTATAATTTGGTGAAATAAAACTAAGTGATGTTTGATTTAATTAGAGATCAATTTTAATGCATATAGATATCCAATTTGTTCAGCACAATTCTAAAAGGCCAGACAGCCTCCACTAATTTTTTTCAAATTATTTAAAAATTATTTGAGCATAAACACTTCCATGACAGTGGAGAAAATATTCTTAAAAATTGCTGCTGCATAAAAATAAAAACATAGGCAACAGCTTTTGACATTAACTTTTTAAGAAACCTAGGAACTAACTAAAATTGTCACAGGTTAAGAATGATTTGTTAGGAAAAATGGCTTAACTGCTCTAAGAACAATTATAAATTTGTAAGATTAACATTTCCTCCTCTCCAGATCCATGGTAGCCTTGAAAATTAATGCTTTTCAACATTCATAACTATGAAATCAGAACAACTTGACAGCCAATGGAGAGGATAAATGGGTTTGAAATTAACGCAAATTTGCATTTCCAGATTGTCATTATATGACTGATCTGGCAGCTCCATGAAAAGCTTTGTTTTCAGAACCTGTGTTTATTTGATTTGACTTAGAGTTACATCTGTGGGAAAAAAAACTATTTCCTTGTCACTTTTCAAAAACAACCAGAGACAACTGTTCAAAATCACAACTGTGAGGCAGTGAGATCATCTGGGGCTAAGAAAAAAGGCTGGCCAGCAATCATAAGTATAGGAGAATAAGATGTTTCTAGAAAGCTTGGAATATATTTATAATATTCCTTGAATTCCTAAGACCATAAAAACATGCAGGCTTGTGTACATGCCCAGGATGACTTGAGAAAAGCCTCCTTACTCACCTTTGGCCGAGTTTAAGACGATGGACAAGCAGAGAGTGATGCAGAAGTCACGGTTGTAAAATGCCTGTTGGAACAATGAACATATGTCCCTGCACATACACAGCGCCCCTCTACCACCATCCCCTCAAAAGACGGGAGGTTTATTGAGTCAAAGAATTTAAGAAAATTTCTGTCCAGTTAGTACTCACTGCACTGAGTAGAGACTGCAGAGACCACATTGAAAAATAACACTCTTTGTGGAAGTATTCTAGTAAAGTCTCTAAACAAATAAATAAAGATAGTAGCAACAAACAAATGCAAACCATGAGCACAAGAAAAAGCTCATTTCCAGAGTCACCACATTTATTTTTAATATTCTGTTTACCAACAAAAATTCAAGAGAAAATTAAAGAAATAAGAAAGCATGAACAATACACAGGCAAAAAAGCAATCAATAGAACTGCTCTTCAGAAAGACCAGATGTTAAACTTATTGAGAGAAAGATTTAAGTCAACTGTTATATTTACAGTTAGAGAACTAAAGGAAAGCAAGTCCACAGTGTGGAAGTAAGAGAATAATGTCTCATCAAATAGAAAAGAGTGATAAAAAGATATAGTAATAAAAATATTAGCAAAACTAAGAGAATGAAAGGGAGCTAAGAAAATTTTGATAATATTAGCTAAGGACATCAATAAATTATTTTCAATAATTAATAAAACACCTGGCAGGAAATCAAAAAAGAAACTGAACTTGAACAGCACAGTAAACCAACTATGCCCCATATGCCAAAGAATGTTCAGACTACCACACAATTGGACTCATCTCAATGCAAGCAAAGTAATCCTCAAAATTCTCCAAGTGAGGCTTCAGTAGTATGTGAATCAAGAACTTCCAGATATTCAAGTTGGACTTAGAAAAGGCAGAGGAACCAGAAATCAAATTGCCAACATCTGCTGGATCATCAACAAAGCAAAAGAGATCCAGAAAAACATCTACTTCTGCTTTATTGACTACACCAAAGCCTTTGTGTGGATCACAACAAACTGTGGAAAATACTGAAAGAGATGGTAATACCAGACCACCTGACCAGCCTCTTGAGAAATATGCATACAGGTCAGGAAGCAACGGTTAGAACTGGACGTGGAACAACAGACTGGTTCCAAATAGGGAAAGGAGTACGTCAAGGCTGTATATTGTCACCCTGCTTATTTAACTTGTATGCAGAGTACATCATGAGAAATGCTGGGCTGGATGAAGCACAAGCTGGAATCAAGATTGCCGGGAGAAATAGCAATAACCTCAGATACGCAGATGACACACCCTTATGTCAGAAAGCAAAGAGGAACTAAAGTGCCTCTTGATGAAAATGAAAGAGGAGAGTGAAAAAGCTGGTTTAAAACTCAACATTTGAAAAATTAAAATCATGGCATCCAGTCCATCTAGTCAATGGTTTTTCCAGTAGTCGTGTATGGATGTAAGATTTGGACCATAAAGAAAGCTGAACACCAAAGAATTGATGTTTCCAGTGAGTATTCAGAGTCCGTTTACTTTGGATTGACTGGTTTGATTTCCTTGCAGTCCAAAGGACTCTCGAGTCTTCTCCAACAGCACAGTTCAAAAGCATCAGTTCTATGATGCTCAGCTTCCTTTATAGTCCAACTCTCACATCCATACATGGCCACTGGAAAAACCATGGCTTTGACTATACAGACCTATGTCAGTAGAGTAATGTCTCTAGTTTTTAACATGTGTCTAGGTTGGTCACATATTTTCTTCCAAGGAGTGTCTTTTAGTTTCATGGCTGCAGTCACCATCCACAGTGATTTTGAGCCCAAGAAAGTAAAGTCTTTCACTGTTTCCATTATTTTCCCATCTATTTGCCATGAAGTGATGGGACTGAATGCCATAATCTTAAAATTTTGAAAGTGCAGTTTTAAGTCAGCTTTTCTTCACCTACAATATTATTAACTAAAATAAATAATAAAAATAAATTTGAAAAGGCAGAATATCTGGGAGTATCTGGATATTAAGTGATATGTCTCAAAACTATTTTGTTTTCAAAATGAAATTTTAAAAAGTTCAGTACTGGAAGTGTTGAGCTAAATGAAAATGAAAAGAAAATATCTGAGAACTTATGGGATTCAGCTACAACTGTGCTTGTATGAAAGTTTGTAGCTGAAAACGTCTTAAAAAGGAAGATATATTTTAAATCAGTAACTCAAAATTCAGCGTCTAAACCTTGAAAAAAGCTAATTAAGTAAAAGGAAAGCAGAAATCACAAAGAACAGAAATAAACAAAATAAGTTATTTTAAAAATACAGAGAATGTCAAAAAAGTTCAAGTGGCTCCTTTGTAAAGATAAATAGAATTGACCAAAATTTAGTTTGACCACAAAAATGAGACAGAGAATACTCAAATTAATGAAATTCAGAAGGAAAGAAGAAACACTGCTACTACCTTATAGAAATAACAGGAATCACCTTGAGAATATTATTAGCAATATTTGAAAATAAACTATATAACCAGGGTAAAATAGTTTCTTTGCGTTTCATACCCTTGACTCATTTATTGTGTAACTTGAAGTGTGTACCCTTAAATCTCCCTCACCAATTTCTCTCATCCCTCTACGCTCCTCTCCTATGGTAACCCCCTGGTTTTTCTTTGTACATTTGACTCTGTTTTGTTATGCTTATTCATTTGCTTTTGTTTAGATTTCACATGTAAATGAAATGGCACAGTATTTGTCCTTCTCTGACTGACTTATTTCACTTAGCAGAATACATGGTGGGTCCATCCATGATGGTGCAAATGACAAGATTTCATTAAGTTTTTTGCCTGAGTAACACTCCATTGTAACACAACACATCTTTATTCCTTCATCTATTGATAGGCACTTCCAATATCTTATTCATATTTTATCTTTTTATTACTTGTATGGTCTGTACATATTTCCTCTCTTTACTAATGATTTTGATAGTGGTCTTTTTTTTTCTTGATAACTCTGAATAGTGGTTTAACAAATGTATTACTCTTTCAAAAAGCATTTTTTATTTCAATGATTGCCTCTATTGCTTTCTCTTTTCACTTTCATTGAAATTTGCTTTTATAACCACCATTTTACAGTTTTGGATTTAGTTTGATCTTATTTTTTAGTTTATTCAGCTAAAAGCTTGCATCATTGATTTGAGAACTCATTCAGTTTTAAATATATGCACAGAAGAATTGAATACATTTGCTATAAATTTTAATGTACAGAATACGGTCAAATGGAACTGGAGAAGAATCTATATTCTGCTGTTTTGGGATGGTGTGTTAATATAACTTTCATATCTCACGTTGGTGCATAGTGTTGCCCAGGCCTTCTAATTTCAGTATTGCTATTTCACTTTTGAGCCTCCCTGATGGCTCTATGGTAAAGAATCCATCCGCCAGTGAAGCAGATAAAGGTTCAATCTCAGGGTCAAAAGATCCTCTGGAGAAGGAAATGGCAACCCACTGCAGTAGTCTTGCCCGGGAAACCCCCTGGACAGAGGAACCTGGCGGACTACAGTCCAGTTCAGCTCAGTCGCTCAGTCGTGTCCAACTCCTCGCGACCCCATGGACCGCAGCATGCCAGGCCTCCCTGTCCATCACCGACTCCCAGAGCTTGCTCAAACACATGTCCATCTGGTGAGCTACAGTCCATGGGGTCGCAAAAGAGTCCGCCATGACTTAGCAACTAACAACAACAACAATTTCTCTTTTATTTCCATCAATTGCTTCTTGGTAAATTGTCAAGCTATGTAGTTAGGGGAAAATGGCTTAAAATTTTTATATCTCACTGCTAAATTTGCCCTTATCAATCAGTAATATTCTTCTTTATCCTTGAAAACACTCCTTGTTTTAAAGAAAATCTGTATAACACTAGTATGCAGAGTACACCTTACTTTTAGCCCGTGTTTGCATCTTCTTCCATGTTTGAAATTTCAATGCAGAGCCTTATGTGTGAAGTAGTTTACTATAGACAGCCTATAGTTGATATTTTTAATGCAGTTTGCTAATTTTTCTCTTGTATTTGCTATGTTTAGGTGAGTTGCATTTAAATATTATAATCAACCAATTGCAATGAATGCATCTTGTAGTTTATTGATACAATATGATTTGAGTCTTCCGTTTCACTGTTTTAAACTTGTTTCTTCCCTTTGGTTTTTATTCTGGTTCCTCCTTCCTACCTACGTTAGGAGTACATGGATATTTTTATTATTGAAATTTTTCTATTGGTGTAAACTAGTAATGCTGTGTTTTTGGTGGTTGTTGAAAGCCTCACAATATAAATACCTACCCATCCATAGATTTCTTAGTTACTATTTTACCAATTTAAGTAAAATATCAATGCTTAAAATCATTGTGCTGTAATTGTCATATTTATTATATTTATACACATTGAGTATTTATCTGTTTCAGTTTTGCTTACATAGCTGTTCTTATTTTAGACTTCAGAAAATCTGTGTTTTATATTTGTCCAGACGTTTACTATGTTATATCTTGGTTAAAGTTCCAAGTTTCTCTCTGATTTTATTTGAATTTTTTTTTTTTTTTTTTGGTCTGAAAAGTAAAGTCTGTGTGTGTTTGAAGAAAGAAAAAATACTTCTGGAGGAAAATTCCCTTAGGTTTCTTTTGTTTGATAATATGTTTCAATTCATTTCTAAGTGATATTATCATTTTATACAGAATTGTTCATTGACAGTTTTCTTTGTCGACACTTTAAATTTGCTGTTTCATTGCCACTGGAATCTGCAGTCATTCAAAATAGTATTCACTTCTACGTAAAATGTCATTATTCTCCTGATGCTTTCAAGATTTTTTGCTTATTTTGTGTTTTCAGAAATTTTATTGTGGCATATCTGTGAGTATATTGAATATTTGAGTTGACCTTATTTAGGGTTATTGAGTTTCTGAATCTTAATCTTCATATTACAAAAAATGCAAACTCTGAAAATTACTTATTCCCCCATTGCCTTCCTAGCTGTCTTTTCATATTATCTTTCTGGTCCTCAAGTAAATAAATATTAGATCTTCTAAAATTTAACCATAATGTGTTGCTAACTTTTCAATTGTTTGTTCTTTTGGCTAATTACCATTTATCTACCTTCATTTACTTAATGGACTCTTTTACTTTCACTTCCATTTTTTTTCCTGTTTATTTCCATTCTACTATTTAGTCCACTGAGTAAATGTGTTATTTTAAATATTTTATAATTCAATTTCAAACATATTTGGTTCTTTTTTTCATATAATTTCTACTTCTCTTCTGAGAATGTCTGTTTTTTATTCATTTTGAGAGACTTTACTTTCCCCTCACTGAGCAGTGTTACGCATATGCAAAGTTGCTTCAGTTGTATCTAACTTTTTGCGACCTTATGGACTGTAGCGCGCCAGGCTCCTCTGTCCATGGGATTCTCCAGGCAAGAACACTGGAGCGGGTTGCCACGCCCTCCTCCAGGGGATCTTCCTGACCCAGGGATTGAGCCTGCATTTCTTCCGTCTCCCGCATTGGCAGACACGTTCTTTACCACTAGCGTTACCTGGGAACCCTGAGTAGTGTTACAGGAGCTGCTTTAAAGCATTTGTCTGATAATTCCCATATCTGGCTCATTGGAGTGTTGGCATGCTTATTGCCTTTTCTCTTGTTTCTTTAAATGATGTTTTGGATTTTTTTCATGAACAAATTTAGTATTATGCTTTGAGCTACTGGGCTCTGTTAAAATCTGAAAAATATATATATATAGTTTTTGCTTTTGTTTGTTTTAGCATGCAATTAATCCATCTAGGTTGAAAATATAATTTTGATTTCATCTGGGAGATGTAATTTCAATGACTCTTTTATGATGTATGAGTTTTCCCCTGGTATATGCCACTCAGAGTTTAACCTGTGATTTGCTGAAACGGTGTTTTTTGTAGTTTGACTTTCTCTGCTTTGCTCTGCTGTTTTGGTTCTGTCACGTCTTCTGTTTTTTCTTTGCCATGAATAACCACATAATATCCTGCTCATAGGGGGGCTCCTCTCCAGTTTCTTAGCTTAAGTCTTGGTGTTTCTCTCATCCAAAACACTGACAATACCCAAAACTGACAAGGATGTGAAGCCGTTTCTGGAGGGAGTGCAAATGTTAGAGCCACTCTGGAAGACAGTTTTGCAGTTTCTTGTAAAACTAAACAAGCTCTTTAATAGTATCTAGCAATCACACTTCTTGATATTTACACAAGCAAGTTGAAAACATATCCACCCAAAAATCTCTCCCAACATATGTTTCTAGAAGTATTACTTATACTTGCTTAAACTTGGAGGCAAGTGAAATGCCCTTCGATAGATGAATGTATAAACTGAGGAATATTATATTGCAGAATATTATTCAGCCATAAGAAGACGTGAGCTGCCAAGTCACAATAAAATGTGGAAGAACTTAAGATTCGTCTTGTGAAAGAAGCCAGTATGAAAAGGCTACCTATTGAATGAATGCAAAGATATAATATTCTGTAAAAGAGGAAACTTACGGAGATTTGAAGAAACAGCCAGTGGTTGCCAGGAACTGGGGCTGGGGATGGAACCAGTGATAAGTATGTGGAACACAGGACGTATTTCAGACAGATTACTTTGTATGAAATTGAAACACGTCATTAAAATGTGTCAAAACCGACATAATGTGCAACATGGGCAATAAACAGAAATGTGACTTTTATTATTACTAGCCAGTAATAATGCATCAATATTGACTCATCAATTACAAACACAGTAGTCCACAAATGCAGAATGATAGTAACTGAAGAGACCGTGGAGGGGGAGGGTCGCCAGCGAGGAGCACAAAGGGAACTCGTACTTCTCACTCAATTTCTTATACTTTTAACCTGCTAAAAATAGCCTCTGAATTAAAATAATAATAATGCTAGTAAGAATTATTGCTATGACCTGAAGCTAACAGTGCATGTTTTTCCCTAGAGGCTGGGAACTCCATCAGCTTTAGGTACATTTAAAGCCTGTCTTAGGGGGCTTCCCTGGTGGCACAGACAGTAAAGAATCTGCCTGCAGTACAGGAGACCTGGGTTCGATCTCTGGATGAGAAGATCCCCTGGAGAAGGAAATGGCACCCCCCCTCCAGTATTCTTGCCTGGAAAACCCATGGACAGAGGAGTCTGGAGGGCAGCAGTCCACGGGGTCGCACAGAGCCAGACCCGACTGTCCCTTATGTCAAAGCCGGGCTTTACGTGGCGCGGGGCTCACACCGAGGTCAATGCAAGAAGAGAACATAAAAGCAAAAATTAACAAAAGAAAACACTCGGCTTAGTACGAGTCACTTAATTCAAGTTTCCCCTTTCTACAATCCACCCATTAGCTTGAATTTTCAGAGTCATCAAATAGCTGACTTTTTAGGGGTGGGTGTGTGTGTTTTTTTTAATTTTTGAGAGTCGTTTCTGTCAGAAGTTGACTGTAACATGTGAGCTTGATGAACCTCAAGAATCAATGTTACTTTGATTTTGTTTTTTATTTGTTATCATTGAAATAGTTAATTTGCACATAAAGACAAATACTATGCTATCACTTATTTGCAGAACCTGAAAAATAAAATGAATGGATATTAAAAAACTTAAATACACTCACAGATATAAAGAGCATGGTTTTAAATATATTTCTTAACCTTTCACTCATTTATCTGTTATTTTCAAGTAAAAGACATCATAATCAGTGGGCTAAATTCTGGCTAAAAAAAATTATAAATGTCTTTATAAAGGCAAACCAAAAATATTAAAAACAGGTTTATTAGAAGAAACATATATTTAAATAATAAACAAAATAGTCATTTTCATGACAGGTGTATTTATGGGATGCTAATGTTGGGTAGAAGATGGTATTATTTATCACAGTTTATAGTTTTGATATTTTTTATTCATAAGCTCAGATTTGAGTAATTACATTATTAGAGTGTATTTTTTTATTCTCATTTTGACCAGTGCATCTGTGTTACTAAGAAAGTTATGCTTTGTGACTTTTCAAACATTTTCTTTTGAAAAGAATGCTGCATAAGTAGGTCATTATAGATAGATATCTATTACAGTATAGATGACCCTGGATATCGATTGACTTGTCTTATGAACACATGAATTAGAGAACCAGATGGCTTAATCTCTTTCATAATTTTATAATATTGTAAATGTCCATATGTTTACAATATATGCAGTTTAAACAATGTTCATTTCCAGTAAGTACAAAAAGATATAAAGTTAATGAACTGATTTAATTCCAAATATATTCAAGGTAGCAAAGAACTCCTCATGTTGTGTTCTATATAAAATTCATGTCTCTTTATCTTTTTAAATATTATATTTTTAAATGATTTTTAAGTAAGTAATTTACATAATACCACATTATATTATTGCAAACCAGCATCTCCCATCAATTTTTCCCAGTTCTCGTTTGTTCCCTTATGCAAAATATTTTGGCACCTATTATGTTTCTGACACAATTGTACATACTGTAAGAATTAATATAATATATGATATATTAATCCTGTTTTCAAAGTGATTGCAGGCGATTAAAAATGCAAGGAAATGTATTTATGAAAAGCGTTCAGATTCAATTACTGTGTAGAAGGATAAGTGGATCTTACAAAATAGGTAATTTACTAAAGGCATAAAACACGTTAGAATGTCACGTGTGCATGAGTGAGGGCAGAGAAGTCACACGGAGTTTAATAACTAAACAGACTTAGTGGTGGGAATCTATATAAATGCATTTGGCTGCAGTTAAGATTCTGTGGCAGTAGGTATTTTGGGGAGCATAGAGCAATAAGGCTTTTTTGCAGCTCAGCAGCTTGAAAGAAACCTGCATATAATGGGGACTTACTCTCATGCACCAGACAATATGCATAAAGTGTCTCAAAAATGTAATCCTTATTTTAACAATAAAATTGGAATTGGTTTAACATTCATTTATTTCAATGTGATTAACACTCTGCAAGGGAGAAAATATTACTGAATGTTCACTCTAAACCTGGAGAGGTAGGAACTATTATTTCATTTCCAGCAACAAATGAAGAACCTACAGCTCAGAGAAGCAGCATCGCATGGAAGTTAAACTGATGATCTAGAACCAGACGTGTGCACTTGAAAATCAGCTCAGACGATATGTGTGTGTTCTGCAGGTTCTACCTTTACCCTGGTGATCGGTGCCCCTTCAGGAGCGGAGTAGCTCTACCATGAGTGCATTCATATGTTTATCCTTAGTTTTTTCCCCCAAGAGCGATGAATTATGGAGCACACATTTGCTGTTCCCATAAATTGATAATTGTTATTTACTTAGATGTTCAGTGATGCTCTGTGCTCAAAATGAACAGATTTCTGATGGGAGGTATTCCTTCAACATTTTGTAGTTCAGTTTTCTCATTTATTACATATGAACACATAAATATATTTACGATTTTTGTTTTAGTAAGAATAGAACAATGTGTACTAATAAAACAATTAGTAGAATAATATGCATATATGTACTATGTTTTTCTTACCAAGGAATAAGTTTATTGCTGCTGCAGCTGCTGCTGCTGCTGCTGCTGCTAAGTCACTTCAGTCATGTCTGACTCTGTGCGATCCCATAGACGGCCTCCCACCAGGCTCCCCTGTCCCTGGGATTCTCCAGGCAAGAACACTGGAGTGGGTTGCCATTTCCTTCTGCAATGCACGAAAGTGAAAAGTGAAAGGGAAGTTACTCAGTTGTGTCCGATTCCTAGCGACCCCATGGACTGCAGCCTACCAGGCTCCTCCGTCCATGGGATTTTCCAGGCAAGAGTACTGGAGTGGGGTGCCATTGTCTTCTCCATAAGTTTATTGAGGGTCAGGTAAATAGGTAATTTTAATGACATGCAATATATAATAATAACTTATTGATTTGTTATGCTAAAAAATAATTCTGGACCTTTTCAGTGTCCTCTGCCTAATACCACATTTTCTTCTCTGAACGTCTCCTGGAACTGCTGAGTCTTAGTTCAGATTGCACAACTATGAATCAAAGAGGAGAATGTTGCTGTTGTTCAGTCACTACCTTGTGTCTGACTCTGTGACCCCATGGACTGCAGCCCGCCCGGCTCCTCTGTCCTTCACTATGTCCCAGAGTTTGCTCAAACTCATGTCCATCAAGTCGGTGATGCTGCTAACCATCTCATCCTCTGTTGCGTCCCTCTCCTCCTGCCCTCAGTCTTTCCCAGCATCAGATCTTTCCCAATGAGTTGGCTCTTTGCATCAGGTGGCCAAAGTATTGGAACTTCAGGTTCAACATCAGTCCTTCCAATGAACACCCAGGATTTATTTCTTTAAGGATGGACTGGTTGGATCTCCTTGCAGTCCAAGGACTCTTAAGACTCTTCTCCGGCACCACAATTCAAAAGCCTTAATTCTTCAGTGCTCAACAGTAAAATCTATACAATAAGAAGCTATATGTGGAATTGTTCTCAACTAAAAATTACTCAATAAATAAGCCATTGATTTAAACATATTAACATCTTTTTTCTTTGTAGTTCGAGTGTACATACCACCTTTCAATACTTATAGCTAAGATTATAGGTACTTATTTTTGTATGTATTTTAAAAATAAATGATGAGTACTTATAAGATGAAAATTCAAAATTACAAAATCTGGTTTTAGACTGTCATTAAAATCTATTTGTATGAGTCTTGAAATTTCTTCTTAAATATTTATTAAAATTCAGTTTCTGCAGTATAACTTAAATGTGCTGAAAGAAATCGACACATTTTTCACATGAAGATCTTATTAGAGTGAAATTGTATTCTGCTCCATCTGTGTATCATGGCTCATCAATAACTTAAGCAATGTAGAACTTTTACATTTAATGTCTTCACTAGGTAAGGAAATGGAATATAGGAATATTTCTATGGGTTTTGAATCTCTGTTTTTTTTTTTTTAATTCAGCACAAAGTTGAGATGATACACAGGCATATTACTGCAGCTATATCACAGAACATAATGAATGAAATCATATAAGGATAGATAAAAATGCCTCTTGATAGCTTCCTGTGTCAGCATGTTAAAAGATTATTGATGGTAGAAACCTCAAAGAAGCTTAAGAACAGCTAAGGAGCCAAAAGAAACAACTTAAATGGAAAAAAAAAATCTGTCCCAGTTTATTTCCCACAAATTGGGTGTGCAACTGAGAATATGTCAAAATAGGGTCATGCCAAGAAAGTAAACACCTCCCTCAAAGTTAGAAACTGCACTGTCTATACAATAATAAATATTATATGACATATACACTTCATAATAGGAAGGTTTCCCTCATAGCTCAGGTGGTAAAGCATCTACCTGCAATGCAAGAGATCTGGGTTCAATTCCTGGGTCCAGAAGATCCCCTGGAGAAGGAAATGGCAACCCACTCCAGAATTCTTGTCTCGAGAATCCCATGGACAGAGGAGCCTGGAAGGCTACAGTCCATGAGGTTGCAAGAGTCCAACACAATTTAGCAACTAAAACAACAACCAAAATTCATAATAAATTAATATCCATGTAACAACAGAGTACTAATAAGTTTCAGCTCTTCTATACTGATCAAATATTAGTTTATTAAATTCAGAGGTAGGAATTCCACTAAGCAATTGCAAATTAAAATATACAGACATTAGACAATTAGAGTTTTTGAGATGAAAAGGACATACGCAAAGGAAACTGGAAATATTTTCTACCAAGTAACAGAGAAAACTCTGGGGTGGTAATTTTAAGATTTTTGAAGTAGTAAGACCAATGAATATATTCAAAACTTCATCTTCTCATCCTATTTTAATACTGTGGCTTTTGGTTATATTCATTTCCTCACAATCGTTAGAGAACAAATACTAGGTAAAAACCCCAACCTGAGCCATGTGTTATAAATGGATAATGAATTATGTTAATTTCTGAGAATCTACAACAAAGTTGAACTCTGTTTGAAAAGGATGTATACCTACGAAGATGATATTAAAAAACATGTTTTGAATTAACTTTAAAATACTAAAAAAGATCAAAGTTGTTGTTAAGAGGCACCAGTAAATGGAGACTATGTGTGCCTGTCTGAATCTTCAAAGCAGATGATCACAAATGACATTCTCTTATCCAAACAGGAGTATAACTAAGGAAATTTAGTTATTCATCCTAAAGAACTTGGAGAGCCCTAAAGAAATGAATTTTACTTGAGAGATTTGTATCTAAGATTGAAATGTTAATTTTAATGTCTAGGATAAAGGACATCCACATGAAAAGTGCGTTAGAAAGAAAACTTTCTGTAGGTGGAAAAGATTGAAGTGGGAAATGCATTCCAAGTGGTGTTTATTTTCCTGAAAAAGGGTCGAAGTGTAGGTTATCATGGTTTCTCTCAGCACATTCCAATCCAGAGAAGCAAGAATAGGGTTAAATGATAGTTACTACCTAAAGAGGAGACTAATGTCAAATTATAACAGATGACAATGCCAGGAGATGTACGGTTAAAGATGAGCAGAATAACTGGCTGGAGAATACTATCCTGCAGCACCACTGGTGTTTGCTGAGGAATCAGTCTTGAAAAATAGAGTTACTTTGCAATCAATATGACTGAGGAGTCTTGGACTGAATAAATCATTTTTAACTCTATAGCTTCCAAAACACTGTTGGAGGCATACTAAAGTTCACCACATTGACAGTGTTGTTTGGAGACTATGTACACTTTGTTATGTCTGATCTTTTGAAACTATGTGGTTTGTGATTTTTTTTTCCTTTTAGCATAAAAGGCAAGGGACTCTTGTCAGCTGATGTGGTTAAGAGGTGGAGTTAAATACAGAATTCTTTCAGAAACTATTAAGTAAATCACAACAGTAAGAACTTCCTTTCTAATTTCTACGTCGTCATAAGGGTCAAGATTCGGTTTCGGTGTTTGACCTCATCCCTCTCCTTCAGACCTTGGAAGCTGTTTCTTCTTGTTTAGAGTTCTGGTTAAAGCAAGCATCCCAACCAGCAGAATTTACATAAGAAATAGATATGCCTCAGTCCAGAGATAGAATACATATGCCACGTGTGAAATCAAAGATTCCTAATGGGTTCTTGATAAATATTTGGACCTTCTGTATCAGCCCCACCTTTTTTAGAATAATCACAACTGACCTGTAGCTGCAATTGGAAATGGCAAGAAAAGGATACGAGAGGCAGTAGTTCTGTATTTGGAGCTGGTGTTTTGGCAG
This sequence comes from Bos mutus, assembly GCF_027580195.1. Lineage (NCBI taxonomy): Eukaryota > Metazoa > Chordata > Mammalia > Artiodactyla > Bovidae > Bos > Bos mutus. Next base: position 2,859,479 of record NC_091630.1, on the reverse strand, counting down.
GAAACAAAGACTGGCTGGGACCTGGGATGGTTTGCTGCAGGGCTTGCAGCTGGACAAACGTCTCCTAAAGCAACAAAATACAGAGAAACTAGTACAGATACATTTGACTTTGAAGGCCAGTGGGACTTGGTTAGAGAACTTTCACAGGACTGGGGAAACAGACTCGTGGAGGGCACAACAAAACCTTGTGTGAACCAGGACCCAGGAGAAAGGAGCAGTGACCCCCACAGGAGACTGAGCCAGGCTTGCTGTGAGTGTCTGGGAGCTTCCAGTGGAGGTGTGGGCCAACCATGGCCTGCCACAGGCTCAGGGGCACTGACTGCCACAGTCCTGAGAGCCAGCGCATGCTGGCATAAGTCAGGAAAGGAATCCATACAACAGGGAGGGAACACAGCCCACCCATCAGCAGAAAATTGGATTTAAGATTTACTGAGCATGGCCTTGCCCACCAGAGCAAAACCTAGTTTTCCCTACAGCTGGTCCCTCCCAACAGGAAGCTTCCACAGGCTTCTTATCCTCATCCATCAGAGGGCAGGCAGAATGAAAACCACAATTACAGAAAACTAACCAAACTGACCACATGGATCACAACCTTGTCTAACTCAGTAAAATTACGAAGCAATCCATGTAGGGTCACCCAAGACAGACGGGTCATGGTGGAGAGTTCTGACAAAACATGGTCCACTGGAGAAGGGAATGGCAAACCACTTCAGTATTCTTGCCTTGAGAACCCCATGAACATTATGAAAAGCAAAAAGATAGGACACTGAAAGATGAACTGCCCAGGTTGGTGGGTACCTGATATGCTATTAGAGAAGAGTAGAGAAATAGCTCCAGAAGGAATGAAGAGGCTGAGCCAAAGCAGAAACAATGCCCAGTTGTGGATGTGACTGGTGGTGAAAGTTAAGTTCAATGCTGTAAAGAACAATACTGCATAGAAACCTGGAATGTTAGGTCCATGAATCAAGGTAAATTGGAAGTGATCAAACAGGAGATGGCAAGAGTGAACACTGAAATTTTAGGAATCAGTGAACTAAAATGAACCGGAATGGGCAAATTTAATTCAGATGACCATAACATCTACTACTATGGGCAGGAATCCCTGAGAAAAAGGCATCAGTTCTTCAGCACTCAGCTTTCTTTATGGTCCAACTCTCACATCCATACATGACTACTGCAAAAACCATAGCTTTCACTAGACAGACCTTTGTCAGCAAAATAATGTCTCTGTTGTTTAATAAGTTGTCTAGGTTGGTCATAGCTTTTCTTCCAGGGAGCGTCTTTTAATTTCATGACTGCAGTCACCATCTTCAGTGATTTTGGAGCTCCCCAAAAATAGTCTCTCACTGTTTCCATTGTTTACCATCTATTTGCTATGAAGTGATTTCATAGTCATTATTTACAAAACAGAGATCATTCTGTTGTTTTTGAGATTGCATCCAAGTACTGCATTTCAGACTCTTCGACCTAGATAGCGTATTGAAAAGCAGAGACATTACTTTGCCAACAAAGGTCCGTCTACTCAAGGCTATGGTTCTTGCAGTGGTCATGTATGGATGTGAGTTGGACTGTGAAGAAAGCTGAGCACCGAAGAATTGATGCTTTTGAACTGTGGTGTTGGAGAAGACTCTTGAGAGTCCCTTGGACTGCAAGGAGATCCAACCAGTCCATTCTGAAGGAGATCAGCCCTGGGATTTCTTTGGAAGGAATGATGCTAAAGCTGAAACTCCTGTACTTTGGCCACCTCATGCAAAGAGTTGACTCATTGGAAAAGACTCTGATGCTGGGAGGGATTGGGGGCAGAAGGAGAAGGGGACGACAGAGGATGAGATGGCTGGATGGCATCACTGACTCAATGGACGTGAGTCTGAGTGAACTCCAGGAGTTGGTGATGGACAGGGAGGCCTGGCGTGCTGCGATTCATGGGGTTGCAAAGAGTCGGACATGACTGAGCGACTGAACTGAACTGACTGATTTACAAAACATGGGGTGAGCAAGTCTGAACATGCCATCTTGGCTAATTTCCTCTCTCTCACACCACACCTGTCCTCACCCTATCTAAGGAACCCTTGGGGAGCTATCAAGGGCATCTGTTACTCTTTTTGTCTCTCTCTTGCATCAGCGTGAGTCTTGATAAAGCCTTGTGTAAATCTCTCTTCTGGCCTCATCAGTTTCTATTGATTAAAGAGTCCAAGAATTCTAATTGGTAGTAAATTTATAGCTTGTTATTTCTGATGCAGATTTATCCCACCTGGTCACTTTATTTAAAGCAAACAAAATTAATCCTTTATCTAATTTAGTATATGCCAATTGTATAATTTCTTCAGGTTTAGAAATTTGCCTTTCAAAGTGATGCTCAGTCATATGTCTGTCTGTTCAGGGGAAGTAGCTGTTTCTCTAAGTACTAACAGGTGAGGAGGGGCAGCGACGTTTACATGTGCAAGTCTTCCTGTGCCTGGGAGCTATCATTGCCATTCAGTAGATATAGGTCTGCTACCAAGAGAGATCAGGAAGATGTCACTCTTTTTAAGCACAAGAACTGTCCAGTGAGTAAGGAGCGCCAAGGAAATGATCAGTGTATTTGTCTTTCTCTGTCTCACATTTAAACAATGTGTGTTTTTTTTTTTGTTTTCCTGAGTCGAAGCCCCATTCTCCTTTTTTTTTTTTTTTTTACATAATTGTATTAGTTTTGCCAAATATCAAAATGAATCCGCCACAGGTATACATGCGTTCCCCATCCTGAACCCTCCTCCCTCCTCCCTCCCCATACCATCCCTCTGGGTCCTCCCAGTGCACTAGCCCCAAGCATCCAGTATCGTGCATCGAACCTGGACTGGCAACTTGTTTCTTATATGATATTTTACATGTTTCAATGTCATTCTCCCAAATCTTCCCACCCTCTCCCTCTCCCACAGAGTCCATAAGACTGTTCTATGCATCAGTGTCTCTTTTGCTGTCTCGTACACCGGGTTATTGTTACCATCTTTCTAAATTCCATATATATGCGTTAGTATACTGTACTGGTGTTTTTCCTTCTGGCTTACTTCACTCTGTATAATAGGCTCCAGTTTCATCCACCTCATTAGAACTGATTCAAATGTATTCTTTTTAATGGCTGAGTAATACTCCACTGTGTATATGTACCACAGCTTTCTTATCCATTCCTCTGCTGATGGACATCTAGGTTGCTTCCATGTCCTGGATATTATAAACAATGCTGCGATGAACATTGGGGTACATGTGTCTCTTTCCTTCTGGTTTCCTCAGTGTGTATGCCCAGCAGTGGGATTGCTGGATCAGAAGGCAGTTCTATTTCCAGTTTTTAAGGAATCTCCACACTGTTCTCCATAGTGGCTGTACTAGTTTGCATTCCCACCAACAGTGTAAGAGGGTTCCCTTTTCTCACATCCTTTCCAGCATTTATTATTTGTAGACTTTTGGATCGCAACCATTCTGACTGGTGTGAAATGGTACCTCATAGTGGTTTTGATTTGCATTTCTCTGATAATGAGTGATGTTGAGCATCTTTTCATGTGTTTGTTAGCCATCTGTATGTCTTCTTTGGAGAAATGTCTATTTAGATCTTTGGCCCATTTTTTGATTGGGTCATTTATTTTTCTGGAGTTGAGCTGTAGTAGTTGCTTGTATATTTTTGAGATTAGTTGTTTGTCAGTTGCTTCATTTGCTATTATTTTCTCCCATTCTGAAGGCTGTCTTTTCACCTTGCTAATAGTTTCCTTTGATGTGCAGAAGCTTTTAAGGTTAATTAGGTCCCATTTGTTTATTTTTGCTTTTATTTCCAATATTCTGGGAGGTGGGTCATAGAGGATCCTGCTGTGATGTATGTCGGAGAGTGTTTTGCCTATGTTCTCCTCTAGGAGTTTTATAGTTTCTGGTCTTATGTTTAGATCTTTAATCCATTTTGAGTTTATTTTTGTGTATGGTGTTAGAAAGTGCTCTAGTTTCATTCTTTTACAAGTGGTTGACCAGATTTCCCAGCACCACTTGTTAAAGAGATTGTCTTTAATCCATTGTATATTCTTGCCTCCTTTGTCAAAGATAAAGTGTCCATATGTGCATGGATTTATCTCTGGGCTTTCTATTTTGTTCCATTGATCTATATTTCTGTCTTTGTGCCAGTACCATACTGTCTTGATGACTGTGGCTTTGTAGTAGAGCCTGAAGTCAGGTAGGTTGATTCCTCCAGTTCCATTCTACTTTTTGTTTGTTTTAAAGTTGCTTTTAAATCTGTACCCTTTTCTGAACCACAATCTCTTATCTCCTGTTAACCAGTTTTACAACCTTCCTTTCCCAAGGATAATCAACATTTTCAGACCTGTGTTTATCTTTCCAGATTTTTTTTCCTTTCAACATGTATATTTATCTGTCAACTACCTGTATATGTGTGTGTAATAAAAACAGGTACAAAAATATATTTGTATCCATTTATGTATTTGTATTATTTTTCAATTTGCATGTATCATTCCAAAACTTTCTTTTCATTTAAAAATATGCCATGGAGATCATTCCATGTCTGTTCATGTAGTGCTTTTTAATCACTGTATAATATTCCATAACATGGAATTAATAATCCTTATAATGGTGATCAAGTTATTTGCAGTTACTTATTAATATTCACAAGCCTGTAATGAGCATATTTGTTGATAGTTATTCTGTATCTAGGCATATATTTCTGTAGAAAGAGGATTGATGATAGAACTACTGAGTTAAAGGATGTAAGCAATAGTCACTGCCAAATTATATTTTAAAAGGCTATAAAAAGTTTGCCTCTACCAGAGTGTATAAAATTACATGTCTTTTCACATTCTCACCAACTCTGAATGTGATCGATATATTTTTCTTTTAAATTTCTACCAGACTTATGGGTGGAAACACTTCTTTTTTTTTTAACTTTTCAGGTGACCATGGAAGTTGAAAACACTTGTATCAGATTCTTAGGCATTTGTGGCCCCTCTTTTTAATTTGTCTGCTCATAGCCTTGTCCATTTTGTCTTACTTATTTAGACATCGTATTGAATTGCTGTAAATGAAAGTCATATGGAAGAAATCACACCCAAGTAACTGTGATTGGACCACAGCAGGAATCATCTCAATGTGAAACGGTATCATGTATGCAGATGATAACACTCTAATGGCAGAAAGTAAAGAGGAACTAAAGAGCCTCTTGATGAGATTGAAAGAGGAGTAAAAAAAGCTGACTTGAAAATCAATATTAAAAAAAGAAAACGAAAATCATAGTATCTGGTCCCTTCACTTCATGGCAAATAGAAGAGGAGACAGTAGAAGCATGACAGATCTTGTTTTCTTGGGCTCTAAAATCACTGTACATGGTGGTTGCAGCCATGAAATTAAAAATCTCTTGCTCCTTGGAAGAAAAGTTATAACAAACACAGACAGCATATTAAAAAGCAGAGACATCACTTTGCTGACAAAGGTCCATATAGTCAAAGCTATGGTTTTTCCAGTAGTCTATGTACAGATGTGAGAGTTGGGCCATAAAGAAGGCTGAGCTCCCAAGAATTGAAGCTTTCGAACTGTGGTGTTGGACAGGACTCTTGAGAGTCCCTTAGACTGCAAGTAGATCAGGTCAGTCAATCCTAAGGGAAATCAGCCCTGAATATTCATTGAAAGGACTGATGCTGAAGCTAAAGCTCTTACACTTTGCTCACCTGATACAAAGAGTTGACTCATTGGAAAGATCCTGATCTTGGGAAAGACTGGAGACAAAAGGAGAAGGGGGCAACCGAGGATGAGATGACATAGCATAGCCTACTCAGTGGGCATGAGTTAGAGCAGACTCCAGGAGACAGTGGAGGACAGAGGAGCCTGATGTTTTGCGGTCCATGGGGTCACAGATTTGGACAAAATTAGCAACTGAACAACAGTAACAATGATGAACTTTTTAACCCTTAAATAAGAAACTTTGTGCTATTGGGTAAGACACCAATTGATATCCTCTCCTGTGCTTATGACTATGGTCTGCTTGGAATATTCTGAGAATATCCTGGTAATCATCCAGGCAAAATTTAGTACTACTAGAAATTGAAACATATTTTTTTGTGATTTTATTCAAATATTTACTCTGTTTGGAATTGATCTAACTAGAGTATTGCTATTTTTTAAGTAGAAGTAAAAAGTAGAGACGGAGAAGACAATGGCACCCCACTCCAGTACTCTTGCTTGGCAAATCCCATGGACGGAGGAGCCTGGAAGGCTGCAGTCCATGGGGTCGCTGAGGGTCAGACACGACTGAGCAACTTCACTTTCACTTCACAAAGTAGAGAAGGGAAGAATATAAAAGCCAACAATATAAAAAATTGTGTAATAAAATACGAATATATTACAGAATCCAGTTAGTAATTATTATAAACATTCAATCAAAATGAAATCATTTTATTCAGTAGAACTCTTTTTTAAGAAATAATAGTTAAATTATCATGTGAGAGTATTTTTCAGTGATATTTTTTGAGACCTTTAAGCTCTGACAATGAAGATTGAAAAATGGCTCTAATAGTTAATGAATTCTCACAAGAGCCAAAAAATTTCTTTTTTAAAATGATTGCATTTGTGTCTATAAATCTTGAGCTAAATTATAACTATCATTTCTCTTAATCCTCATCCAAGAATAGAATTCAATTACCCTTGGTTTTTCATTGTGAGTGCAAAATACACACTTATTTTTCTCATCTTGTGGAGGGGTAGAGGTCAATGGGAAGAGAAAAGAATGCAAAACAAAACATGTATTCAGCGATATCTGAATAAACTCACTTGTATCTGTATCTATTTCTGCCACATTTGAATTGAAATTTCACAGTATAGAAATGTAAATCCCTAGTTAATTATGCAAACAAGTCATCATGTTCAGGTATGCTATATTTTCAGATTGTTTTGAGGATTGTGCTCACTGGCAAAGATAAAGAGTGAATAATAGAGGTATTGTCTGCTCACTGTCAAAATGCGTATTTTAGTAGGAGTAATCAGTTGAAAACAATCAATGCAATGCTGGGAGCAGCTGCAGTGTGCCTTTATGGAACACGATAAATTCAAATTAATTAATCCAAAATGAATTACAAATTATTTTTGTAAACTACACATCGATCCTTAAGGGTTATTTAAACAGTTGAACTTGATGGCGTTTGCCCCATCTGCCACAACAGATGCTTTATTCCAATATGAATATTAAATGAATTTTGAAGGCAATTTCCATAATTATAAGAAACATTTACAAAATGGAGAAAAGACAACAGTTTCTCTGATAACTGGGAATACTTTTCTGTAAATTTTATCATGAAAGGTATTAAAAATATAAAGCATAACACAAACCTAAGTTTAACTTTTGAACACAAGGACTTTAAGAACCCCTCACAAAGATAATTTTCAGTGTTAGCTTTTCCCGATAGTTTATTTAAGAACTTTAAAGATTAGCTGTTTTTAAAAGATTTGGTTGAATTTACTATCCTGTTTCTAAATGACACATTTCACTTTTATTTGCCATGAGTTACTTGTAGACTCATGTCTTTCTTTTGATTTTGGACTGTTGTAGACAATCATATTTGGCATGCATAGTAACCTTCTATTTTCAATGAGAGAAATTTTCAAAGTCTCATATTGCCATAAACGGTCCCAGGCATTTAAGAGAGATTTAAGACACTGCGTGAATAAGGTCTCGAAGAAAGAATATGAAATGAACGCATTGAAGAAATACACGTAAAGAATGATTTGTTTGTTAGAATAGATTACTAAGAACCAAGAAGCAAATGTGAAACAGTAAAGGCAACACTGTATGCGATGATGTGCACTGCATATATTGTTTGTGATTTGACAATGAGCTGTACACCACTGAGAGAAACAGCAAATGTAACTCGGTAGATCAGAGCCAGGAAGTATTATGCAACAGTTAGAAGCAACAGGATATATGCAAGATAGCAACAGAGATCAATCTTTAAAGTACAGTATTCAGCGATCAGTGTAGAAAACAGAAAGTCAGTTTTAATTGATACATTTTTATCTTCATTGCAGCGATGTATTACCGCTTCTATGCATTCTTGATATTTCTGGAAGCCTGGCAATTTTAATCTTATATAGACGGTATGGGACACAATCAAGACACTTGACCACATTGCTTCTTGCTTTTAAAACTTCTGAGGCAGCACCAAAGACACACACAGCCTAGAGTTAGTTATTTCTAGGTGCAACTATGGTAAACAATCTGCCTGCTAGTGTGGGAGGTACTAGAGACTCAGGTTCAAAACCTGAGTCAGGAAGATCCTCTGGAGTAGGAAATGGCAACCAGCTCCAGTATTCTTGCCTGGAAAATTCCACAGGCAGAGGAGCCTGGCAGGCTACAGTCCATGAGATCACAAAGAGCTGGACATGACTGAGCACATCAAACATTATGAGGATTTTAGTCTGTCTTAAAAATTTCTCTTTAATTGGAGGAAAATTGCTTTACAATATTGTGTTGGTTTCTGCCATATATAAACATGAATCAGCCGTAGGAATACATCTGTCCCCTCCCTCTTGAACCTCTCTACCACATCTCACCGCGCACCACCCCTTTAAGCTGTCACAAAGCACTAGATTGGAGCTCCCTGCAACATACAAATTCCCACTAGCTATCTAATTTTACATATGTATATATTGCCAGGAAGATCCCCTGGAGGAGGACATGACAACCCACTGCAGTGTTCTTGCCTGGAGAATCCCATGGACAGAGGAGCCTGGTGGGCTACGGTCCATGGGGTCGCAAAGAATCAGACACGACTGAAGCGACTTGGCATGCGCTCAATGTATTCGTGTATCAGTGCCGCCCTCTCAGCTCACCCCACCCTCTCCTTCCCTGCCCTGTGCGCACAAGTCTGCTTATGTTTGCATCTCTACTGGTGTCCCGCAGGTAGTTTTAAGTTTTATCTGTACCATCTTTCTGCTGCCACGTCGCTTCAGTCATGTCCAACTCTACGCGACCCCATAGATGGCAGCCCACCAGGCTCCCCCGTCCCTGGGATTCTCCAGGCAAGAACACTGGAGTGGGTTGCCATTTCCTTCTCCAATGCAGGAAAGTGAAAAGTGAAAGTGAAGCCGCTCAGTCGTGTCCGACTCTTAGCGACCCCATGGACTGCAGCCTACCAGGCTCCTCCGTCCATGGGATTTTCCAAGCGAGAGTACTGGAGAGGGTTTCCAATGTATGCATTAACTTAGATATTTGTTTTTCTGACTTACTTCTCTATGTATACTCAGCTCTAGGTCCATCCACCTCATTAGAACAGAGTCAGGTGCATTCCTTTTTATGGCTGAGTATTATTCCAGCAGGCATATGTATTAAGAGCACAACTTCTTACCCATTCATCTGTCAGTGAGGGGTTTCCATGTCCTAGCTATTGTAAATGGAACACTGGAGTACACGTATCTTTTTCACTTGTAGTTTCCTCAGGGAACATGCCCAGTAGGGGGATTATTGGGTCATATGGTTGTTTTTTCCTAGTTTTTTTTTAATGAATCTCCATATCGTTTTCCATAGTGGCTGTTTCAATTTACATGCTCATTAACAGAGTGAGAGGGTCCCCCTTTTTCCACACTCATTCCAACATTTGTTGTTTGTGGATGTGCTTGATAATGGCTATTCTGTGTGGTGTGAGGTGATACCTCAATATAGTTTTGATCTGCATCTCTCTATTAAGGAGCAATTGGTGCTTTTGAGCTGTGGTGTTGGAGAAGACTCTTGGACTGCAAGGAGATCCAACCAGTCCATCCTGAAGGAAGTCAGTCCTGATTATTCTTTGGAAGGACTGATGCTGAAGCTGAAACTCCAATACTTTGGCCACCTGATGTGGGGAACTGACTCATTGGAAAAGACCCTGATGCTGGGAAAGATTGAGGGCAAGGGGAGGAGGGGACAACACAGGGTAAGATGGTTGGATGGCATCACTGACTCAGTGGACATGACCTTGAGTAGGCTCCGGGAGCTGGTGATGGACAGGAAATATTGGTATGTTGCAGTCTATGGGGTCACAAAGAGTCAGACATGACTGAGTAACTGAACTGAACTGAATAATGAGTGATGCTGAGCATCTTTTCATGTATTTTTTAGCCATTTGTATATCTTCTTTGGAGAAATGTCTGTTTAGGTCTTCTTCCCATGTTTTGATTGGGTTGTTTGTTTTTCTGATATTGACTTGAACAAACTGCTTGTATATTTTGGAGAGTAATCCTTTGCCAGTGGTTTTGGTTGCTATCATTTTCTCCCATTCTGAGGATTGTCTTTCTACTTTGTTTATAGTTTCCTTTGCTGTGCAAAAGTTTTTTAAAGTTTAAGTAGGTCCCATTTGTTTTATAATTTCTATCTTATATCTAGGTCATTAGGCTTCCCTGGTAGCTCAGAGGGTAAAACATCCAGCTGCAATGCAAGATACCTGGATTAGATGCTGGGTCAGTAAGATCCCCTGGAGAAGGGAATGGCTACCCAATCCAGTATTCTTGTCTTGAAGATTCCATGGACAGATAAGCCTGGCAGACTGCAGTCCATGGGGTCTCAAAAAGTAGGACATGGCTGAGCAATTGAGCGCAGGACAGCACATATGCTCAGAAGGATCAAATATGATCCATGCTGTGCGCTGTCATGAATAAGGATGACTGCCAAACATCGGTGTTCTGCATAAACTCCAGGTCTCCAACAATTTGACAACCTGTTCTTTTACTAACCCTTCATCACCAAGGCCTAGAGTACTTGTTAAACTTGTAACTTATGAAAAGAATTAAACAGAGGGAGTCACAGGTTGTTCGGTAATTTAAACTTTACAAATGAAACAAATCAAAGAAGACACTGCTACTTTGCTGAGTCTTATTACATCTGCTTCATGATTACAACTTCGAAGATGGCCTCTTTTAGGGAATATGCCACCTGATACTGACTATATCTGACGTTAAAGTTAGCCTTTGCCTGAATAAAACCCAATCAAAACATCACACCACTCTTTGAAACATATATATATATATATATATACTTTTAAATTTATAGAAAAATAGACTAAAATAAGATGGCCAATTATAGACATTAATCACCTTTAAATGTATAAACAAGAGCAAGATAACAGAAATAGATTTTATTATGATGTATGTGGATATCTGATTCATGCTGGAAAAAATTAAAGGATAAAAATATTTTCCTTAAAGATTTGTATGCCATATAAAAACGCAGAGTCATTCTGATGCTCTCCCCACTAAATGTTTTTAGCTGAATGTTTATGATGTACAAACAATTCCCTTTGAGACCTTGACTTGAATGAGCAAACATAAAATTTACTGAAAATAGCTCAGTATGACTCAGTTCTTCTTTGAAAAAGACATTCAATTGACTTCTTGGCTATTATCAAGATGAATACTTCAGCTTTGAGCGTCTCTCCCAAGTTTAGATTTTAGTAAATGTAAGGTCGTTCATTTTTTGAACATTTAACTGAAGCAAGTTAAAGGCTGTGCTATTCAGATTAACAATACGTATTACCTGTAAACTGAAATGTCATGCAGCAATTAAAGTGAAAAGAAACATTTTATGTGTTGGCAATCTATTTCTATTACTGCTTTAGCTATCTGATTTTTCTAAGGAACTGTAAAGAGCAAGATAGAGCATACTTATGTGCAAAGAATATCGATGTTGTATTATAAATGTTGCGAAATACATTTGAGGTTATATCCCAGTCCATAAAAGTGTTATCTATTAATGATTTTTATAATACATGTTAAAAAAATTTTTTTTCAATAGACTTTAATTCCATGGTATTTCCTGGCAAATAGTGAAATGAATGGTGACTCACTATTTAAGTGAGACTTCACCTACTTGACATCAAAAAGAGATTTGCAAGATCAATATTTAAAAAGTCCTAAAAATATGCTATAAGAATTGTTAAAGGGAAGAACTTAGCAGAAATATGGGTTTTATTTTTTTTAAAGACTGACCTGTGGGAAGTTCAGTGTTGCTTCCCTATGTCATCTCCTTTAATCCTTACAGAAGGTGGGTGTTCTAGCCCCAACGTTACTTCTGAGGAACACTAGGATCTTTACATCTCAGTCATCTTCCCAGAGTCATACAATCCCCCAAGATGTTGACAGGATTCAGTACCCCATGTTATTCCACTGGACAATGCCAACTGTGTTACATGGAGCCTTATATAGTATTGAAAAGAAATAATTTAAAAAATGTATTGAACTATAATTGACGTAAAATGTTGTGTTGATATCTGCTATACAGCAAAACACACATTCTCGTTCATCTTCTTGTCCATTACGGCTTATCAGAGGGCACTGAGTCCAGTTCCCTGTGCTGCACAGAAGGGTCTTGCTGTTCATCACTACTGTATTCAGTAGTTTGTGTCTGCTCTTCCCAAGCTCCCAGTCCTTCTCTCCACCATGCCCGCCCCCTCGGCAACCACACGGGCGTTCTCTATGTCTCCGAGTATGTTTCTGTTTTATAGATAACTCCATCTGTACCATCGGAGAAGGCAATGGCACCCCATCTATATCATATCTTAGATTCTGCATATAAATGCTGTCATACGGTATTTGTCTTTTCCTCTCTGACTCACTTCACTTAGCACTCTAGACTCTGGCCCAGCCGTGTTTTATGGATGAGTAGTGTTTCGCTGCATATTTGTACCAGGTTGAGTTTTTATGGCAATCCATGGCCAGATTTCTCTCAATATATTACCAGACCCCTTTTTTCCTTTAATTTTCTTTCTCTGTAAATGTCTTATGATATCTGTTCCTTTGTTCAGAACTCCATTTTGATTGTTTGGTCCACCTAGAAAATTCCACAGGATTTTTTTTTTTTAATAGTTAATTTTTTTTTTTTTTTTTTTTTTAAGGGCTTAGAGTTCACAGCAAATTTGAGGGTACAGTAAAGCACCTTTCCACTGAATCCTTGTCCCCACACATGCATACCCTCTCCCATTTCAAATATCTCCATTAGAGTACTTCATTTATTACAGTTCACATTTTCATTTTGTTAAAAATATTTTTAATTATTCTGAAGATTTCTTCTCTGTTCCATGGTGCTTAATCTCTATGCATTTTGCTATTTTCCTGTTCTCTCTCTGTTATGGATTTCTAGTTTAATCCCATTGTGCTCTGAGAGCAAATACTGCATGATTTCTACTTTTTTAAGTTTGTTAAAGTGTGCTTTATGGCCCAGAATGTGGTGTCTTTTGGTGACTTTCCCACATGAGCTTGAGAAGAATGTGTATTCTGCTGTTGTCTAATGGAGTAGTCTACAGATGTCTTTATACCCATTGATGGTATTGCTGAGTTTAACTATATCTTTGCTGATTTTCTGTTTGCTGGACCTGCCCATTTCTGAGAGAAGGGTGTTAGTGTCTCCAACTATGATAATGGATTCATCTATTTCTCCTTGCAGTTCTGATGGTTTTTGCCTCACATAGCTTGCTGCTCTGTTTCAGGCACTTACATATTAAGATTATTGTATTTTTCTGAAGAATTGAGCCCTTTATCATTATGCAATACCCCTTCTTTATGTTTGATAATGTGTCTTCCTTTAAAATCTGTTTTATCTGAAATTAGTAAAGCTCTTCTTGCCTTTTATTGATTAGTGTTAATATGGCATATTTTTCTCTAAACATTTACGTTTAATTCATATGTGTCTTATATTTTAAGTAAGTTTCTTGGCTTGGGGTTCACTCAGACAACTTTTATCATTTATTTCTTTAGGCCATTAACAACCACAATGATTATTAATAGAGTTGGATTAATATCTACCATATCTGTTACCGTTTTCTGTTTATTGACCTAATTCTTCGTCCCTACTTTTGGATTTCCACATTTATTTTTCTTCTTTTTGTTTTTGTAATTTAGCATTTTATATGATTCCATTTATCTCTGTTATTGGTTTATTAGTTATGCTGTTTTTAACTTTTTTTTTTTTTTTTTATGGCTGCCCTGGAATATGTAGTATTTATAGTTAATCCAAATCTACTTTCAAATACCACTGCATCACTTCATGGGTAGTGTGAATACCTTATAATAAAATAATACTAATTCCTCCCACTTGCCTCTCATGATCATGAGTGTCATTCAGTCCTGATATATATTCATACAGAAGCATACAAACACAGATACAAAGGATACATATGCCACCAAGTACATGTTTTTATTATTTTGATATTGATACTAGTTTTTGAGGATTCTTACTAGTTTTTGAATTTTTTATACTTATTTTTCAAAGACTTCTGTTTTCTTAAGTCATGTTTAGAATAGGAGCTATTGGTAGTAAAGTTTGTGAAGACAATACATATGGAAAAAATATTTTAGAATAATTACAGTTAAATTCCCATTGCGTTGTCCTTAAAAATAAACAAGCAGACATTAAATAAAATTTTCTATCCTATAAAGAGATATTTGATCTCATCTTTTAAAGAATTAAAGAATATTTACACAAGGTTTTTAGCAAATGTTTTATTAAGTAAATTACTTGCTCAGATGATTTTTTTCTCCTTTGTTTTGTTAATAGTTTTCAGGAACAGATGAATTAAGTTAATCATCTACTTCAGATGATTAAATATTGTTTTCAGTCCAGTTGATGTCTCTGTTGATTAAAATTTTATTTTTCTTTCATTCTAATGTCATTCTCCACTCTTTCTTCTAATCTTTTGTTAACATCCTTTGAAGCTATAAAATGTTTTTATACATGTACATTTAATTTGCCTAACATAAATGCCACTGCTATACAACTAATTCTTGTTTCCATGTTTTCCTTCTTCTGTACTATAAGCTCTTTCAAAAATAGATTTATCATTTATTATTTTGGATTTTTGTCTTTTTTCTTATTTTCTGTTGTTACTGTTTTAAAGATATAAGCCACTCTGGAGTGATGTTAAAAATAATTTAGAGTTAGAAATAATCTTCTGAATTTAGTTTTTATTTTCCTATAATATGTAGATACTATAGTAATTGATGATTCAGAAAATTAAGGTTTAACTGTCACAGGCTGAATGCTTCTGTTTCCTCCAATGTTCCTCCAGATTCACATGCTAAATGTTTCCTCCAAATCTCTCTACTAAAACGCTAACTTCTAGTGTGGCTGTATTTGGAAGTGGGCGCTATAAGGAAGCAATTAAGGTTAAGTTATTTCATAAAAGGAAGGCCTTGCTTCTATAGGATTTGTGTCCTTATAAGAAGACACATCAGAAAGGGCTTGTACTCTCTTGCACAAATAAAAGGTTCATATAAGCACCCATCAAGATGGCGGCTGCTTAGACACGAAGAGAAGAGGCCTCGGAGTGCAGCTGCCACGCGGGCACCTTGCGTGGACTTGCAGCCTCTGGAGCCGTGAGGCGTCAGTTCCTGTTTCTGCCACCTAGTTTGTGCTATTTTGGTATGGCAGCCCAAACAGACTGATGCAATGCCTTGTTGTTGTTGCTGCTTTCTTGCTTAACTCTGTGCCATGAATCACACTCTTCTCCATCTAGACTGCACCATATCTTAAACAGTTTGGTGGCCATATCAAAATCTTTTGAGAAGTATTTTCAAAATTTCTCATTTTCCCTCAGGCTTCAGGCAAGTGAGGTTATTTTACTGATGGAAAGAATCCTACCTCATTCATATTAACGTTGCAAAAAAGTTGAAATAGTCTTCCCTCACCCAAAACAGCTAGAAATTCAACAATATTTTCTTAAGACTGTTAGTTGTCCCTTTAATTTAGCTTTTTGAGATCCATGAGTTGAGGCTTACCTACAACAGATACATCTGAGATGCTGTGAAAAATTTAACATTACTGGCCTGTACTACCATCGGAATCAGTAGTGCCTTAATAAGGAGAGTAGAATATGAGTTAATGACAAATTCTTCAGGACATTATTTCACATCTTAGGCATGTTAAAGTTTAATACTCATAGATAAAGCATTGGGAAATATGTAAATATATATAAAACTCTACAGAAATTGAGTTTTTATTCTTCAAAACAGTTCATTTTTATAACAAGGTATACCCTTGATCTTAATATACATCTGGGCTATTTTCTCATAAGCTGAAATAAAATATTTTCTCTGTTTCAGAGCTGATAATCAGAACTACTTGAGAAGGAACAATAAATGTTTTGGAAGAATCAACTTTTTATGACTAGTAATATAATTCCCTGAAAGCGTCTTTTAATATTTTTGTTTATAGTACAATTTTCTGAAAGGTAATAAAAAAGACAAATCTTTAGAAAGGCAGTATAGACACAAAGAAAGCACTGGACATTTTATAGAAAGAAAACAATACAGTAAAGTGGTGGGCACACATACAAGCAATGTAGATTTATGTCAAATGACTAAATGCATCTATCTACTATGCAAAACTTTCCTAAACCAAACTTGGAGTATTTTTATATTAGTTAATTTGCTAAATAACTACTATACTACTAAATTTTAATGTATCTCATTTTTGTTTACAATACTAGTTTTCTGAATAGCACAAAGTTGTGTTTCTAACCACACAGTACAAGAAGGGTATAGGTTGATTATACTGTCTTTTAGATGAATCGCTTCACTCTGCTTTTACCAATACACCCTGCAAGAGCTACTAACCTGCTCCACATTATAAATGCACTGCTCTTATAAATAATGGAGATTTCCTCCATATTTCTGCAATAGATCCATTGCTAGTCAAAGTATAGTAGGCTGCACTTTTAAGGTATTTTTCGCTCTTTGTAAATATCGTGTGAGGTTGAAAGGAGTTGTACTCACGACCTGAAAGGAGGTTCAGATGGTATTGTGTGATGGAATAGCCATTTCACTCCATATTTCTATTATTAAGTTATTTGTGCCCTATGGCACTTCAGGTGAGCCCTACATCCTCAAATGCTCCATGTGAAACGTCCATGTAAAATCAGCACTCATAAATGAGTTTCACCAGATCTTTCAAATTATCATCAGAGTGAGTTCTAGATATCAAAACTTACCAGTTCTTTGTTGATGTATCTTTTAACCATTAACTTATGTGTGAGATAATAGTTCTCTAAAATTTGAAATGAAAATCTGTTTTATAAGAAACATAGATCATCTGCAAAATGATTATTTTTGTATTTGTTAGAATTATGTATAATTGCAGCCAAACGCACGGTGACAGTGGTGTATGTAAAGCAGTTTTAAATTTTCTCTTGTAACAAAAATTTTGGAAGGAGGCAGTCCTGGGTTATTACGGCAGTTCCATTATGCCATTAGACAGACGCAGGTGGTTAGTTTTCCTCTATATCATTGTTTGAATTTTCGGAAGAAAGAATAGGAAGGCTCGAGGCGGTTGGTAAGAGTCTGCCCCAGTGATATATTTAGAAGCTACATCTAGCTACATTTGGAAAAAGCATGCAATGGGGATGTCCTTGATTTGTAGCATTTGCTGATTTTGCTAATATAAATACACCCACTATAACTTAACTTTTAAGATACCAGTATGAGGTCAGTAAACATGGAATTGTGAAGAGACGGGCAAAATCCGTTCTTGCAAGCCAGTGAAAGTTTTACTATACACTTCTGGATCTGCCCTCTTTTAAGAACCTTCTTGGGAGCCAAATTAAGCAATTTCTATTTATATCTGATTATTCAGAATTGTGTTCTATAACAAACCCTTGCTACAGAGGAGGCTAGAAAATAGTACTGCTCCAAAATCAGAGAAGGGGAGAACAGCTTTTAGGCCAAAAGTATCTGTGATACTTGTCCATGAAAAACAATGAACAAATATTAGAAATAATTCTGAGAAGTAGAGGAAGAGGAAATTCAGAAAAAAAGTAAAGTAAGTTACTTCTATAAAGTAGTATGAGCAGGCAAATAAAAGAGTGCACAGATAAGATGCATAATCGGATGCTGAAATGTTTTATAAAAAAGTAATTAAATTTAAGTATGTAAATGTGTTCCCTGGAGAAGGAAATGCAACCCGCTCCAGTATTCTTGCCTGGGAAATTCCATGGAGAGAGAAGCCTAGTGGACTACAATCCATGGAGTTACAAAAGCGTCAGACTCATCTTAGTGACTAAATAACAAAAGCATTAAATATGTAAAGGGATGAATGTCAAGTTGCTGAAAATATTCATATCTGTAAAATATTTGGATGATAGAAAAATATTCTCCCTGCATAAATTTCATTATAGCTGTATATGTGCTTCCAAGGAAGCATACACAGAAAATCCTTAACATAAATTTATTAATGTCTATAAAATGTAAATTAGTGGCAATGCTACTAAATGGATTTTATCACTTAAAATTGAATTAGAGTCCATTTGTTCTAAGAAATTAAGGAAGAAAATGTGTGTATATTCCAAGTACAGAAAAATTAGAATATTATTTTCCCTTAGAATTTCAAAAAATGACTATAAGAATAGTAATTCTTTGACTCTCTAAGAGAGAGTCAAGAAGATTCATAAATTCCTTTTGTCTGGATTATTGTTTCAGTCCTTTCTAAAATCTATTCTATTATGCATCCTCTAATTAAAATCTATTGTATGTTAGGCAACTGTAACAAGGCATGTTTTAGTCTATTTGGGAAAAGTGTCAATAAAAATGACTTAAAATATGAACTTCTTACCAATTTCCATTGCAAAGAGCTAAAGGACCCTATTACCCATAACCTAAACTCTTTTGAGAATCACTGAAATCTTAAAAATTAACTTCTTAGTTAATACAGTACAGTGTTAGTCACTGGGTCATGTCTGATTCTTCGCCACCCCATGGACTGTAGCCCATCAGGCTCTCTGTCCATGCAATTCTTCAGGCAAGAATACTGGGGTGGGTTGCCATTCACCTCTCCCGGGGATCTTCCCAACCCAGGGACTGAATCCAAGTCTCCTGCATTGCAGGCAGAATCTTTACCTCTGAGCCACCAGGTAAGCCCCATCAGGTAATACAGTGGTTAGAGTTTTCCCTCAAGTATAAAATCATAGAAGAAAATGAAGTGCACATTTCTAACTGCATAATTCCTCCAATGATCATTTTCTTTGTTTATCTAAAGCCAGATATATCTGTAATAGGTAATTCCAGAACAAAAGTTGTAAATGATTATGCTTCCTATATTCTTACCATATTTTTCTCAAATTTCTTTTAACAATTTTGACTGATTCCAGTTTCTAAAGTGAGATACAACGTTGTTTTAAAATTATCGTCCTGACATCTATAACATTCCTGAAATAATAGTAAAAGGTTGAAAATAAATGTTCTAAGAATAAAGGAAAGGCTGAGAGGATTGATTGGTGGTATGCTGAAGTCCTGGATTGATAAAAGGCGAAGCAAATTGGTAAATAGTGGCTAGCCTAAGAAAAAGCTTTTCAATAAAGGGAAGAGACACTGACTCCAGTACGATTTTGAATTCATGCCACACATATGTCTAATTATGCATCTGCTGCTACTGCTACTGCTAAGTCGCTTCAGTCATATCCGACTCTGTGCGACCCCATAGACGGCGGCCCACCAGGCTCCCCCGTCCCTGGGATTCTCCAGGCAAGAACACTGGAGTGGGTTGCCATTTCCTTCTCCAATGCATGAAAGTGAAAAGTGAAAGTGAAGTCGCTCAGTTGTGTCCAACTCTTAGCGACCCCATGGACTGCAGCCCACCAGGCTCCTCCGTCCATGGGATTTTCCAGGCAAGAGTACTGGAGTGGGGTGCCATTGCCTTCTCCGAATTATGCATCTATTGAAAACTAAATTATTTATGCTAATGGAGTCTATGGATAATTTAAAAGAATTTACTACTAAGGCAGTGAAATACATTTTTGTACTTACAAAAGAATATTAAAGACCCATGTGTTAGGAATCTACAATTCATCAAAACATTGAAATGTGCCTTGACAATATCACTTAAGAGAAGCTAAATATATGTATGTGTATAGATGGCTCTTCTGAATTTGCAATTCCTTCATTTGTTTGTAAAAGTGTCTTTTAATCAGAAACTTTTAAAGACTTCTTAGACATTTTACATTTGTGTTTATATTATATATATGTATGTGTGTATGTGTGTGTATATATGTGTGTGTGTGTATTTATATATATAGTTTTTATATTCCCCAGCTGTATTGGTCTTTTCCTTTTTATCCCTTAATTGCAGATGCATAGATATATTTTCATCACTGAAGAGTAAATAGTGCTAAACTGAGCTGTCCTAAATTCCATCATGATATTTTCTTTTTGAATGTTTTAAGAACAAGCTTATTAGAGCTACTAGCTCTTTCCTGGTAAATAATACATATTTAAGTAAATTCTTCATTCAGTTAATGAATATTTTTAACTATGTACTACTATGTACTAAGAATTTGCTAAGCCTTAGAAAATTTCTAGAGGCAAATATCCTTGATTTGAAGAAGCTACTTATTTTTAATAAAGCAGGCATTTAATAAAGCAGGCATACCAACAAATGAAGAATTGCAAGTTCAAAGGGTCACCAGAAATGTAGTCACACATAAGAAGAACTCATAGATGTAGAATACACCCCTTCACTTGGTTTTGAAGATTACAGTGGGTGGAAAAGCAATGCTTTTTAAATAATGACAGCAAGAAGATTAGCTGTGACAGAATTTTTCAAGTATATTGTCTCAGCATGATTTCCCTAGAAACGGACTGAAAGGAGATAGTTGCATGCTGAATATTTATTGGGGAGTGATTTGAAATGCAGTCCTGTGAGGAAGTAAGGAAGACAAGATTGGAAAGAGAGAGAAGCTGACTCTCAATATCAGGACAGCTGAAGTTTCAACTAGTCCTATATGGAGGGCTAGATGGTCTTGTAGACTCGTCTCCAACTGCATTTTTGCACCTGTCATTGCCACAGGACACTCCCTAGCAGAGCATATGATTTTTCTGAAGCAGTTCATTGTGAACTGGGAGGAATTCATAGTAAGAGAAGTTGTTATAATATTCCCAGATCATAGGGGATATACACGGAGAAGGCAATGGCTCCCCACTCCAGTACTCTTGCCTGGAAAATCCCATGGGCGGAGGAGCCTGGTGGGCTGCAGTCCATGGGGTCGCTAAGAGTCAGACACGACTGAGCGACTTCACTTTCACTTTTCACTTTCATGCATTGGAGAAGGAAATGGCAACCCACTCCAGCGTTCTTGCCTGGAGAATCCCAGGGACGGGGGAGTCTGGTGGGCTGCTGTCTATGGGGTCGCACAGAGTCAGACACTTACTGAAGCGACTTAGCAGCAGCAGCAGGGGATATATATGCTGGCTTGGAAGAGAGGATTTAAGCACAATGCCTTAGTATATATCACACTCTGTCTTGTACAAAACTAGATCCACTTACTTCTTCTAAGTTATTCTCAATGGGCAGAGACCTTCCTCAAAGATTCTGGATAGACTTTTTCTCTGGGTAATTTTGAAAGAAAGCAGTAGACAAAGTCACTCCTCTCTCCTCTGATTTCCCAGCGCCATGTATCCATGTGTTCTATCTCTCTATCGATCTGTCTACCTATTGATCATCTATATCTCATCCACTTCTTATGATGTATCTTTTTTTCTGGCTGATGCTTCAGCTCTGCCTTCAAAAGGTTGTTTCATAATCTATTGGGCTGGCAAACTTTTGGTGATGCAGTGTGTGATATTAACCAAGGCGTCCACACTTATGGATCTATGACCACACCTCCTTTTGTGTATTATAGTTTTCTTGGTCACAGGAGTGATTGCACAGTTTTTTTATTGAGATGCCAAACACTCTGTAGGCACTTGGACAGTGGTGCTTGTTAATACATTGAAGGCAGAAAAGGGAAGTCCATGCTTGCAAAATGTGTCAGTTCTAGTTAAGATGAATTATTGCCTCTTTCAAGATAAAAAGGATCCTTTTGCATAAACTTGCCAAGAAGTAGCTAGTGTCTTTGAGGGGTGGTGCCATATTGGTGGGCTTCCCTGGCGGCTCAGATGGTAAAGAATCTGCCTACCCTGTAGGAGACCTGAACTGCTAGAGCATCGATCTATGCTGCAAGAAGGTTGGACATTCAATAGCAGCAGTGGTTAGACCAGACTTACTGAGTAGAGCTCATGTTACTGGTTCTACACATAGGTTGTTTTTTTTTTTAATTTTTATCAGCACTGTTTCTCTATGCACACTTTTTGCTACATTATGGTTATTGATGACAGAGGCCTGTCAACATTACCTGATTATGCTTCTGTGTACTTCAAGAAAAAAATGTTAATCAATCTAGGTTCATACTACTTGCTATACAACAGGCCAATAAACCAAAAAATTAGTTGTTGGGGCAAGGAATTGTGACTTTATTTGAAAATCCAGCATACAGAGAAGATGGTGGACTGATGTCCTAAAGAATCATCTTCCCTGAGTGAGAATTTGGGCATCTTTTATACCAAAAGTGGAGGAAGTAAAAGTCTGGTTCAGCCAGACTCCAGAGAGGATATTAATTTCTTCCTTCCTTCAGAGATTGGCCTGGTCAGGATGTTTCCAGTGAGCTAAACAAATGTATTTTTAACTTCATGCTCATTACCTGGGAGGCAGGGTTCCCAGAGATGAGTCGTTATATATAATTAAGACTTATAGGCAGCATCCCTTTAGTGACTAACTTATAACAGAATATGAAGTTTCTTTCCTATTGTACAAAAATCTTTTTTTTTTAATCTTTGAAACAGTTTTATTTTCTAAAATATAATACTAAATAAAATTTTGGAAACAGCAAGTAGCTTGCCCCTATTCTCCAAGATCCCCATTCTCTGAACCTTCTTCTCCATCCTCTAGCCACCAAGGTAAGGATTTTGATGCTCTCCCTTCTCTCCCCTTAATAAGCCACAATTAGGCATGGGCAACAAACAGCAATTTCATGAAACTGTAGAAAATTCTACAGGAGAATAGATATTTAACCTGTGAGCAATCCAGGTATCACTTTAAAACAGTAAGCAATTTTGCTAGACTATAATTCACTATAATCATAATGATGGCATTATGTTATTAAACAAATTTGAACTATTTAACTTGCTATATAAATTATTTGCCATGTATTCTGAGTAGTGTGGTACATATAGAATAAAACTTTGAAAATAGGAAATAAAATATTTTCAATTTTAAGTGTCCTAAATTTCTACTCAATTAAAGCGTGCCATTATCCAATAGTGAAAACAATCTTAGTTTTCTCTTTCTGCTGTCTACGGAACTGTGTTTTTTCATAATTAATGCATATGTATAAAAGAATATTTAACCATGGATTGCATGTTAATGAAATAACATAAATATATTTAAAATGTAAAACATTGTCATTCAGCAAGAAACATAAATTTAGAGTAGCTATATAGCATTACATTAAGTTAGATAAAAATGAGTATCTATACATATTAGTCACTGATATTCAGTTATTTACAGTGTGAAAAGTGAAAGTGAAAATCACTCA
Organism: Bos mutus; assembly: GCF_027580195.1. Lineage (NCBI taxonomy): Eukaryota > Metazoa > Chordata > Mammalia > Artiodactyla > Bovidae > Bos > Bos mutus. The sequence continues at coordinate 2,836,107 of NC_091630.1, read as the reverse complement.
GTTGTGTCTGACTCTTTGCCACCCCATGGACTATACAGTCCATGGAATTCTCCGGGCCAGAATACTGGAGTGGGTAGCCTTTCCCTTCTCCAGGGAATCTTCCCAACCCAGGAATGGATCCCAGGTCTCCCGCATTGCAGGCAGATTTTTTTTTTTTTTTTTTTTTTTTTTTTTACCAGCCGAGCCACAAGGGAATGTGCAGAGATCAAATCAAATTGCAAACAAAGACCCAGGAGCCTTCCTGCTTCCAAGAGGGACGTAGACTGAACGTGCGAGTGTGCTACACCGCGTCAGTCGCGTCTGACTCTGCGACCCTGTGGACTGCAGCCCGCTGGGCTCCTCTGTTCACGAGATTCCGCAGGCAGGCATGTTGGAGGGGCTTGCCATGCCCTCCTCCAGGGACGCTTTGACCCAGGGATCAAATCTGACTGTCATGTCCCCTACATTGGCAGACGGGTTCTGCACCGCTACGCCACCTGGGAAGCCCGTAGGCTGTAAAACCTTCTCTGTTATTCTGACGTCTATCTTCAAAATCAAAGATTTCAGTGACTGAAGTAGGTGAATAAGAAATGACTGCAAAAGGAAACGGGAGATTTTGGACTCACTGAATGATTTACATGAGAAAGATGTTTCAAATACCAAAGACTGGATTATTGTAATTATTCTCCCTTTGAAATCTATTTCTACCCTGTTATAGAAGAATGATAATAAGGCAATAAATAAATAAAAGAATTTCTGTGAGATTGACAAAACAGGTATTTGGCTGTTTTCTTTCAGAACATTTGGAGCCATTTTCTCCTTATTCATTAATGAGTCTTTTCTTCCCTTTCTTTCAATGTTTAATTATTCACCACATAATCTAAAGCAAGGTTTACACAAATATAATTTTAAAACAGTAAAACTCTGTAATAGTTATTGAACTTTTCTACTATTAAAAGTCCTTATAACAACTTCTCAGTAATTATTATGCAACTATCATGTAAAGTAAATTAATGATATTTCTATTATGTGTAAAGAAATTGAGATTCTAGAAAAATTAGCAAACTTTAAATTCTTTCACCAAGAATATACATCAGTGAGCAAAATTGAAAATTTTTTCCAACTTTGTCTTGGCTTGGCTTGACTTTTGGAAAATTTCTATGAAGGAATGGTTTAATGAAAAGAAGATATCATTTGTCAACATAAAAACTTAGCGTTGAATCTTGTCTCCGATAATTCCTAGGTGAATAAATTTGCTAAGTTTCTATAACACTATAGAATGTTTTATTTTCTGAAGTAATCAAATAATACTATAATAGCAATGTCTGTCATGCATTCTATTTTGACAACTAAGTAAATTTGTGGTTGATCCTTAGCACAGTGCCTTCCAAACACCAGATGCATAAGGGAGGTTATTATCATCAAACCTTGGTTTGATTCTCAAATACAGAAGTAGATATATAATTAAGAAAAGGGATGTATAGTAGCTTTATCAAGTGTCAGAGCTCAAAATGATCTGAGTATGATTAGCTATTCAAATTTATATTTATACAGAATCTAAAGTACACTACATGTATACCATATAGTATGTATACTGTATTTAATATTGTGTGTTATGTATGTTCATACATTAAGCAACTTGTTATTTATATATATATGTATGTTGTGTGTATGTATATATATATACACACACACAGTTTTACATATGTAATATATATGCATATGGGCTTTTCTGGTTACTCAGATGGTAAAGAATCTGCCTGCAATGTAGGAGACCTGGGTTCAGTCCCTGGGTTGGGAAGATTCCCTGTAGAAGGAATGGCTACCCACTCCATATTCTTGCCTGGGGAATTCCATGGACAAAGGACCCTGGCAGGCTACAGTCCATGGGATCACACAAGTCAGGCATGGCTAGTGACTTTCACACACACGCATATGCATATACTTTTTATTTAGTGTGTATGTAGTATGTTCACTAAACAACTGTATGTCTACTTACTCTGGCTTCCCTGGTAACTCAGCTAGTAAAGAACACACCTGTAATGTAGGAGACCCAGGTTCAATTAGTGGATCAGGAAGTTCCCCTGGAGAGGGATAGGCTACCCACTCCAGTACTCTTGGGCTTCCCTGGTGGCTCAGATGGTAAAGAATCCACCTGCAATCACCTGGGTTCGATTTCTGGGTTGGGAAGATCCCCTGGAGGTGGTCATGGCAACCCACTTCAATAGTCTGTCCTGGAGAATCCCATGAGCAGAGGAGCATGGCGGGCTGCATCCCATGGTTCCACAAAGAGGGTCACATGACTGAGCGACTAAGCACAGCACATCCACTTAGTCTAGACTATATCAGTATATATCATTACATAATGGTATATAGAGTAAGTGGGTGTACACATGCTAAACAGTTGTTTAGTGAACATATGTAGTACATACACTCTTAAGGTTTGTATAGGAATGTGTATGTGTGTGTAATTCAAGGGAAGATAAAGGAAAATTGGTGTCTTCTGCCTCTTGAGAAAGTTGTATGCAGGTCAGGAAGCAACAGTTAGAACTGGACATGGAACAACAGACTGGTTCCAAATAGGAAAAGGAGTACGTCAAGGCTGTATATTGTCACCCTGTTTATTTAACTTCTTTTTTTTTTTTTTTTTTTTACCTTTTACTTTTTTTATTTTTGTTTCAGATAGTTGGACGAGGCATCTACATTCTAGCACATCTTCTTAATCACTAAACAAGTGAAAAACAGCTTACTTATATATAAAAAGGCAATGGGAAAAGGTCATGATTGTCTAATAGGGAACTGGAACCCCCCAATAAATTATCTTACAAAAATATCAAACTTGCTTTTCCACTTTTCTACTCTTAAAAATGGAAAAAAAAAATTCACATTAAAGAGAAAAGATCTTAGGCTGGTAAATAGCAAGTTAAGATAATCATGTTTACATCCAAGTCCTTCAAATAAATATTTTAAACAAATTTGTTTCCCAAAAAATAGGTCAAGTATTTAGCCTACACTTGTTTGGTCCACTAAAAGACCACTCATGAACTGGACTGCAACTCAGACCCCACCAAGAGCGACATGCGAGTCACTAGGCTGGATACGCACCGGTGCCTATTTCAAACGTGGGACATAGCTATTAATAACACTGCTGTGCATACTACTTCCGTAAGTAGTTTTACCCTGTAAAACCCCTCAAACCTAACTGGGAATGGAGCTGCAAGGAAAGAACAAAAGAAAACACTTTGCCTGTTGTAGACATTTGCTCAGTAATTTTTAAAACTTATCACACTTTTGGGACTTAAAGATTACTGAACATGAGATAAAATTCAATACTGCTTACAAATCCCTGAAGATGAAGAGCATATGCAACACTCCTGTGGAGAACACACAAGGGAGTGTCCGTCACAGCGTACATTATGGCATATTCTGCCTGGTCTAGTCCTGGCTTTTCATTCTAAAGTTTTAAATGGCCTTGGATCTTTAAAAGATGGAGACTTAATAAAAAATGATGTTATGTTGCATTTTTCTGTTCTTACAACCAACTTTAGAAGTACAGTGGAAGGGTTCATAGGGCTTTCTGTTTCTCCTCATACTTTAAAAGCCAGTTTGATTTTTATTGTGATGTCATATTCCAATTAACACTATACTAAAAAATAAAATGGACTGCATTGCGACGGTTTTGTCTACCATATTCATGCCTCTTATTGCTGAGATAGTCCAAAAGATATCCCGTAAATAATTTCTGTTTCCAATGGCTTAACTGAGAGATGAATCTAACCATTTTTTAAACCAATGACAACTGGGCTGAGAGGAAAGCTATGTGAAACCCCTGCACACCCAAAGCCAATCATCGGCAAACCTAGAACACCAGCACTTTCCACCCAGGGTAGAAAAATGAGCATCCAAAGTACAGAGAACCACAAGACTGATCGAGTAACCAATCAAACACCACTTCTCTGTTATTTGAGCTAATAGTCACTCGAAGCTTGAAGTTTCCGCCTTCGTTATTATTGGTGGATCCTAGAGTCACAGCTTCAACGTCAAATGTGACAGTGGACCCAGAAGTAACTGCGGGCAACTGATTAGTCATTTCTTTTCCATTTACAAAAACTGCACCATTTGTACTAATGCATACTGCTTGATCCCGCTGCAGGGAGTCATATCCATTCTGTTTTTCTGCACACACTCCTATACTGTCTCTTCTGTCTGGTTGTCCCACAGTTTCAACTCTGAATGTTAACGTCTGCCCACAGAAGTAAGTGGGCGCGCTGGAGTAGAGAACACCGGACGACTCGGCATCATTACGAAGTGCTATGTTTCTCCGACTGCTCAGGCTGTACCCCTCAAAGCCAGCTGTCCACTCATGCGGCACCAGTGTGGAATGACCGATCTGGGGGACGCTCCACGGACTCCACTCCTGTCGGCCGTCTCCTCGGGCGCAGACTCTGAACTGATAATCAACGTTGGGGTCTATGTGCAACACAATGAATTCCGTTTCAGAGCCTACATATACATCCTCAAAATGATTGGAAGTACATTTACGGAACTGGAGCCTGTAATCTTGGGCGGTAAAGTCGTCATCCACCTTACACCACCGTACGATGATGCCTCCAGGTTTCTCTATCAATTCTTCTATCCACATCCAGCTGGACAGCCTACCAGAAGTGCCTTTACTAGTTGACGTGCCTTGCTTATCTGCTCAATTGGATGACTCAATTCTTAACATAGTGAAAGACCATATTTTTAAACATGGAACGGTAGCATCTCGCCCACCGGTACAGATAGAAGAATTGATAGAGAAACCTGGAGGCATCATCGTACGGTGGTGTTTATTTAACTTCTATGCAGAGTACATCATGAGAAATGCTGGACTGGAAGAAACACAAGCTGGAATCAAGATTGCCAGGAGAAATATCAATAACCTCAGATATGCAGATGACACCACCCTTATGGCAGAAAGTGAAGAGGAACTAAAACACATCTTGATGAAAGTGAAAGTGGAGAGTGAAAAAGTTGGCTTAAAGCTCAACATTCATAAAACGAAGATCATGGCATCCGGTCCCATCCCTTCACAGGAAATAGATGGGGAAACAGTGGAAACAGTGTCAGACTTTATTTTTTGGGCTCCAAAATCACTGCAGATGGTGACTGCAGCCATGAAATTAAAACATGTTTATTCCTTGGAAGGAAAGTTATGACCAACCTAGATAGCATATTCAAAAGCAGAGACATTACTTTGCCAACAAAGGTCCGTCTAGTCAAGGCTATGGTTTTTCCAGTGGTCACGTATGGATGTGAGAGTTGGACTGTGAAAAAGGCTGAGCACCGAAGAATTGATGCTTTTGATATGTGGTTTTGGAGAAGACTGTTGAGAGTCCCTTGGACTGCAAGGAGATCCAACCAGTCCATTCTGAAGGAGATCAGCCCTGGGATTTCTTTGGAAGGAATGATGCTAAAGCTGAAACTCCAGTACTTTGGCCACCTCATGAGAAGAGTTGACTCATTGGAAAAGACTCTGATGCTGTGAGGGATTGGGAGCAAGAGGAAAAGGGGACGACAGAGGATGAGATGGCTGGATGGCATCACTGACTCGATGGACATGAGTCTCAGTGAACTCCGGGAGTTGGTGATGGACAAGGAGGCCTGGCATGCTGAGATTCATGGGGTTGCAAAGAGTCGGACACAACTGAGCAACTGATCTGATCTGATCTGATATGCTATAGCAACATCTTATAAACAGTGGGTATTCAGCAATCAAAATATATTTTTAAAATTTCTCCAATAACATAACTTTAAGACAGTAAAATTCAAAGAATTTTCTTTTCTTTGACGCAGTCTCTTAACTGCATGAGCTAAATACCATCTTAATATTTAGTGTAGCTTTATGTAACTTTACCATGCGTGCCAGAGCACTTCTCCTGGTCTATAGCTAGGCAGCCCTAGCCAGGTTATGAAAATGGCAAATTGCTTTTAATCTTCTTCTCTCTGGAATTACCAGGGAGTATCCACTGATGCTTGCTAATCACAACTCTGTGTAGCCAAAATTAAGACTGCAACATGTCTTGAAAATGTCTAATTGAAAAGATTTCATAAATACATTCACCAAATGAATATTTATACTCTGTTCAGAAACTATTAAATAAGAATTAATATAGTCATTACACATGAAACTCTAATTATAAATTTACATTTCAGTAAGGACATTCTGTTTATTCAAATGGCTGTTTAAAAAAAATCAGACAATATCTGCTTTCACAAAGCTGTCTCATAAAATGTTATTGGATATGTAAAGAAAATATATTACCTTGGTGTTTTTCTCTGGATGGAAATTTTTCCCTCTTACTGGCAGCAATTCCTTTCAGATTTTCTTCCCAAAATTACCTCTAAGGACTTGTACAGATTGCATTGCAAGCGATTAAGTCTCTGAGAATATAAATATATTTTGAAATATAGCAAAAACAACTAAAACTCCAAAGAGCAATAAAACATCACAGTTAAGAAATGTACTGACTTATGGTCTTTTGGACTGGAAAGATAGATTTTATACCATGCTCCAAAGATTACAAAGTTTAATTCTGTTGCCTTTTGGGTATCACTTCAGTGAGACATAGTTTTATGTAGATAAAAGTTTAAGGTAGCACAAGCACTGTCATGAAATTCATAATAATGCACAGACCATATTTTCTGAAAGCTTAATGCTAGAACAGATAAAGAAAGGAATTTAAAGTTAAATTATATGCCATAATAAAAACTAAACTATTTAATAAATATAAGCCTGGTCACCAAATAAAATCAATGTTATTTTAAGTGTGTAGAGCTTGTTATCCATATGGAAATATGCCTAGCTATTCAGATTAGCCACTGACATTCCCTAAAACTAAGGTCAACGTTGTTAACATACAACCCCTTCTTTTTTTTGTTCATTTTATAAACATGTTATTATATCCCTTTTTCATTTTGGATTTGACTTAATATTTTGCACATTTATGAAAGGTATATTGTATACTATTGTTGACTTTTTGAAAGATGATATTATATGAAAAGTACTGATAAGAGAGTTTTGTTGCCTTAAGCTGTCAAAAACAGTTTTATAGCATTAAGATGAGAAGGCTGCTATTCAGAATGAATCAACTTTCTTGATTTCTCTGAAGTATGCTACCAGTTAGCAGTAAAGATGAATTTTTCTGTTAACATTCAAGCCCCTTTAATGATTTCACTGATGGTTTATAGCAGAAGCTTTGTTAAAGTTAAACCTAATGTTTTTAATCACAACCATTTTTTAATTAATGTATTTTTAATTGAAGGATAATTGCTGTACAGAATTTTGTTGTTTTCTCTCAAACCTCAACATGATATCCATTTCTAAATTGCAACAATCAGATCACTCTGTAAAGTCAAAGAGACTTTCCATATGCCAAAAGCTTTTTGCTTTGTTTGCTTGCAAAATTTTGTTTTGCAGACTCTGAAACCATGAGACAATAAGAGTTTCTGCACTGGAGAGTTGGTCGAAAAAAGCCTCTGGGAACTACACATTCAATCTATAAACAATCCACTAGCAATGCAAGTAGTAACTTTAAAGGCAGAGACATCCCTCTGTTAGGGGCTTTGCAGACGGCAGTAGTGATCAAAAACTTCTCTATCAAAGCAGGAGACAGATGCAGGTTCAACCTCTGGGTCAGGAAGATTCTCTGGAGGAGGGCATGGTAACCAACTCCAGTATTCTTGCCTGGAGAATCGCATGGACAGAAGCCTGGCGGGCTACGGTCCATAGGGTCTCAAAGAGTACAAGACTGAAGCAATTCAGCGCACAAGCGCGTACATCCCTCTGTTAGATTACAGACATTTCTGAAATGAAAGCAGATGATGTAAGGCACTGATACGGGCCGTTATGCAAGGTGGGTGCTTATACGAGGCCTGAGGGGTGATAACTTGGGGAGCTCTAGGCATCTAGTTTTTCAACAAGAGAGAGCAAACCTCTGTGCCTATAGGAACTTGCAGAAGAGAGGAACAAGTGAAACAAAATGTCTATACTTATTCCTTCTCTCTTGTAGCATCAGGACAACTGAAAATATTATTGTCTCTACCTTGTAACTAGGTCGAGGTAGTTAGAGCATAAAGTCATCATATTTTCAAATCAGATGTAGATATAAATATGTAGACATATCTAATCACAGGTTTAAAAAAATCACAAATATTATATTATTTGACCTTAAAAACTAGCACTTATTATTTTTTGGTTGTAGTTTTAGCAATAGGAAATTAGACTTCATAGAGGATAAATTTGCTCAGTCCATCAAGGTATTTGGATAGAATTTGTCTCCCCAAATCTGAAACACAGAGCTCTTTTCATCACAGCTCTGAATGTTTGTTTAACAGTTTCTATACAGCCATTAATGATCACTATTATATTCCTTAAAGAAGAGTTTCCAAAAAGGTATTCTACACAATTAGAAGTTAAACTTCTGTATAAGCCACTGTATTTCTTCTGTCATTGTAATGCATTTCACTGAGCTAAACTTAGAAAAAATTCATGTAAAATGAACTTTAAAAGGCACAAGTTGAATACCAATCCACACATCTTTTAGATAATCATCTGTGTGTGTCTGCTCAGTCACGTCCAGCTCTTTGCAACTCTATGGACTAGAGCCACCGTAGACTGTAGGCTCCGCTGTTCGTGGAATTTTCCAGGCAAGATACTGGAGTGGGCTGGCTTGCCATTTCCTCCTCCAGGGGATCTTCCTGACACAGTGATCAAGCGCACGTATCCTGCATGGCTGGCGGATTGTTTACACGTGAGCCATCAGGGACACACAGACAATCATTGGTCTTGTAATAATGCCCTTTACCCATTCTTTCCCTCTACTCTTGATTTTGGATTTATAGTTCTTCCATTTTAAAAGAGCTTTCTTTGTCCTACCTTTGGTTTATTTATATATAAATATATAAATCATTGTGATAAAAAAGCAGGTGAAATCAACAAAAAGAAAAATAATAATAATACTTATTTTGTACATAAGATATATCAGAGACAGAAGGAAGAGAATTTAGACAATATTTATTGGGAAAGACAGTTAACAAAAAAAGTTACAAAAATACTAAATCTAGTGCTTGATTTAACAAACTTAATTAAGTGCTATTATATTTTTGGAATTTGACTATGACCTGGATTAACAAATATTAACAGACAGTCACAGACTAGTAGGTTATTATCTAGTAGAAGAAATGATATGTAAAACAAAAGCAAATATTTTTGCAAGGATGGTTAGATATGGTATACAATTATATAAATATGTACAACTATCAAAAAATGTTACTAAAAGTTTAGAGGAGTATTGAAATTAGGAAATTGATTTGGGAAATTTATAATTTTTGACAAGAATTAAAACCACTTAGAAAAAATTTTCAAAATAGATCATTTTAAAGAGTAAAATTAGAATATCAAAATAGTTTAAATTAGAGAAAGTGTGTATGTGTATTAATCTCTCAGTCATGTCCAACTCTTTGCAATCCCATGTCCAACTATCTGCAGCCCTCCAGACTCCTCTGTCCGTGGATTTCTCTAGGCAAGAATGCTAATGTGGGTTGCCGTTCTCTTCTTCAGTGGATCTTCCTGACCCAGGGATTGGACTTTGGCCTCCTGCATTACAGGCAGATTCTTTACCACCTAAGCCATCAGGGAAGCCCATGAATAAGTATTAAGTTCAGCCGCTCAGTTCAGTTCAGTCGTTCAGTCGTGTCTGACTCTTTGCGACCCCATGAATCGCAGTACACCAGGCCTCCCTGTCCATCACCAACTCCCAGAGTTCACTCAAACTCATGTCCATCGAGTCGGTGATGCCATCCAGCCATCTCAGTCCTTTAGGATGGACTGGTTGGATCTCCTTGCAGTCCAAGGGACTCTCAAGAGTCTTCTCCAACACCACAGTTCAAAAGCATCAATTCTTCGGCACTCAGCTTTCTTTATAGTCCAACTCTCACATCCATACACGACTACTGGAAAAACCATAGCCTTGACTATACAGATCTTTGTTGACAAAGTAATGTCTCTGAGTAAGTATATTGGAAGCTAAATATTAAAATCCAATGTATGTTGTATTATTTTCGTTTACCTTTATTAATATGTTGCTATAATTTATTAATATTAACAAAATTGGGAATATGATGCAGTCTGATGCAGGATAGGGAATTTCTGAATTATCTCTAGTGGAGAACCTTATAAAAATAAAAGAAATGGGTGAGGGAAAGGACTGTCTAGAATTTATTTAAAGCAAAGTATTGTTTTCAATAAATTATAAATTGGATACAAAGAATGATGCCTTGATCCTTTTAAGAACATTTAAATACTACCCTGGTGATGAAGATAAATGAGCATTCCTTATATTTGAGCAAGGTAAAAGTGGAGAGACAGAACCAACAGACCACTGAACCAAGGAAAGAGGTTGACACGTTGCTAGTGTACCCAAAAGACCCAGAAATTCTCACCATCACATTCTGTTTCTCTAAAATGGCTCATGACAAGAGCCATGAGCTTGACTACTACTATGTGCCAGCATTATGCTTATAGAGGAAGAGGACTTCTAATGTTCATAGCAACTATTCTAAGCAAAAGATTGAGGAATAAGATCAGACCAGGTGGCTGAGACAGTAGAATCCACTTGCAATGCAGGAGACCTGGGTTCAATCCCTGAGTCGGAAAGATCCCCTGGAGGAGGAAATGGAAACCCACTCCAGTATTCTTGCCCGGAGAATTCCTTAAACAGAGGAACCTTGTGGGCTACAGTCCTTGGGGTCACAAAGAGTCAGACAGGACTGAGTGACTAATACTTTTACTCTCACTTTCAAAATCAAACCAGATTTGACACTCTTTGGAAATCACTTCCCATGTCTGTTTTATAGAATTTTCATATTTTCAGAGGTATAAATATCACTGGTCTTTGAGTAGAAGAATAGATCCTTATATAAGTTCTGACCTATCACCTTTATCCACCACAGAAATGTTCTCTTGATTAACCTTTCAGATTTATATATTCAACCACAGAAAACCTCACTTCTACATATTTTCAAATCTACAAACATACTTAAGGCTTTGTTCTGCTAAGTTCAAACAACAGAAGATAGAATAATAATGTCCTTTAGCCTGTCCCCACACCTACTTAATGCATTGCTGCTGCTGCTGCTGCTTCTAAGTCGCTTCAGTCATTCCAACTCTGTGCGACCAGAGAGACAGCAGCCCACCAGGCTCCACTGTCCCTGGGATTCTCCAGGCAAGAACACTGGAGTGGGTTGCCATTTCCTTCTCCAATGAATGAAAGTGAAAAGTGAAAGTGAAGTTGCTCAGTCGTGTCCGACTCTTCGAGACCCCATGGACTGCAGCCTACCAGGCTCCTCCGTTGATGGGATTTGCCAGGAAGAGTACTGGAGCGGAGTACTGGAGCTGCACTCAGTATGCCGGCAAATTTGGAAAACTCAGCAGTGGCCACAGGACTGGAAAAGGTCCAATCCCAAAGAAAGGCAATGCCAAAGAATGCTCAAACTGCTGCACAATTGCACTCATCTCACACGCTAGTAAAGTAATGCTCAAAATTCTCCAAGCCAGCCTTCAGCAATATATGAACCGTGAACTTCCTGATGTTCAAGCTGGTTTTAGAAAAGGCAGAGGAACCAGGGATCACATTGCCAACATCCGCTGGATGATGGAAAAAGCAAGAGAGTTCCAGAAAAACATCTATTTCTGCTTTATTGACTATGCCAAAGCCTTTGACTGTGTGGATCACAATAAACTGTGGAAAATTCTGAAAGAGATGGGAATACCAGACCACTTGATCTGCCTCTTGAGAAATCTGTATGCAGGTCAGGAAGCAACAGTTAGAACTGGACATGGCACAACAGACTGGTTCCAAATAGGAAAAGGAGTACGTCAAGGCTGCATATTGTCACCCTGTTTATTTAACTTATATGCAGAGTACATCATGAGAAACGCTGGACTGGAAGAAACACAAGCTGGAATCAAGATTGCTGGGAGAAATATCAGTAACCTCAGATATGCAGATGACACCACCCTTATGGCAGAAAGTGAAGAGGAACTCAAAAGCCTCTTGATGAAAGTGAAAGTGGAGAGTGAAAAAGTTGGCTTAAAGCTCAACATTCAGAAAACGAAGATCATGGCATCCGGTCCCACCACCTCATGGGAAATACATGGGGAAACAGTGGAAACAGTGTCAGATTTTATTTTTCTGGGCTCCAAAATCACTACAGATGGTGACTGCAGCCATGAAATTAAAAGATGCTTACTTCTTAGAAGGAAGGTTATGACCAACCTAGATAGCATATTCAAAAGCAGAGCCATTCCTTTGCCAACAAAGGTTCATCTAGTCAAGGTTATGGTTTTTTCTGTGGTCATGTATGGATGTGAGAGTTGGACTGCAAAGAAGGCTGAGCGCTGAAGAATTGATGATTTTGAACTGTGGTGTTGGAGAAGACTCTTGAGAGTCCCTTGGACTGCAAGGAGATCCAACCAGTCCATTCTGAAGGAGATCAGCCCTGGGATTTCTTTGGAAGGAATGATGCTAAAGCTGAAACTCCAATACTTTGGCCACCTCATGAGAAGAGTTGACTCATTGGAAAAGACTCTCATGCTGGGAGGGATTGAGGGCAGGAGGAGAAGGGGACAACAGAGGATGAGATGGCTGGATGGCATCAGTGACTCGATGGACGTGAGTCTGAGTGAACTCCGGGAGTTGGTGATAGACAGGGAGGCCTGGCGTGCTGTGATTCATGGGGTCGCAAAGAGTTGGACACGACTGAGCGACTGATCTGAGCTGATCTGTACTGGAGTGGGGTGCCATCGCCTTCTCCGACTTAATGCATTAGCAGTCTCTTTGCAGTCACAGCTGCCTTTCTTATGATGGAAGTCTTTCTTTTCTGAGTCCTTCATCAAAAAACATGGTTTTCAGACAAGACTCTCTGTTTGAAAGTCCTTTGTCAATGATGACCAGTGTTTCAGTATAATTCTGATATGACTTTCATGTAGCTTTCTACAGTATAACCCTCCATTCTCTCTGAAAGAAATCTCTTGGAAACCATAACATCGCTGCTTCCTGATTTTCTTTCTACTTTTTTGTACATTATTCCAATTCATTCCATAAGCTATTCTGCTTCTTTTGAACTTGATCAATGCTAAACAGTTGTCCCCTAAATGTTGAAAATTTTCCAGGGCTATAAATGATCATATTGATGACGTGAACCGTCTGAACCGAACTGAACTAGTTTCCACCCCACTCCCTTCCTTTTATCAAGGAGATCAGCCAAGGTAACAGAGAAGAGACCAAAGCACACTCAAAGCAAATGAATAAAGTCTTCAGGTAGAATTTCACAAGAGTTTTAGCTGTAATTGTTTCCTGGCAATCTCTACTCTAACTGACAATCAAACATAAAAAGTAAAAACATAAATTCTATTTTATCTTTATACCACATACATTTGTTCAACTATGTAGAGCTGCTGCTAACTGCAAACTAAGTGATAACCAGACCCCAAAAATACATAATTCAGGATTTAGATAGCGACACAGATGTAGTTTCTCACATTTTATCACACTGACAAAGCCAGATGGTGCTGACTGTAAAGTGTTTGGGAAAGAATTAACACGTAAGGGCAAATACCAGGGAAGGGTTTGCTTTAGGCTTTTCCTAAAATTACAGGCCAACTCATCAGAGAACTTTTATTTAAACTATTTAAAGATTCCTCTTTTCCTCTGATTTAGTGTATTTTATTAAAAAATAATTGTTTTCTGAGGATCTTACCTCATTTTGGCCAGTTCATCTAGTCACAATACCGTCATTAATTTAGTTCTGTTTCTCAAATAAGGAAATTATTTCTTCCTCAAACATGCCCTTTATTACTTTATTCATTAAAATATTTTCTGTTCTTTACCTACTATTATCCTCATATCTATACTTACAGTAACCATGACTGAACTAATCAAGATGAAATGGTGATGTGTGTCTGTGGAAATGCTGTTTGAAAAAAATGTACTATTTTTCTACTTGTTAATTCTTGTTTGCTAATTATATAATTTTTATTTTGCAAAAATATAACAAGAAAACAAAACAAACATGCAAATAACAACAACCAAAATACCACTCCCTCAAGTTACAAAACAACCTACAACAAAAAGAGCTTTAATTAAATATTTTTAAATGAAAGAATAACATTTACAAAATTAAAGTTAATTATCACAAGGAGTTAAGTGGGATTTGATTGATATTTTTATTTTGTATTAATTTTGAGCTAATTTAACAGAGTGCAGAAAATGTTACATTGTCAAGCCAACAGACAGATAACTAACTTCAGTCTTAAATACAAAGAAAAAACAGCAAAAGTCTTCAGTGGTAGACCATAGGCAGTCTTCCAGGTGAACTCAAGCTTGGAACAACACGGAGTATGCTGCTTGTGGCAGATCAAGAATGGGACCAGGATAGGAGACAAGAAATGACTGAAAGGACAGATGAAGCTCTGACTGCTCCTAACAGGACATCTTTATACCCCAAAAGCATTCAAGGTTGCTGAAGCACAATGGCATCATGTCTGAAACTGGTGGTCATGAAATGAATGGGTCACGGGTGACTTTGTAGTCTAATAGGATCTCAGTGCACTAGTCTGCAACTGTCTTTAAACTGTGGGGATTTAAAAGAAACATATTTTACATGAGTTTTAATAAGATTTTCCTTTAAATGCAACTTTATTTTCCACATATATGCTCATTTTTGCTATTGCTGACTAATTTTACATTCAGTTCAGTTCAGTCGCTCAGTTGTGTCCGACTCTTTGCGACCCCATGAATTGCAGCGCGCCAGGCCTCCCTGTCCATCACCAACTCCTGGAGTTCACTCAAACACATGTCCATCGAGTCGGTGATGCCATCCAGCCATCTCATCCTCTGTCATCCCCTTCTGCTCCAGCCCCCAATCCCTCCCAGCATCAGAGTCTTTTCCAATGAGTCAACTCTTCACATGAGTTGGCTGAAGTACTGGAGTTTCAGCTTTAGCATCATTCTTTCCAAAGAACACCCAGGACTGATCTCCTTTAGGATGGACTGGTTGGACCTCCTTGCAGTCTAAGGGACTCTCAAGAGTCTTCTCCAACACCACAGTTCAAAAGTATCAATTCTTCGGTGCACAGCTTTCTTCACAGTCCAACTCTCACATCCATATATGACTACCGGAAAAACCACAGCCTTGACTAGACGGACCTTTGTTGGCAAAGTAATGTCTCTGCTTTTCAATATGCTATCTAGGTTGGTCAGATATTACCAAATATTTTTCTATTACTAGAGAGTTTTAATAATGAATCACAAATTGTGTATTTATTATAAGAAAACAAAATGTACTTACATAGACAATATGTTGGTATAACTTAGAAGAAGGGGAAACAGATTTTAAAAATGTTTTGGTTTTTTTAAAAATACAAAGGAGTTATTGTACTTTAAATTTCTCACTGATTTGTGTGTTTTGGGTGGGTGTGTGTTTGTGTAAAAACATTTTATAGTAAGAAAGTGTGGGGATTCAGGGAATTCAAAGTTAATTTTGGTGCTATTAGACATGAGGTTATAACTTTGCTTTAATGTGTAATTTGTTATGAGAATTAATCTTTGAAAATTATGAAAAAAATATGGTAAATAGCCTGCAGTTCTAAAAGCTCGCCATAAATACCAAGCAATAAGTGAGCATATTTCTTTTAATCATATTATCATGAAACCTAAATCCAACTCATGCTTTCCTACTTATCACTAACAATGGTAGCTGTGTTTTATCATAAAATTATAAATTGTGATTAGACTCTACTGTATAGATGTGTCTTACTTGGCTGAATAGTGAGATATTTTTAAATGTAATTAGATACTTAAACTTAATTATGAAGATATAAATAGCTGCTTTTACATAGACTTCAGTTAAGTAAAAGCATTTCTGCATATTTTATATGTGCAAGTAGAATTTGCACAAAAAGACTATTGCCATACAAGCTAAAAGTGATTTGAAAATGAAAAGTTCTGTGACTTAGATTTTATCTTTTAAATAATTTTCTTCAAAAAGAGTTCATAATATATATTTTCTAACATTGTCTATATGTAGTTATATATATGTGGATTTTACTGTTAATGGCAAGATACCAAATTGTTTAGAAGACAGATTTTAAATGATAACATTAAAATTTTAAAAAGTAATTAGTATAATAATAGTTAAATGCCCTTTATACAATTTTAAGTTACAAGAAAATTCTTTCCAGGAATTCTGCTGTATGTATATATTCCCACAGATTACTAATAATGTGTTTTTATTACAACATCTTATGTTTTACAAAACAACTTCTCAAGTATTACTTCATTTATGTTTCTCAAAAAATCTGTGCAAATATAAAATCACTCTTCTCTGTTGTGTTTCGTATGTGAATAAGTTTGATCTGTACGTATGTGTAATCAAAAAGTATTACTTGAAAATTTGATTCTTATTCTCCAAATCTGTAAGATAATCTGATATTTAGGTTGTGCCCCTACTTGTGGAACTGATTCTTTTGCAAACAAAAGCGCATTTGATGAAATATCCACACTGGTGTAATTTCTTCCCACTTTAGGAATTTATTGGTAAAATCTTACAACGTGTTGATTAGTTTCAGATTATATTTTTAGATAATCCAAGCTAGAATCTCAAGAAATTGAGGGAGAGTAAATTCTTCCCTATATCTCCAAAAATATGGCAATTTTTCAATGTGAGTTCATTAAAACTTCTTATCCTGAAGTTGTCAATCATCAAAACAAAGAAGTTGCTGATTAAGTTAAAATTGCTGTGTATTAAATCTTGAGTATAAAGCAAAATCAATTTCATTTCCTCATTAGAAGAATGCTAAACACCAATGCTGTGCTGTGCTGTGCTGCGCTAAGTCACATTAGCTGTGTTCAACTCTTTGTGACCTCCATGGACTGCAGCCCAGCAGGCTCCTCTCTCCATGGGGTTTTCCAGGCAAGAGTACTGGAGTGGGTTGCCATTTCCTCCTCCAGGGGATCTCCAGGGGATCTTCCCAACCCTAGAATCGAACCAGCATCTCTTAGTTCTCCTGCATTGGCAGGCAGGTTCTTTACCACTAGACAAACCCTTATATTCAAATATTCCTGATTATGTTATATAATAATTCCAAATAACTTGCTTTATAAAGTTATTATAAAATGTATACTGGAACAATTTGATTTTCACTTGCATGAAGCTTATATGTTAGAAAACAAAAGTAATCTAAAGAAAAATGCTAATATGGTATATAGTAACTAATTATGAATATAATATTGAAAGTTCAAATATACTTCCTTATAACATACAACAAGCTAAAAGTGACATTTCATAAAATTTGTAACACTGATCTTCATGCTTCATTTTCACATTTAATGGGGAGGGAGATGGAAAAGGGTTTCAGGATGGGGGGCACATGTACAACCATGGCTGATTCATGTGGACATATGGCAAAAACCACTACAATATTGCAAAGTAATTAGCCTCCAATTAAAATTAATTAATTTATTAAAAAATAAAATAAAACACACACAGAGAAGAAATGTTAAAAATATTAAATAGTATATTTACAAAATTTTGGACATGGTACTAAATAATTTTACCAAAAATTATTGGTAAATCACAAAAATAGAACACAAGGAAATAGTAGTGGCCAATGACCGTCTGCTTGGGTCTAAAATTTTCACTGGTTTTTGGCACACAGGATGCACCACGACTGTCTTAATATTTCAAATATAATGAGATTTATAAAGCGTATTGCCTTTCATTTTCATTCATTATCATCAAATGTTAAACTAAAATGCAATGTAGCATGCAAATATTTTATTAACACACTTGGGCATCCAAAAATAATTCAAATCAAT
Source organism: Bos mutus (assembly GCF_027580195.1). Taxonomy (NCBI): domain Eukaryota; kingdom Metazoa; phylum Chordata; class Mammalia; order Artiodactyla; family Bovidae; genus Bos; species Bos mutus. The sequence continues at coordinate 2,818,210 of NC_091630.1, read as the reverse complement.
TAAAATATTGCTTGGGAAGGATTGCCTCCAAGGAAAAATCAGTATGTTCATCTCTTTTTGTATACAGATTTAAAATTAGCATATGTTAGTGTAAGAGCCCATATATATATAATAGGGTCTTATAACATGGTAGTATTAGGTTAATATTTGTTAACTTAATGGAATTGTAGATTATACAAGATTTAAACAAAACATTTAGAGAATGCTATCTATAGGTCTTTTGGCAGAAGCTTTTGAGTGTATATATATATAATATATATTATATATATATGCTTTAAAAGAAAATATTCTATTCTATATCACAAATATGTTTGGTAACAAAACATGGTTTGTGTTTAAATATTGTTGTAAATATATTTTGGATGTGATTTTAAACTTTTGAAAATATTTGATGATAATATCTAAATAATTTGATCAGTATCTAATGATTTGGAAATTCCAAAGATCATTTTATTATTTAAAGTTTTTTCTCTCTTTTTTTTTTTTTTTGGAGAGGGCTATGTAGGATGAGAAATAGCATGCAATTTTTATTTTGACGAACTTAATGAATCACTGAATAGAATGGAAGGACAGAAATTAACTTGAACTCATCAATAATATTGACACACTGATGTATATAAGTCTTTTGGACTCTGTGGGAGAGGGGGAGGGTGGGATTATTTGGGAGAATGTCACTGAAACAGGTATAATATCATATATGAAACAAGTCACCAGTCCAGGTTCGATGCACGATACTGGATGCTTGGGGCTGGTGCACTGGGATGACTCAGAGGGATGATATGGGGAGGGAGGAGGGAGAAGGGTTCAGGATGGGGAACACGTGTATACCTGTAGCGGATTCATGTTGATATAAGGCAAAACCAATACAATATTTTAAAATTAAAAATAAAATTAAAAATAATAATAATAATATTGACAACTTTGGCTAGAGGTGAAAGATAATTATTAGGAACTTGAGGCCATAGCTTTGTAAAGGGAAGAAATATTATTTCCTTTTAATAAAGAAGACCTGACTAATTTTGTAAAAAGAGATGAAAAGAATGGGCATAGTCATGAGATTAAAGGCAGGAGAAAATAAGTTCAAAGCCAAGGAAAGAATACAGTTCCAGGGAATCAAGAGTATATTAATGTTGATGTTCAGTCACTTAGTTGTGTCCAGCTCTTTGTGACACCATGGACTGCAGCACACCAGGCCTCCCTGTCCATCACCATGTCCCAGGGCTTGATAAAACTCATGTCCATTGAGTCGAGGATGTCATTCAACTATTTTGTTCTGTCATCTCCTTCTCCTCTTGCCTTCAATCTTTCCCAGCATCAGGGACTTTTCTAATGAGTCAGGTCTTTGCATCAGGTAGCCAAAGTATTGGAGATTCAGCATTAGTCCTTCCAATGAGTATCCAGGGTGGATTTACGTTGGATTGACTGGTTGGATCTCCTTGTTGTCCAAAGGACTCTCAGGAGTCTTCTCCAACACCACAGTTCAAGAGCATCAATTCTTGGGTGCTCAGCCTTCTTAATGGTCCAACTCTCACGTCCATACATGACTACTGCAAAAACCATAGCCTTGACTAGATGGACCTTTGTTGGCAAAGTAATGTCTCTGATTTTTAATATGCTGTCTAGGTTGGTCATAACTTTCTTCCAAGGAGTAAGCGTCTTTCAATATCATGGTCGCAGTTACCATCTGCGGTGATTTTAGAGCCCAGAAAAATAAAGTCTGTCACTGTTTCCATCATTTCCCCATCTATTTGCCATGAAGTGATGGGGCCAGAAGCCATGATCTTAGTTTTTTTGATATTGAGCTTTAAGCCAGGTTTTTCACTCTCCTCTTTCACTTTCATCAAGAGGCTCTTTAGTTCCTCTTCACTTTTTGCCGTAAGGGTGGTGTCATCTGCATATCTGAGGTTATTGATATTTCTCCCAGCAATCATGATTCCAGCTTATGCTTCATCCAGACTGGCATTTCACATAATATACGTTATGCATAACGTATATGCATAATGTTAAATAAACAGGGTAACAATACACAAACTCAACATTCTCCTTTCCCAATTTGGAACCAGTCCACTGTTCCATGTCCTGTTCTAACTGTTGCTTCCTAACCTGCACACAGGTTTCACAGGAGGCATTTAAGGAGGTCTGGTATTCCCATCAACTGAAGAATTTTCCTCAGTTTGTTGTGATATACAGAGTCAAAGGCTTTAGCATAGTCAATGAAGCAGAAGAAAATATTTTTTCTAGAATTTTCTTTATTTTTCCATGATCCAACAAATTTTGGCAATTTGATCTTTCGTTCCTCTGTCTTTTCTAAATCGAGCTTGAACATCTGGAAGTTCATACCTCACGAACTGTTGATACATGGCTTGAAGAAATTTGAGCATGACTCTGCTAATGTGTGAGATGAGTGCAATTGTGCAGTAGTTTGAGCATTCTTTGGCACTGCGTTTCTTTGGGATTGAAATGAAAACTGACCTTTTCCAGTCCTGTGGCCACTGATGAGTTTTCCAAATTTGCTGGCGTATTGAGTTCAGCCCTTTCACGGCATCATCTTTCAGGATTTGAAATAGCTCAACTGGAATTCCATCACCTCCACTAGCTTTGTTCGTAGTGATGCTTTCTAAGGTACACTTGACTTCACATTCCAGGATGTCTGGCTCTAGGTGAGTGATCACACCATTGTGGTTATCTGGGTCATGAAGATATTTTTGTATAGTTCTTCTGTGTATTCTTCTTAATATCTTCTGCTTCTGTTAGGTCCATGACATTCGTGTCCTTTAACGAGCCCATCTTTGCATGAAACGTTCCCTTGGTATCTTTAATTTTCTTGAACAGATCTCTAGTCTCTCCCATTCAATTGTTTTCCTCTCTTTCTTTGCATTAATCACTGAGGTAGGCTTTCTTATCTCTCCTCGCTATTCTTTGGAACTCTGCATTCAGATGAGTTTATATTTCCTTTCTCCTTTGCCTTTCTCTTCTCCTCTTTTCTTAGCTATTTGTAAGATCTCCTTAGACAAGCATTTGTCCTTTTAGCTTTTCTTTTTCTTGAGATGGTTTTGATCACTGTCTCCTGTACAACATTATGGCTTCTGTCCATAGTTCTTCAGGCTCTGTATCAGATCTAGTCCTTTGAATCTATTTGTCACTTCCGCTGTGTAATTGTAAGGTGTTTGATTTAGGTCATACCTGAATGGTCTAGTAGTTTTCTCCACTTGCTTCAATTTAAGTCTGAATTTGGCAATAAGGACTTCATGATCTGAGCCACAGTCAGCTCCCAGTCTTGTTTTTGCTGACTGTATAGAGCTTTTCCATCTTTGGCTGCAAAGAATATAATTGATCTGATTTTGGTGTTGACCATCTGGTGATGTTATGTGTAGTCATTTCTTGTGTTGTTGGAAGAGGGTGTTTGCTATGACCAGTGCTTTCTCTTGGCAAAACTCTGTTAGCCTTTTCTCTGCTTCATTTTGTACTCCAAGGGCAAACTTGCCTGTTACTTGAGGTATCTCTTGACTTCCTACCTTTGCATTTCAGTCCTCTATGATGAGAAGGACATCTTCTTTTTGCTGTTAGTTATAGAAGGTCTAACACCAAAAAAGATGTCCAACCTAGATAGCATATTCAAAAGCAGAGACATTACTTTGCCAACAAAGGTTCATCTAGTCAAGGCTATGGTTTTTCCTGTGGTCATGTATGGATGTGAGAGTTGGACTGTGAAGAAGGCTGAGCGCCGAAGAATTGATGCTTTTGAACTGTGGTGTTGGAGAAGACTCTTGAGAGTCCCTTGGACTGCAAGGAGATCCAACCAGTCCATTCTGAAGGAGATCAGACCTGGGATTCCTTTGGAAGGAATGATGCTAAAGCTGAAACTCCATACTTTGGCAACCTCATGTGAAGAGTTGACTCATTGGAAAAGACTCTGATGCTGGGAGGGATTGGGGGCAAGAGGAGAAGGGGATGACAGAGGATGAGATGGCTGGATGGCATCACTGATTTGATGGATGTGAGTCTGGGTGAACTCTGGGAGTTGGTGATCAACAAGGAGGCCTGGCGTTCTGTGATTCATGGGGTCGCAAAGAGTTGGACACGACTGAGCAACTGATCTAATCTGATCTGATAGAAGGTCTTCATAGAAATATTCAGTTTCAGCTTTTTCAGCATTAGTGGTTGGGGCATAGACTTGGATTACTGTGATGTTTGATGGGTTGCCTTGGAAATGAAGAGAGAACATTCTCTCTTCATTAAAAATAGATAAATAAAAATTATATGTTAAGACATGTACTGCCAAGCCACTGTGGGATAAAATGAGATGGTAAGACAATAAGGAAACGCTGTCTGGAACTAAACCAACCAACAGTGAGAAGGCAGGAATGAAGTGACAGATTCATTGACATGTATTTGAAAGAAGTCAAGTTTGGGAGCCAGGATGTGGTAGCAACACCATATGTAAATAAAGAGCAAGTTTAGTGCAAACACAGGCTTCTCTTGGGTCTAGCATGTATAATCCACCTGCCCTCATTGCTGATTTGTCAGGGAATGTTTAACAGGAGGATCCTTACGTGCTGTTCCTCATAAATTCTCTGTTCCTTATCAGTTCTTATTCCGAGAATGACTGGTGCTGCATGCAGCTCTCAGGACTGAGATCATGAGAAATGGTATCTGCTTGGATTCTTTTCAGTAACTCACTTCAGTGACTCTTTTCAGCAACTCCCTTCAGTGACTCGTTCAGCATCAGTGACCTTGTATGTATTAGACTATCCATATTGAGACTATTGATAAAATTTCATTCTGTGTAATAGCTGAGTAATTATCTTACTAAAGCTGTATAAGCCTGCATTTCTGCTAATAAAATACCTTTGCTCCATCAGAGCTTGGGTCCCCATGTCTTTCTTTCTTTCTCTCTCTCCCCGCCTCCCTCAGCTCTCTCTTTCACTTTCTTATTGTTGACTCTTGACCACCAGGTTCCAGTCTATTAAAGGACCCCAACAAGTGGCGCCTGAACAGGGACTCTGGTAGACACGGTATTTCGGACAGAGTGACTCAAGAGGTCTATGAGGTCGGGACCTACTGAGGTTGGTAAGTACTTAAGACATTGGTCAAATGGCTGAAAAGCCCCATCATTTCTCTACTTTACTTCACCATTTGTTTAAAGCTCGGAGACTTTAGGTTTTGTGCCAATGAATAGAGGCTTGCTTTCAAACAGTGGTTAAAAGTTTTATTGGTTCCCTGATAAAAGCAGTTTTGATTTAGAAACTTGGCATCGAGTCAAAGAAAATGTTGAACAAGCCTCCAGACAGAGAGAAAATATTCCAGTTGATTTCTGGCCCCTATGGGCTCTCATTTAAGCTGTAATTCTGCCATTTCAAGGTAAATTCTATCCCTCCCAATATTCGACAACAGACAGAACATTTATTACATAAATATAAATTACATGATAAAACTTTACAAAAGACCCAATATAAAAAACATAAAATATTTCAAAAATTTCCTGCTAATTCTATCCCATCTACTCCAAATGATCCTCCTCTGCCAACAGGCGCAACTCCAAAAGTCTCTCCTTTGCTAGAACCTAAAACTTCTGATAATGACTCTCCTGAGACCTTTAGACACCAAAACCTACAATACTTTTTTAGGTAATAATAAGTCCTTAACACAAACTCATATTTGCAAAAAATCGGCACTTACTGTCCTCCGTGACAGAGACTCTCTAAAATACTGGCTTTGCAATCACAAGTTTCTGATGTGGATGGTTTCTCCATCTTTCCAGTTTTAAAAAATCCTGGTGCTCAAGGACACATAATTCCTCAATATGATGGTATTAATCTTTTTTACATACAACAAATGAAAAATGCTATAACTATGTATGGCCTACATTCACCTTTTACTAAAGAGCTTCTAAATGTTGTGACATCTTCTACTGGAAACTTTATTCTCTATGATTGGCGAGTTTTAATAAAGGCTCCCTTAAACCAGGAAAATATCTTTAATGGACAATGTGATTTCATGATATAGCCAGAGACCATGCTAACAAGAATGCTCGAGCTGGTACTCCCCAAAACCAAATTACTTTTGAAATATTAACTGACACCAGACAGTTTGATACCATAGAAGTTCAAATCCAATGCCCTCCCTTGTTACATAAACAATTAAAACCAGTGGCCCTTAAAACTTGGGATCGAATTACTCCTCAAGAAGAGCCTACAGGCAGCTACACTAAAGTATTACAAGGACCTAATAAAAACTATGCTGATTAGCTAGATTAGAAACCGCTATTTCCCATACTGTAATCAGAGAAGAAACCAAAAAACAGCTACAGAAATTACTTTCTTATGAGAAAGCAAATCAAAAATTTCAAAAAACTATCACTCCAATTCATGAGACTGGGAATATTATTGATTATTTAAAGGCTTGTTGCTATCTAGGATCAGAAACTCAAAAGATACAATTGTAGCTGAGACAATGGCTGCTGCCTTTAGAAAGGAAAATAAAGGATACTTTACATATGGAGATAAAAACCATTTTAAAAGGGTCTACCCTAAGAAGGCTAATAAAAAAACCTACAAAAATCTACCCTCGCTGCCATAGAAAAATGCATTGGGCTAAAGACTGTAAATCTAAATTTGATATTGAAAGAAAACCTATTCCAGAAAACTCCAAGCAGGGGACCCCCCAGTTCCCCTTCAATAAAAACCAGGGACAAATTCTATCTTTTCTTAAACCCTAAACATCTGGCGCTGCTGGCGTCCATATACCAGCCTTAAATGATGTTTTCCTTTACCCTCAAGCGGTCCCTTCTAAAGTACCTACCGGACTTTTGGGACCCCTGCCCCCACAAACCTGCAGTCTTTCACTTGGACGATCTAGTTTGACTTCTAAAGAAATCACTGTTCACTCTGAAATAATTGATTCAGATTATAAAGGACAGATTCAAATTATGATGTCACCTCAGATTCTATGACAATTCCAAAAGGGGGACAAAATTGCTCAATTACTTCTTTTACCTTACATTTCTATTAACTCCTCTGATAATGTACAGACAGACAGATTTGGCAGTACAGATCAAAAACAATCCTTATGGACACCGTTGGTATCTGAATATGCCTGACCAAATATAAATGTCAAAATTAATGGTAAAAGGTTTTCTGGTCTCCTCCACATTGAATCTAATATTAATATTACTATTATTTCCAAACACTTATGGCCCAAATCCTGGCCTATACAAAAATCTCTTGCCAAATTGCAGGAATTTCTCAAACCAAAGTACAAGACATTTATCAAAATGTTCAAATCTACCCACGTGAAGGACCAAAAGACCAGCCTGCAACATGAAGACCTTATGTGGTGAGTACAGCCCTAATCTAACAGAAAGGGGCTTACTTATGCAATGACAAACTCAGATATTCATTCCACATGTTTCCTAAGGGCCACTGCTCATTTAACAAACAAAGCAATTATTAAAATAACTTGAAAGAATGACAGGCCTATTTGGACAGAACAATGGCCCCTTAAGAAAAAAATATTACAGGCCACTAAAGAACTTATAGACACACAATTAAAATTAAAACATATTGAGAAATCTTGCTCTCCTTAGAACTCTCCTATTTTTGTTATTAAAAAAAAAAACAAAAAGAAAAACAAAACAAACAAAAAAAAACCTAACAAATGGCATCTCTTAACAGACCTTAAAAAAGTTAATGCATCTATGAAACCTATGGGTACATTACAACCAGAGATCCCATCACCTACTACTATTCCTCAAAATTGGCACATTATTACTGAGTTACAATACTGCTTTTTAAATATACCTTTACACCCTTTAGACCAAGAGAGATTTACTCTCTCCCTTATCCTAGTCATACGGGCCTCATAAAAGATTTCAATAGACTGTGTTACCTCAAGGTATGCTTAACAGTTCTGCTGCTGCTAAGTCACTTCAGTTGTGTCCGCCTCTGTGCAACCCCATAGACGGCAGCCCACCAGGCTCCCCCATCCCTGGGATTCTCCAGGCAAGAACACTGGAATGGGTATTTGTCAAAATTTTGTAGCCAAGACTTTACATCCAATGTGACAACAATTCCCTCATACATATATAATTAATATTATATTGTAACTACAAAAAGGAGAAATGATATTTTTGACACTGAATGGGCATGATATTCATTAGACTCCAGAAAAAAATTGATTAAAATGAAATATTTTTGAAATTGTAAAACCGGTTCTTATATGTGCAGTTAGAAAAAAGTTAACTTGTTAAAATACTTTTTTAGAACTCCAATTCTGCCTGGAAAACAAAAACAGGCCTAAGAAAAAACCTAAAGTTAACTCTTATTATGTCCTTGGGATACACAGCCCACTCTATCTAGGACTCCAGCCATAAACATCTCAATGTATGTCTTTGTTTTTGGATAATATAAAGTTAATGAGCTCTGTTTAAATTCAAGTTCACGTGAACTGAAAAATATTCAATATTAAGTATAATGTTTATTTGAATATATATATATAATTTAAATATAATTGTTTGCTAATTTAATTAAGACATGCCTTAAGTCATCAACATTGTATAATACTTTTAATATGCCTAGGTTTAAGGTAAAACTAAATTTGTCAACAAAAACTAAATCTTTATATATATATATAAATAAGATGAAAACTTGTAAATAAACTCTTAAAAATAATTATATATATTTTTTTAAATTTTATTTTATTTTTAAACTTCACACAATTGCATTAGTTCTGCCAAACATCAAAACGAATCTGCCACAGGTATACATGTGTTCCCCATCCTGAACCCTCCTCCCTCCTCTCTCCCCATACCATCCCTCTGGGTCATCCCAGTGCACTAGCCCCAAGCATCCAGTATCGTGCATCGAACCTGGACTGGCAACTCGTTTCTTACATGATATTTTACATGTTTCAATGTCATTCTCCCAAATCTTCCCACCCTCTCCCTCTCCCACAGAGTCCATAAGACTGTTCTATACATCAGTGTCTCTTTTGCTGTCTCGTACACCGGGTTATTGTTACCATCTTTCTAAATTCCATATATATGCGTTAGTATACTGTATTTATGTTTTTCCTTCTGAAAAATAATTATATTTTTAAAAATGTCTATCTAAAATAATCTCAGGATTGGGGTAACTTAAATTTCTAAAATTGTACTAAACTAAATGATAAAAGTTTATTAAATACCTAGATCGTTTCCAAATAAAGTAAATTTTTAAAACATTAATTACTGAACACTAACTTCCTCTTACAAAAAGTTTTTCTTAAAGAAAAACTAAAGAGATTTTAGACTATTAATATAAATATATATTATAATATATAATATAATAAATATATTCACCAATCTATAAAATGCTAATATACAAGACACTTCATAGTTGCTAAAAAAAGTAAGATATATGCTTTTAATAAAAAGATATAAGAAATGACAAATAAAATGATGAATATAAAAATATAAAAAAGGTTTATGACAAATAAAAATAAATTTTATGTCAAATGGATGTAACTCATTGCCCTGAACTTTCTTCCTCTTCCTTCTTACATGTCTCGATCAATACAAATTCTTCTTTTATATGGGCCACACCTCTCTGAGGTGAGGCCACATGACATGCTGTAACCCACTGTTAACTTGCTTTGCAATAATGAGAACACCTAATTTCTATAAATGCAGACAATGGCCTTGCCTATATTTCTAAGCAGTTCAAACAATTTTTACATTCATTCTCTATTAAACAGATAACCGACATTCCTTATAATCCACAAACACAAGACATAATTAAACACACACATTACACACTGAAACTACAAATAATAAATTACATGAGGGAGAATACACAGGGATACTTTTATCTTCCTTATCCAAAGGAGACTTTACTAGATTACAATGCAATATGTTCTTTCAGTTCAGTTCAGTTCAGTCGCTCAGTCGTGTCTGACTCTTTGCGACCCCATGAATCGCAGCACGCCAGGCCTCCCTGTCCATCACCAACTCTCGGAGTTCACTCAGACTCATGTCCATCGAGTCAGTGACGCCATCCAGCCATCTCATCCTCTGTCGTCCCCTTCTCCTCCTGCCCCCAATCCCTCCCAGCATCAGAGTCTTTTCTAATGAGTCAACTCTTCGCATGAGGTGGCCCAAGTAATGGAGTTTCAGCTTTAGCATCATTCCTTCCAAAGAAATCCCAGCGCTGATCTCCTTCAGAATGGACTGGTTGGATCTCCTTGCAGTCCAAGGGACTCTCAAGAGTCTTCTCCAACACCACAGTTCAAAAGCATCAATTCTTCAGCGCTCAGCCTTCTTCACAGTCCAACTCTCACATCCATACATGACCACGGGAAAAACCATAGCCTTGACTAGACGGACCTTTGTTGGCAAAGTAATGTCTCTGCTTTTCAATATACTATTTAGGTTTGTCATAACTTTCCTTCCAAGGAGTAAGTGTCTTTTAATTTCATGGCTGCAGTCACCATCTGCAGTGATTTTGGAGCCCAGAAAAATAAAGTCTGACACTGTTTCCACTGTTTCCACATCTATTTCCCATGAAGTGATGGGACAGGATGCCATGATCTTCATTTTCTGAATGTTGAGCTTTAAGCCATCTTTTTCACTCTCCACTTTCACCTTCATCAAGAGGCGTTTTAGTTCCTCTTCACTTTCTGCCATAAGGGTGGTATCATCTGCATATCTGAGGTTTTTGATATTTCTCCCGGCAATCTTGATTCCAGCTTGTGTTTCTTCCAGTCCAGCATTTCTCATGATGTACTCTGCATAGAAGTTAAATAAGCAGGGTGACAATATACAGCCTTGATGTATCTTTATTTGTTTTAAATTTTTTTAAACTTACCATAAGGAGATATTTTAACAAATGCAGAAAAATATTTCAAGACATTTGAAGGACACCTCCCTTCCTTTGCCCATTTGGTTTCAAGACTGGTTAACTAATCAATGAAAATCTAAGAAACTAATTTCACATGAAAAGGGGTATGGTTCTATTTCTCCAGATGGATCCAGTGAACTCACATGGCTTCCTCTTCAGAAGATTCGACCTAAGGGGGCCGCCAACATTCAAACTAGAGATGAAAAAACAAAAACCCCAGAAGGAAAAAATTCCAGTACAAGCCATGATGGCTTTAGAAATTTCCAAAAAATGCCGCACTCAACGTCATCGACCTTATGATCTCCCTACTTGGGGACAGATAAAAACCCTTACTAATCAAGCTGAAAATCTGATTTTTCAACAGGAAATGCCTCAAAACTCTGAAAACATTTTTTTCGCTATGCTTGCTTTGCTTTCTTTTGCTTCCCCCGCTCAGGCTGACTTGACTGATCACACTTATTGCGCTTATATACCTACCCCGCCCCTTTTATTGTAGGTTATAGAATAGACAGATATAGGACCAATCATATCCACTAATGACTCAACATGTATGTCCCCTCCTTAGAGCTTGGAGCGGCCCTCTCATCCTGAGGAAGAAAGAACACTAACTAACATTTCTCTAGGCTATGAAATCCTTCCTTTATGCATGGGCCCAACAAAATTATGTACTAATGTTAGTCGACAAACACGGGCTTTCGTCCTGCCCCCCAAAAGGAGCTCCACACATTGCTTGGACTGTTTACTGCCCTGTCCTTTTATAAACACCATGTCAATACTTCCAAAACTCTAAAAAAAAAAGACAAAAGTTAAATAAAAGTTTACTTATAAAGACTTTAAGTATACTCCTGTTTATTGAGATAAATGTCAAGCTAACTCAGGGAAATCAATGTTTATGGCCACTTACCCCAGTGTTGACTGGGGACCCCATGGTATGTGGGTGTCTAACTGCTCAGGTGATATTAATAGCACTGTGTGTGACTATGCTACTCAAGTAGCATGGATTACCAACAGTTCAATGAAACACTTCCAGAACAAGGACTCCTTGCCTGGCTTGACAGTGAAATGACACCTTCTCGCCCTCAAATCATCCTCAGTAAACAGATCGGGCCTAAACAATAAGACATCTGGAAACTTGCTGTGAACACCTAAGAACTTGGAACTTGGAATGGACATTTCACAGAGACCAAACATAGTCATAGTAATTATTTCTTTCACTATAATCAATCATATTTCATACAAGCCTGTGTTCCACTTCCTTTTGTTGTAGCTATAAGAAATTTACAATTCAATAAGACTTTACGTTCTGTAACTTGTATAAATTGCAAATTATATACTTGTCTTAACTCTTCTGTTTCCTTAAGAAATGAATCCCTTTTGATTCTTCGATGTCGACGTAATCTGTGATTACCAATAAATCTCCAGCGGCCCTGGAAAGAAGGTCCCACGGCTGGACTTGCTTCCCGGTTACTTACTAAACTGCTCCGGTGATTTAAGCGATTCACTGGATGGCTGATTGTTGACATTTTGAGATTAATAGCTATTTGCAGCACTGCTGCCATTACTGGTGTTGCTTTACAAACCTCAATTCAAACACATAATTTTTCCAAAATTGGACTAAAGATGCTCATACTACGTGGGCCACTCAGGCTCAGATAGATGAGGATATCCAAGATGAAATACAGAAACTGAAAACAGTCATCACATGGGCTGAGATCAATTAATAGATGTACGAAAACAGGTGATGCTAAAATGGGATTGGAATTCTACTCAATTTTGTGTTACACCTGTTCAGTTCAATAATAGTGTCTACAACTGGGAACAAATCAAATTTCATTTACAAAACATACATGATAATGCCTCTCTGAATATACAGTTATAACAAAAAGAAACCTTTGAAACCTTTTCTAAAAATCTGCCTTCATCCACTAATTTGAAAACTTTAGCTAAATAGCTAGCCGATCAATTATCTGGGCTAGACCCACGCAGATGGTTTCAAAACATTACTCACAACGTTGGGTCTGGTACTGTAATTTTGGTGATTGTCTTGACAATTATATTTGTCGTTTACCATTGCCTTCATTCAAAAATTGTTTAAACAAACTCAAATGGTCAGAACCCCTTTTACAAATATTATAAATAAATAAGGGGAAATTGTCAAGGGATGTCTAACAGGAAGATTCCTACGTGCCATTCCTCATAAATTCTCTGTTCCTTATCAGTTCTTATTCCGAGAACGTGTAGTGCTGTACGCAGCTCTCAGGACTGAGATCATGAGAAATGGTATCCGCTTAGACTCCTTTCAGAAACTCCCTTCAGTGACTCTTTTCAGCGTCAGTGACCTTGTATGTATTAGACTATCTGTATTGTGACTATTGATAAAATTTCATCCTGTGTAATAGCTGAGTAATCATTTACTAAAGATACATAAGCCTGCATTTATGCTAATACCTTTGCTCCATCAGAGCTTGGGTCCCTGTGTCTTCCTTTCTTTCTTTCTCTCTCTCTCTCCCTCCCTCCAGCTCTCTTTCACTTTCTTATCGTCGACTCCAGACCACCAGGTTCTGGTCCATTAAAGGACTCCAACACTGATTAATGCCTGGTCATTGGAATTCAGACTATTTCTGTAGGTAGCAGAATCCTGGAAAAGGTTGTCAACAAGGCTTTGAACCTTGAGAAACATTGTCCACTCTTTCAACTTTTAATATTTATTTGCTAGAACACAGAGAATGAGAAAATAATAAAAGAAAGAGGCAAGTTGTTGAACAGAAAAAAACAATTCTAGAATTAAAAAAAAAAAAAAAAACACAGAATGAGCAATCCAAACTAGATTGGTGTACCAGAGAGTTCATAAATTCAAGTTAGAAGCAGGTATCAGTGAAATAGTCCCATTTCAAAAACTGAAACCGCTAGATTAGAGGTCAGCCACGTATGACCTTTGTGCTTAATCCAATTTGTAGCCTGTTTTTATATGTATCCAAGTTGAAAGTTACTTTTAGAATCCTAAAACATCATACACACACACATATAGGAACACAAAATGCAAACCAAAGGGAATGTATTTGCCTATAAAGTAGCTTGCACATTATTAGTGGCAAACACTTGGATCCTGTCTATTTTGTGGTATGTGCAGTAGCCCCTGGCAAGCCCAAAGTTTACACTATAGGATGAGTCAAGGGATTAATTTTCAAAGTATCACCTCTACAGATAATATATTTTGCGATGCATTTCTTTCCCATGACACTTCTGCCTCAGTCCTATCACATGGCTGCCAGACTTCAATTCCGTCCCTGAACAAATCCACAAAGAAAGGCTTGTGGTTCACCAGAGTGTTCTTCCCAAAGCCATTTTTATCAGAAAACAATTTTTCTTCTCCTTGTCTTATTTTTACTTCTGAATCACATAGTCAGTGAGTCATTCTATCAGCTCTCCACATGATGTTTTAAAAACATTGATCAGGACTAGGCACTGTTAGCAGCTGAGGGTAAAATGATGACTGGGATAGAGTCCTGCATGCAGCTCGCTTCCAGTCCGTGGATGTAAACCAGAAAAGAAGGAAAGAAAGGAGGGACAGATGGAAAAGGAAGGGAGGGTGGGGAAGGTAAGCTCTGTGGAGAGGGTGACTCCAGGCAATCAAAGCGATAGGGAAACTATTTAAAAACAGTCAGAGAGTTTTTCTCTGAACAGATGCTTGGATCAAGATGGAAATAATCAGAAGGAAACAGGTATGGTGAGGAAGCCTCCTGATGCAGGAACGGTCAAGCAAAGCAGGACAAGGAGAAGGCAGAACCCTGAGCCGTCCTCACCACTGCTTCAGATGTTTTAACCTGTGACATAAGCAGTAACTATTCCAGCAGAAACTCAAACTTCTTTTGTAATCAATCTTGGCAACCACTAAAAATAATATCAATCATATAAAAGGTTAGTGCAAAGCAGTCTTAACATCGTGATAGTCAGCAAAATCTTCTTTCCCCGTTTAAAGGCAGACGCAAATACACAGTTTTCTGAAGAAAATTTCCAAAGAACTATCACACTGAAGCTTATGATTAAATATCTCAGAAATGTATCTGCTGTATTCTTACAGAGTTTCTGACCAAAAAAAAAAAAAAAAAAAAAAGATCACTGCAGACCAGGGTTCTCTGAATTCAGTTACCTGAATGATAGCATTGGAGAGTCTCGAGGAAGAGTTGAAATTGGAACAGTACAGGAAGGGGTGGTGACAGCCAAACCTGGAGAGATTTCCCCTTAAATAATAAAACAGAACAGTGTGCCTAAGGTATAGTGTTTATGAATAAAAATAGAAGATATATCTGGAAAGAAAACCTTAGAACAAATGACTGTGAGCCTGTTCAGAAATGTCTTCCAATTTAAAGAGCAGACTTTTTAGGAGAAAGGGAGATTTTAATATTCCCACAGCCACACTATATTAGATAAACCAAGCACTTCTTACCAAGCGCGTGTAAAAAGGAACTGTTGGTGATCTGCAGACAGAAAGGGAAGTGATGAAAATCACCCTATCCGTTCACCTCAGCCCTAGAAGGCGACATTCTTTCTACCTGGATGTTAATGGTTGATGTCCTACACAGTATTAATGACTGCTGTGAATCACGGAAAATGTTTGCAACTTTATTTTCCAGGAGAGCTTAAAGAGTGCTTTTGAGTCTCTCAGTGAATTATGAAATTAGGATGAACGTGATATTCCTGCTGCAACATTGCATATGGTCCTTCAGTTCCACTGGCCCTTTTCCTCCAAGTTATTCCAACAGAAATAGAGAGCATAGCTTTTACTGTTTTAAGACCAATCTGCTGTATTATAATATTGTCACAAATGCTATATTTTAATTATGAAAACAAAGTCTACAACATTTTGTTTTAAAACATTGTGAAAACAATGTGTGCAAATGTTTTGTTTTAAAGCATTTTATAGCTAGAGATTCCTGTAAGAGTTAACTCTGATTGATTAAATATTTTAAAATCAAAATATATTCAGCGCCTCTGTGTTAATATATTCATCGTAACTCTCAGTTGACTACACAGAGATTTCCACAAAACTCCATACACAGGGTGACACCGCTTCCTTTTTCTTATCTTCTTAAGAGAGCTGATAACGACCATGACAAGTTTATTAGGAGAGAGGAGAACAAATTGGGAAAGCAGAGTTGATATATATGTATTCTATCACGAGTAAAATAGATAACTAGCAGGAAGCTAGTGTAAAACACAGGGAGCCCTAGGTGTTCTGTGAAGACTTAGATGGGTGGGGTGGGGGGGTCTCAAGATGGAGAGTACACACATATATATAATTATGGCTGATTTGTGTAGATGTATGGGAGAAACAGTGACAGACTTTATTTTCTTGGGCTCCAAAACCACTGCAGATGGTGACTGCAGCCGTGAAAATAAAAGACGCTTGCTCTTTGGAAGAAAAGTTATGACCAACCTAGATAGCATATTAAAAGCAGAGACATTACTTTGCCAACAAAGGTCCATCCAGTCAAGGCTATGGTTTTCCAGTAGTCATGTATGGATGCGAAGAACTGACTCATTTTAAAAGACCCTTGTATATTCTTCACTTTATCTTCCACACCCATTGAACAATGGTTTTAAAAAGCATAGTTGTGTATTGCACTGTTCAAAAATATACCACAAGTCACTGATGATGTAGTGAACAGAGATCTTTATTGTTTTGATCTTATTTTCATCTTTTCTCTTGTTTTGAAAATCTTCCCACTTAGTTTAATACCTAAGTCATATTGGACTAGATTAGAACCTACAAATCGAGCTTTATGAAATAAATTGTGTGCTATTCTTGAAGTCTCAATATAACTCACTGAGAAAAAAGATTTTTGACAGTGGGTTCACAAAGTAGGTGTAGTTCATCGGGGTCATAATACAATATCAAAATTAGTATCAGGCACTTTTGTTATTTTATACCTGACAGTGTAAATGTTCTTTAAAAAGCTTTGACAACATGTTCTCACTATAAATATACAGGAATGATTATATCACCATTATTTATAATTGCTCAAATATGAAAATAACCCAACTGTCTATCAACATTAGAACAGATAAATAAGCTAATATGTACACCCAATGGAATACTACACAGCAGTGTAAACTAACAATGTTACATCAACATCATGGATAAATTCCAAACTGAAAGTATGCAGAACAAAAAGGTATATGTATTATGATTTCACTTATGTGCATTCCAACAACACATAGAACTAATCTACAGTGTCTGCCACAAGAAGAGTTTTTCATCTGGGAATTTTGGTTTGCTCAAAAACACATTCTTGTCAAACTCTAAGTGGTAAATACTTGAATTCCAAGAACCTCTTCACCTACAGAGTGGAAGCTCTTCACCTCTCCCCAATCTTTTTCAGCTTTGAGCTTCTCCATTTGCCGCTACTCTAAGTAGAATGACTCACCTCTGTTTATATAGCTAATCTTAACATGTCTCTATTTTATCCAAGCAATGTTTCTTGTTTATTTTATGATGTTATGTTTATGTTTCTTGTTTATTTTATTTTATGATGAGGAAAGCTTGCTCTTTCCTCAGTCTTCTGAAGGATCCATGCTTTCCTACTGTACAACATTTATCTCAGTGTAATGTAGTTGTTCATTTTTAGATTCATGACTTTTACCTGAATCTGTGGTTTCCAGCTCTGTTTTTCTCATGCTTGATATGCTCAAACCTGAGATGCCATCACATATGTACATGCATATGCCTATGTGTATAAATATAGATATGTGCATGTAAGAAGCAGAATAAGCTCTAGATTAAGTAATAGAGCTGAAATAACTCACAACTGAAAGAGGACATTCAATATATCCTTAAGGATAATTCTTATTTTTGTCTTTTCAAAGCATTCAATATTTTCACAAATTATTTACAAATTATTTTTTCTGAAGATATATAGACCTCTTCCTATTCAATCTTTTCCATAATTTTGTATTATTAGGAAATTTTAAAACTCTGTTTCAAATTTCTTTACATTTTAATAATGAATCTATAGTTAATGAATTCTGCATGACAGGATTTTTTTACATGTCATGCTTTTTGAATTCATGATAACTACCTTATGGTGATAGAAAACCAAGAATTTATGTAAAATACTATTACATTATTATAGCAAATATTTTTGTATAGAAAAACAGAATTGTAAGTATACGAGTGGTAATAATTTTCTAGATTGCTTTTAGCTTTAGTAATGCAAAATTACTCAATTTTCTTGGAGCAGTCAATCATTAAACAAATCATACTTTTAACCTTCTATTTGAAACAAAGCAGCTACTATCTCTATCTTCAAAAAGCAAAACCCATAAAAACCTTCTTTGTCTCACTTTATTACTCACTGTTACTCATTTAGACTGAAAATGATTTGAGCTTATATTTCATTTGAGAAAATCATATTTTGAGAGTGTAATTAAATCAAATATGAATTGAAACAAAAATATTTCTGTTAGGAAAATATCTAAAAGTCCTTTGAAATTGGTTTTCTTGTTATTTATTAATGGCGCAGTGCTCTCTGCAAATGCTTATATTTGACCTAATAAGAATTATCTCCATATTAATGAAAGATGGATTTGTAAAGGCTGATTTTAATGTCCCCCAATACTTTACTAAAGGCTGTCATTCCTTAAAGTTTGAGATTCCTGGTCTAGCTTCAAAGCCATGTTTGCTGTAACTTGATTCCTTGGAGTATAGAATAATGTGTATCCAATTTCAAAAAGTGAAGCAGTTCAGTATACATGCCAAGGCAATGTTTTAGGACACAGCTCAGTTCAGTTCAGTCGCTCAGTCGTGTCCGACTCTTTGCCACCCCATGGACTGCAGCACACCAGGCCTCCCTGTCCATCACCAACTTCCAGAGTTTACTCAAACTCATGTCCATTGAGTCAGTGATGCTATCCAACCATCTCATCCTCTGTCACCTCCTTCTCCTCCTGACTTTAATCTTTCTCACCATCAGAGTCTTTACAAATGAGTCAGCTCTTCACATCAGGTGGCCAAAGTATTGGAGTTTCAGCTTCAACATCAGTCTTTCCAATGGATATTCAGGACCAATTTTCTTTAGGATGGAATGGTTGAGTCTCCTTGCAGTCCAAGGGACGCTGAAGAGTCTTCTCCAACACCAGAGTTCAAAAGCATCAGTTCTTCAGTGCTCAGCTTTCTTATAGTCCAACTCTCACATCCATACATGACTACTGGAAAAAACATAACTTTGACTAGATGGACTTTCATGGACAAAGTAATGTCTTTGCTTTTTAATACGCTGTCTAGGTTGGTCATAAATTTTCTTCCAAGCACTAAGTGTCTTTTGATTTCATGGCTGCAGTCACCATCTGCAGTGATTTGGAGCCACCCCAAATAAAGTCTGTCACTGTTTCCACTGTTTCCCTATCTATTTGCCATGAAGTGATGGGACCAGATGCCATGATCTTCGTTTTCTGAATGTTGAGCTTTAAGACAACTTTTTTACTATCCTCTTTCACTTTCATCAAGAGGCTCTTTAGTTCTTCTTTGCTTTCTGCCATAAGGGTGGTGTCATCTGCATGTCTGTGGTTTTTGATATTTCTCCCAGCAATCTTGATTCCAACTTGTGCTTCATCCAGCCCAGCGTTTCTCGTGATGTACTCTGCATATAAGTTAAATAAGCAGGATGACAATATATACAGCCTTGATGTACTCCTTTTCCTATTTGGAACCAGTCTGTTGCTCCATGTCCAGTTCTAACTGTTGCTTCCTGACCTGCATACAGATTTCTCAAGAGGCAGATCAAGTGGTCTGGTATTCCCATCTCTTTCAGAATTTTCCACAGTTTATTGTGATCCACACAGTCAAAGGCTTTGGCAAAGTCAATAAAGCACAAATAGATGTTTTTCTAGAACTCTCTTGGTTTTTCAATGATCCAGCGGATGTTGGCAATTTGATCTTTGGTTTTTCTGCCTTTTTTTAATATAAATTTATTTATTTTAATTGGAGGCTAATTACTTTACAATATCGTATTGGTTTTGCCTTTTCTAAAACCAACTTGAACATCTGGAAGTTCATGGTTCATGTATTGCTGAAGCCTGGCTTGGAGAATTTTGAGCATTACTTTACTAGCATGTGAGATGAGTGCAATTATGCGGTAGTTTGAGCATTCTTTGACATTGCTCTTCTTTGGGTTTGGAAGGAAAATTGACCTTTTCCAGTCCTGTGAGTACTGCTGACTTTTCCAAATTCCCTGGCATATTGAGTGCAGCACTTTCACAGCATCATCTTTGAGGATTTGAAATAGCTCAACTGGAATTCTATCACCTCCTGACTTCACATTCCATAGGCTCATGTAATAACAACATGCTCATAGAGCCTAATTAGATACAGTTTGTTGAAGTTACCAAATATGCTTTCTTTGAGATGAAGTCCATGTGATGAGTGCAGAAGTGTCAAAGTTATAAAGCTAGGACGTAATCACTGTGGAATACTAGGGAAAATATTCCTATAATGCATGAAATCTCCTTCTAAAATATTCTGGATTGCTATCTCTTCAGCATAACTTACTTCTCTAGTGTTTAATCTTCACAGATACATCTTCCTTCTTTATCAAGTTGTACTTGAACGCTGCCTCATACTCCTCTGCTTACTTTGTATGTTAGTTGGGATGCAATGTCATCACTGACTCACTGGACATGAGTTTCAATAAACTCCAGGAGTTGGTGATGGACAGTGAGGCCTGGCGTGCTGCAGTCCATGGGGCTGCAAAGAGTTGGACACAACTGAGTGACTGAACTGAACTGAACTGGGATGCTATAGAGGTAGGAATGTGAGCCCAACATATTATTTTACAATCTTAATGAAGTAGCGTTTGTTAGATTACTGGTAAATTTTATTCAGTAGTCCAAATTTTGACTGCTAACTTAAACCCTGCTGAATTTTTAATCTTGTTATAACTGTAATCCTACAAACAGAATACTCCTTTTTAGATGCAGAATTTGATTTAATATTGACAACTCAAAATTCAATTGCAAATATTTCTTCTAAAAATGGTATTGTACAAACAAAACATTCAATGATAGGTTTGTGTATTTCCCATTTCCTAGTGTAAATCTAATCCCTACATATTTAGAAAAATTACAGAATCATGGAGGTTTAAGAATGGTATCTCAGATCTTTGAAAAAAGATTTAGTCTATGATCTGTTTTTCAGCTTCAAAATAGACTCAGGATAATTCAAGGCTGAAATATTAATGTATTAGTTTGCTAATGGGACTAACAAAATGTTACAACCTGGGTGGCTTAAACAGCAGAAATGTATTTTCTCACAAATCTGGAGGCTAGACGTCCAAGACCAAGGTGTTGTCAGGTGTGGCCTCTCCTGAGGCCTCCCTCCGGGGCTTCCAGATGACCACTATCTCGCTGAGTCCTCACGCGGCTTTTCCTTTAAGCTCCTGCATCCCTGGAGTCTTTTTGTTCATTTTTCCTCCTTGCGCAGTAATACCAGTCAGATTGGACTGGGGACTACCTGTGTAACCTCATTTCACCTTAGATACCTCTTTCATGGCCCTTTCTCCACATAGAGCACATTCTGAAATACCAGGGGCACCTCAGGCTTCAATACATGTATTTAGAGGGAACATAATTCTGAGTATGACAGTTAGTGTCAGGTGAACACACTTTGTGAGCATTCATGAGTGGAAGTCCTGGCATAAACAATAAAATGTAAGCAAAGTCCTCTGTTCCTAACATTCTGTTGTCCAGGGAGTGCCCCGGGATAGGCAAGGGAGGTCAACAAGAGAATTGCTGGAGAGATTCGTAGGTTTTCAGACTGAGGAGAGACTTGCTGATTGTACCGCCAAGGTAGGCAGGGGATCGGGATTTGGTTGGTAGGTACCTACTCAGTATGCAGAGGAGATTTAGCCTATTTCCCAACAGGAGATTCAGGGAACAACAAGCCCACAATGAAACATTGCTCCAGAACATTCAGGTAATGGTGACTAAGAGGTTTCCTCACAGAAATTTCTGCTCTGAAGCCACTGGTCAGGCATTTTCTTCTTGTCCCCCCAAAAAAGCAAACAAACTGACTGGAGAACGTGTCCCACAGTGCGACAAGGATAAGCCAATCAAATGGAATATGAGAGCTGGATGCCACTTGAGGACAAGGCTTCTCCATTGGACAAGAGTGCATTCAGACGCTTCCTCCTGCAGATTCCAACAGGAGTGTATTCTGGTGAGAAATAACCAGAGAACAAGACCGTACGTCTTGGCAGGTGCCAGCAAAAGATGGCTGTGGACCAGGTGCTTCCCATATAAATAATGACACAGGAATTTGCATTTGACCAAAATGTAGGTTGTAAATGCCTGAAGGACCGAAAAACCACTGTACTCACACATCAAGATCTTAGAGATTTAGTAATTCAAAACTAGGCAGAATGATACTTTCAAGAAAAGACTGAGATATAAAAAAAATTTGAGATTTTATGTTTTTGCATGAATAAATTGTTTGCCTAAGAATTTCTTTCTAGTGCATTTTTTTTTTTCAAAAGTTTATTATGGTGTGAATGTATGTTGTCTGGGGTTGGGTGTACTTCTATAACATTTTTTGTTGCTCGCATTGTCTTCTCAAATGAGAGTGAATAAATGGCCATGGTTATAAATCTTAGGCTAGGAGCTGACTCATTTGAAAAGACCCTGATGCTGGGAAAGATTGAAGGCAGGAGGAGAAGGGGACAACAGAGGATGAGATGGCTGGATGGCATCATCGACTCAATGGACATGAGTTTGGGTGGACTCCAGGAGTTGGTGATGGACAGGGAGGCCTGGCGAGCTGCAGTCCATGGGGTCTCGAAGAGTCAGACACTACTGAGCGACTGACCTGAAAGGAAGGCAAAGTCTTCTACTTTGGAGGACTACCTAACTTTTTTTGCAGAATCTGAATGCCTAAATTTGCTTAAATAAACAATAGTGAACGATATAAATATGCTGTCTGAGGAGGCAGGTCAATGTTTCTTGCATAATGGTTTCAGTGAACAGACAATGCAATAAACTAAGGATACAGGTTGCCTCTTGTTAGTAAAATAATGCAGATATGACAGCATTTGATGCATAGATTTGAGACTAGGAGACACCCAGATGAACCTGTTCTCAGAACAAAACCAACAGTGAAGTGCTCGGTATATCCTGAACTCTTCTCTTACCTTTCTGCCCTGCTTAGGTCTTTCCTCTCAGATGGCACAGATCATAAACACTGTCAGCAGTATGTACCTGAATAATTCATCAGGAGACTGGAAGTTACTAAAAGGAAAGAAAAAAACCCTAAACTGCTGAAACAGCAATACTAAGCACCATTACTGAGAGTGTCAGTTTACAATAGAGATTATTGGGAGTTATGTGGACTAGTTCATAATTCACAAGGAAACATTCATGTTGATTTGTTCCACATAATAAAATGAACTTACTCTGGAACATGGCCAGGGGCTGATGGGATAGTTTTTGCATCAGCTTCATAAGTTTAGACATATTTAACTTTGCTTTAATCAGTTTTCTCATCTATAAAATAGGGAAATGCTATTTTTCAGAGTTGTGCTGCTGAAATTTTTAATGCAACTGTCTTTAATAATATAATTATTGTTTTTATTTATAACAATTTTTTAAAATAAATTTCTGAGTCAGCATTTTTACTGGTTTTAATATTACAAAAATATGTTCAAAGGGGAGAAATTTTGTAGCTGAAATAGTGCATAGTTTGAAATTCTTCTGTAAAATTATCATTTATAACTGAGAGAAGAATAGATACTGGAAAATAGGAAAGGTGATTTGGTAAAATCCAAATTGTTTTTTGAGAAACCTATATGCAGGTCAGGAAGCAACAGTTAGAAATGGATATGAAACAGCAGACTGGTTCCAAATAGGCAAAGGAGTCCGTCATGGCTGTATACTGTCACCCTGCTTATTTAACTTACATGCAGAGTACATCATGAGAAACGCTGGACTGGAAGAAACACAAGCTGGAATCAAGATTGCCAGGAGAAATATCAATAACCTCAGATATGCAGATGACACCACCCTTATGGCAGAAAGTGAAGAGGAACTAAAACACATCTTGATGAAAGTGAAAGTGGAGAGTGAAAAAATTGGCTTAAAGCTTAACATTCAGAAAACTAAGATCATGGCATCTGGTTCTATCACTTCATGGGAAATAGATGGGGAAACAGTGCAAACAGTGTCAGACTTTATTTTTTTGGGCTCCAAAATCACTGCAGATGGTGACTGCAGCCATGAAATTAAAACATGTTTATTCCTTGGAAGGAAAGTTATGACCAACCTAGATAGCATATTGAAAAGCAGAGACATTACTTTGCCAACAAAGGTCCGTCTAGTCAAGGCTATGGTTTTTCCTGTGGTCATGTGTGGATGTGAGAGTTGGACTGTAAAGAAAACTGAGCCCTGAAGAATTGATGCTTTTGAACTGTGGTGTTGGAGAAGACTGTTGAGAGTCTCTTGGACTGTAAGGAGATCCAACCAGTCCATTCTAAAGGAGATCAGCCCTGGGATTTCTTTGGAAGGAATGATGCTAAAGCTGAAACTCCAGTACTTTGGTCATCTCATGTGAAGAGTTGACTCATTGGTAAAGACTCTGATGCTGGGAGGGATTAGGGGCAGGAGGAGAAGGGGACGACAGAGGATGAGATGGCTGGATGGCATCACTGACTTGATGGACATGAGTTTGAGTGAACTCCGGGAGTTGGTGATGGACACGGAGGCCTAGTGTGCTGCAATTCATGGGGTCTCAAAGAGTCAGACACGACTGAGCGACTGAACTGAACTGAACTGAACTGAAATTGTTTTAAATAAACTGGCTTGAAAAGGCAAGATATCCAATAAGATTTGCTTAATAAGATTGTTAAAATAAATCCCTAGATTATAAAGGAGAAAAAGAAAGAAACCTAGACAGGGTTTTACAGCCATTTAAATAAATTTGATTATGTTTTCAGAAGAAAAGAGGGTATGGGAATTAGATAATTTTTACTTTGCTTTAAGTTCTTGTTTGGAGACTGTTGTATAAAATGGACTAGTGTGATTTTAACTTTTCCTGTGATTATTTTTCATTGAACAGCACCATTTTAATGAATAAAATTATTTTACCTGCCAGACTAGAAAAAAAAATATTTTCCAAATTTATTCAGCAGGATTGTATTCTGAATAGAATTTTAGTCTCTAGAAACCAGAGACTTATGCTTAATTAATAAATTAAGTAGAGTCTATTACTTGACCATCAAATCTCTTGAATACTCATATTTAAGTAAACATTTTTGATTTATGTTAACAATTAAGTTAGAATGAAATCCAATTAAAGTTCAATTAGCAATTTAAAGATTCAGATTTGCAAAATGTATAGTGAATTCTAATCTTCTTTCAGCTATTGATGTACATGTTCAGAATATTAAGCTCTTACATGTTCCTAATAACATTTTCATTTTCACATGCAGTGCACATGCTGAGTCAGTCAATGACTTCTAATAAGTCTTATTCTAGTAAAGCAACCTGGAACTGATAATTGATGTTATTATCAACAAATGAAATAAATCAATCTAAGTGAATCTCAGTTCTCTTTTTTCTTCTCTTAATATAATTATGATAAAATATTCTGAATGTGCTCAACAAAGCAGTTCCACTGTGTGTGAGCTGCTTTCTGGATGAATAGAGTGAATATTAATAGAATTTTTGTAGCAATAACAAGCTTTCTTACCTCTGCAATTTATATTATATAAGAAATGGATGATTCTAACAAAGGAATAAGTAGGAAGATCTATTTGCAGGGAAAAAAAAGACATTTCTCCTTAAGTGTTACTATTTATGTGCCAGGTAGCATAAGACCTATAGGATGAAAGCTTCAAAAATGTTCTATAAGCAAAATTTTCCTTAACAGTCGTTCCCAGATAGGAAGAGTTAAGGAGGACCCTTATTCATCCGTCTCAGTTACTGGTAAGGACACAAAGAAGAATCTGAGGTCTTACCCATGGCAAAACAAGTTTACTGAAGAAGGAACAGAAGCAATACCTCAAGGGAGAGATGGGCCAAGCCAAGACAGAAGCTGACTCTGAAAGGATGAGGTATAAAGGTTATCAAGACAAGACTCTACGTATTCATCTAGGTGGGTGTAGACTGACAGCCTTGAGTGACAGTTGCAAGTTATGTAAGAGCAGGCTCTATTGCACATGCCTTTCCCATAGTTCAGTCTGCTATAGTCAGATGCATGTATGCATAGAATATTTATGAACTCTTCATGTGCTCCTGGATGCCTAAGGTCACTTGAGGACACAGCTGTGCCTCAAGGGCACATGTGAGGGAGTTGGAGAATTCCCTGCAGTTAGTTCGCATCCACTGTCCACAGTAGGGCATGTGCACCTGAGTTGGAAAAGTCTCTGTGGTTAGTTTGTAGTGAACCTCTGAGCTCTCCTTGGCTGCATTTGGGTGTCTCTTGGGGGTTAAAGATTAGCTTGAACCTTTTTTTGACTAGGCTACCCCCTTTTTGCTCATGCCTGACTTCCTACCTAACACCATGGCCAACTTTTATGAAACTATACTAATTTATTGGAAATGCATTTTCAAATAAGTCAAACAAATGAACTGAAACATAGTTTGACAACACACAAAATACATGAAATCATGTTGGTATCAAAATTCAGGCTATGCAATTATTGCAGATTAGTATGAAGCATTATGTGACTTGTGTGGAGGCAGAAGAGTGAATGGCCTTGGTGGATTCATGCTATGAAAACCCAAATGCCCACTTTGAGAGTAGTGTCAGGGTTATGCTCATGTCCTTAGCTACAGGTGCTGCAACCAACGTGTGACATAATATCGGAAGCCAGGTCTCATGACACAAAGCACTCATACAGTCAAGGAGTAAAATCTAATAAACCGTGCCACTCAAGTCAATACCTGGGACCTCAGCATCAGTCAGTGGGTCACTCTAAGCCCAGCACTTAACCAGGAATCACAGGGAGAACTCTCGATCTGGGAAGAGAAAGCATGGTTACAGTTTTAGAGAGGTGAACAAGGGCAGGAACTGAGAGGAAAAGAAGAAGGTGATTGATGATTTAAAAGACTGGGAAGAAGAGAAACAGAAAGGGATCTCTCTCTTGACAGACTGTTAGCCACCAGTAGTCTCAAGGACTCTGTCTCTTTGGTTAGCCATATGGTTTGTTCATTAAGAATGTGAACTCTGGAACCACATTGTGAAGTGAAGTGAAAGTCACTCAGTTGTGTCCAACTCTTTGAGCCCCATGGACTATACAGTCCATGGAATTCTCCGGGCCAGAATACTGGAGTGGGAAGCCTTTCCCTTCTCCAGGGGATTGAACCGAGGGAGCGAACCCAGGTCTTCTGCATTGCAGGTGGATTCTTTACCTGCTGAGCCACAAGAGAAGCCAAGAAAAGTGGAGTGGGTAGTCTATCCATTCTCCAGCAGATCTTCCCAACCCAGGAATTCAACCAGGGTCTCCTGCATTGCAGGCAGATTTTTTACCAACTGAGCTATTAGGGAAGCCCTAAAGTGAAAGTTGCTAAGTTGTGTCTGACTCTTTGCGACTCCATGCAATAGTCTGTGGAATTCTTCAGGCCAGAATACTGCACTTCTCCAGGGGATCTTCCCAACCCAGGGGTTGAACCCAGGTCTCCCACATTGCACGTGAATTCTTTATCAGCTGAACCACCAGAGAACCACATTGACAAGTCTTAATTCTTACCTTTGTAATTCCTAGCTGTGTGACTCTGGCAATGTATTTAACCTCTCTGTGCATCAATTTTGTCATCTGCCAAAAGAACATTACAATTGTCTCTGTTCAGTTGCTCAGTAATGTCCGACCCTTTGCAACCTCATAGACTGCAGCATGACCAGGCTTCCCTGCCCTGCACTGTCTCCCAGAGTTTGCTCAGACTCATGTCCATTAAGCCAATGCCATCCAGCGATCTCATCCTATGTCTCTTCCTTCTCCTCCTGCTCTCAATTTTCCCCAGCATTAGGATCTTTTTTAATGAGTCGGCTCTTCACATCAGATGGCCAAAGAATTGGAGCTTCATATTCATCATCAGTCCTTCCAATGAATATTCAGGGTTGATTCCTTCAAGTTTGACAGGTTTGATCTCCTTGCAATCCAAGAGACTCTCAAGAGTCTTCTCCATCACCACAGTTCAAAAACATCAATTCTTTGGCACTCAGCCTTCTTTATGGTCCAAATCTCGCATCTGTACATGACTACTGGAAAAACCATAGATTTGACTAAACAGACCTTTGTTGGCAAAGTGATATCTCTGCTTTTTAATATGCTGTCTAGATTTGTCAAAGCTTTCCTTCCAAGGAGCAAGCGTATTTTAATTTCATGGCTGCAGTTACCATCCTCAGACATTTTGGAGCCTAAGAAAATTATAATAGTGTTTAAATCATAGTGATGTGGTAATGATTATTATGTATGTTAACAGAAAGAGCATGAGCAGAATAATACATATTATATTTTAAGCACTATGCCAGTTATTGACTATATGAATTTCTTCATTGAAATGAAGAAAATCAAAAACTGTTTTTCATTGCAATTTTAGGTTGTTAGAAAATTGGAGTAATTATTACTTAATGCCATGTTCTAAAAATAAGTGGTCTGTAATCTTTGAAGTTAACACAAAGTGGAGGAAAGTTGAAAAATGTAAGAGAAGAAAATAGTGCTGTTCCAAAATAACCAGCCTGGATTTGAAGATTAACTAGAATGATGACTTGGAATTGATTCAAGTTCCTTTTACTTTGTTTTGCTACCAAGTCATGACACTAATTGTGCAAAGGCCAGTCTCAAGAGCAAGCACTCAATGTCAGTGAAAGTAGACTTAAAAGCTTCCAAGTATTTCTTAAAGGAACCACAGCCAGAGGTCAGGGATCAATACAGCCAATGTGGAGTAAGATATCTCCAAGGCCAGAGGAGCCATGGATGGGCACACACTGTCTTTCATTGCCTCAGGCTGTGTAGGGCCCTGTTAGCACTCAAGGATCCATTCTATTATTATACAAGGAGATTTGCATTCTATATACATTTGTAGTTGATTCCTCAATAAATCCTTGGCTCCAGATAGCATGCTTTAAAAAGATGGTAAGTCTCACTAGTATTAGCAGCATTGTGATTCTTAAAGCATTTTCCTTTATCTATGATATGCTTGGTTAAAGTCTAGTAGTATCTGTAAATTGAACATATTCTCAAATTTTTATGAAGATTCCTGAGAATTCCATGGGATAATTGAGCTTCTTTGCTGGGTTAGGTAGTTAGAATAGGGGAAAGGAGTCCAGAATGGCGGTGGCTAAAAGACAAGGCAAGGGAAAGCCTGTGCAAATAGAACAAAGGAAGGTCCGAGGACCGGAGTACAGACCTCAGGTAGAACAACCAGCACTCCTGGCTAGCCAGTTTACTGAGGGCAGGCCCAGGGGGAGGAGAAAAGACAGAAAAAGAGGAGCCAAATTTAGGCCAGGGGCCTCTCTTGTCTTAGAGTCTTTTGGGTCGGCATGCCTCACTCCTCGAGCATGTGTTTTCCTTGACTTTCTAAATAAAACTGAGCTGTAACATGGAGCTGTAACACTGGTCCATCTGAGGGCTGTTACGCTGGTCTGTTGCTTCAAATTTTTGATGTGAAGAGGCAGAACTGAGGAAATTACACACTCCCCTGACAGAAAGTTGGTGGGGTCTAGACCTATGAACTTAGAGATATGATCTTAGAAAAGAGGACTAAAAATTTCTGCTTAGAGTAAAATATAAAACTGAAGTGATGGAACTTAGTGTAGAGTCTGTGAAATTTCACATTGCTATTAATGTTGACTGTGATTGTTAGATATTAACTAGCTCATTGTAATTTTAAAGATAATCACAAAAATATGTTATGGAAGTAACACACTGTAAAGTAATTATAT
Source organism: Bos mutus (assembly GCF_027580195.1). NCBI lineage: Eukaryota > Metazoa > Chordata > Mammalia > Artiodactyla > Bovidae > Bos > Bos mutus. The sequence continues at coordinate 2,788,408 of NC_091630.1, read as the reverse complement.
TTCAATAAAGTTAATTTAAAAATACTGGATACTGTACTTCAATCCATATCATTGGAAAATTAAAGGTTTTCAGCAACATACCTCTTAAATAAGTAAATATTAAACAAAATACAATTACAAATATGAACTTCAAACTATAGAATCTTATACAAAATATTCAAAAGTTATAATGCAAACATCCCAGCAATTGGGATTTTAAGAATATTTTCCAAATTTAATATCACAAGAGTTAAAGCTTATAAACTAAAATCTTCAAACTTTTAAAATGTTTAGAAAATTTGACATTTTCAATAAAGTATATAGAATTGTTAAAGTTTGCCAGAAATACTTTCAAAATGAAATTATCAAAGAATTGTAGCCTGCCAGTCACTCATCTCACACGCTAGTAAAGTAATGCTCAAAATTCTCCAAGCTAGGCTTCAGCAATATGTGAACCGTGAATTTCCTGATGTTCAAGCTGGTTTTAGAAAAGGCAGAGGAACCAGAGATCAAATTGCCAACATCCACTGGATCATGGAAAAAGCAAGAGAGTTCCAGAAAAACATCTATTTCTGCTTTATTGACTATGCCAAAGCCTTTGACTGTGTGGATCACAATAAACTGGAAAATTCTGAAAGAGATGGGAATACCAGACCACCTGACCTGCCTCTTGAGAAATCTGTATGCAGGTCAGGAAGCAACAGTTAGAACTGGACATGGAACAACAGACTGGTTCCAAATAGGAAAAGGAGTACATCAAGGCTGTATATTGTCACCTTGCTTATTTAACTTATATGCAGAGTACATCATGAGAAACGCTGGGCTAGAAGAAGCACAAGCTGGAATCAAGATTGCCGGGAGAAATATCAATAACCTCAGATATGCAGATGACACCACCCTTATGGCAGAAAGTGAAGAGGAACTCAAAAGCCTCTTAATGAAAGTGAAAGTGGAGAGTGAAAAAGTTGGCTTAAAGCTCAACATTCAGAAAACAGAGATCATGGCATCCGGTCCCATCACTTCATGGGAAATAGATGGGGAAACAGTGCAAACAGTGTCAGACTTTATTTTTCTGGGCTCCAAAATCACTGTAGATGGTGACTACAGCCATGAAATTATAAGATGCTTACTCCTTGGAAGGAAAGTTATGACCAACCTAGATAGCATATTCAAAAGCAGAGACATTACTTTGCCAACAAAGGTTTGTCTAGTCAAGGCTATGGTTTTTCCTGTGGTCATGTATGGATGTGAGAGTTGGACTGTGAAGAAGGCTGAGCACCGATGAATTGATGCTTTTGAACTATGGTGTTGGAGAAGACTCTTGAGAGTCCCTTGGACTGCAAGGAGATCCAACCAGTCCATTCTGAAGGAGATCAGCCCTGGGATTTCTTTGGAAGGAATGATGCTGAAGCTGAAACTCCAGTACTTTGGCCACCTCATGCGAAGAGTTGACTCATTGGAAAAGACCTTGATGCTGGGAAATATTGAAGGCAGGAGGAGAAGGGGACGACAGAGAATGAGATGGCTGGATGGCATCACTGACTTGATGGACGTGAGTCTGAGTGAACTCCGGAAGTTGGTGATGGGCAGGGAGGCCTGGTGTGCTGCAGTTCATGGGGTCGCAAAGAATCAGACACAACTGAGTGACTGAACTGAACTGAACTGAGGCTCCTCTACCCATGGAATTATCCAGGCCAGAATACTGGAGTGAGATGCTATTCCCTTCTCCAGGGCATCTTTCCAACCCAAGGATCGAACCCAGGTCTTTCACACTGCAGGTGGATTCTTTACCATCTGAGCCACCAGGGAAGGCCGCAAATTTTATCATAAATAGTTTCCAAATGAAACGAGAGTATTGTAAATATATAGCCTGAATCTTGAAATCAACATTTTACCACACCAAGGAAGATATATAAATGTTTAATAAACATATGATAAGATTCTCTGCACCTTTTGTCATGAAAATTAATACAATAGTGTGATATCACAACTTATCTCTTAGGTTGGTGAATGTTCAGAACACTGACAACGTCAAACTTCGGTAAGAACATGAGGCTACAGGAACTCATTCATTGCTTGTGGGAACGCAAAATGCTGCAGCTACTTTGGAAGACATTTTGGTGGTTTCTTACAAAGCTAAACACATTTGGACCAAACGATCCAGCAGTTGCTTTCCTTAATATTTGTCTCAAGGATTTGAGAACTTATGTCCACACAAAAACCTTCACAAGAATGTTTCTAACAGCTTTATTCATAACTGTCAAAACTTGGAAGAAACCAAGATGTTTTTAGTAGGCGAAAGGATTAATAAATTATGGTACATCCAAACAATTGAATATTATTCAATACTGAAAAAAAAAAAAAACTATTAAGTCATGACAAGACATAGAGGAACCTTAAATGCAAATTGCAAAGTGAAAGAAGCCAACCTGAAAAGACTACATATTATATGATTCCAACTATATGACATTCTGGAAAAGTAAAGACTATAGAGACAATAAAAAGATCAGTGGTTGTCAGGGGCTGGATGTGGGTGATAAATAGGCAGACCACAAAGGATTTTTAGCTCAATGAAATATTCTGTATGATATGATAATGATGGATACATGTCATTACATTTTTTTTCCGAAACAATGTAATGTACAACACAAAGAAAGAATTACGTTAACTGTGGACTTTAGGTAACGCTGATGTGTTAATAGAGCTTCATCTTTGGTAAAAAATGTATTGTTCTGATGAATGATGTTGATAATGGAGTAGTCTATGCATCTATGAAGGCAGAAGTTACATGGGAAATCTCCATACCTCTCTCTCAATTTTGTTGTAAACTTTAAAATGTAGTAAAAAAAAGTCTTTGAAAATATTGTAAATGAAATTACAAAGCCAAATGTAAATCACTTTATTTTCCCCTAAATCCAGTTCTTTTTCTTCTATATTAATTCAGGTTTCTTTATTGCTGAATAGAGCTCTCTTTTCAAATTTTCTAACACAATTTACCTTAATAAATGTAAAAAAGTAATGTTTCAGAAAGTATATAAGACAAAATTAGGTTTATATAGATGTACTTATATGGTATGTACAACAGACCTTATACATGTGAATGTAGTGGTGATTATGATAAATAATGTTAGGAAATCTTTTAATTAGAATATGATGACTAACATTTGACTTGTAATTATTTGACTGCAGTGTGTGCTTTTTAAGTGAGTTTACAGCATGGTTGATTTCTATTGGGGAAAAATGAGGTGATACTAATGTATTTCCCATTTATTTAATATTATGAAAAGGTAAGGATACAGCTAACTGAATGGGAAAACAAAGAACTGATTCTTTACAGCCAAGCACAAGTAATACCAGTGCAATGCATAAAGCTGTATTTCCTCTTCTGCTGTCTTTGGTAGAGTTTCAGAGAGCTGTAACTGTGAATTTTGAGTCTAATAATAAAAACCTGACCGTAACAATGGACTGTGTCACTATGTTAATGAAGACTTCTGCAGAACTTGAAAGATAACATACCCAGCAATTGTGAACTAATGTGGATTCTGCAAAAACAGTGAAAGAAAGAAATAGCTTCAGAAGAATACAATATGGGTCTCAGGGATAGGATAGGGCTTGCTCTTCTGTTCATCCAGTTGTCATAGATGATGTCATTTTTCCTAACAAATAAATTATTGGTGGTCTTAAGGCTGTTTCCCAAAGACAATACTATATTTCTTATGGGAAAAGAGAAATAAAAATTTCATGAGAATATATACAATTAGCTTCTAACATCAGAATGTGTTCTGCATTTGAGAAGAGACTTATCTAGAGCATATCTAGATATCACAAAAAGCTCCTGCTTGCTATGTTATCTGTTTAAAGGATAAAACTGAAAAGCTCTTAAGACACTAAAAATTAATACAGAGCTAGTGATTTTTATTTTAAATAGTTTAGACTACATAAAGACATTTGTTTCAAGATAGATGCAAAAATTTTAAATGGAAATTTACTTTTTAAATATTTTCAGTGAAGAAGAAAATGACTCCTCTCATAAACAAGTAGATAGAGGCACACTGAGAAATCTCTAATTTTCAATAAAATAGTCAAACATTGGAGAGAGGATTCCTGGCAGAGGATACAATAGAAGAAGTGATCTGAGTATTTAACCATAATATAAGAAAATATTTATTTCCCCCACTTTGAGTGCTCTTGTTGTTGGTAGCAGACTGTGGATGGGGAGCCTGAAAACGAGAGTTCACCACACTGTGGAAAAACGCCTCTGCACCTCAACAAATGTTAAATCCGGTCATATCATTCTCTGTTAATGTGTATGTTAGTCACTCAGCAGCGTCTGACTCTTTGTGACCCCATGGACTGTAGCCTGCCAGGCTCCTCTGTCCATGGGATTGCCAGGCAAGAATACTAGAGTCGGTTGCCTTGGCCTTCTTGAGGGGATCTTCTTGACCCAGGGATTGGACCCAGGTCTCCAGCATTGTAGGCAGATGCTTTACTACTTGAGTCTCAGGTAATAGTTACCTTAAAATATAAAACAGCAGTGCTTGTGTTTTGTTTCAATTCTGCAGTATCTCAAGAATTAAAAAAAAATTTGCACCCTGAGCCACATGTAAAGAGGCTGAAAACATAAAAACAAACAAAAAAATACTACAGCAAAGGATAATTTAATAAAAATGATTTGGATTTTGCAAAATTATAAAGATCACAAAATCTGTGTTTTGGAATGTTTAACCTATATTTTGAAATGCATTTGAAAATCATTTGAAATGCATTTGAAATCATTTGAAAATGCAATACACACACGTGAAAAGTGAAAGTGTTAATTGCACAGTCACATCTGACTCTATGGACTCCATGGACTATAGCCACCAGGCTCCTCTGTCCATGGCATTCTCCAGGCAAGAATATTGGAGTGGGCTGCCATTCCCTTCTCCAGGGCTTCATCCTAACCCAGGATCGAACCCACATCTTTTATGTCTCCTGCACAGCAGGTAGACTTTTTATGACCTTAGCCTCCACACAAAGTCTTTAGCAATAGTCTAACAAGATAAGCACAAAACAATGAAAAAAAAAAAAAAACCCAAAACCTTCTCTGTCACAACTCTCCCAGATCTTGTTTACCTAGAAGCAAAACAAAGACCCTTTCCCCTAAATGTCCTTCTCTTTTCTGATTTGGCCTCCTTTTTTTTTTTTTTTTTTCCCCTACCCCTCTAGGAATCAAATACCTGCATGCCTTTAGGGTTATTTGCAGTTTTAATGTAAGTTTCTCAGCTCCATCAGTCTTAACTCCAACAATCCTCTTACAATAGTACTGTTATAGTTCAGTCACGCAGTCATGTCCAACTCTTTGCAACCCCATGGACTGCAGAACACCAGGCTTTTGTCCATCACCAACTCCTGGAGTTTGCCCAAACTCATGTCCATTGAGTTGGTGATGCCATCCAACCATCTCATCCTCTGTCGTCCCCTTCTCCTCCCGACTTCAATCTTTCCCAGTATCAGGGTCTTTTCCAATGAGTTAGCTCTTCACATCAGACTTGGTTTTCATTATTTCCCTTGGCATAAATTTAATGAAGATAGACATCAATATATGATAAATCATCATCTTACCAGCAACACCAACCATATTTAATTCAATGTATTGATAAATATAAGGATAAATTACTAGTATATAATATTGTTCCAATATCTTGTATAAGTAGATATAGTACTACATTTATTGAAGTCTTATTTCATTTCCTTCAATAGAGCTTTAAAGTTTTTCCTCCTTCAAATTGCTTCATGGTTCTCATTCAGTTTCATTTCTAGATCTTTAGACTTTTGAACCTATTTTTAACTGAATATTTTATTCTATTTCCCAAATTGCACTGTATGTGTGTAATATAGTTTTAAATGGTAGTTTAATAATGGCCTTCCTGTGACATATATTCTGTTATTCAAAGTAGTTCTTTCCCTCCCAAATGGATGATTTCAATTTTTCTAGATGTGCATTAATAAATAAGGTTAAACTGACTTTTTTGGGACAGCTGAATATCAATATTTAACTTGGAAAAAGCCAACCGCCACACCCTAATTTTATTATTATATTTTCTGCTAAGGATGTTTATTTATTCCTTTGTTTATTTTGTTTTTATTCATGAGGGTGCTGGTTATGTGCCAGACACTGTACTAGCTGCTATTTACAGCAAAGAACATTACCTGAATTCCTGTATCTTGTATTTTAGTGAAAGAGCTTAATAAACAGTGGTTAATACATAGTGAAAAGCAGAGATGCTGTATTTTTGTTCATTTTCTTTGTGGGTTTAATGCATGTCATACAGTTTTTTCTATCATGGTCAAGGAAGGCCTTGCTGAGAAGGTGACATTTGAGAAAAGACCTGATGAAGAGGAGGAAAGGAGCTATGCAATTGTCCAGGAAAGAAGATTTCCAGACAGAAAACCATGAATTAAGTCCTGAGGCAGGTGTATGTCAAGCAGGTTCAGAAGATATCAAATTACCATGTGGCTGGGGCTGAGTGTAAGGAGCATCTAGTGGGCAACTTGCAATATTAGAAATCTAGAAAAATGAAAATAGGTTTTTGAAAAAAATGAATTCAGTCTGTGGGCCCTTGATCTAATGACAAACAAGGTGTGAGTTGGTTTAGGTCTAAGAAGAATCAGTTATTGGAAGGGTGCTCACGTACCACTCCCAAAAAGAGAATCGGAGCCCTCCAGCCTCCTCATTCTCTATTTTTTGTCTGTGTTTCTCTTTGGATGTCAGCATCATTCTCACAGACCAGGCTTTTCACGGCTCCACCATCAGAGAGAGACATCCTTCTTGATTTAGTTCCGATTTTGAAATCACTAAGTCTCTGGACCAACACAGGACATTTATCAACTCCCAGACTGATTAATGTGGCTACGGGTAGAGAGTGGGATAGGCTTTCCTGGTACTTGAGCTGGGAAGGGATCTTTCTGCAATGCGGGAGACCCCAATTCAATTCCTGAGTCAGGAAGATCCCCTGGAGAAGGAATAGGCTATCCACTCCAGTATTCTTGGGCTTCCTTGGTGGCTCCGTTGGTAAAGAATCTGCCTTCAATGCAGGAGACCTGAGTTAGACACCTGGGTTGGGAAGATCCCTTGGAGGAGGGCATGGTAACACACCCCAGTATTCTTGACTGAACAATCCCATGGACAGAGAAGCCTGGAGGGCTACAGTTCACGGGGTCACAAAGAGTCAGACACGACTGAGCAACTAAGCGTGACACAGAGTGTGCAGCACTATGAATCGTAAACCTAATAACACTAAACCTTTAAAGTGAGAACCAGGAGCTGCTCACTTACGAAAGGGAACCACTACTTACAGATTGTTATTACATATTATTAAAATTTAGCTGAATCATAAGAGGGTGTAAACCTTACGTATATCCACTTTCAATGAGTTCACATCTTCATATTCTGGTGAATACCTCTCTGAGTAACTCACTCAATTGGTTACTAGACATGACTAGTCTTCGAAAATGTATCTGTAATCACTGAACCTTTGTTTAAAGGTGACTTTTTGACTGGTATATTATTTCTAAGAAATCCAAAGATACTGTTATTTCTATAGAGAAATATTCTGAAATAAGCAGGTATGTTGTGATTATTTTTGATTAATCAGATTTTTCTCTTTTCTTCTTACAGATTTGCTCCTACATTTTGTGTATTATTTCTCTACCATCTCAGGATGTATTATTGCTTTTGCATCCAGAACAGCAAACACAATAAGATTGGTCTTTGCCCTCATGGAGTTGGATTGGCAGATGATATTCAACTACTGTCTACTCAGTACTGTGGAAAGTGTTACCAAGATATGATGTTGTTACAAAGAGAGAAGTGTAGCATGACTGATATTAAAATGGGAAGCTTTTTAAAATTCATTAGCCTAAAACTAATTTTTATCTTATTATTTCAAAGTAGTTATAATGCCAACTCACAGGATTCTATTTATCTTACTATTTAAATTGCAATTACTCATGCTTAACTATTCTAATAATTATTAATTAGTTAGCACCTGATAGTACTCCCTAGTGGGTATGTTTAAAATAGTTATCATGTAACGATACAAATCTTATTCTTAGGAAAGTGTAGGGTAGTAATGAATAAAAAAAAAAAAAATTATACTTCAGGAACTTGTGACACCAGAGTAATGCAACTTACGTTGATGCCTTAATATACATATATATATATATATATATGATTGCCACGAGAAATATCAATAACCTCAGATATGCAGATGATACCACCCTTATGGCAGAAAGTGAAGAAGAACTCAAAAGCCTCTTGATGAAAGTGAAAGTGGAGAGTGAAAAAGTTGGCTTAAAGCTCAACATTCAGAAAACGAAGATCATGGCATCCGGTCCCATCACTTCATGGGAAATAGATGGGGAAACAGTGGAAACAGTGTCAGACTTTATTTTGGGGGGCTCCAAAATCACTGCAGATGGGCTGCAGCCATGAAATTAAAAATGCTTACTCCTTGGAAGAAAAGTTATGACCAACCTAGATAGCATACTCAAAAGCAGAGACATTACTTTGCCAACTAAGGTCCGTCTAGTCAAGGCTATGGTTTTTCCTGTGGTCATGTATGGATGTGAGAGTTGGACTGTGAAGAAGGCTGAGCACCGAAGAATTGATGCTTTTGAACCGTGGTGTTGGAGAAGACTCTTGAGAGTCCCTTGGACTGCAAGGAGATCCAACCAGTCCATTCTGAAGGAGATCAGCCTGGGATTTCTTTGGAAGGAATGATGCTAAAGCTGAAACTCCAGTACTTTGGCTACCTCATGAGAGGAGTTGACTCATTGGAAAAGACTCTGATGCTGGAACGGATTGGGGGCAGGAGGAGCAGGGGATGACAGAGAATGAGATGGCTGGATGGCATCACTGACTCAATGGACGTGAGTCTGAGTGAACTCCGGGACTTGGTGATGGACAAGGAGGCCTGGCGTGCTGCGATTCATGGGGTCGCAAAGAGTCGGACACGACTGAGCGACTGATCTGATCTGATCTGATATATATATATATATTTAGGATAAGTAAACATACAGATGTATGTGTATGTATACATACATTTCCGGTATTAGTCCTATTCTGTAATTAGATGGAGCAGATTAAAAATGTGCATATATTTTTAAAAATTAAGCAATTGAAAATTCATACGATAAAGATCTGAAGTGATATCAGGGGATACTGCCATTTATCTTTTACATCCTAGGATATTTCGGCAACACAGTTGGAGAGTAAATACCGATATGAGCATCAACCTCTGTGTTATCATAGTTGTATCATCACAGACACAGCTGTCTACCTACCAAAGAGCCATTCTCATTTCTTCTGTGCCTAGTGAATCTCAATTTTGCTCCATTCTCAGGGCTCAATACTCTCATAGAAGGTGACTCTGTTCCTAATCTAAGGGCTGAATGCTGGCAAGTGCTGACGGTGATTCTGTGCTTTTGCCATTGATTGGCTTAGGCATGGGCTTCCTCAGTGAATCTGCCTGCAATGCGGGAGACAGGGGTTTGATCCCTGGGTGGGGAAGACCCCCTGGAGGAGGGCATGGCAACCCACTCTAGTATTCCTCCAGGGAAAATCCCAAGGACTGACGAACCTTTGGGCTACAGTTCATTGCGTCACAGAGTCAGACACAATGAAAGGACTGCGCATGCGCACAGTCTGGGCGGCGATCTGTGATTCCACCCTGGGGAATAATTTGTTAGGGAAAGTCTGTCTGAGAACTTACTGAAAGTAGTTTTTCCCTATCCTGAAGAAGACAAAAATAGGAATACTTGATTTTCTGTTTGGGTATATAATTCCAAGAGGAGGCGATAAAGTTGGTTAAAATTGTTACAGCCACTTGAAGATTATCACAAGAAAAAGGGAAAACACCCTGAAGGTGTCAGAACAGAAATAAGGGAGTTTGTTATTCCACAAAATTCATCATCTTCTGAATTCATTATTTGCAATTAAATGTAATCAAATAAACTTTTTACTTAAGCCACTTCTAATCAAGAGCTAAGAAACTTACTACCAAAGACTATAACTGATGGAATCCTTGTGTTTGTTAAAAAATTTCCTGTCCCATATCCAATGGTAATAGCTTTGCATGGATTATCTCATTTAATCTTCTCAGGTAAGACTATTATCCTATTTTTTATGTGTAAAAAGTGAGATTTATAGGTCTAAAATAGCTACCCATGATCACACACTACATGAGTAGCAGAGCTTTCAAATTTAAATCAAGTGACTGTTGCCAAAGGCATTCTTCTCTGAGCATGACTCAACTACTTATTCTTATTTGCCCAAAGTTTTAAATATACAGCACATTACACTTATATTAAACAGCTCTTGGTTTGTTTTCTTACATGGGATATACAAAGTATAAAATCTATTGTATTTTCAGACCCAAATTTAGTTTGAAAGTGAAAGTCGCTCAGTCGTGTCCAACTTTTTGCAACGCCATGGACTATACAGTAATGATATCTAAATTTCCAGATATAGGAATTTGTGTCTATTTATACTTCACTTAGAAAAATTATCTAAGATGTTAAGCCACTTAATTTTAAAACATATATTTACTTCCTTGTATTCATAACTGTCCTATCATTGATCGTAATTGCTCAAAATTGCAGACAGCTGTGCTTTTGTGAATTCCTCCCACTGTGTTCTTTCTCTTACTACTTCTATCCACTTTCTACATTGCTTCTAGAGCTACCTTTCTGATGCCTATTCTACTCATTTCATTTTGGTCTTTTAAATTTTTGACAATTTTTCCAGATAATTCAAGATAATTCAACATGGATCAAGAAGCTTGTAATATAGCCTTAGTAGAGCTTTTAGCTTTCCTCTGTCTCCCTGTTTGTGTATATAATATTTACATAAATGTATGCACATGTAAAGTGTCTACTTGTTTCTTTGTCGTGTTTACATCCTTAGCACCTAACCTATATCTGACGTATAGTGGTGGTGCTGGTGGTTTAGTTGCTCAGTCATGTCCAACTCTCGAGATCCATGGGATTCTCCAGGCAAGAATACTGACATATAGCAGGATTAGTAACTATTTGTTAAATGAATTCATAAAGCAGAGACTTACACGGAGAATGGTATTTGGGACCTAAGCATCATTGGTGTCAATTGCTGCACTTCTAGAAGCCAATTAAACTCAAGTACCTTCTTAGTATTAGATACAGAATTGGGGCTATACATATATAAATAGTAGAATCTCTCTGAGAAGCACACAACTCTGTGCTTTTCCTTCCTGTGATCTGTAAAGCAAGTTCTAAAATAATGTAATGGGAAGGTCAGAGTCACTAACTGAATAGCTTAGAATAGGGGTGAAGAGCCATTTATAAAAGACAGCTTGAGTCTGAAGTAAGGTGTCCTCACTGTTGGCCTATGGAAACTCTATGCCAGTCCTCAGTGATGATTTTTGCCACGATACTGAACTTTGGACATAACAGGAATGAAAAGCAATAGCTAGTAATTCACAATATTCTACTTAAAGGGTGAAACACCTTAGAAAGTGTCTTGTACCAGATTATTACTACTGCTTATTCAAAATGTGTAGACTGATGGTATAATTTATTTTGGGTTATTATACCTGGTCACAAAACTTGCTTTTGCAATATAAGTAACCCTTCAGTAACTTGAGCTTCCCCTGATAATATAATATAGTCTAATATAATTATATATATATATATATATCTTTTAGCTGAATGAGAAATATATATATATATATATATGTTTATTCAGGCTTACCCAACATCCTATTCCTCTCCTTCTGATCAGTAAAATTTGAGAATCCTGTGAACTTAGTGCCCTGATAATCCAGCCTGTGATGCTGGTTACCATTTAGGTCATCAAAATTGTAGTATTGTTTTCCTCAGCTCACCCATTACCTGGAATTACTGTGGAGATTAACCTGGTTTGACAGATCGTTACTTTTCTATGAGAACTAAATAAGTGTAAAATTACTATATTTTATTCACCAAACACATTCTATTTATGAAAGCAATCATGCAAGGTAGATTTTAGTTTCAAAGAGGCTTTTTTGACTCTCTATGAAATCAAATGGAAGGGAACACGATGGATTCAATCATCAGAGAATGTGGTTACATGAAAATGAGTCATGTGTGATTTATATTCAATATTGGATATAAAAACTGTCTGCATGTATTTTGAACCAGGTACTTAATTTGAGAAACCTTAGAGAGCTAAGGAATAGTCAACATTTTGAAGTTATCTAACAACTCTTGGCAAAAATAAGACCACATTAAATGAGAACTGTGGTGATTTTATTAAGTTGAAAAGATAAACAGGAACTTTGACACAGAATTGAAATAAAAACAAGATCAAGGAATTTGGATTTCTGAAAGTTAAAAATTATATTATCAAACTAGTATTTATGTTCTTTCTACTGATGCCGTGAGCTGTGTAAACAAAGTCTTTGGATCTTATTTAGCAAAATAGCATTAATAGTCAGAAAGAAATTCAGATGGTCTGAAAATAGTCACATTGAAATGGAAAGAAAATTACCTGAAAGAAGGTATAACACAGATGAAATGGAGGAAGATATTTCAGATATTTGGAGTATTTGGGGAGAATTGGGAACAAAATGCTTTTCGAGGCAGAAGACACATGCGCATTATGGCCTTTCATCTGATGCTCACTTCAGTAGTCAGTCTATAATACAATTTTATGCATAGTCTAAATGTCTTTTACATATTTCGTGTTAAGACATAACACTGCAGAATGAAAATCACCTCTTACAGGCAAAATGCCCCGAAGTTATCATCTAATGTTAAAAGGGAATGTGATTTTTCAACATCTGAATCTGTTAAAATAGCTAGAATGTAAAATTGTGTGAATAATACCAGTTTTTTAATAGTAGAATATCATTCAACATGTTAAGATATTTCAACAAAATGAAAGGCAAAAATCACTCATGATAGATATTCATAATCAAGTCGAATTAAGAACGGACTTTACTGTAAATTTTGGCTTTTTTCTCTCTCTTATCTGTGTTTTGCTTCTGCCCAATCTTGATTTATCTTTCTCATATACCTATTTGTAACCAGGGAAAATACTGGATAAAGTTTTTAGTAAATTCTGCTTCATGTTATTCAGTTCAATTCAGTCGCTCAGTCGTATCCGACTCTTGGCGACCCCATGAACCGCAGCACGCCAGGCCTCCCTGTCCATCACCAACTCCTGGAGTCCACCCAAACCCATGTCCATTGAGTCGGTGATGCCATCCAACCATCTTGTCCTCTGCTTTATGTTATTAAATGACATCATATTTTGGCATTTTATTCAGTCTTTTGTGAGAATGTATATTATTTTAATATTTTTAGTTTTTGATGCAGTGTCTCAACATTGTTAAGACTGAGATACAAATTAGTATTTCTTCAAAAGGGCTACATGTTTTAAAGTTTATTTTCTACTAAATATATCACTATACCTAATATGATCCAAATACATAAAGCAGGTATTTTGAGAGAATGAGGATGTGAACGTCAATCCATGTTGGGTATATGAGGAAGCTCCAAGACGAAGATGAAACTCTGCTATTAAAATCGCAGTGTGGCCTTCCCTTCTCATAAATATCTCTGAAAAGGGCAGTGAGAAGAGACCATAGTGTTCATAACATGGTGGTGAGTATGCATCCTAAGCATCACTGACAAATAAAGAAAAAGAGTTTAAATGTGGAACACATGTGGTTAGGTAGACAAGCATCAGGACTCTATATGGAAGTGGCAGTTTCTAGACATTTAATTTGAAGTGAAAATAAAGAGTACAGTTCCTAAGGATGACCAAGAGGAAAAAACCACAAAATCCCTGTATCAGGAAGAAACACGTATATAAGCAGCAGTATAATGAGAAGTTCTATGATTAGTGCTGATACATAGTCAGTGACCGCATGTACTAGGTAGCTTTCTGTATGTAATAAGCCACTTCTGAAACCTGACAGTTTTAAACAGTTTATTATGGCTCATATATTTACATGTTGATTAAGTAATTCTACAGATCTGAGCCTGTCTCACTAATTTCACACAGGCTCTCTCACGCACCTGTAGTCAGCTGGCAGACGGGCTGAGGGCTACCTGTCTGGAATGGCCTCACCCAGGACCATTTGACATTTTCCCATGAGAGGTTTTCTCAGACCCCTCCAGCACACAATCCCAGGTCTACTCTTGTGTTGATGGCAGAGATCCAAGAGTGGGAGCAGATACTCACGGGTGCTTATTAAAGCTTCTGCTTGTGCCCATCTTGTTATTGTCCCCTCTGCCAACACATGTGGACAGTCCACAGAAGATGGAAGACCATCCCCCAGAAGCACCAGTACAGCAGCACGTGAAATACTAAGACAGTCAACACAGTCGTCCTCTCAAACTGGAAGGAAGGACAAATCGCTGTCATGTCCGACTCTCTGCAACCCCATGGACTGTAGCCCTCCAGGCTTCCCTGTCCATGGGATTTTCCAGGCAATCGTACTGGAGTGGATTGCCATTTCCTTCTCCAGTAAGGACAAGATGGACATTCAAATGTAAAACCTGGTGTGTGAAATCAAGGCCAGATTAACAATTTGTGGATTTGGTACAGAGTCCCAGAGGGATTCCAAGGGCGTCAAGTACCTCCACCTAAGAACCAACAATAACCTTTCAAACCAGTTAGAACTCAAGCAAAGGATGGTGCTGTGTGGAAAGGAAACAGCATATTTCCAGGAAAGGTTTCTATGAGACAGTTACATGGAAGACACATTTTATGTGGTCATTTCTTTATACACTTACATAATCCTAAGGACTTTTTTAGCAGATATGAGTGTCCTCTCTTTATGGGTTTACAGGAAGAAAACATTTACTCTTCCCATTGTAGATATGTGTGGCCAATGAGTTGTTTTGTTTTTTTAATAAAACATTTAATTGCTAGTAAGAGATTCTTATTATTTCCTTCACTTCTGCAAAAATCAGAAAAGATTAATGATGGATGATAGTATAAAGATAAGTGGAGCCTGAGTTTCTTCATAGAGAACAGTTGCCATGGAAAACTTTTTCTAATTACAGAAGACTTTCTTTGAATATAAATTAATATATTTTCTGTTAGGCTATTGAAATTTCCAGGGTTGTTAAAGTAGCCAAAGGTCACTTGTAATTACTAATAAGCCAAAGCAATTAGCCGATGAAATACTTTCCAAGCTCACTGTTAAAACTGATTTATTATATAATGCTAATAGCCATTCTTGTTACATAATATCAGAGGGTACATGGTATACATGTGTATATATACATACATATATACGTATATATATGTGTGTGTGTATGTATCATCACAAAAAACTTAGCCTTCAGGATTTGGTTAATGTAGTGTTTACTAGCTTTCTCTGTCATTAAGTTACTATTTTTCCCTTTACTTACTCTCTTCTTTGAAATTGAACCACAAAGTCAAGCTCAGTCTCGAGGGAGAGTGCAAGTAAATGAACCTGGACCCTGGTTGGGGGAATGCACACACATATTTTTGGAAATTCTTCTATAAGAAGCAAATAGTAGTTTTTATAAGTCTCTATATTCAGTGTTTCAATATTTTGTTAATTGTTTTTATTCATGAGACGCAGTTTCTTTTTTTTTTTTTTCTGTTTTTGGTAAAATAGTAACACTAGATTCATAGAAAATATGGTGTTATGGGCTTAATATTTGTGTCTTCCCCAGTTTCCCACGCATTCAAAAACTAAGACCATGGCATCTGGTCCCATCACTTTATGGCAAAGAGACAGGGAAAAAATGGAAACAGTGACAGAGTTTAATTTCTTGGGCTCCAAAATCACTATGGATGGTGACTGCAGCCATGAAATTAAAAGATGTTTGATCCTTGGAAGAAAAGTTATGACAAACCGAGACGGAGTATTAAAAAGCAGAAACGTCACTTTTAGCCAACAAATATCTGTCTAGTCTAAGCTATGGTTTTTCCAGCAGTTATGTACAGATGTGAGAGTTGAGCCATAAAGATGGTTAAGCACTAAAGAACTGATGCTTTTGAACTGTGGTGCTGAAGAAGACCCTTGAGAGTACCTGGACAGCAAGGAAATCAAACCAGTGAATCCTAGTGGAAATCAACCCTGGATATTCGCTAGAAGGATTGATGCTGAAGCTGAAGCCCCAGTACTTTGGCCACCTGATGCAAAGAGTCAACTCATTGGAAAAGGCCCTGATGTTTGGAAAGATTGAAGGCAGGAGGAGAAGAGGACGACAGAGGATGAGATGGTTGGACAGCATCACCAGCTCGACAGACATGACTTTGAGCAAACTCTGGGAGATGGTGAAGGACAGGGAAGCCTGTCATGCGGCAGTCCATGGGGTTACAAAGAGTCAAACATTACTGAGCAAAAATTCCCATGTTTATTTCAAGTTCTCTCTCTGTTTGGTTCTCTTCTAAACCATAAAACATCCTGTGAACTCTAGCCAATTTAGTCTTCACAGGCATTCTCTGTTGCATCACTCAGGGTACTGTCATGCTCTTCTTGGTTTGAACTCCACATGTCAAGGCCTGCAAACGCTCTCAAGACAGTAAACCATGGCAATCACACTGATTATCTCCTTTGTTTTTCATCTTTCTGAAATCACCAACTTTCATTGACTTAATTGCAATGTCTCAAAAACCATAGTTTCATATATTTTGTGTTTTGGTTTTTGAGACAGGAGGGAATATCTAGGGGCTATTAATCCATTTTAGCCAACAATAATGCTCCATTAGTTTTTAAATATATAGATACTGGTTTCTGAAATGAAACCAGTGGTAAAAGCCATTGCGATTTTGATATTTTTCTTCCAACTTTCAAGAGATTAGGTTGATCAAATCAGATCAGATAAGATCAGTCGCTCAGTCCTGTCTGACTCTTTGCGACCCCATGAATAGCAGCACACCAGGCCTCCCTGTCCCTCACCAACTCCCGGAGTTCACTGAGACTCACGTCCATCAAGTCAGTGATGCCATCCAGCCATCTCATCCTCTGTCGTCCCCTTCTCCTCCTGCCCCCAATCCCTCCCAATATCAGAGTCTTCCAATGAGTCAACTCTTCCCAGGAGGTGGCCGAAGTACTGGAGTTTCAGCTTAGGGGTTCTTAATTTAATTTGATGAATATTTATATAAGTACACACTTTGATGTTGATAAATATGTTTAAACGACTCCTGTTTTTTATGTGAGATAGGCATTAGATGCATGCAGCACCTATGAATATATGTATGTTTCACCATAATCCTTGCTTCATAAAGAAGTCAGCAATGATATTACTAATACTACACACTTGACTAAACAAAAGCCCCAAAGTAAATATTTCTTACTGTGATCTATTTTCCCAATTACATTATTTGAGTTGGGAGAAGGCTGACATCTCAAGCACTGGGTTAGAAATTTCACATAAATTATCTCATTTAATTACTACAAAAACCTATGTGGGCAGTTCTATTGCCCCCATGTTATAAATGAAGAACACAAGGCTCAAAATTGTCATGCATATATAAATACTACATGTAGAACTTTATTTCAAACTTACGTTTCTATGATTCCAAAATTGATTCTCCTTTTAGTAGTAGCATAATCCTTCTATTGATGGATTGCAAAAGCACATACAATTATATTTATTATTTTTATTTTTATTCATATTCTTAAATAAAGTTATGTGACTTATAAACATACGTGACTATGGGCCTTTCACACAAGAGTGCCAATATATTTACAGGAAAAATAATTTAAAGCTAATAAAAATACCTGTGTATTATATGTATGACATTTTTGGTGGATGGGATTTTTAAAAAAGCAAATGCATAGGCAAAATCAATAGACCCAAAGGAATGCTTCTGGAATTCACTATTTCTTTAACCTCTGTGCAAAGAACATCTGCAGTTTCTTGGAATCTGTAAGTCATTTTAGCTTTAAGTAAAGGATAACAGGGGAGAAGGCAATGGCACCCCACTCTAGTATTCTTGCCCGGAAAATCCCATGGACGGAGGAGCCTGGTGGGCTGCAGTCCATGAAGTCGCTGGGAGTGGGACACAACTGAGCGACTTCACTTTCAATTTTCACTTTCATGCATTGAAGAAGGAGATGGCAACCCACTCCAGTGTCCTTGCCTGGAGAATCCCAGGGACAGGGGACCCTGGTGGGCTGCCGTCTCTGGGGTCACATTGAGTCAGACACAACTGAAGCAACTTAGCAGTAGCAAAGGATAACAGAATAATGTAACAAGTAATTAGTATATTGCATGCATTTAAAATTTTTAATTTTTATTCTATATTGGAGTATAATTAATATTGTTCGTTTTTGTTGTAAAGCAATGAGATTCAGTAATACACACACACACATTGTTTTTCAATTATTTTCCCTTTTGTTTATTACAACATATTGCTGCTGCTAAGTCGCTTCAGTCATGTCCGACTCTGTGCGACCCCATGGACAGCAGCCCACCAGGCTCCCCTGACCATGGGATTCTCCAGGCAAGAACACATATTGAGTAGAGTTTAAGTGAATACAGTTGACATACAGCACTGATTCAATGCATTTATATATTGTGATATTATTTTTGGTATGGCTATATTAAGAACCTATATCACATTATATAATTATCTTTTATTTCTACTAGTTAGGATAATTCAGTTATAGTTTTTTATCAAGTTTGATGTTTATAGCATGATATGTTTTTCATACTGTGCATTACAGTTCTATGGTTGATTTAATACCGATTGCAAGTGTGTACCTTAAACACCAATATTATCACCCCCACCATCCCCTGGTGACTATCACTCTGATTTCTTACAAGTTTGACTGTCTTAGATTACATATGGTTAAGTGTTGCCATGTGGAACTTTTCTTCTTCTTTCTTAGTGAACGCGCTCAGGGTCCATCCATGCCATGGCAAGTAGCATGGTTCCTAATTCAGCGACACCGAAAGTTTCACTTTAGGAAATTTAATGTTATTGAATTGACGATTAGACAAATAAAATAACACAGTTGGAATTTAATTCTCCAAAAGTATTATACCAGAAATTGTGCTAGCTCTTCCTAATATCCACTCCCTTCTCTTCCCTTCTAAAAAACATTCCAGTCTTTAGTTGGGTACATTTAGATTGGTTAGAAATAATATTTTCTTCATTCCCTTGTGTTAGATGTATACATGTAAAATTATAGAAATAGAATTGAGATTGGTTCTGGAATGTCACAAAATGGGGAGCACTTCTTTTTTATTATCCATTTGGCTGTTCAGCATGTATATATGATGCTTACCAATTCATTCTATAAGGCCAGCATCAACCTGAAATCAAAACCATACAAAGACATCACAAAAATAAAATTACAGGCCAATAACACTGATAAACACAGATCCAGAAATCTTCAGCAGAACATTAAAAAACAAAATTAAAAATATATATTAAAAGGATCATGGGCTTCCTTTGTGACTTAGCTGATAAAGAATCCACCTTTATGGATTCTTTATGCATAATGCAGGAGACCTGGATTTGATCCCTGGGTTGGGAAGATGCCCTGGAGAAGGGAAAGGCTACCCACTCCAGTTTTCTGGCCTGGAGAATTTCATGGACTGTATAGTACTTGGGATCGAAAAGAGTTAGACACGACTGAACGACTTTCAGTTTTACTAAAAGGATCATGCATCATGATCAAGTAGGGTTTATTCCAAGGATGTGTTTTCACACAAAGAATGAAAATCAAAATTAAGCAAATGTAACTACATCAAAAAACAACAACAAAAAAAGCCTTTGCACAGCAAAGAAAATTATCAACAAAATTAAATGGTCATCTACTTTGGATAGGAGACGATATTTCAAATTATATATCTGGTGAAGGGTTAATATCCAAAATATACAAATGAATTATTTGTATATAATTCATACAACTCAACATCACAAACAAAAGAAATATCAAAAAAACCCATTGAAAAATGAGTAGAGGATCCGAATAGACTTTTTTCCAAAGACATAAAGATAGTCAACAGACACAGAAAAGATACTCAGGATCACTAATCATTAGGGAAACAGAAATCAAAGTGCAATGACATACTACCTAAAATGTCTCAGGAAGGATATCTTCAAAAAGATAAAAAGCAAGCATTGATGATGCTGTAGAAAGAAGGGTATATTTGTGCACTGTTTCTGGAACTGCGAATTGATGTAGCTGTTATGGAAGACACTATGGAGGCTCTTCAAAACCTGAAAACAGAACTACAGCATGATCCTCTAAGTATTTCTATGAAGAAAATGGAAACATTCATCTGAAACGCTAAATGTCAGTTATATCACAATAAAAATGGAAGAAGGCCTCTTAGGATGAAAAGAGAAGTTATACAGTGGAAAAGTGGAGGCCTGCAAAGCACATTTCTGACAAAGACTAGGATGAAGAGCATGTTACGAGCTTTCAAATCTCGGTGGTAAAAAATCAAAAGCATATGTTTAAAATTAGAAACAAAACTTGAATAGATATATCATTGAAGAGGATACACAGATGAAAACAAAGCGCATAAAAGATGTTCATCTTTATTAGAAATTAGAGAAATACAAATTAAAGTCAAAATGTGATAGGACTACACACCCATCCGGGTGGCTTAAAAAAGTGATGGAAAAGATGTAAAGAAACTAGATTAATAATGCTTTGCTAATGTGTGTATATAGTGCAACCACTCCAGAAAAAATAGTTTGGCAGTTTATTTGCTTTTTTTCCTGTTTTATTAAGGATTTACTATTTTACAAAATACAGCATGTGATTAACGTAAGTGATTTGGTGAGTTCGGCCATATGTATACATTCTTGCTACCATCGTCCAATCAAGGTAATACACATATCTACAGCTTCCAAAGTTTCTTTGTATCCCTTTGGGTGTTTTGGTTTGTTTCACTTGCTTGTTTTTGCTTCCTGTGTTTTTTTGTGGCAAGAATATTTTACATGAGATCTACCACCTTAACAAAGTTTTAAGTGCAAAATATCTTATTGTTAATTATAAGCAGTGCTTTTAAAACTAAATATACTACTACTATATGATCACCAATTGTGCTACTGTACTTAGTCATCTATGCCAATTAAAGATGTGTGTGTGTGTGTGTAGTTGCTAAGTCTCATCTGACTCTTTGTGACCCCATACACTGTAGCCTGCTAGGCTCCTCGTCCATGAGATTTCCCAGGAAAGAACACTGGAGTGGGTTGCCATTTCCTTCTCCAGGGATCTTTCCAACCCAGGAATCGAACAAGTGTCTCCTGCATTAGTAGGCTAGTACTTTACCACTGAGCCACAAGGGAAGCCCTAATTAAAGATTTAGATCCATGCAAGTATCTGTGCATGAATGTTTATAGCTTTTTTATTCATAATAGCAAGATCTGGAAGTAATACAACGGTCCTTTAGAGGACAGCGTTTAAACCAACTACGGTACATCGAATCATAGACTACCATTCAACAATACAAATAAGTGAGCTACTGATAGATGCAACATCCTGCAAATCTCCGAGAATCATGTCATGAGGGAAAAGCCAGTCTCAAGGGGTCACATACTATATGATTCATTTACACAAGGTTCTTAAATTGTAAAAATGGATGGCAATTTTGTGGACATAAAGGTTTAAAGAGGAGATAGTAGCAGGGTAAATGAGTGTTAAGAGGCAACATGAAGCATCTTTATGGTGATGGAAGCAATCTATAGCTTGACTGTATCATTGCAATATCCCCTATTATGAAATTACATTCTGTGCACATGAATCTACAATTCTCTCAAGAATAAGAAAAAAAAATTAACCATGTGTCCTATATGTGTTTGCTATGAAAACATGTATCTTGTGCAATAGGAATAGATAGTTTTTCTTTCCTCTCAAATACCTAGTCAATTCAGTTGCAGGTTTAAGCAAAGTGTTTGTCAAATTTATAGGTCTTTCTTCGCTCTAAGATATGTCACTTTTTCTCATATGTTCTGAATTTAACTATGCATTTAAAATAGTTTTTATTATATTTTATTCAGCATGTAGAGTGTCTGTAATGAGATTTTCCCCACATTATCTTGGCCCTGTAGACTGCTGGATTTGGAAAGCTATGAGCCTTTTTTTTTTTTTCTTGAATTATTTCTCATACAATTGAATTTAAAGCAAAATAAACTTCCAAAAATATTACTGCCACTGAAGTTAGGTTGCTATATTTTTTCCCATTTTTCTCAGCTTTGCTTGGAAATGATATTTTATTATTGCTATATATTTATAATATAGATCATAAAAGTTCTCAATTTCCCTTTCATAGTTTCTAAAACTCATGTCAAACTCATGATAAATGTTCCTATCAAAAAATGTTAAAACATTCATTTGTGAGTTTCAGAAAGTATTCCTCTTCCATGAGTGTCTATCAGTAGAAGGAAAAGGACGTTGATCTTGGTAAATTGAATAACCAGTTTTTCAACCCAGAAAGAAATTGGGGAAAATTAATTTAGTGTAATAAATTGAAAATATTTGAACTTTATTTAAGAATACAAAAATATTAATTTTTTTCAAAATATTGGTAATAAACACAATTAGTTTTGAAGATGTGCAAGTTTGTACTTTATACTTATCCTAATCTAATGTATATTAATCTCAAGTATATTTCCATTCAAAAACACCTGAAAACTATCATTTCCATTTCTATCCTAGACTATTAATAGAGTAAAGCAAGTAAGACAATGGATGAACATTCTAATTCTTTTGCCCAAGCCTATCCCAGAAGCTGTGGAGACATTAAAAAGTATACTTTTTAATGGTCATTGCAGCCATGAAATTAAAAGACACTTACTCATTGGAAGGAAAGTTATGACTAACCTAGACAGCATATTCAAAAGCAGAGATGTTACTTTGCCAACAAAGGTCCGTCTAGTCGAGGCTATGGTTTTTCCAGAGGTCACGTATGGATGTGAGAGTTGGACTGTGAAGAAAGCTGAGCATGGAAGAACTGATGCTTTTGAACTGTGGTGTTGGAGAAGACTCTTGCGAGTCCCTTGGACTGCAAGGAATTCCAACCAGTCCATTCTAAAGGAGATCAGCCCTGGGTGTTCTTTGGAAGGAATGATGCTAAAGCTGAATCTCCAGTACTTTGGCCACCTCATGCGAAGAGGTGACTCATTGGAAAAGACTCTGATGCTGGGAGGGATTGGGGGCAGGAGGAGAAGGGGACAACAGAGGATGAGATGGCTGGATGGCATCACTGACTCGATGGACCTGAGTCTGAGTGAACTCCGGGAGTTGGTGATGGACAGGGAGGCCTGGCGTGCTGCAATTCATGGGGTCGCAAAGAGTCGGACAACTGAGCGACTGAACTGAACTGAACTGAACTGAATTCTTAAAAGTTACAGGGTACTAGTACAGAAAATACATTAAGCTGTCAATATATCTAATGATCAGATGATATGTATGCTATGATACAACCATTATGTTCATAAGATGCTCAAGGGTGTTATTTGTAATCTTGATGGTATAGTTATGTCCATTATATTCTATTTATAGAACGATTCTAATGATATAATGGTCTTAATGAACTTGTTTTAACAGGTTTACTCACTACCCTTTGAACTGTTCATCAGCTCACTTAAACCAAAAGGAGATCCCCAATATAGGTGTGATTTGAACAGTAAGAAAATATATTGATTGACAAACCATTAGCCAGACTCATCAAGAAACAAAGGGAGAAAAATCAAATCAATAAAATTAGAAACGAAAATGGAGAGATCACAACAGACAACACAGAAATACAAAGGACCATAAGAGACTACTATCAACAATTATATGCCAATAAAATGGACAACGTGGAAGAAATGGACAAATTCTTAGAAAAGTACAACTTTCCAAAACTGGACCAGGAAGAAATAGAAAATCTTAACAGATCCATCACAAGCACGGAAATTGAAACTGTAATCAAAAATCTTCCAGCAAACAAAAGCCCAGGTCCAGACGGCTTCACAGCTGAATTCTACCAAAAATTTAGAGAAGAGCTAACACCTATCCTGCTCAAACTCTTCCAGAAAATTGCAGAGGAAGGTAAACTTCCAAACTCATTTTATGAGGCCACCATCACCCTAATACCAAAACCTGACAAAGATCCCACAAAAAAAGAAAACTACAGGCCAATATCACTGATGAACATAGATGCAAAAATCCTTAACAAAATTCTAGCAATCAGAATCCAACAACACATTAAAAAGATCATACACCGTGACCAAGTGGGCTTTATCCCAGGGATGCAAGGATTCTTCAATATCCGCAAATCAATCAATGTTATACACCACATTAACAAATTGAAAAACAAAAACCATATGATTATCTCAAAAGACGCAGAGAAAGCCTTTGACAAAATTCAACATCCATTTATGATAAGAACTCTCCAGAAAGCAGGAATAGAAGGAACATACCTCAACATAATAAAAGCTATATATGACAAACCCACAGCAAACATTATCCTCAATGGTGAAAAATTGAAAGCATTTCCTCTAAAGTCAGGAACAAGACAAGGGTGCCCACTTTCACCATTACTATTCAACATAGTTTTGGAAGTTTTGGCCACAGCAATCAGAGCAGAGAAAGAAATAAAAGGAATCCAAATTGGAAAAGAAGAAGTAAAACTCTCACTGTTTGCAGATGACATGATCCTTTACATAGAAAACCCTAAAGACTCCACCAGAAAATTACTAGAACTAATCAATGATTATAGTAAAGTTGCAGGATATAAAATCAACACACAGAAATCCCTTGCATTCCTATACACTAATAATGAGAAAACAGAAAGAGAAATTAAGGAAACAATTCCATTCACCATTGCAACAGAAAGAATAAAATACTTAGGAATATATCTACCTAAAGAAACTAAAGACCTATATATAGAAAACTATAAAACACTGGTGAAAGAAATCAAAGAGGACACTAATAGATGGAGAAATATACCATGTTCATGGATTGGAAGAATAAATATAGTGAAAGTGAGTATACTACCCAAAGCAATTTATAGATTCAATGCAATCCCTATCAAGCTACCAACGGTATTCTTCACAGAGCTAGAACAAATAATTTCACAATTTGTATGGAAATACAAAAAAACCTCAAATAGCCAAAGCTATCTTGAGAAAGAAGAATGGAACTGGAGGAATCAACCTACCTGACTTCAGGCTCTACTACAAAGCCACAGTTCAAGACAGTATGGTACTGGCACAAAGACAGAAATATAGATCAATGGAACAAAATAGAAAGCCCAGAGATAAATCCACCACCTATGGACACCTTATCTTTGACAAAGGAGGCAAGAATATACAATGGATTAAAGACAATCTCTTTAACAAGTGGTGCTGGGAAAACTGGTCAACCACTTGTAAAAGAATGAAACTAGAACACTTTCTAACACCTTACACAAAAATAAACTCAAAATGGATTAAAGATCTAAACATAAGACCAGAAACTATAAAACTCCTAGAGGAGAACATAGGCAAAACGCTCTCCGACATACATCACAGCAGGATCCTCTATGACCCACCTCCCAGAATATTGGAAATAAAAGCAAAAATAAACAAATGGGACCTAATTAACCTTAAAAGCTTCTGCACATCAAAGGAAACTATTAGCAAGGTGAAAAGGCAGCCTTCAGAATGGGAGAAAATAATAGCAAATGAAGCAACTGACAAACAACTAATCTCAAAAATATACAAGCAACTCCTACAGCTCAACTCCAGAAAAACAAACGACCCAATCAAAAAATGGGCCAAAGAACTAAATAGACATTTCTCCAAAGAAGACATACAGATGGCTAACAAACACATGATAAGATGCTCAACATCACTCATTATCAGAGAAATGCAAATCAAAACCACTATGAGGTACCATTTCACGCCAGTCAGAATGGCTGCGATCCAAAAGTCTACAAGCAATAAATGCTGGAGAGGGTGTGGAGAAAAGGGAACCCTCTTACACTGTTGGTGGGAATGCAAACTAGTACAGCCACTATGGAGAACAGTGTGGAGATTCCTTAAAAAACTGGAAATAGAACTGCCTTCTGATCCAGCAATCCCACTGCTGGGCATACACACTGAGGAAACCAGAAGGGAAAGAGACACATGTACCCCAATGTTCATCGCAGCACTGTTTATAATAGCCAGGACATGGAAGCAACCTAGATGTCCATCAGCAGATGAATGGATAAGAAAGCAGTGGTACATATACACAATGGAGTATTACTCAGCCATTAAAAAGAATACATTTGAATCAGTTCTAATGAGGTGGATGAAACTGGAGCCTATTATACAGAGTGAAGTAAGCCAGAAGGAAAAACACCAATACAGTATACTAACGCATGTATATGGAATTTAGAAAGATGGTAACAATAACCCTGTGTACGAGACAGCAAAAGAGACACCGATGTATAGATCAGTCTTATGGACTCTGTGGGAGAGGGAGAGGGTGGGGAGATTTGGGAGAATAGCATTGAAACATGTATAATATCATGTATGAAACGAGTTGCCAGTCCAGGTTCGATGCACGATACTGGATGCTTGGGGCTGGTGCACTGGGACGACCCAGAGGGAGGGGAGGGGAGGGAAGAGGGAGGAGGGTTCAGGATGGGGAACGCGGGTATACCTGTGGCGGATTCATTTCGATGTTTGGCAAAACTAATACAATATTGTAAAGTTTAAAAATAAAATAAAATTTAAAAAAATAATTAAAAAAATTTAAAAAAAAAAGAAAATATATTGATTTCAAAGGTTAGACCTCAAAGACAAAAATGCATACTTTCTGTCCTTAAGGAGCTTATATACTATTGAAGATCCTACAACAGGTATTTCATTTTTCCTG
Organism: Bos mutus; assembly: GCF_027580195.1. Taxonomy (NCBI): domain Eukaryota; kingdom Metazoa; phylum Chordata; class Mammalia; order Artiodactyla; family Bovidae; genus Bos; species Bos mutus. The sequence continues at coordinate 2,761,580 of NC_091630.1, read as the reverse complement.
TATTGTATATCACTCAGAGTTCTGCCTGATACAAGCTGAAAAATGGTTATTCAGAGAAAAGTTTAATAAAACGACAGTCTGCACAGGTCTGGGCAAGATGGAGGGACACTATAAGTCATAAGGTGAAACCTGGAAGTCGTTAAGCGGCTGGGCTTGAAGCCGGGGTAGGCAGACAAGCGGGCCTGGACGCCGCTCAGGGAGGGCTGTGTGGGGAGCGGAGCCCGGCTTGTAGCGCTGCCTCTCGGGGCCCTCAGCCAGGGCACAGCCTCCCCGACTGCGCAGGGATTGAGGAAAAACACTTCTAGATCTCATTCTCCTTCCTTCCTGAGGCTGAAACCAGTGAAGAGCCAGAAGGCAAAGTCCACTAGCGTAGTTCTTGCAGAACAACATCTCAAGGCACCAAATAGGGAGAGAAAAGGTGGAGAGGGGTCTGGGGATGCCCCACAAGTCTGCCCGGCACTCACCGCGAAGTACTAAGGACCTTGACGTGCTTCGGTGAGTAAAGATAACTGCGGTTGATGCAAGAGCAAGAGTGGCGTTATGGGGATCTGGGATCCTCCCTGTATTCTACTTACTTCTCCTTAACCAACCTTCAGTGCTGATTTAGGATTTCTGAATTAAAATAATTCCATTTCCCTTTCTTTTTTAAAAATATTTTTGTATGTGGGCCACTTTTAAAGCCCTTACTGAATTTGCTACAATGTTGTCTCTGTTTTGCATTTTGGTTTTTGGCTGCGAGGCCTGTGGGATCTTAACTCCCCAGCCAGGGATCGAACTTGCACTCCCTGCATGGAAAGTCGAAATCTTACCACCAGGGCATGCCCTCACTTCTCTTGTTTTTAAAATCAAGACAAAAATTATATATGGGCTTTGATATTTTAAGGTCAAAATCAAATGAGGTAATAAAATACGTAATATATTCACGGAGTCATTTACCTCACCCAGTTCCTCCATTACAGAACTAAAAGAATGTAGTCTAATTTTAATAAATGATAGCACCATTAAGAATTAAGTAAAGTAAGCTATCAGCAAGTATATCAAATATAGATGACCTTTGAATTAAATGCTCTTCCTTTTCCACCCAGGAATAGTAAGCAGTGCTCTCAAACTCCTTTTGTCTGGTTGATATTTTGCCACATCTCAAGTACATTGACAAACATTTATCTTACTAAGAATTACTGAATCTGAAGCTGGATATTAAAAATCAGAATTAGATGACTTATGTATTGAAGAAGGAACAATATATCGGGAATATGAAATCTTGGATAAAAGACCTCTATTAAATAGCTTTGAGATTTTCAATTAACAACTTATGATTACAACTTTCAAAAATTTAAATACGGAAGGCCAAAATGGGCTAACTTGTAGCATAAAATAATGTTTTTAAATATTTTTTCTAGATTCAGTGAAGTCAATGCACTAGAATTTTGCTATTAATGTGAATGTAATGACTTAAGACAAGTTAGATTTTATTAAATGTAGATGTTGAAAAACCAATACACACACACACACTCATACACACACACACAAACATACACACACTCCTTAACAATATTGCATTGTGTATGCGTGCTCAGTCATGTCCAACTCTTTGAAACCCCAGGGAGTGTAGCTGCCAGGTTCCTCTGTCTATGGAATTTTCCAGGCACGAATATTGGAGTGGGTTGCCATTTCCTACTCCAGGGGATCTTCCTGATCCAGGGATAGACCCCGTGCCTCTTGCATCTCTTGCATTAGCAGATGGATTCTTTACCACTGAGCCACCTGGGAAGCCTAACTATATTAGAGTTGAGGGGTATTAATACATTTTTTTTTAATTTTCAAATTGATGATCACTTACTACAGAATCAAAAGAGAGTAGGAAGTTTAAAAATCTCATTTATTTTTCACTTTCATGAGGCTTGTAAAATATGAAAATTACTAATGTTATTTAAATATTTGCGAAATAAATATGTAGGATTCCATTTTTTTTTTCTGTGATACATTTGGGTAGTTGAGTATTTCAATTATTTCTGACATGTTATATGCCAACTAATACCTTGCAAAACTTGCCTGGAATATATTTTTCTTTAGGATTTTTCATTTTGTTTTATTGCTCATTTTCATTCCCCAGAGTATATGACATCTATAGTGCTGTAACTGTAATTTAAAGGAATCCACTTGTGACAATAAGAATAATAAATTCTTGTATTTGAACAGAATTATAACTTTAAAAGCATTTTCATTTTAAATAAATGTTTTATCCTATCTTTATAATGAAATATTTTAGGTATTATAGGTTTTTACTTCTACTAGTAATTCTTATAAGCCAGGAATCTTCATTGTTGTTACTCTCAATTAAATTTTGTCACTATTCTCTATTATAAAATTAATTTTCTTCTACAAATAAGTTGTCTGGTCTTTTTAAAACAGATCTTGGTTTTCCAATATTTTTACCTTCCTGGAAAATATCCTTAATTGTATTTTTTTCTTCCCCCTTTCCTTTTGGTTACATGTTAGGAACTATTTTTTAATCTATAGTTCACCTACTTCCTTCCCTTCCTATAATCCTTTCATTGACCCCCAAAAGTTATGTTATTTCCAACCAGAGACATTGTTTTACTCAGTCTTCCCTCTCCATGCACTTCTCTTGCACAGGCAATGAATGTCTTACCTGAGATGGTAGCTATTTATTTTTAAAAACCTTTTGTATCTTGGCTTGGCTCCAGTTTTTCTATTTCTTCTGCTCACTTCTGGATGGTCCAATAGCCTCTGCCTCCAGTCACTAAATTCTAATTCTTTAAGTATAGCTTTCAATGATACTTCCTTAGCAATTTCTTTCTTGAAGTTCCTAGGACATTTCAAGTATTTAATTTCTACCTTATGCTTTCTATTGTTACTTTTCTCATAGTTTGTATTTTCAGTTTTTTTTTTTTTTAAAGCTCTCCCTACAGTAATATCCCAGAGGTCTTAGTTCTTACCTGGATTTTAATATAGCTAGTATTAAGAAATTAACTTAATTAAGAAATATAACTAGAAAAGAGAAATTCTATTCCTAAATATTTTTACACTTTTTTTTTTTTTTTTATTTTTTTTTCTACTTTCTCTTGTAACTCAATTGTTTCTAAAATTCTCGTCAGCATTGCTGGAGAAGTTTGACAAAAACATCCCACTGCTGGGCATACACACTGAAGAAACCAGAAGGGAAAGAGACACATGTACCCCAATGTTCATTGCAGCACTGTTTATAATAGCCAGGACATGGAAGCAACCTAGATGTCCATCAGCAGATGAATGGATAAGAAAGCTGTGGTACATATACACAATGGAGTATTACTCAGCCATTAAAAAGAATACATTTGAATCAGTTCTAATGAGGTGGATGAAACTGGAGCCTATTATACAGAGTGAAGTAAGCCAGAAAGAAAAACACCAATACAGTATACTAATGCATATATATGGAATTTAGAAAGATGGTAACAATAACCTTGTGTATGAGACAGCAAAAGAGACACTGATGTATAGAACAGTCTTATGGACTCTGTGGGAGAGGGAGAGGGTGGGAAGATTTGGGAGGATGGCATTGAAACATGTAAAATATCATGTATGAAACGAGTTGCCAGTCCAGGTTCGATGCGCGATACTGGATGCTTGGGGCTAGTGCACTGGGACGACCCAGAGGGATGGTATGGGGAGGGAGGAGGGAGGAGGGTTCAGGATGGGGAACACATGTATACCTGTGGCGGATTCATTTTGATATTTGGCAAAACTAATACAATTATGTAAAGTTTAAAAATAAAATAAAATTAAAAAAAAAAGACCAAATAATGAATGATGCAGTAGAGACTACCCTGGTGGCTCATATGGTAAAGCATCTACCTGCAATGCAGGCGACCCAGGTTTGATCCCTGGCTTGGGAAGATGCCCTGGAGAAGGAAATGGCGACCCACTTCAGTACTCTTGCCTGGAAAATTCCATGGACAGAGGAGCCTTGTAGGCTACAGTCCATGGGGTCGCAGAGTCGGACACGACTGAGCGACTTCACTTCACTTCACTAACCTTTGGCTAAACTGCTAACACCAGCACTTGTTATATATCTTTCTTGTTTCTTCTTTGTGTTTTCTCCTTCCTTTTGCTGATATTTTCCCCCTTCAAACTGTCTTCTAATCTGTCTCTGACTTTTTAATAATGTCCATTTCATCTGTGATTTCAAACGAAGCCACAAACCACAGGTGGTTTTTGCTCCACCTTATCTGGCTTATATGTTACATGTATTAAATCTTCTCTCCAATGGTCCTGCTATCTTCAAGGCAATTCCATTATTAACTTTAAAACTGCTTAAGTCTTATATTATTCTGTTATGTCAGCTTCCAAATTTGCTCTTCTTACATAATTTGCATGTTTATTGAATGTCTATATATGAAAAAGTGTGTGAGATTATTTAGAAGGATAATTTTCTCACTCTTTCATTTTAACTATTTTAAATCATTGAACCTGAAAATACAACTCCAATACTTAAATAGTCTCATTGGGATACACAATTGCATGATCTGTAACCACAAGGATAACATTTAATCAAAATTTTTCTTTAGTCAATATTTTTTTTTGGAATAGACTGTAGTTTTTTAAGTTCATCAATCTGAGCTAGACTTTCATGGCTGTATAAATTTACACATAAGTCTTTCTTAGACTTCACAGTTATGTACAGTTCATTAATGTTAAGGATTTCCATTCCTTTGTTCTTTATGTATTGTTTGTTAATTAATAATAATTGCACCTTACATTTTATTGTGGTACTTATTTACTCTTTTTTCCTTCTGAAAAAAATTGGGATTTGAAATATCTCAATCCTTTCATATACTTTATGAATTGTGCAATGCGAGATCATATTTATTGTTTTATTGTGATGTTTGAATAGAAATTCTCTTTCTCCCTTACATTAAATATTTGAATATTTCCTTGTATATTTGCTATCTACTTATAATTATCTTGTGGCTTCCCTGGTGGCTCAGATGATAAAGCGTCTGCCTGCAATGCCAGAGACCTGGGTTCAATCCCTGGATTGTGAAGATCCCCTGGAGAAGGAAATGGCAGCCCACTCCAGTATTCTTGCCTGGAAAATCCCATGGATGGAGGAGCCTGGTAGGCTACAGTCCATGGGGTCACAAAGAGTCGGACACGACTGAGCGACTTCACTTCACTTCACTTCACTATAATTATCTTTACACTCTTGCTTTCCTCACATTTTTGTTCAGTAACAAATGCATGGCTTACCTTGTGACTCAGTATTTTCTAAAATTCTCATCAGATTGGCCAGATAGTAAGGTTAATAAATGAAAAGATCAAATGTTGTTTGATCAACAATCATGTTGTTTGGTCAAAAATTGTTACTTGGAACTACTCAATATTGTGTTCAAATCATGATAAGTCAATTTGTTATTGTTAGGCTGTACTCCACAGGACTAAAAGGCTCGTATTTGTCTAAGAGCAAAGAATGAACCCAGGGTTCATCAGTGGTTTAAAGGATGGGGGAGCTTCCATGTCTAAAGCAGGGTCCTGGGACAATACCCCACCCTTTGCAGCATAAGGTGTGCAGCACCTGGTCCCAGTCTGTGTTAGCGGGGAGAAGGAAAGGAGAGATGACCAGTTACAGGGGAACTGATGTCAGGGGGCTCTTAGTTAACTGGGGAGCAGTATAGGGGCACGCCCCTCACTGCCCTTTCGATAAGAACAATCACTAGCTGGGGCCTGGGGAAATACTTAGAAAGGTGAGTCGTGTGTGATAGGTGAGGCAGGCATGGTCAGGCAGGGGATGTACAGAGAACAGCCATCTTGAGTCACCTGCCCATACAGTTATGGACTATTTTCTTTCATATTTTTGTTTTGTATTTTCTTTTCTTATATTTTCCTAAGGTTAAAGGTTCATGTTGCTCTTATTGTTTATCTATCATTATTGATTAGTGTTTATACTACATAATCTAATTTAAAATAACATTAAAAAAACACATAAGGAAGAGAAAGTTGTTCATGAGAACTTTGATATGGTAATTTTGGGAAAGATTTTTTTTATACAAACATATTCTGTCTGTCCTCATGATTTTGCCAAGGTGATTATTTTCTGCAGTCGTCCTGAATGGTATAGTGCAACGTGTCTTCCAAAATGTCCCTGATAATGTCAAGAGCTATGTTGCTGTTCTTCTAGTTGCTAAGTTGTATCGGAGTCTTCGACCCCAAGGACTGTAGACCACATGTTCCTCTGCCCATGGGATTTCCCAGGCAGGAGGACTAGAATGGTTTGTCATTTTCTTCTCCAGGGGATCTTCCCAACTCAGGGACTGAGCCTGCATCTCCTGCATTGGCAGGTGGATTCTTTACCACTGAGCCACAAGGGAAGCCCTGTCTATAGCTACACGAGTGCTCTATCCCTGCTGTTGTGTTCTTGTTCAGTCACTAAGTTGTGTGTGACTCTTTATGATCCCATAGACTGCAGCAGGCCAGGCTTCTCTTTCCTACACTGTCTCCCGGAGTTTGCTCAGATTCATGTCCATTGACTTGATGATGCTATCTATCTATCTCATCTTCATCCTGGGTCTGATATTTGGTGAAGAATTAAGACAAAATTACTACTGCTAAACATATACAGAGGAGAAAAAAATCCACCTTTGGATAGATCTTCTTTACTATGAGAAAGATCATGTAAAAGCTTCTCTTAATTACACAAAAGTAAAATGAGAGAATGTCCCATTATGTTATTTAAATTTTGAAATAAAATCTTTTGTAATTTCATGAGACCGTAATTCTCCAAAGCCTATGGAATACCAAGAAAACAGATGGTTTGAATCAGGAAAACACTGGTCTTCTGAGAGAGAAAGGGCAATAACACAACATTTGCTTTCTGGAATTCGAAATTTTTAAAAATCATTCAGAAGGAACATGAACCTTGTGATCAAATTAACCTAGAAGGAATGAATATTGAAAGCACTAACGTTGAACTGATCAGGAAAAAAGACGTGTTCTGAATTGATGACCTCAACTTGATTACAGAGGATTTGATTTTACATATCAGGTGGCTTATTTCACTCAGGACACAGATATTATAGCTTTGTTTCTGGGTTTCGAGAACACAGAATTAAGTGGAATCTATAAAACTGTCATATAACAGAATTATTAATGGATGGGTTAGATGATTCAATAATACACAATCACAGAATTTCATTGGCTTGAAACAGGTTTTATAACTGCATAGGCAATGCTGGTTGGTAGGGACATTTGCTGATTTTAACCAGTTAAAGTGCAGGCAGATAAAGGTTCTTCGTAAACATATGCTGTAATGATTTTCTCAGCAAAGGAACAAATGATTAAAAAAAAATTCACCTCTTAAATGATTTCATGCAAAAGTGAGAAAGATTGCTTATGTTTCTCACATTTCATTATCTAAAGCATATCATATGGCCATGCGTAACTTAAAAGGTCCAGGGAATCTGAACTCTGTCTTGAAGTATAATACAAGAAAGGTTGGTGAGCAGCACTACTGACTGCTTCAGCATTACATGTTTAAGTATTGTAAAGACTTCTTTACATTTTGCCAATGATAGATGCACAGTTGCCTAGACATCACTTAAGTTAATTTACAGTGATATGATTCATTGAGACCAAAAAAAATTATCCACCAATTTAAAAATTCTCTTTGTGTTTAATTTAGCACATTTCCCCTTCTGTCCCTAAATTTTATTTCTTGTGCACTTAATACTGTATCACAAAAAATAGATTAAAGCATCAGTATATATTTTAAGTGTTGTAAAATATAAGAAAATCCATTTTCTAATGTAGACTAGTTTGAATGTTTGGGCTTTCATTTTGTTAAAAACAGTTCATTCTTCAGATTCTTTAATTGGCATATACTTTACATTATTGATTCATTTTATTTACTTCTTTTATTTCAGGCCTTTTCATTTTGTAAATTATTCTACCTGACTTATATCTCAGATTTAGCACAGTAGCCAGAAAGGTTTGGGGGTTTACTAAATAAATAAAGAATAAATAAGAAATCATTTATACATTGTGCTTTAACCATATGGTCATAGAGGTGTTTTAGAACTTATAATGTCTAAAGTGGGCTTCCGAGATGGATCAGTGGTAATGAATCTGCCTGCCAGTGCAGGAGACGCAGGTTCAAGCCTGGGTCACGGAGATCCCCTGGGTTAGAAAATGGGAACCCACTCCAGTATTCTTGCCTGGAGAATTCCATGGACACAGGAGCCTAGCGGGTTACAGTCCGTCAGGTTGCAAAGAGTCAAACAGGACAGAGCAACTGAACACACATGCTAAGGTCTGATATAAAGAATATTAGAAAAAATAAAGCTCTTTGTCTCCTGTGAATAATAAAACATTAACTACTAGTCAAACTTTGACTTTTTTTGCTATTGGCCAAAGTCTACTGAAACCTCATAAATTACTGTCAAACACTGATTTGCAGAATACCACCCAACTATGTGGTGATTTATGTTACAAACAATATGATACAGTCTGTCTGTTAATACTAATCAGTCTACATCTGTGCTGATAATCCACATGATTTGTAATGAAAAATATCTTCTTACTGATGCCATTATTATAATGTTGTGGGCTTTGGGAAGTGAAGAGGTGGTCTCATCTTACAGGTATCTCCTAATATCACAACTGAAAGTGTAGACTTTAGAATACTCTCTTTTGTTGTTACCGTGTAGATTAATATATAAAAATGATTTTTTGCGAATTTTATCATGTAATGACTTCACTTGGAATTTAATTTGTCTCTGGAGATTTAATTTTGCTCTTATTTAGGGGTTTACAAAATAAGGCCTCAATGAATATTAGAGTAAGACGTTTTTATAATATTTTACAATAACTTTAAGATGAGATAGTTGAATGGCATCAGTGGACATGAGTTTGAGCAAAGTCCAGGGACAGTGAAAGGCAGGTAAGCCTGGCATGCTGCAGTCTGTGGGTCACAAAGAGTAAGACACAACTGAGTGAATGAACAACTACAACATCGGTAACTTTAATTTTTACATGGCATGGGAGTGTCATAGCAAGCACTACCGATAAGTATCAGCTTCCAAAAAATATTTTACAGTAAACATCAATAATTTTAACACAATTTTATTATAATCATTCCTATTTAAGTAGTATAGATTAATTAAATTTGATAAGCAAAGCTTTTAATTCAAAAGTTAAAATGTTTTTATTGCACTCTTGTTCATGCTCACTGAAGAAGAGAATCGATATTTTAAAGTGAATCCTAATTATCTTGTAGATAAACATTATCTTACTCTGACCCAAGAATAATTATATATTCTGATTTTCCATAAACTAAAGAATATTCTTCCTTTAATAACAGAAGTTATCAACTCCACTAAATTTTTCTTTGGCATATATTTGCTTAATTAAAATAGTTAGGCCTCTGTAAAGAATGTTCTATTTCAAGGGTTTAGTCTTTAACACAAGCCAAATTGATTATATCGAAGACTTCTAAATCTAGCCAAGCTGAGAGTCAAGGTCGGGGAGTTATTTGAATACTTCTACTCAGAAAGGAACTGTTAACTACCAGAGTCAGTCCCTCCAAAAACAGCATTTGAAACTCAACAAGACAATCAGAAGTCACCACATGAGAGCATCATGAAGACTTTCGGCTCTAAAATTATCTATCCAAAGAGAGAAAAACGAGGAAGCTGTTGTGTATAATCTGGGATTTACATGGAAATATAAGATTAGAATAGTTTTCATAAATAAAAGAAAACATTTTGAATAAGAAAATTCTAAAACTTAAAGAGTAAAATAAGCCTTCCCAATTACTCTTCTCTAGTGGGTCAGATGGTAAAGAATCTGCCTGCAGTGCAAGAGACCAGGATTTGATCCCTGTGTCGGGAAGATCCCCTGGAGAAGGGAATGGCTACTCACTCCAGTATTCTTGCCTGGGAAATCCCACGGACAGAGGGGCCTAGTGGGCTACAGTCGATGGGGTCGCAAAGAATCAGACATGACTGAGAGACTAACTGAAATAACTATACAAAATGCAATGAACTAAAGTATAATTATAATTATTCAGCACAATGTGAAGTGATTTTTTTTTTTTTTTGCTGCTCCGAGTCTTAGTTGCGACATGCAGGAATACACCGTGCCACGTGGGACCTCTCATTGTGGCACGTGTGCTTTGGGTAGAAAGAAACAGTGGTCCGTTTCAGGCCAATGCATGGAAGAGTCAGAGCATGATTTTCCAAGTTATCTCTTCTTCTGCTCTAGGGACCTAAAGACCATGTCTTTCAGATGGTGCCTCTACAAAATGGTGGAGGCGCATCTATCATCAGGAGTATTAGAATGGGCACGTGGAGCAGAGCCCTCGTAGACGAGGTCTGACAAGCATTATGAGCAATGCATCATTTTTGGTTGGACTCAGCACCTGAGACTTTCAGGCTTTCTGCTATTGCAGCATATCTGAACATATCCTACTCCATCTTACAACCTCCTGCCTAGGGCATTTGCTGCAATTTCACCAATGAAATCTAATAGTTTTTCCTTATAATATTCAATCAGGTGACTGGGGACAGTGGCCTCCCTGAGTGTCTTGTTCTAGTTAACCTTAAAACCGTAGTCAAATTCTGTCAGGTGATGTTTTCATAACAAACAACTCTTAAATTTCAGTGTTTGAAACCAAAAAAGATTTATTTCTCTTACAACACCTGTTCTCTTGGCTGCAGGGTAGCAATGGCTCTGATGCATAGGTATTCTTCATGGAAAGAGCAGACCATTTAGGGGCTGCATGGATGAAAGATCATATATTGGGGGAGCATACATGGATTTTTAGGTTTCTGCTCAGTAGTAGCACTTGTCATTTTTACAAGCTGTTTTCAGAGGCAAATGACCGATTTGGGAGTAAATGAAATAGGTAGTATAATCATTTCACAAGGAGAGGCAAAAAAAAAATCATAATAATTGGAAGCAATAACAAAATATACAGCACTTACTTTCTTTAATTATTTTCCTCTGTGGTATTGCCTAACATTATGCTTGGAACATGGTGGTAAATATTTTGAGTCAATGGCTTTTATTGCTCAACATTCTGCTTACTCAAATGTTATTGTTCCTTAAAAAGTTGCTCTTATAAACAAATGTAGTTTTGCATCCATTATATTTAGAATTGTCCTTGCCAGAGAATACCAGAATAAATGTTAAAACTCACTCCTTTTATACTATGCATTGTCTTTTAATGAAGTTTAACATTATATTAACTTTTTAATCACAGATAATATTATATTACTGACTCACATATAATTATAAGCTCAATTTAAAAGCCTAATATGTTACACTCTCCTCATACTGCTTTTCTGCATTTAAATCATTATACCTTAAGAACAGAATGCAGTGTTTATTCATATTAAGTTATATCTCAGAAACAGATAGTTTGAACCCATTTATCCAGATTGTTCAGAATTTTTTGGAATCATGGTTTTGTCATACAACATATCCTCCTTAATTCTTAATCACAGCCTTCCTATCTATCCACTTGAGCCCTAATTTGGTAGGAATACAAAACTGAAGACTGTAGAAATGTTCCAAGCATAGAAAATGCTTTAAAAGATGACATTAGTCAAATGTCCCAGAATATATTAGACATGGTCCCCAAATTATGGGCTTCCCTGGTGGCTCAGTAAGTAAAGAATCTGCCTGCAAGGGGATGTAAAAGATGCAAGTTCCATCCCTGAGTCAGGAAGATCCCCTGGAGAAGGAAATGGCAACCCACTCCTGTATTGTTAATTGAGAAGTGCCATGGACAGAGGAGCCTGGTGGGCTACAGTCCTCAGGGTCCCAAAAGCTGGACACAACTTAGCTACTGACCCACCACCACCAACCCAAATACATTTTTTTTTACATCTGGAATATAAGTGACAAATTGCAAAAGAGACTCCAAAATTTGTCTTACTCTTAACACCAGATGCTCCAGGCATAACACATCTTGCAGTCTCTGTGATGAATTTTGGATATATCTTTTTTAGAAACCCGTTGGAGCAAGGAGAAATATTTTAAAGAAAAAGAGTTATGGTTTAGAGATACACATAGCTCTTTACCGATGAAGTGAAGTTGCTCAGTCGTGTCCAACTCTTTGAGACCCTGTGTATGGTAACCTACCAGGCTCCTCTGTCCATGGGATTTTCCAGGCAAGAGTACTGGAGTGGGTTGCCATTTCCTTCACCAGGGGATCTTCCTGATCCACAGATCAAACCCAGGCCTTGCATGTTGCAGGAAGAGGCTTTAACTTCTGAGCCACCAGGGAATCCCAGATCTTCAGTGATAACATCTATGTATTTTTATTTATCACATACGTTACAAACAGTAATAATCTTATCTAATTTTCTTCATGTAACCAGTTATCTGAGTGCTACTCAGGAATAATCCATGGTTTCCCACAGATTTATGAAAAATACTTTCCTGCCATCTTTGTCATTCTATTGCAATTCATGTGAAAGAAGGCACTTATTAACAGTTTGCAGAAATCAAGATTATGGACATCTTGGGTAAGGAGGCATTATCTTGTCAATCACTTTTATAAACCTATTTACTTTTGTTCGCATCACTTTATATGATTACCTTTTAAATTAGTCAAGAGGACAAAGATGCAGAAATATGGAATCCTACTGTTTTTTTAAATTATCTATATAATTATGTTTATTGACACTCAATGCATGTGTGTGTGTGTGTGTGTGTGTTGAATTACCGTCTGGTACCAATTGTTTTCAGCTCAATGAACTTCCTTTTGCATTTCTTATAAGACAAATAAATTAGTAACACATTATATCAGCATTTGTTTATCTAAGGAAGTTGTTATTTAATCTTCATTTATGTGGCTCCTTGAGCTATTCTTCTTGGAGTTTTTTTGATACATAAATTTCAATAAATTTGAGTAGTTGCCAACTGTTATTTCTTTGAATATTTTTTCTTCTCCTCTTATTTTTCCCTGTCTTTCTGATACCAGCATTGCATGTATTTTTGCATGCTTAATGGTGGCCTACATTTCCTTGAGGCTCTCCTCATTTATCCTCATTCATTTTTTCCTGTTTATTTTTTGACATGCATGATCTCCATCAGTCTATCATCAGCTCACTTATTTTTTCTTCTGTCAATTCATATCTACTTATGAGACCCTCAGTAAATATTATTTTTCACTTCAGTTATTTATTTTCCAACTTCATAATTTCTTCTGTTGTTTTTTTTTTTTTATGAATTCTATCCCTGTATTGAGATTCTCTACTTGACGTGATATAACCATTATGCTTTCATTTATTTCCTTAATCATAGTTCGTTTAATTCCATAAACCTGTTTATAATGGGCTTTATAAAACACTTTGTAATTTGAAGTTTTTGCTTTTGTTTTTTCCCTGATAAATCTGGACATCTGGTCACTCTCATAGGAAATGTTTGTTACCTTTGCAGCACATAAGTTAAATATTCCTGTTTCTTAGCATGTCTCATATTATTTTTGTTGTTAAAACTGGCCATTTTAAGTAATATATTTTAGCAACTCTGGGTTCTGACCTTCCATTCCTCCAGTTTTGCTCTTGTTACTGTCTTTTTTATTACATCAATGACTCACTGGATTATTTTGGTGGAGTTTAGGGAGCTCTGTGTTCTTGGCTGCAGCAGTCAGGAGTGGATTCTCTACCTCCCTGGCCAAGAAGTTGAGGAGCAAAAAATTATTCTTGTTCAACTACCAAAGTCTTTCTTGCCAAGTTTTCATTGGTTTTCTTGATTAGATGATTTTTCATTTGCCAGTTAAATTTTGCTCATTTTTATATTTTCTTAACAGGGTATATGTGGAGGAGATGGAAAATTTTCACAACTAAGCTTAAAATATGCTTTAGTGTGAAGTGGTATTTCACTCTTTTTCAATTCTAATAAATGTAATCTAGCTTTTTTAAAAGCTTTTTTTAAATTTTTTTCAATCTTACTATATATGGAAATAAAACCTCAGAAGCATTTTAGAATGTAATACAGACTTACATCTCCTTCTTTGTGGGATTTTATATCACTTTTAAGAAGTCTTTTTGTTTATTTGGTTTTTACAGTTTTAACATAAATTACCTCAAAGATAAATCACTGACTGATTTTCTAGTGCCTTACTCGGAACTTTCTCTTTAATCTGCCCTAGATACAATGGCCTACTTCTCCTCATTTCAGTTCCCCACTCATTCATTTTACTCCTTCACTACCATATTACAATGCTCATTCATTTACCACTGAAACTCTTATTGACCTAATGAATCAAACCGTCTTCCCCTTTCAATCTGTAACTTTCTTCTCCACTCCAAACATCTACTCATCAGCTTTCCTAGGGGTTGCCATACTCAACAACTCCTAAAAGTTCACTTTTCTATAAGCCAAGAATAGAGAAATTGAGAAAATCAACAATTTCATTCAGATTTTAAAATGTCTTCGATATCTCTTATTTTCATTATTATTTCCAATGACACTATCTTAAAATAGAAACATTTCCTCTTACTGTCCCTAGAGAACAATCTAGACTTCTTGCCTTAAAATATTTTCTGTCAAAATATCTTCCACAACTTTGATGAAGTAGATGAAGACGTAGAAACCCTAACAATATTAAATGATATTAAAATGTTAACTACTTTACTCAGATTATCTTTTTAAATCCTCTCTGAAACACCAGATGATAGATGAAACTCTTAAAATCAAGTTCAAGATGAGGAAATAAGGTTCATAAAGAAGAAGTTTACATGCCTAAATCATAAAGACTAATTGTCAAGGTCTCTGAGTATTCTTATAGCACATCAGCTACAATGTTTCTCAGCCACAATAAAATGTTTACACTGGTGCACTTTATATAATTTGGTTTGTGCTTAGTTTAATCCTTTACTATATTCTGCTTTATAGTAAATCATTATGTGGCTATGCATTCAGTATTCTTTGAGACTCTGCAATTGATAAGGGTGGAAATCATTTCCTGAGTGTCTATTAAATGATTTGATGTAGAGTCACTCAGTAACAGTTAAATGAGTCTTTCCTGTTAAAGACATGTAAAGACTATTGTTGCTGCTGCTGCTGCTGCTAAGTCGCTTCAGTCGTGTCCGACTCTGTGCGACCCCATTGACAGCAGCCCACCAGGCTCCCCCATCCCTGGGATTCTCCAGGCAAGAA
This sequence comes from Bos mutus, assembly GCF_027580195.1. Taxonomy (NCBI): domain Eukaryota; kingdom Metazoa; phylum Chordata; class Mammalia; order Artiodactyla; family Bovidae; genus Bos; species Bos mutus. Next base: position 2,746,409 of record NC_091630.1, on the reverse strand, counting down.
CACTGGAGTGGGTTGCCATTTCCGTCTCCAATGCGTGAAAGTGAAAAGTGAAAGTGAAGTCGCTCAGTCGTGTCTGACTCTTAGCAACCCCATGGATTGCAGCCTACCAGGCTCCTCCGTCCATGGGATTTTCCAGGCAAGAGTACTGGAGTGGGTTGCCATTGCCTTCAGTAGCTTAATTATTTTCTAGTTTTGCAGTAGTTGAATAACTTTTTCCTTCCTTTGAGAGAGATACTAATTTCATCATCTTGGCCTTTTTCTAATTCTGTCACTATGAACTCCCTGCCCAAATCTAGCCTGAAGCTTCACCTAGTTAAATATTTTTTGTAACTTTCCCTAAAGGACTGTTAAATCAGCATCCCTGAATTAACCATTATTCAGTGATGGCTAAAGAGATGCCCAAGGGCTTATGCCTATTCTTGTAATCGCTATAAGGGTTTTGTTTGTCTATATGTGTTTGTCAATTTGTCTATCCATCTATCTTTTTAACTTCCCCGATAAGCTAGTATCTCATCTATCTACTAATTATAAACATGTTTTCTCAGTGATTTATCAATCTATGATTTATTTGCCTTTCTAAGAATGAGTGTACATGCATGAATTTTATTCAACTATGAAAACAGAATATAAATAAATATATAGAGTACTTATTTTTTGTCATTTAAGTTGAAGTAGTGGGGAGCTTCCATTCCATTCATTATGAACCCAGCTGCAAAGTCATTAGAGATTTCATGACGTATGTAGCAGCCCAGAATACTTGGTTGGAGCTCTCCTGTTTCAAGCAGTCAGTGTTGATAGGCTGGCTGTATAAGCATACATGGTCCTTTTACAAGGTAGGAAGCCGCATAGACTGTGCTCTTAGGGAGTGGAAATTTTTACTGAAAACTGAAGCCCTAGGATCTAGGATCCAACTTCCTCAGGTAAAATTTTCCACGAGATCTTTTTTTCCTCTTTGAGACTCTGCATGGGAGTAGGGTTTATGGCGCTCATTCCTCAGAATATCTACAAAGTTGTGGATCTTTCGAAATTCTTACTACATGCTTCAGAATCATTTTTCAAGGAAAGTTCTACATATAGTCTTCCCTTAACTATCTTCTATCATTCTAAAATCAGAGAAATCCTGTCTAGTTTCTCTTCAAAGGACTTCGAGACATATTGTTGATCTTTCTATCCTGAGTGGACGTCAAAGCAGGTGAATTGGATGCTTAGGTAAATTAGTGTGGTCTTTTTTTCCTTACATAATCATCCCTTTCCATGTGTCTGCATTAATTTATGTATTCATCTATCATCTAGTACTAATTAATATGTACATAATGTCTATTGTGTGTTATGTATGAGAGTCTGTGTGGTACCTGTAGCATTTTGTGGAGATTTAATTGGTCATCTGGAAAAAGTTAGTTTTCATTGCAATCATAAAGAAGGGAAATACCAAAGAATGCTCAAACTATCATACAAATGCACTCATTTCACATTCTAGCAAGCTTATGATCACAGTTCTGCAAGCTAGGCTTCAGCAGCACGTCCAAGGAGAATTTTCAGATGTACATGCTGGGTTTTGAAAAGGCAGAGAACCAGATCAAACTGCCAACATTCGCTGGATCAAGGAGAAAGCAGGGGATTCCTCAAAAGCATTGACTATGAAAAAGCCTTTGACTGGGCGGATCATAAAAATACTGTGGAAAGCACCAGACCACTTTACCTGCCTCCTGAGAAACGTGTATGAAGATCAAGAAACAACGGTTAGAGCTGAACATGGAACAACAGACTGGTTCAAAATTGGAAAAGGAGTACATCAAGTTCGTCAAGGCTGTCTATGGTCACCCTGCTTATTTGACTTACATGCAGAGAACATCATGAGAAATGCCAGGCTGAATGAATCACAAGGTAGAATCAAGATTGCTGAGAGAAATATCAACAATCTCAGATATGCAGATGATACCCCTCTAATGGCAAAAAATGAAGAAGAATTAAGGAGCCACTTGATGATGGTGAAAGAGGAAAAACTGGCTTGAAACAACATTCTAAAAACTAAGATCATGGTATCTGGCCCCACTATTTTATGGCAAATATAAGGGGAGAAACTGGAAACAGTGACATATTTTCTTTTCTTAGGCTCCAAAATCAGTGCAGAGAGTGACAGCAGCCATGAAATTAAAAAATTTTGCTCCTTGGAAGGAAAGCTATGACAAACCTATACAGAGTATCAAAAAGCAGAAACATCACTTTGTTGACAAAGGTCCATATAGTTAAAGAATTTGTTTTACCAGTAGTCACATATAGATGTGAGTGTTGGATCATAAAGAAGGTTGAGCACCAAAGAATTTATGTTTTCAAGTTGTGGTCCTAGAGAAGATTCTTGAGAGTCCCCTTGGACTGCAAGGATTACAAACCAGCCAATCCTAAAGGAAATCAAACCTGAATATCCATTGGAAGGACTGATGCTGAAGCTGAAGCTCTGATTCTTTGGTTACCTGATATAAAGAGCTGACTAACTGGAAAAGACCCAGATGCTGGGAAAGATTGAAGGCAAAAGGAGAGGGGTGTGGCAGAGGATGAGATGGTTAGATCACATCACCAACTCAATGGACATGAATTTGAGAAAACTCTGGGACAGTGAAGGACAGGGGAGTCTGACATGCTGTAGTCCATGGGGTTGCAAAGAGTTGGACATGATTTAGTGACAGAAGAACAACAAATAAAATTATCAATGGCATTTTTCAGAGATTTATGGCAAAAATGTTTGCAATTTATATGGAAATACAAAGATCTTGAATAGCTAAAACATACTTGAGAGAGAAAAAGAGAGTTGGAGGAATCAGGATCCCTGACTTCACACTATACTACAAAGCTACAGTTGATTAAAACAGTATGGTACTGGCACACACACACACACACACACACACACACACACACAAAAAACAGAATTAGATCCATGGAAAATGACAGAAAGTCCAGGGATAAACCCACACACTTATTATGTGTCATCTAGTCTGTGACAAAGGAGCACGTATATGCAATGTAGAAAATACAATCTCTTCAGTACGTGATGTTGGGAAAGCTATAAAGCTTGATGTAAAAGAATGAAATCAGAACACTTTCTAACACCACACAGAAACATAAGCCAAAAAATGAATTGAAAACCTAAATGTGAAACTGGATACTATAAAACCCTTATAGGAAATTATTGGAAGAATAATGCCATGATCTTCAGTTCAGTCAGTTCAGTTCAGTTCAGTTCAGTCACTCGGTCATGTCTGACTCTTTGCGACTCCATGAAACGCAGCACGCCAGGCCTGTCTGTCCATCAACAATTCCTGGAGCCCTCCCAAACCCATGTCCATTGAGTCAGTGATGCCATACAACCATCTCATCCTCTGTCGTCCCCTTCTCCTCCTGCCCTCAATCTTTCCCAGCATCAGGGTCCTTTCCAATGAGTCAGCTCTTCGCATGAGGTGGCCAAAGTATTGGAGCTTCAGCTTCAACATCAGTCCTTCCCATGAACACCCAGGACTGATCTCCTTTAGGATGAACTGGTTGGGTCTCCGTGCAGTCCAAGGGGCTCTCAAAAGTCTTCTCCAACACCACAGTTCAAAAGCATCAGTTCTTCAGCTCTCAGCTTTCTTTAGAGTCCAATTCTCACATCCATACATGACCACTGGAAAAACCACAGCCTTGACTAGACGGACCTTTATTGGCAAAGTAATGTCTCTGCTTTTCAATATGCTGTTTAGGTTGGTCATTTCTTTCCTTCCAAAGAGTAAGCATCTTTTAATTTCATGGCTGCAGTCACCATCTGCAGTGATTTTGGAGCCCAGAAAAATAAAATTAGCTGGTTTCCACTGTTTCGCATCTATTTCCCATGAACCAATGGGACCGGATGCCATGATCTTAGTTTTCTGAATGTTGAGCTTTAAGTCAACTTTTTCACTCTCACTTTCATCAAGAGGCTATTTAGCTCTTCTTCCCTTCCTGCCAGAAGGGTGGTGTCATCTGCGTATCTGAGGTTATTGATATTTCTCCCAGCAATCTTGATTCCAGTTTGTGCTTCATCCAGCGTGGCATTTCACATAATGTACTCTGGAAGTAAGTTAAAAAAGGAGGGTGACAATATACAACCTTGATGTACTCCTTTCCCCATTTGGAACCAGTCTGTTGTTCCAATCCAGTTCTAACTAGACCTTTCTTCTTGACTTTCCTACAGATTTTTCAGAAGGCAGGTCAGGTGGTCTAGTATTCCAATCTCTTTAAAAAGTTTCCACAGTTTATTGTGACCCACACGCTCAAAGTCTGCGGCATAGTCAAGAAAGCAGAAGTAGATGTTTTTCTGGAACTCTCTTGCTTTTTCGATGATCCAGCAGATGTTGGCAATTTGATCTCTTGTTCCACTGCCTTTTCTAAATCCAGCTGGAACATCTGGAAGTTCGTAGTTCACGTACTGTTGAAGCCTGGCTTGGAGAATTTTGAGCATGACTTCGTTAAAGTGTGAGGTAAGTGCAATTGTGTGGTAGCTTGAACATTCTTTGGCATTGCCTTTCTTTGGGATTGGAATGAAAACTGATCTTCCAGTCCTTGGGCCACAGCTGAGTTTTCCAAATTTTCTTATATATTGAGTGCAGCACCTTAATGGCATCATATTTTAGGATTTGAAACAGCTCAACTGGAATTCCATCATCACCTCCACTAGCTTTGTTCGCAGTGATGCTTCCTAAGGCCCACTTGACTTCACATTCCAGGATGTCTGGCTCTAGGTGAGTGATCACACCATTGTGGTTATCTGGGCCGTAAAGATCTTTTTTGTATAGTTCTTCTGTGTATTCTTGCCACCTCTTCTTAATATCTTCTGCTTCTGTTAGGTCCATACCATTTCTGTCCTTTATCAAGCCCATCCTTGCATGAAATATTCCCTTGGTATCCCTAATTTTCTTGAAGAGATCTCTAGCCTTTCCCATTCTATTGTTTTCCTCTATTTCTTTGCACTGTTCACTGAGGAAGGCTTTCTTATCTCTCCTTGCTATTCTTTGGAACTCTGCATTCAGATGGGTATATCTTTCCTTTCCTCCTTTGCCTTTAGCTTCTCTTCTTTTCTCAGCTATTTGCAAGGCCTTCTCAGACAACCATTTTGCCTTTTTGCATTTCTTTTTGCATGACAAACCTAGATAGCATATTAAAAAGTGGAGACACCACTTTTGAGAGTCTGATGAACTGCAGTGATATCGAACCAGTCAATTCTAAAATAAATCAGTCTTGAATATCTGAAAAGACTGATGCTAAAACTGAAACTCCAATACTTTGACTACTTGATGTGAAGATTCAACTCACTGAAAAAGTTCCTGATGCTGAAGATTGAAGGCAAAAATGGAAGTCAGTGTCAGATGATGAAATGGTTAGATGGCATCGCTGACTCAATGGACACGAATTTGAGCAAACTCGGGGAGATAGTGGAGGACAGAGAGGGCTGGTATGCTACAGTCCATGGGATCTGAAAGTGTCAGATATGACTTAGCGACTGAACAACAAACAACTGTTCAAAAATACGTGGATGACTCTCACATACATGTCAGAAAAATGAAAGACACATGTAAAAGAGCCCACTTTATATACTCTTCATCATATAGAGTTCAAGAAAGCATAATAATTTGTGGTCTCAGGATAATTTATGGAATGGAAAGTGGTGTTACCGAATGGAAAGTGGTGAAGGTTCTTCTGGGGTTCTGATACTTCTCTAAATGTTTTCCTATGTGCTGTTACAGATATGGTCATTCTGTAGAATTTAATTGATTTATGTAGGTATTAAGGTCTTGTACTTTTATTCTCTGCATGTTATACTTCAGAGAAAGGTAATAAAAGTGTTATTATTAAGGCCTAAAAAATATATCTGAAGGCCTAAACCCTGGACCTGCTAAGGAGATGGTTTGCCATATAAATTTCTCGATTTTACAGTAAGTACTAAATATTCTAAAGTTATTACTAGTTATTTGCCCTTGAAGAGAAAGCAGGAAGTTAGCCAGATATTTAGAAATGCTGGACAAGCCCAAAGGGAATTATAGATAGAGAAGTATCTAAGGGACTGAAAGGACCCTCACTCTGATCTGCAGGTTCCTTTGTGGCTGAGCTCCTGCCTAAAATCTTTAAGGCCAGGGAACTGTGTACCCTGATTACAGTCACTGCCACATCCTTAGGTTTGTTGGAATAATTTAGCTACATTACTATTGACATTTGCAACTTCACACAAGGTTGGTTTTAATGTATTACAGTGGAATAGCATTATAACCCTGAGGGAAAAAAAAAAAAAAACATGTAATATGAAAGTATGAAATAAATGTTAAGATGTAAAATTAAAACATGAAATTTCTTTAGGAGAGATATTGTATTTGCAAATCAGCATGACCGTCTACTTTGTGTTAGAGCAGACTTGCATCTTTGGTACAAACCATGTGTCTAAGAAATGCATCTCTTTAGAATAACTTAATCCCCTTAACTCTACTTCTCTGTAAAGTAACTTCAGCAGCCCCCTTGCTTGGAGACAAAAGGATGATGTTCCCGTCCTCTGCCCTGTAGTAGCAGTAGTGCTCATTGCTCAGTCCTGTCCAACTCTTTGCTCGAATTCTCCAGTCAGGAATACTGGAGTGGGTTGCCATTCTGTTCTCCAGGGGATCTTCCCTACCCAGGGATTGAACCTGGGTCTCCTGGGTCTAATACAGAGCTTCTACACAACGTGTGGGACACAGCTGATTTTATTGGTTGTTAGTCACCATTAGGTAAATCTGTAATGTTCTATTGTCATCTGGCCATAGATAATTCACAGGTGGATTCTAATTATTGATTGTGGATAATAAGAAAGAATCCAGTCCTCCAAGTTAGAAACTTTCAAGTTCGATTGGTTCTTTGTGCTCCAGGCCAAGAAGCCTGCCATCCACAACAGAAGTCTCTGGATCTGTAACCAGAGGGTAAGCTATGAGCACTGTGATACGCCAGTCATAGCAGATGAAGAAGAGAAAAAGAGAAAGTGATAGGAATATATCTACCTAAAGAAACTAAAGACCTATATATAGAAAACTATAAAACACTGGTGAAAGAAATCAAAGAGGACACTAATAGATGGAGAAATATACCATGTTCATGGATTGGAAGAATCAATATAGTGAAAATGAGTATACTACCCAAAGCAATTTATAGATTCAACGCAATCCCTATCAAACTACCAACAGTATTCTTCACAGAGCTAGAACAAATAATTTCACAATTTGTATGGAAATACAAAAAACCTCGAATAGCCAAAGCGATCTTGAGAAAGAAGAATGGAACTGGAGGAATCAACCTACCTGACTTCAGGCTCTACTACAAAGCCACAGTTATCAAGACAGTATGGTACTGGCACAAAGACAGAAATATTGATCAATGGAATAAAATAGAAAGCCCAGAGATAAATCCATGCACCTATGGACACCTTATCTTTGACAAAGGAGGCAAGAATATACAATGGATTAAAGACAATCTCTTTAACAAGTGGTGCTGGGAAATCTGGTCAACCACTTGTAAAAGAATGAAACTAGACCACTTTCTAACACCATACACAAAAATAAACTCAAAATGGGTTAAAGATCTAAACGTAAGACCAGAAACTATAAAACTCCTAGAGGAGAACATAGGCAAAAACACTCTCCGACATACATCACAGCAGGATCCTCTATGACCCACCTCCCAGAATATTGGAAATAAAAGCAAAAATAAACAAATGGGACCTAATTAACCTTAAAAGCTTCTGCACATCAAAGGAAACTATTAGCAGGGTGAAAAGACAGCCTTCAGAATGGGAGAAAATAATAGCAAATGAAGCAACTGACAAACAACTAATCTCAAAAATATACAAGCAACTCCTACAGCTCAACTCCAGAAAAATAAACAACCCAATCAAAAAATGGGCCAAAGAACTAAATAGACATTTCTCCAAAGAAGACATACAGGTGGCTAACAAACACATGAAAAGATGCTCAACATCACTCATTATCAGAGAAATGCAAATCAAAACCACTATGAGGTACCATTTCACACCAGTCAGAATGGCTGCGATCCAAAAGTCTACAAATAATAAATGCTGGAGAGGGTGTGGAGCAAAGGGAACCCTCTTACACTGTTGGTGGGAATGCAAACTAGTACAGCCACTCTGGAGAACAGTGTGGAGATTCCTTAAAAACTGGAAATAGAACTGCCTTATGATCCAGGAATCCCACTGCTGGGCATACACACTGAGAAACCAGAAGGGAAACAGACACGTGTACCCCAATGTTCATCGTAGCACTGTTTATAATAGCCAGGACATGGAAGCAACCTAGATGTCCATCAGCAGATGAATGGATAAGAAAGCAGTGGTACATATACACAATGGAGTATTACTCAGCCATTAAAAAGAATACATTTGAATCAGTTCTAATGAGGTGGATGAAACTGGAGCCTATTATACAGAGTGAAGTAAGCCAGAAGGAAAAACATAAATACAGTATACTAACGCATATATATGGAATTTAGAAAGATGGTAACAATAACCCGGTGTACGAGACAGCAAAAGAGACACTGATGTATAGAACAGTCTTATGGACTCTGTGGGAGAGGGAGAGGTGGGAAGATTTGGGAGAATGGCATTGAAACATGTAAAATATCATGTAGGAAACGAGTTGCCAGTCCAGGTTCGATGCACGATGCTGGATGCTTGGGGCTGGTGCACTGGGACGGCCCAGAGGGAAGGTATGGGGAGGGAGGAGGGAGGAGGGTTCGGGATGGGGAACACATGTATACCTGTGGCGGATTCATTTTGATATTTGGCAAAACTAATACAATTATGTAAAGTTTAAAAATAAAATAAAATTAGAAAAAAAAAAAGAGAAAGTGATATGTGTGCTGTGTAAGAAAATGTAGGATACTTTGGGATGCATTAATATCAGAAAAGTGCTATGAAAAATAACTCTAAGACACTAGTCACTGAGAAGTCAGCACAGTCGACAGGATTGTTACAGGTCTTGACAAGGGCTGGGGCCTCAGCAGGAGGCATGCATGACCAGATGGAAAGGACTGGAAAACCTCTTTGTGTGCAGATGATCCTTTCTACAGGATTTTTAAATTATGCCTATTAGGATGCATTTGTTAATAAAAGTGCAATTATCTCGGCATGAACTGACCAATTGATGTTTTCTTTAGAGCATTACCTTTCTCTTAGGACAGCTTTTTTTCTGACTAATGTTTTCCATTGTCTCTGTGATTTCTGAAACATGATGCTTCATCCAAAGAAAACTAAATTGTCTTTAGTCTACCTTGTGCTGTTCTTTATCTAAGAGATAACACATGAAAGAACATTTCGCCTGTGTTGAGTTGGGGAAAAAAAAATGGTGCTAATGAATAAACATTTGTTTTTTCAGTCTCTTGACAATGTTAAAAGCAGCTTGAAAGAAGAACAACCTGAAGAATCTCAACACTAAATTAAACACGTAGCCAAGACCAGATGTGGTTACAAAGACAGAATTTGACAGGAAACCTCAGCTCAAAAGGATCCCAGCTGTTGTTGTGCCAATACTTCGACAAGTCTGAGGGCAGGCTAGGTGAGAAAGTGAAAGTGAAAGTCACTCAGTCGTGTCCAACTCTTTCTGACCCCATGGACTCTACAGTCCATGGAATTCTCCAGGCCAGAATACTGGAGTGGGTAGCCTTTCCCTTCTCCAGGAGATCTTCCCAACCCAGGGATCGAACCCAGGTCTCCTGTATTGTAGGCAGATTCTTTACCAGCTGAGCCATCAGGGAAGCCCTAGGTGAGAAAGGAAAGCCGCAACTAACATGTAGATTCAGAAGGAAGTCCAGTTCCATGTCTCTTCCCATATGCCTTAGCCTAAAGTAACTTCTATTTGTGGATTCCCACATACAAATGGGCTTTCTTTGCTCGTTAGATCTGTCCAGAGCAAATGCATTTCTTGCAGAGTGGCTTTTGTTCATATTCCGTATCACTGGCTTGCACTTTAAAATCTTAATAATTCAAGAATTACTGTTGTCAAATTCAGACACTTGAGCTTTATAGGATTTCTGCTGGCTATTTTAAATCACAAAATTAACACATCTGAATTTTCTTATCTATAAATCCATGACTCGAACTTTTTGAAATCAGGGCCCTCTCAAAAAATATTAATAGAGGATACCAGCATACCTTCCCAGCTTTTATTTTATAGATAAGGACATTAAAACCAACCAATATCTGAGAATGTTAATGTTTCATAATATACCCAGCTTAGGCCATAAAATCAAAAAACAAGCTACACAAAGCAAGTCAGTGTTACCAACAGCTCGCAATTCAGACGTGCGCAAGTGCCTCTAGATTTTTGCTCATCTCCTTAGTAACAGAGATTCACCATGAAAACCCTCCACTTCCCTTTCTTTGTCATTGTATGAGAGTAGAGATAGAGACTGTGGTACAGAGTGAAGCAAGTCAGAAAGAGGAAAACAATTAATACATATATGCGGAATCTTAAAAAACAGTACAGGTGAACTCATTTTCAAAGCAGAAATAGAGACACAGACGTACAGAACAAAAGTATGGACACCACGGGGGAAAAGTGGAATGAACTGGGAGGCGGGGATTGGCCTACGTACTGTCTGTCGATACCACGTATAAAATGGGTAACCGAAGGGGCCCTCCTGTAGAACACAGGGAACCCTGCTTACTGCTCTGTGGTGACCTAAGGGGAAGGAAACCCAAAAGAGGGGGCATATGAGTCCATAATGGCTGATTCACTGTGTTCTACAGCCAAAATGCAGCATTGTAAATCAATTATATTCCAGTAAAATTTTTTGAAAAATAAAAAAGTTTGCTTCTTCAACTACACTGCCTGATAAGATGATCTCACAGCCTTATTGCATGTGAGTCTATTAAAATTCATTGCTTACAATGAATTTCCTAACCAGATTGAAAACTGTATGACATCAGGAGAAACTGATGCTTTCAAGAGTTTAAATCCAATTCTTTTTTCAAGAATGATTTTTTATTATTTTGCACAAAAATCATTCTGAAGAATTTTTAAATATTAAACCATATCTATAGTTGGATTCTCTTTAAGGGGGAAAGTGAAAGTGTTAGTCACTCATTCCGTGTTGGACTCTTTGTGACCCCATGGACTGTAAGCCTCCAGGCTCCTCTGTCTATGGAATTTTCCAGGCAAGAAAACTGGAATGGTTAGCCGTTCCCTTCTCCAGCAGATCTTCCCAACCCAGGGATCAAATCCAGGTCTTCTGAATTGCAGGCAAACTCTTTATGGTTGGAGCCATCAGGGAAACCCCTTTAAGAGGGAAGTATTAACATTGTAACAAAACATTTTACAGGACACTTAGACGGACACATACTCAAGTTCTATTTACAGTAACATAGTAAGTATTCACAAATTACCTATTGGCCAAATGACCTTCCAATCTTTATCTTTAAACTTTGAAGTTTTTGTTTTTATTTTTCAGTGATCTCTTCATGTTATATTAATTTTTATCTTCCTGTATATTGTTAACTCAAACACGTAGCATACTTCTTGTTTCCAAACAGAGTGTTTTTTTTCTTTTTTTGGTCTATTCACCCCATCTATTTTGAGGGCAATTTTAAAGCACACAGAAATTCAATGGAAAAGTTACGAATATTGTGAATGGTAATCCCTCTCTAGGTGTTCTATACAAATTTTTAAATAGCTGTCTATAAAATGGTTATAAATGCATATTCTTGATAAGCCAGCAGGCAGCACATGTATACATTTTTGAATTGCAATGCGATATGAAGTAGAGTGGAAGGATTTAATAGTATTCTTCAAAATATTTCATGGGCACATTGTCAAAATACTTAAGCAAATGCTTTTTTTGTATCCTTTTCTACTGAGTCAATATTAGTAATTTTCATAAAAGCATCTTACACAGTCAAGAGAGTCATGAATGCATTTTTTCCATGAACAGAATGAGCTTATGTGGAATATTGATTCTTCATGTCAAACACAGCTGGAGTGTTTCACTGGCAATTCCAGATCTGGCATACAAAATAGCCTCGCTATTTCTCATACCCACTGAATTAGATTAAGATTGGTTAAGAGGTACCTTAAAGAGATGCTACGTGAAGACTGGGCTCTTGTAGCGCCCAGGGAGATAAGAGCATATTATTAGTCATCTTCTAAAGTACCCCGTGGAAGACAAATCAAAGCTGTTTTTGTTTCCGCTATACTTTCCTGGGTGCAATAAGCCACTTCTGACGAGCCATGTCACCGTTCCTTTCCCGAGTTCTCAGTGCAGATGACTGCAGAGCGCACCGTTCTCTGGGAAGGGATTAGGCATCTGCTGCAAACAGATGGACTACCCCAAGTAGCACATAACAGGTAATAGCAGAGCAGAGTGAATATTCCCCAGTTCTCAGGGCTGATTTAGTTGGATGCTCCTCCTATGAATATGCTGCTTAATTTTGAGGGAGTTTACTGCATTTCAGAGCATTATCATGCTTCTGAGGACGTTTTCATGCTCCTTAATGCTTTGAGGTGAGCGTTAGGAGTTTTTTGCTTTCTGGCTTATAGTTGTCTTCAGGTTTCCCTCACTATGCGTCTATATCGTGTGTATGCGTGCGTGATGAGTCACTTCAGTGGCGTCTGACCATTTGCGACCTGATCAACTGTAGCCCACCAGGCTCCCCTGTCGATGGGCATTCTGCAGGCAAGAGTCCTGGAGTGGGTGGGTTGCCGTGCCCTCCGCCGGGGAATCTGCCGGACCCAGAGATCGAGTCCACGTTTCTTAGGTCTCCTGCGTTGGCAGGTGCGTTCTTTAGCACTAGCCCCGCCTGGGAAGCCCCGTCCATCACGGGTTCAGTCACTCAGTTGTGTCCGACTCTTTGCACCCCAGGGACTGTAGCCGCCAGGCTCCTCTGTCCATGGGATTCTCCAGGGAAGAATACTGGAGTGGGTAGCCTTTCCCTTCTCCAGGGGATCTTCCCGAGAACCCAACGCGCGTCTCTCCTGCACTGGCAGGCAGGTTCTTTACCACTAGCGCCACCAGGGAAGCTGTATCACAGTGGTTAACTAATTCACATCTTGTAGTTTTGTTTTTGTGAGCCATTTACGTCTTCAAACTTTCAAAGCTTATTTTTTCTTCAGATTTACAGATAATATTGAAGTGAAGCATTCTTATACTCTCTATTCACTGACATCTTCAGGATCTAAGTTGTATATTTACATAATGTCTTCTCCTTAAATTAAAATCTTGACATCACATTTTTTACTGAAGACAATTAAATAGTTTCCACTGGAAAATATATGTGAAATGTCATATATTTATAATTTATGTCAGGAGTTTTATAGTTAATAAAGTGACTTAAAATTTATAAGTTAAGGAGTTCATGTTTTGTTTCTGTATTAATAAAATGCAGGACTGAGTTTGGTATAAAAGCAGAAGTATACGAGTGGCCTTCTTTATGCTATCTACAAAAGGACTTCCAAAGATTTTAAAGTGTATGAGCTTGGGAGGGAAAAAGAAAAACTATATGCATTCCTCTGGTCCCAAAAGTTTGGGACCATTTATTAACACTGCTAAAATACAGCATGCCGACTAGCAATGGATTATCCCAATTCCTTCCGCATTACCCTGTTTCATTTTTAGTGAATATTCACCACCATTTAGTCAGGTAAAGATAAAATTTCAGCATGGGAAGGAAAAAAGCATAGATATAAGGCAACATTTTTTTGTGGCTGCCAAATTCTTAATTCCCAGTAGCAAGTCACTATTTGAGGGAGAAGCTGAAGAATAGTCGCATTTTGTTACCACATGACAGACTGTCACTTTATGAGAAATAGAAGGTATTATTTTGAATCCACAATTCCATATATATTTCATGTTATTGGCCTTAGAAAAACACGTGTAGTTTGTCATTTCCATGAGATTGTAGAAACGATAAATTGAATAGATTTAGACTTGTGAATTGTGTTTCAAAAAAACTGTGAAAAGGAAAAATATGTGACATAGGTAGCCACAGAGAAGCGTATGTATTTTATTAGATTTTAACACTGAACATTCATTTTTTTATTTTATTTAATTTTGTATTGAAATATAGTTATTTTTTGTATTGCATTGTTTTACAATTTAGTTATACGATAAGTAGAGTTATTTTGTATTGAACTGTAGTTATATTCTTGCCTGGAGAATCCCAAGGACAGAGGAGCCTGGCGGGCTACAGTCCACGGGGTCACAAAGAGTCAGACACGACTAAGTGACTCACACACACACATAGCGTTCATGTACAATGTACTAGTTTCAGGTATACAGCAGAGTATTTCAGTTATACATACATACATATATATGTACGTATATACATATTCATTTTCAGATTCTTTTCTTGTACAAGTTATTTTGAAATATTGGGTATAGATCACTGTGCTATTCAGTGGGTCCTTGTTTATTTCATATATAGTAGCCTGTATATGTTACTCCCGAATACCTATTTATACCTCCCTCCACACATGTCCCCTTTGGTATCCATAATTTTATCTTTGATATTTGTAAGTCTGCTTCTGTTTTGTAAATGTGTTTATTTGTATCATTTAAAATTCAATTCCACATAAGCCACATCACATGCTATTTGTCTTTCTCTGACTTACCTCACTTCATGTAATAATCTCTAGATCCATTCATGTTGCTGCAAGTAGTCTTATTTCATGTTTTTTATGACTGAGTAAATCTTCATATGACTGGGTATATTTTCTAATAGATTAATAAAAACTTATCAAGAGAGTGTAAATATTTTTAACTTCCATTGTTTTGAAGTAAGCAAAAAGACTTGGACGGCATCCGTCAATGGTATCTAGGTAGTTTTTTCCAATATAAACTTTAAAGAACAGTTAACACTGTAGTATTTATATATACTAGTCAATTTGTATGCATCTTTATAAACATTAACTACACCAATCCTATAAGATAGATGAAAGTGAAAGTTGCTCAGTCATGTCCGACTCTTTGTGACCCCATGGAGTATACAGTCCATGGAATTCTCTAGGCCAGAATACTGGAGTGGGGAGCCTTTCCCATCTCCAGGGGATCTTGGCAACCCAGGGATCAAACCCAGGTCTCCCACATTGCAGGCGAATTCTTTACCAGCTGGGCCACAATGAAAGCTCAAGAACACTGGAGTGGGTAGCCTATCCCTTCTCCAGCAGATCTTCCCAACTCAGGAATCCAACTGGGGTCTCCTGCACTGCAGGCAGATTTTTACCAACTGAGCTACCAGGACAGCCTGAGACAGGTGGCAGTGTTATTATCCCCTTTCATGGATGAGTAAATGAGGCAACTGAGAGTCATGATGTGATTTATCTAAGATAACAGGACAATTAAGTGACAAGACCAAGGTGTGAATTATGGCAGCATGGTTCCAGAATCTGCTCTGTGTTACTATATCATCTATATTTAATGCTCTCTGTGATGACATGATGGCTTTTATTTCTGAATAATACTTGAAATAAACTTCTACTGTTGAATTGAGTCCCCTCAAAAAGATATGTTGGAATGCTTGGAGAAGGCAATGGCACCCCACTCCAGTACTCTTGCCTGGAGAATCCCATGGACAGAGGAGCCTGGTGGGCTGCAGTCAGTCCATGGGGTCATGAAAAGTTGGACACGACTGAGCGACTTCACTTTCACTTTTCACTTTCATACATTGGAGAAGGAAATGGCTACCCACTCCAGTGTTCTTGCCTGGAGAATCCCAGGGACGGGGGAGCCTGGTGGGTTGCCGTCTGTGGGGTCACACAGAGTCGGGCACTACTGAAGCAACTTAGCAGCAGTAGCAGCAACCTGAAAATATGAGGCTTTCTAAAAGTAGGGTTGTCATAGATGTGGTTAGTAACTGAATGGTCACATTGGGGTAGGATGAAATCTTAGTTCAATAAGAGCGGTATCCATACAGAAACAGGAGAAGAGAGACAGACAGAAGCACACAGGGAGAAAACGTGGAAGCAGAACCTGGAGTGACACCTCTGCAAGCCAAGGGTTATTAAGGATCACTGGCAAACATCAGACTAGAAGGAAAGACCCTTCCTTACAAGTGCCAGAGGGAGTATGGCCCTCCCACTACCTTGATTTTAGACTCAACCTTTACATGTTTGAGACAATGATTTCCTGTTTTAAGTGACCTGCACCAAGATTATTTGCAGACACAGGGAACTAAAAATAAACTGACCACATTAATATACAAAGCAGGGTCAGCAATAGTCAACAAAGAGCACACATGACCTTCAGAAAGGTGGACTTCGTATATGGATGAAAATCTACCAAAAGTCATTGAGGTTTTCAAGAATCCTGTGGTTTTTGCTGATATTATCTAGGGATTAAAACATACTCAGTTTGGATAATAAAGTTTTGATTTCTGGATATCCCGTGCTGAACTATTTCAGGTATCTGTCTGGACCTTGTGTATGTACACAACTTAAACTGGAAATATTGAGAATGGAGATAGCATACCTTCCGATACATTACCCGGGTAGAATGGTTATGATTAATAAAATTGTCCTAGAATTCATCCATTTGGGCCAACACAGATTCTATGCCCTTGTTTCATGTTGGTTTATGGCAGAAGTCAACCCAACATTGTGAAGAAATTATCCTCCAATTAAAAGTAAATTAAAAAATTTTTTAAATATTAAATTTTAATTTTAAAAATAAAAAATTAAATGAATAAGCAATAAGAGATACTGTATAGTGCACAGAACTCTGTTTAATTTTATATAGTAGCCTGGAAGGGAGCGTGGGGAGAATGAAAAGTAAAAGCGGAAGTTGCTCAGTCTGTCTGACTCTTTGTGACCCCATGGACTATAGCTCACCAGGCTTCTCTGTCCATGGATTCTCCAGGCAAGAATACTGGAGTGGACAGCCATTCCCTTCTCCAGGGGATCTTCCCAACCCAGGGATCGATCCCAGGTCTCCTGCATTGCAGGTGGATTCTTTACCGTCTGAGCCACAAGGAAAGCCCAGCTGTTTCCTGAAAAAGGACAAAAAGGGGGAGAACTGATACATGCGTATGTATGGCTGAGTCCCTTAGCTGTTCACCCAAAACTATTACAACACTGTTAACTGGATATATCCCAATACAAAATAAACTAACATTGCAGTAATCTTTGCAACAAGGGAAAAAATAAGAGAAATTAACCATTAACTTAAATGAATTGGAAAATATGCAATGATCATGGAATGGAAGGCTCAATAATGTCTATCTTCTTCCAGAATGATTTAACATAATCTCATTCAAAACTTAGCAAATTTCTTTGTTGAGATTGGCAAATTGATTTAAAATGCAAACTTCCTAGATAGCGCAAATAATCTTACACTTAAGTTTGAGAGACTCAAACTAGCTGATTTCAATGCTTCAGTTCAGCTCAGTTCGGTTCAGTCACTCAGTCATGTCCAACTCTTTGCAACCCCATGAATCGCAGCACTCCAGGCCTCCCTGTCCATCACCAACTCCCGGAGTCCACTCAAACTCACTTCCATCAAGTCAGTGATGCCATCCAGCCATCTCATCTTCTATCGACCCTTTCTCCTTCTGCCCCCAATCCCTCCCAGCATCAGGGTCTTTTCCAATGAGTCAAATCTTCGCATGAGGTGGCCAAAGTATTGGAGTTCAGCTTCAGCATCAGTCCTTCTGATGGAACACTCAGGACTGATCTCCTTTAGGATGGACTGGTTGGATCTCCTTGCAGTCCAAGGGGCTCTCAAGAGTCTTCTCCAACACCACAGTTCAAAAGCATCAATTCTTCGGCTCTCAGCTTTCTTCAGAGTCCAACTCTCACATCCATACATGACCACTGGAAAAACCATAGCCTTGACTGCTGCTGCTGCTGCTAAGTCGCTTCAGTCATGTCCGACTCTGTGCGACCCCATAGACGGCAGCCCACCAGGCTCCCCTGTCCCTGGGATTCTCCAGGCAAGAATACTGGAGTGGGTTGCCATTTCCTTCTCCAATGCATGAAAGTGAAAAGTCAAAGTGAAGTTGCTCAGTCATGTCCGCCTCTGAGCCACCTCATAGACTGCAGCCTACCAGGCTCCTCCGTCCTTGGGATTTTCCAGGCAAGAGTACTGGAGTGGGGTGCCATTGACTAGACATGTACTATAAAGCTAATGTAATGGAGATACTGTATATTAGGGTAAGGAAAGAAAATATATCAATGAAATAGAATATAGCATACAGAGTAGACAAAAACATATGGTTTATTTTTTATAAAAGTTGCTAAGACAATTCAACAGTAAAAAGAACATCTTTTTAAAAAATAGATCTGCAACACTTGGATGTCTGTATATCAAAGAAAAATAATCTCACATTCTGACTTGCTTCAAAAGCAAAAATTAATTCATGGTAAACTGTGAACCTCAATAAAGCTAAAATTATAGTCCTTCTACAAAATAACATGACCAAACATGTTTGAGACCTTGAGATAGATTTCTAAGACTCACCAAAGCATTAACAATTAAAGAAGAAAAATTGAAAACTTGGAAGCAGTAAAATTAAAACATTTGTTGATGTCATCTTGGCAAATGAATAAGCTTGCCAATGAATGAGATAAATATTTGTATTGAATATTTGACTAAGGACTCAGATCCTGAATACATAAAGAACTTCATATCAGCAATGAAAAGATTCAAAATATTGGGTAAAAATGTTATCATATTCTGACTTGATTTTTTGCTCCTAGTCTGAAAACCCAGCCTAGTGTCACAGGTGTGTGAGTATGGGCCAATATGGTCTGTATGTTGATGTGCATGTGTGCTAAGCTGCTTCAGTTGTGTCTGACTCTGTACAACCCCGTGGACTGTAGCCCTCCAGGCTCCAGCTCCCCAGGCAAGAATACTGGGGTGGGTTGCCATTTCCTCCTCCAGGAAATCTTCCCGACCCAGGGATGACACTCGCGTCTTTTACATCTCCTACATTGGCGGACAGGTCCTTTATCACCAGCACCGCCTTTGAAGGGGTGATACAGGTTTCAAGGATGGTGAAACATTCAGAAAACTAAGACCATGGCATCTGGTCCCATCACTTCATGGAAAATATATGGGGAAACAGTGGAAACAGTGGCTGACTTTATTTTGGGGGGGCTCCAAAATCACTGCAGATGGTGATTGCAGCCATGAAATTAAAAGATGCTTACTCCTTGGAAGGAAAGTTATGACCAACCTAGACAGCATATTAAAAGGCAGAGACATTACTTTGTTAACAAAGGTCCGTCTAGTCAAGGCTATGGTTTTTCCAGTGGCCATGTATGGATGTGAGAGTTGGACTGTAAAGAAAGCTGAGAGCCAAGAATTGATGCTTTTGAACTGTGGTGTTGGAGAAGACTCTTGAGAGCCCCTTGGACTGCAAGGAGATCCAACCAGTCCATCCTAAAGGAGATCAGTCCTGAGTGTTCATTGGAAGGACTGATGTTGAAGCCGAAACTCCAATACTTTGGCCTCCTGATGTGAAGAGCTGACTCATTTGAACAGACCCTGACACTAGGAAAGATTGAGGGCAGGGGGAGAAGGGGATGACAGAGGATGAGATGGTTGGATGGCATTACCGACTCAATGGACATGGGTTTAGGTGGACTCTGGGAGTTGGTGATGGACAAGAAGGCCTGGCATGCTGCGATTCATGGGGTCACAAAGAGTTGGACATGACTGAGCGGCTGAACTGAACTGAACTGATACAGGTTAGCAAAACTAAGTCACTGGAGATCTGTTGTTGCTACACGCTGAACTTACTGGGGCACTCAACCTCAGTTACACTGTGGCTCCGGGTTTAGTCTGAGTGCTGTGAGACAAGCAATCAAAGGCAGTAAGCCATGGGTCTCTGGGTGTGGCTGGCCACGTGTCCTAAACCTGGTAAATGGGAAGGGTGTGCCGTCCAGGGGGCACCGCTTTCCCGTCAGCACTTTGCAGGTTTGCTGTGCTGCCCATGGGTGATGTGGGACGCTTTCCCACTGAACCTCTGTCGTGGCTAGTAGGCTTCCCAGCACAGAAGCCACCACTGTGACCCGACACACAGATCTGATCAAAACCTGATTGTGCACAAACTGCTGGAACTAACTTACAGGGAGAGCATTCAACGTTTTTGAAATATTTATCCACATGTAGGATTCCTGGGACTTTATCAGAGATTATTATTCACTGTTCTCCCATTCTTCACAGTTACCTTTTAGTTAATTGGGAATAAACCCTAAGATCAGCTCCCTTACCTCCCAGTGGCTGTCTGACTGCTAAAGGGACTCAGACTCTCTCCTTTCTCTTTGATATTGTGTGACGTGAAAGATGCAGGCTCAGGGTCCTTCTTTCCTCTGGGATGGAGGTAGGATGCTCAGGAGAAGTGAAGCTCCTTTATCAAGAACTGGGGCTTCCTTGCTGACTCAGTGGTAAAGAATCCTACTGCAATTCAGGAGACACGGGTTTGATCCTTGGATCAGGAAGATCCCCTGGAGGAGGAAATGGCAACCCAGTCCAGTGTTCTTACCTGGAGAATCCCAGGGACTGAGGAGCCTGGCAGGATACAGTCCATAGGGTCTCAAAGAGTCAGACAAGACTGAAGTTCTTTCAACCTGGAAAACTGGTCTAAAAATCTAACTTCGTAAAACTGAGTGGAACTAAAAATCCACTGACTCGAGGTATATTAAATCACAGATAAGTGTAGCCTTACAGTTGTATTTATCCACAGAGGGTAAGAAGCTCCTGAAATGAGAAGGTTCAACCTTCTTTGACATCCAGCCTAATGTCCCAGTAAACACTTGGGAAGTTTTCACAACACTACTGTCTCATGATGGTACCCAGAGAGATTTTATTTAAAAATGCCTAAAATGCCTATTAGTAATTAAGTATACAATGTGTCATATGGATATAAACCAGACACCATAAACCAGATATAAACCAGACACGGTAAAAACATTGCCGTGACACTTAAAAGCAGCATGTGGTCGACATAGAATAGCACATGGCATGCCTTGCTTCACAATATGTGTGGGTGCTTGCTAAGTCACGTTAGTCGTGTCAGACTCTTCACGACCCCATGGACTGTTGCCTGTCAGGCTTTTCTGTTCACGGAATTCTCCAGGCAAGAATACTGGAGTGCGTTGCCCTGCCTTCCTCCAGGGGATCTTCCTGACCGAGGGATCGAACCCAGGTCTCCTTCAGCTCCTGCGTTGCAGGCAGGTTCTTTACCGCTGAGCCACCGGGGAGGCCCATATGCCCATGATGGCAAGTAATGCTTGAACTAATCAACATGAGTCTTGAATTACACAGCTTGCCCCAAGATTTTCCAATGAAATTATTATGTATTGAACTCATATTCTTTCTTGACTTCTGAGTGCACAAGTGTAAGTTATGCTCTATTAGAAAATAAGTGAAAAATTTTAATGCTTAAATTTTATGAGCCGTTTTTTAAATCTAGATTTAAAGAACCACAGATTCAGACTTTTGCATTTCAGGAAGTGAGTGAAAGTTGCTCAGTCCTCTCCGAGGTTTTGCGCCCCCATGGACTATACAGTCCATGGAATTCTCCAGGCCAGAATACTGCAGTGGGTAGCTTTTCCCTTCTCCAGGGGATCTTACAACCCAGGGATCAAACCCAGGTCTCCCACATTGCAGGCGGATTCTTTACCAGCTGAGCCACAAGGGAAGCCAGCATTTCAGGAAAGCAGCTGGTTAATTATGCCCCCAAGACCATCTTCTCATTGATTTACACGAATCAGTTATCAAAGGACCTAATTTCTCTGCGTTTCTAATTTGCTTTTTGTATTACTCTGAAAACACATTATTTACGGAACTTAAATTATTCTCACCATATATCCAGATAGACCTGAAAGATTCAGGTGGAACTTCTGACACATGAACAAACACAAAAGGTAACTGAACAAAACACCTTAGGCTCATCGTTAACAGTAATTTTTAATCAAAATTCAGGTTTTATCCACCTTGAAAAATTTAAATAATTTAGAAAACCCTACCTTTTTAAATGGTGCTTATCAGTGTATTTCAAAAGCATTGATAGAAAATATCAAAGTATCTATTTTGACCACTCTAAAATATGAGTGTTTGCACATTTGAGTAAAGGTTTTTGATATGTTGAAATTAGTTTTTCCTAAACTTATTTGGTAAGAGCTCAGGAACCTCCCCCTCACATTCATGAAGGTAGATATAGAAATAACCAGTAGGCACATGAAAAAGTTTGCAGTAACAGTAGTCATTAGTGAGATCAAAACAAATATAGAGTGAGATACTGTTTCACAAACTCTATAACGGTTAAAATAAAATGCTTTTTTGAAATTACCAGATATGGGCAAGGACTGAGGCAAGTTGAATATTTGTTTATTCTTGGTGGGAACATAAAATAATAAAACCATCTTGGAGAACTTTCTGGTGATTTCTTAAAAGCTTAAGCATATATCTGGCCAATGATTCAGCAATTTCATTTTAAATGTTTTTCCAAGAGAAAAAAAAACATATGCTAACAAGAAATCTTATAGTAGTCTTATTTATATCAGCACAAAAAGAAAAAAGCCAACAACAAAATATTAGACCAATACATATTCTGATATATTTATATAATAATAATACGAGAATGAACTACTGATGTATGACAGCAAGGTGGATGAATTTCAAAATTGCTATCTCAAATTAAAGAAGACAGACAAAAAAATCACACATCCTATCCAATTCCATATTTCACATCTTACCAACCAAGTGATTACCTGTTGGATTAGAAGTGTGTGAGATGAAGTACAAGAGACATTTCCAGTAATCAAAGGGCAATATATCTTTTCCTGAGTGGTAGTTTTATAAATTTATTAGAATTGTCAAAAGTCATCAATTTGAACATTTAAGATCTGTACATTTTATTGTATAAAATTATCATTCAATTTTAAAAAGTCAGCAGCAAAGTAAGCAAGTCTTATGTTTTTATTTTAATGCTATATTAGAGCCCAGAGCATGATTTAATAGCCCTAGGAAGAGAGGTAAAAATGATAATGTCCTTGGATCCTTAGGTGCAAGGGAATGTCTTTATCAAAACAGATAAAGTGCAAAGATAGATGTCAGTGTTTTGCAGTTGTCCATATGATGTCCGTATGAATATCATCTACTTCATGAGTTTCATATGTTACACTATTGCTCTGGGGCATGTGTTGTCATTTTTTTTTTCCATTCTTAAGGCAAACTTAAACCTCAAGTACCACTTTCCTGAGTAAGTCTGTGCCTTACAACTTGCTTGATTTTATTATTCAGGATTCTAATAATTTTTCAAGTATGCCCAAAATAAATAGCCGGGGTAAGCTGATTGCAACAAAATGAAAGCAAAAATTGCCACTTATTTAACATTTTAATTAGAACAGAAAGAAAACAAGAGGTTAACTTAATTTGAGAAAAGTCCATAGAGAATCAAGGAATTTATGCATTTTTTTCTGGCGCTGGTACATTATTTGCCAGGCAGGCAAGAGCTCAGCACAGCCAGAAACAGCTCCCAAATGTGACCAGTGAGGCACGTTATATCTTAAATAACAATTGTGCCCTGCTGTTGGAAAGCCTCCCAAATGTGACCAGCGGGGAACATTAGATCTTAAATAACAACCATGCCTCTCCATTTAGAGAATAAATCAGTGTTTAAAAGAAACCTGTCCATGCAAGTACACTGTGATTAAAATTAAGTGAAATTAAGTAGAGTGTGATTGGAAGTTTGTTTTTTTGGGGGGACAGTTTGTACAAAATACCAATTGCTGGTGTAACCAGGCTAAATGTACTTTGTTGAGACATCATGCATGCAAGAAATGTTCTGGACACTAGCTACCCTCAGGGTTTTTAATTCTACAGCACTTGCTGATTTGCACTGAAAATGTTATGCAGGTTGGTTATATTGAATAAAAGACTAATTTGCATACAATTATTGATTGTTGCTCAGTCTCAGCTAAACGCAGATATTTTCCAGGATTTCACCGCTTAAATCCATGCATTTATATTGTGTGTGTGATGCTTATAATGATACTTTTTAACTTCTACTGCCCATTTCTTCCAAGAAGCTCAAACTTACTAATACACGCTGATCAGCACTCTTCCCTTTTCAAAGGGATAGTGATCTATAATGAGAATGTGAAGTGCATATTTAAAGAATCACACATCAATGGGGGTATAATTAGAGTCCTTTCCCAAACAGCTGGTCTGGGAAGGCTACATTGTTTATGTGCTGGACTTTGCGTTAGAGGTCTGTGAAGCTCATGCAAAGTTGTCATTTTAAGCTTGAGCAGATTCAAGAGTCTCCAGAGAGCATTGGGTCCAAGGTTCCATCTAATAGCCATCTATCAATGAACTCTGGAAAGTCATCGACTCCACTCACCTAAAATAAAGGGCTGGAGTTGGGAACTGTCGGGGACACCACATATTTGCGTGTCTTAATGTTGTCCAGAGACCCTGCTTGAGACAGAATCACTGGGTTTGCCGTAAAATGCATCCAAATAAAACTCCCCTCACGAAGGGGTAACATTACCCCATAGTATGTCTGAAGAGTGAGGTTGAAGCCCAACAGAGAGAGTCTTGATCTGTAACATGGCAACGTAAGGGCCAAATCCAGGCAGAATATCACAGAAAAGATTTTGAATGGCTCAGGGTTTGCAAAGAGTCGGACACGATTGAGCAACCGAGCACACGGAGTGAACTAGACGACGATTCGGTGTGTGGCATGAAGCCTCAGCTAGTGATCGGGAGGTGTGACGCGGAGCCCGTGTGCTCTCCACTGGATCCAAGTTTCCAGAACACTGACTGTCTTTGTCCCTGTTATGACAGAATGCATCCTCTCTTCGATCTTCAACCTTCCCAATCTCGAGAATTCACTAGCAGGGCCATGTGAAATTCATAAGGACCCATGAAGTCTAAAGAAGAATCACATCGAAACACCTGGCCCTACTAATAACAGCCAAACTGTCTGTTACACTCTAAAATATGATATCTACAATACCTCATGATTCTTAAAATCATTATGAACACTGCCAAACATTATAAAGTAGGAAAGAGACAATTACTATGCATATTTAAAATGTACTATAAAAATAGTCCAATAAATATATTTTTCAGCCTTCTAAGTTATTGGCACTGTGCAGATGCCTTCTATTAGAAATAGAGTTATGTTTAGCACAGTTTAGCAGTATACATGAAAGTTAACCTACAGTGGAAAAAGTAGGAGTCTTAAGATTTCTGAAATAGCTCTTTAATTCCTCATACTTTAATATGTGCATACTTATACAAAAATGTTATATGTCTATGATTTAATATGTATAAAGAAATATATCAAGCAGAAATTTGAAATTATAAATGTACCAGTTTTTTTTTCTGCTTTCCTTTTTGTCATCAAAATAATGTTAATATTTATTAGTTATGAAATTATTATAATTGAGCATTTATTATATTCAAAAATATGAATCTATATTATTGGGTTGGCTAATAGGTTCATCTTTTTTTTTTTTTGTAGGATGACTTAGTTGAAGACAGCTTCATTCATGCAAAACAATTTTGTTAGATTGTGTTGTGACAGCTGTCAAATTTTTAAAAATATATCAGCATGCATATTTTTAAAAGAAAACATCAAAAGTGGTGAATTTTTGTGTAGCCATTTTAATATTGAAGTTGGATGGAAAACAGCAGTATTTTTGGCATATTATGCTTTTCTATTTCAAGGAAGGTATTAATGCAACTGAAATGCAAAATAAATAAATAAATGATCTGCGCAGTGTATCAAGAAGCTGCTATGACTGCTCGAACATGTCAGAAACGGCTTGCAAAGCTTTCTGCGGGAGCTTTCTTGCTGGACGGTGCTCCACGGTCAGATAGACGAGCTGAAGCTGGCAGTGCTCGTGCTGAGGCATTACTGGAGAACAGTCAACGTCATACCACATGGGAGAGAGTTGACAAGTTCAAAATATCCAAATCAAACGTTGAGAACCATTTGCATGAGCTTGGTTATGTGAATCACTTTGAAGTCTGGGTTCCATATAAGTTGAGAAAAAAAAATCTTCTTGACCATATTTCCACATGCAATTCTTTACTTCAACATAATGGAAACACTCCACTTTTAAAACAAATTCTGACAGATGATGAAAAGTGGATACTGAACAATAATGTGGAATGGAAGAGATTTGGGGATGAACAAAAAGAACCAACACCAACCATACCAAAGGCTAGGAGTCTTCATCCAAAGAAGGTGATGTTGTGTACATGGTGGGATTGGAAGGGAGTCCTCTATTATGAGCTATTTCTGAAAACCCAGACGCGTCATTCCAGCAAGTACTGCTCCCAATTAGACCAACTGAAAGCAGAACTCAATGAAAAACCTCCAGAATCAGTCAACAGAAAACATAATCTTCCCTCAAAATAACTCAAGACAGTATGTGCCTTTGATCACCAGGTAAAAACTGTTGTAGCTTGACTGGGAAGTTCTGATTCATCCGTCATATTCACCAGGTATTGTACCTTTGGATGTCCATTTATTTCAGTATTTACAAAGTTCTTTTCGGAGAAGGCAATGGCAACCCACTCCAGTACTCTTGCCTGGAAAATCCCATGAACGGAGGAGCCTGGTAGGCTGCAGTTCATGGGATCGTTGAATCAGACAGGACTGAGCGACTTCACTTTCCCTTTTCACTTTCATGCATTGGAGAAAGAAATGGCACCCCACTCCAGTGTTCTTGCCTGGAGAATCCCCGGGACGGGGGAGCCTGGTGGGCTCCTGTCTATGGGGTCGCACAGAGTCGGACACGACTGAAGCGACTTAGCAGGAGCACAAAGTTCTTTTAATGGAAAAAAAAAATCAGTTCCATGGAAGACTGTAAAAGGCACCTGGAATAGTCCTTTGTTCAAAAAGGTAAAAAGTTTTGGGAAGATGCAATTATGAAGCTGCCTGAAAAATGTCAAAAGGCAGTGGAACAAATAGTGAAAACATTGTTCTATAAAGTTTTTGGTGAAAATATCTTTTATTTTTACTTAAAAAATTAAGGTATTGTTTTGGGCAAACTGATATGCTTATTCTGATATTTGATTTTAAAATCTATAATGACTGGAAAAGATATTTAACAAATATAGATAAATTCAACTGAAACAAGTTTTGCAAACTATGATACTCATTTTGCTGCTGCTAAGTCACTTCAGTCCTGTCCGATTCTGTGCAACCCCATAGATGGCAGCCCACCAGGCTCCCCCATCCCTGAGATTCTCCAGGCAAGAACACTGGAGTGGGTTGCCATTTCCTTCTCCAATGCAGGAAAGTGAAAAGTGAAAGTGAAATCACTCAGTCGTGTCTGACTCTTAGCGACCCCATGGACTGCAGCCTACCAGGCTCCTCCATCCATGGGATTTTCCAGGCAAGAGTACTGGAGTGGGGTGCCATTACCTTCTCCAACCCTCCAGTAATTATACAAAGCATGTGTATGTGATTCTGCAGTGAGTTACCTATGAATGATGTGCTTGGGCATTTCACGGGTGGTTCTAGCTCTGAAACCTTGTGATAGAATCATTTACTGACTATTTGTTTGTTTTATAGTCTTTTTATTTGTCCTGAATGCCAAAGTAGTAACACTATTAATAGCTTCACTGTTTTAGTTTTTCATTAAAATCTAGTTTTCATCAAAAAAGGTGTTTTTCAGTTGAACATACACTTTCTCAAGCATATTCTTTCCTTTAGAGGGACATTAAAAAAGTAGTTCATGCATTTCTTTAATAAAAAACCTTCAACAAAATTCATAAAATTTCAACTTCCACTCTATGTTTAATCAAAAACAACATAAAATAGCTCATTAAGTAGCTTTATAAGGTAGTAAAATAATACTATAAAATGGCTTTAAGTGCTATTAAAATTATAGAGTTTATCTCTTCACTTTGCCTGTTTACTTCTAAAATATCTTATTATTTATGTCTTTAACTTGTCATTGTCTAATAGTTCAGGGGAAGCTTCTCTAGAGGCTCAGATGGTAAAGAATCTGCCTGAAATGCAGGAGAGCTGGGTTCCATCCCTGGGTCAGGCAAGGAAGATCCCCTGGAGAAGGGAATGACAATCTACTCCAGTAATCTTGCCTGGAGAATTCCATGGACAGAGGAACATGGCAGGCTAGAGTCCATGGAGTAACAAATAGTCAGACATGGCTGAGTGACTTTCAGCTTAAAGGCAGTCTAGAAGTTTTAATAGGAACCATTAAATTTTTATTTTAAACTGTCTTCATAATTTGGATTGTTTGTCTGAAATCTCATCAGAATTCAATTACTGATTCTGAAGATCACCATTAATTTTACATTTAAATTATGTGATAGAGAATTCTCTGGTGATCCAGTAGTGATGACTGTTTCCAATCCAGGGGATGTGGTTTTGACCCTGGTTGGGGAATTAAAATCCCACATGTTGCCAGGCTTGGGCAAAAAATAAAATATTAAAATAAATTATGTGAGAAAGGACTCCTTCTAGTATGAGAAGCCTCCATTCTGCTAATTTTTTTCATTGCTGGATTGACCTC
Organism: Bos mutus; assembly: GCF_027580195.1. Taxonomy (NCBI): domain Eukaryota; kingdom Metazoa; phylum Chordata; class Mammalia; order Artiodactyla; family Bovidae; genus Bos; species Bos mutus. Next base: position 2,717,880 of record NC_091630.1, on the reverse strand, counting down.
ATTGTTAGGATGATATGATTACTGCTTACAGCACCCCCTAATTGCTCAGCTCAGGTGCTCAGTCATGTCCGATTCTTTGAGATCCCATGGGCTGCAGCATGCCAGGCCTCCCTGTCTATCACCAAATCCCATAGATTGCTAAATCTCTGAATCAGTGATGGCATCCAACAATCTCATCCTCTGTCATCACCTTCTCCTCCTGCCTTCAATCTTTCCCAGCATTAGCGTCTTTTCCAATGAGTCAGTTCTTCCCATCAGGTGGCCAAAGTATTGGAGTTTCAACTTCAGCATCAGTCCTTTCAATGAATATTCAGGACTGATTTCCTTTAGGATAGACTGGTTGGATCTCCTTGCAGTCCAAGGGACTCTCAAGAGTCTTATCCAGCACCACAGTTTTAAAGCATTAATTCTTCAGCACTTAGCTTTCTTTATAGTCCAACTCTCACATCCATACATGACCACTGGAAAAACCATAGCCTTGACTAGACGGACTTTTATTGGCAAAGTAATGTCTCTGCTTTTTAATATGCTGTCTAGGTTGGTCATAAGTTTTCTTCCAAGGAACAAGAATTCTTTAATTTCATGGCTGCACTCACCATCTGCAGTGATTTTGGAGCCCAAAAAGATAGTCTGTCACTGTTTCCATTGTTTCCCCATCTATTTGCCATGAATGATGGGACCAGATGCCATGATCTTAGTTTTCTGAATGTTGAGCTTTAAGCCAACATTTTCACTTTCCTCTTTCAATTTTATCAAGAGGCTCTTTAGTTCTTCTTCACTTTCTGCCATAAGGGTAGTGTCATCTGCATATCTGAGGTTATTGATATTTCTCCAAGCAATCTTGATTCCAGCCTGTGCTTCATCCAGCCTGGCATTTCACATGATATATTCTGCAAGTGTTAAATAAGCAGGGTGACAATATACAGCCTTGACGCACTCCTTTCCCTATTTAGAACCAGTCTGTTGTTCCATGTCCAGTTCTAACTGTTGCTTCCTGACCTGCACACAGATTTCTCAGGAGGCAGGTAAGGTGGTCTGGTATTCCCATCTCTTGAAGAATTATCCACAGTTTGTTGTGATCCACACAGTCAAAGTCTTGGGCATAGTCAATAAAGCAAACATAGATGTTTTTCTGGAACTCTCTTGCTTTTTTTTCGATGATCCAACGGATGTTAGCATTTTGATCTCTGGTTCCTCTGCCTTTTCTAAATCCGGCTTGGACATCTGAAAGTTCACAGTTCATGTACTGTTGAAGCCTGGCTTTGAGAATTTTGAGCATTACTTTGCTAGTGTGTGAGATGAGTGCAATTGTGCCTAATGGTAGGGTTTTGTTTTTGTTTTGCTTTTTTGTTTTGTTTTGTTTTTAGGGGATTAAGGGTATTCCAATCTGTTATGTGTTCTTCATTTGAAAATTTAGAGTCAAGCTTAAGTTTAACTGATTTAAATGGAGTTGCAGACTATTCATGATTATTGCCAACAGAATTAATGACATGTATATACACCAGACTCATCATCATTTACTCAAAGGGAAACCCACATTAAATTATAAGACTGAACTAGAAACTTATCAGTACAGTATAGAAAGATGATACATGAATCTATGCTTCTCTTAATGTTTTTATTGATGCCTTCTGAGTCTGTTTACACTTGATTATTAATATACCTTTTCCAATATACAATAGATTTTTACTATACCCATCCAATCTTGAAATATATTGAGAATTACCACTAATCCCTAAGGTTAACCATTGTTATCTTCTGTGTCTGAGTAACATAGTAAGAACTTTACAAATGGAAAACAGCACTTCTCCAGAACGTTAAAGGTACACTTTGCCACTCACCTATTGATGCTTAGCAACTTCCTATAACACTCTTATCTACCCTAGACATTTTCGACACCTTCACATAGGCTGAAGATAAATCTGGAGCCTAGATCTGCTGTATAACTCTCTCTCCCTGAGTCACATTTGAACAGGCAGTCTCACCAGAGTAGAATTCCCAGATATTATAGCCTATGCTTCCAAAGTCCAAAGAAGCCCATTCTTACTCTGTCCTGGTTGGGGAAGGTATGAAGTATAGCAAGTTGTCTGTTATTTCAGAGGAAAGGTCCTGGCATGCCACAGCCACTTAACTCCTAAGACATTCCCTGATAAAGTAGATCCTTAAATCTCCAATTACCATCTATCTCATCCTTTTTTTTAAACTTTACATAATTGTATTAGTTTTGCCAAATATCAAAATGAATCCATCACAGGTATACATGTGCTCCCCATCCTGAACCCTCCTCCCTCCTCCCTCCCCATACCGTCCCTCTGGGTCGTCCCAGTGCACTAGCCCCAAGCATCCAGTATCGTGCATCGAACCTGGACTGGCATCTCGTTTCATACATGATATTTTACATGTTTCAATGCCATTCTCCCAAATCTTCCCACCCTCTCCCTCTCCCACAGAGTCCATAAGACTGTTCCATACATCAGTGTCTCTTTTGCTGTCTCGTACACAGGGTTATTGTTATCATCTTTCTAAATTCCATATATATGTGTTAGTATACTGTATTGGTGTTTTTCCTTCTGGCTTACTTCACTCTGTATAATAGGCTCCAGTTTCATCCACCTCATTAGAACGGATTCAAATGTATTCTTTTTAATGGCTGAGTAATACTCCATTGTGTATATGTACCACTGCTTTCTTATCCATTCATCTGCTGATGGACATCTAGGTTGCTTTCATGTCCTGGCTATTATAAACAGTGCTGCGATGAACATTGGGGTACACATGTCTCTTTCCCTTCCGGTTTCTTCAGTGTGTATGCCCAGCACTGGGATTGCTGGATCATAAGGCAGTTCTATTTCCAGTTTTTTAAGGAATCTCCACACTGTTCTCCAGAGTGGCTGTACTAGTTTGCATTCCCACCAACAGTGTAAGAGGGTTCCCTTTTTCTCCACACCCTCTCCCAGCATTTATTATTTGTAGACTTTTGGATTGCAGCCATTCTGACTGGTGTGAAATGGTACCTCATAGTGGTCTTGATTTGCATTTCTCTGATAATGAGTGACGTTGAGCATCTTTTCATGTGTTTGTTAGCCATCTGTATGTCTTCTTTGGAGAAATGTCTATTTAGTTCTTTGGCCCATTTTTTGATTGGGTTGTTTATTTTTCTGGAGTTGAGCTGTAGGAGTTGCTTGTATATTTTTGAGATTAGTTGTTTGTCAGTTGCTTCATTTGCTATTATTTTCTCCCATTCTGAAGGCTGTCTTTTCACCTTGCTGATAGTTTCCTTTGATGTGCAGAAGCTTTTAAGGTTAATTAGGTCCCATTTGTTTATTTTTGATTTTATTTCCAATATTCTGGGAGGTGGGTCATAGAGGATCCTGCTGTGATGTATGTCGGAGAGTGTTTTGCCTATGTTCTCCTCTAGGAGTTTTATAGTTTCTGGTCTTACGTTTAGATCTTTAATCCATTTTGAGTTTATTTTTGTGTATGGTGTTAGAAAGTGTTCTAGTTTCATTCTTTTACAAGTGGTTGACCAGATTTCCCAGCACCACTTGTTAAAGAGATTGTCTTTAATCCATTGTATATTCTTGCCTCCTTTGTCAAAGATAAGGTGTCCATATGTGTGTGGATTTATCTCTGGGCTTTCTATTTTGTTCCATTGATCAATATTTCTGTCTTTGTGCCAGTACCATACTGTCTTGATAGCTGTGGCTTTGTAGTAGAGCCTGAAGTCAGGTAGGTTGATTCCTCCAGTTGCATTCTCCTAAAGGAAATCAGGTTTAAATTGGAAGGACTGATGCTGAAGCTGAAACTCCAATACTTTGGCCACCTGATGCAAAGAGCTGACTCATTGGGAAAGACCCTGATGCTGGGAAAGATTGAGGGCAGGAGGAGAAGGGAATGACAGATGATGAGATGGTTGGATGGCATCACCGACTCAATGGATATGAGTTTGAGTAAACTCCGGGAGTTGGTTTTGGACAGGGAGGTCAGGCGTGCTGCAGTCCATGGGGATGCAAAGAATAGGACATGGTGAGTGACTGAACTGAATTGAACTGAACTGAACTGATAGGTGGTAATTATGATGGTAGCTGATGATTATTTCCTAATAGAGCATCTAGAGTATTTTGTACTTTCTGCTTAGAGGATTCATTTACCTAATATCATTATATACAGGACTCATATTATGGTCTAGTGAATATTAAGATGATCAAGAACTATGTGACTCTACTGTGATGAAGAAAGACAGGTTAATGAAGCTGGAAGCACTTTCATAAGGAAAGTTATGGCCAACCTAGACATTCAAAAGCAGAGACATTACTTTACCAACAAAGGTTCGTCTAGTCAAGGCTATGGTTTTTCCTGTGGTCGTGTATGGATGTGAGAGTTGGACTGTGAAGAAGGCTGAACGCCAAAGAATTGATGCTTTTGAACTGTGGTGTTGGAGAAGACTCTTGAGAGTCCCTTGGACTGCAAGGAGATCCAACCAGTCCATTCTGAAGGAGATCAGCCCTGGGATTTCTTTGGAAGGAATGATGCTGAAGCTGAAACTCCAGTACTTTGGCCACCTCATGTGAAGAGTTGACTCATTGGAAAATACTCTGAGGCTGGGAGGGATTGGGGGCAAGAGGAGAAGGGGACGACAGAGAATGAGATGGCTGGATGGCTTCACTGACTTGATGGACGTGAGTCCAAGTGAACTCCAGGAGTTGGTGATGGACAGGGAGGCCTGGTGTGCTGCGATTCATGGGGTCGCAAAGAGTCGGACACGACTGAGCGACTGAACTGAACTGATCCATGATCCAATGGATGTTGGCAATTTGACTTCTGTTCCTCTGCCTTTCCTAAAACCAGCTTGTATATCCGGAAATTCTCAGTTCATATACTGTTGAAGACTAGCTTGAAGTATTTTGAACATTACCTTTGTAACATGTGAAGTGAGTGCAATTTTATGGTAGATTGAACATTCTTTGGCATAGGCTTTCTTTGGGATTGGAATGAAACTGACCTTTTCCAGTCCTGTGGCCACTGCTGAGTTTTCCACATTTGCTGGAATATTGATTGCAGCACTTTTACAGCATCATGTGTTGTAGGGTTTTAAATAGCTTGACTAGAATTCTATTACCTCCATTAGCTTTGTTCACACTATTGCTTCTGAAGGCCCATGTGACTTTACACTCCAGGATATCTGGCTCTAAGTGAGTGTCCACATCATTATGGTTATCTGGGTCAATTAAGACCTCTTTTGTAGAATTCTTCTGTGGAATCTTGCCACCTCTTCTTAATCTCCTCTGCTTCTGTTAGATCCTTGCCGTTTCTGTCCTTTATTGTGCCCAGCCTTGTATGAAATCTTCCCTTGATATCTCCAATCTTCTTGAAGAGCTCTTTAGTCTTTCCCACTCGCTTAAGAAAGCTTTCTTATCTCTACTTGCTATTCTGTGGAAACTCTGTATTCAGTTGGGTGTATCTTCCCAGCACTGTATATTCTTAAGGTGTGCAGCATAGCGATTTGACTTACATACATCAGGAAATTACCACAATGTTTAGTGAACACTATCAGCTCATAAAGATACAAAATTTTAAAAAATGTATAAAAATATTTTGTAATAAGAACTCTTAGGATTTACTCAACATCATTCACATATAACATACAGCAGTGTTAGTTATATTTATCATGTTTTTCATTACATTCCTAATATTAATTCATCTTTTTATCTATTTTTTATCAATTTGTTTATTTTTTAATTACGATACTGTGTGGGTGTCTGCCATACTTCATGAATCAGCCATAGGTATACTGTGTCCTGGAGAAGGAGATGGCACCCGACTCCAGTATCCTTGCCTGGAAAATCCCAGACAGAGGAGCCCGACAGGCTACAGTCCACGGGGTCGCAAGAGTCGGACACGACTGAGCGACTAAACCAGCACCAGCAGACAATGTCCCCTCCTCTTCAAACTCTCTCCCACCTCCCGCCCCACCCCGCTCCAGCTCCCTGCCTCACACAGCAGATCCCCGGCCATCTATTTCACCTCAGCTCGTGTATACACGTCCATGCTACTCTCTCCGTCTGTCCTGCCGTCACCTCCCACCGCTGTGTCCGCAAGTCTATTCTCTGTGTCTGCAGTTCCTCGTGTGGCTCTTTCTTTTGCCCACTCTATGCTATAGGGTGTAGGCTGTAAGGTTACAAACTTGAGCAAACCTTGAGGAAATTTCCATTTTTTCAAAAGTTTGAGGACAAACTTTTATTATACCCCTTTCATCTCATGACAGTAGATTTAAAATAAGCGCTGTTTAAAATATACACTAGTTATGGTTATAAACCGGTTAGACATAAAACACTCCAGAGTCATCTGCCATGAGCCATCGGACTTTTATTCATATCACAGAGGCTAGTTTATATGACGGAGACTTTCATAACTGCATTCTTTGTGTTTTTGTCTATACAGTAGATATATGCATTTTCTTCATGCTGCTGCTGCGTTGCTTTAGTCGTGTCTGACTCTGTGCGACTCCATAGATGGCAGCCCACCAGGCTTCCCGTCCCTGGGATTCTCCAGGCAAGAACACCGGAGTGGGTTGCCATTTCCTTCTCCAATGCAGCAAAGTGAAAAGTGAAAGTGAAGTCGCTCAGTCGTGTCCGACTCTAGGGAGCCCATGGACTGCAGCCTACCAGGCTCCTCCGTCCATGGGATTTTCTAGGCAAAAGTACTGGAGTGGGGTGCCATTGCCTTCTCCATTTTCTTCATAGAACTTAGCAATTTTTTTTTTTTTTTGGCTTAGTGTCTTGACATGAGTGAAGGGAAATCATAGGAGATTCCACTTCATCTCTTCTACTCTGATGACTGCAACTTCCCTGACCAGGAAGTTAACCCTCCCTCCAAAGGTGAAGATGACATATATATGCACTCATGCATGCATGCTGTTGCTTCAGTCGTGTCTGATTCTGTGTGACCCTATGGACAGCAGCCCACCAGGCTCCTCTGTCCACAGGATTCTCTAGGCAAGAATATACATATGCTGGGCATGGTGGACATAGTTGTAATCTTCAAAATACATACATATATATATACATGTATATATGCACTGTACCCATATATTGGAGAAGGAAATGGCACCCCACTCCAGTACACTTGCCTGGAAAATCCCATGGACAGAGAAGCCTGGTAGGCTACAGTCTATGGGGTCGCAAAGAGTCGGACACGAATGAGCGATTTCACTCACTCGCTCACACATATATAATCTCTGAAATTTATATTTGTAAACTGAGAAATATTCACAGAATGGGTTAGCTTGTGAGATAGCTTTGGATTAGTTTCCATTTATCACCTGGTTTCCATAAGCTCCTACTTAATTCAAAGACTGTAAACACACTTTAGGTGTTCATTAGTGTTGGCTCAGAACTCTTCATCTAAGAGATATGAAAACATTGATAATCTTCTTTTGTAAGTGCATAGTTATTTTAGCAAATGATTGTAGACTCCTTTATGAAAAATTCAAGTGATTCTTTATTATATATACTTGTATTGGAATTGCAGGCTCTTTCCTCAGAAGAAAGGCAGTCGAACTAATAGGGTCAGGGTCTCTGAACTTACTTGCCTCTGGAAAATGGGCAAGGGAGAGCAGCAGCTCACAGCCCCTGCTTCGTATCTCCTAGTATATGATTACCATTATGTAAATTGAGCAATATTCTAATTGACTAACACTCTGTCTTGCCCCGAGTGACACCATGATCTATTAGCCATCACATTAAATAGCTATAATTTCCGCTCTTCCTTGGTATCTTTTGTGGTGATTGCATCTGCCTTGCCCCTGGCAGGTAAGTAATGCCGTCTAGTCCCTCTGTGCAATGTCACACACAGCTCTAGACAGCATCTCCCGTCTCCCCCAGGCTATCATCTTGACATCTCCAGGCTATCTTGATAGCCATCAACTTGCTTCCCAAAGGTGTTAGTGCCCCACCAGTGTTCTTAATAATCTAAGAAGTGGTTTTCCTCTGGGTTCTTATAAAGAAACTCAAGCAGTGCATTCTCAGGTCTAAAGAATAAATCCATGACCACATCCCCACCTTCTTAAGCCTTCAAAACCCTTCTCCAAAACATGTCACCATAGTTCTAGCATCCATATGTAATTTATTTTAGGCCCCTGCCATATCCAATCTTAAAGAAGCAAGGTGAGCTGATGTCAAGTGTCACGGTCAGAATATTAAATCACAGGTCACAAATGAACAGCTTTTGTCAAGTGATTCTTATTTATTTGGTTTTAATCTTCTTCGATTTCCAGTCTAACAGCCCCAGGATCTGTTCAAATGCTCGTTTCTTCCATTAATGCCAGCAGATATTAGCCAATTTTTATATTTCCTGTGTCATTAAGACTATTTCTTCCTAGATAAGACTGTACTTCTCACTCAAATTTTGTTGAGACTTGACTCTGGATATTGTCCTGGGGCCAATGAAAAATGTCATGGTTGGATCTTAAAGTGGACAAGATTCACCCGCTTCAGCTGAGGTTACTGCCTGATACCTAAGTGTGGGGAGATTGCCCTGCTCTTGCTTGGGAAAAGGGACTGTACCTGCACACAGCTCAGTTTCAAATAATTGGGGAATATGGGAGTCTCAGGTTCCCACATCTGAGGTTTTGACAGTTTCCTTTTGCAGAGCTCTATCTTTGTCATGGTAGCCACTTAAAGCTGAGGATTCTTTTTCTTTTGCATCACTTCCAATGTTATAGTTGGGTCCTGGGTCTGAGTTTCAGCGATGCTCTATGACTACAAAGGAAGAAATTCTCCTTTGAAACCTGTAGAAGCTTTGTGGCATTCACAGCCTGCCTTAAATTGGCAATGGTTTGCTCTGGGAGGAAATTTTTCTTTCTTCATGGTCTTCAATGCCAGAATACTTAAATGTTCATGGAAGACTCAGTAGAAAGGATGAGGCTGGGTGTGAAGAAGACTCCCTGTTCAGTGAGTGTGAACATGGGAGCTTTAACACATGTGGAGTTACCCAATCAGCATCTAGAAGGAGCCCAGAGTCTCTTCTGTTTTGAAAGGAGGAAGACTAAAAGGATTTACAGATAGGGAGACTGGTTTTGTGAAAGCTTTAGGAAGGTAAGGTGAAAGTTAACTGTCGGGGTGGTGAGTGTGGGATATGAACTATGGAAAACAATCATGGATGATTAAAGGTGCCGATTGGGCTTCCCGGGTGATGCTAATGATAAAGAATCTGCCTGCCAATGCAGGGGAGGTAAGAGACGTGGATTCAGCCCCTGGGTTGAAAATATCCCCTGGAGGACAGTGTGGCAACCCAATCCAGTGTTCCTGCACGGAGAATCCCATGGAGAGAGGAGCCTGGTGGGCTACAGTCTAAAGGGTTGCAAAGAGTCAGACAACTGAATCAATTTAGCACACATGCAAAGGTACTGATTGTTGAAAAACATTAAATGTATCATATTCTGGCTCAATATCAGAAAAACAAATAACCCAATCAAAAAATGGGCAGAAGAAGAAAAAAAAAAATAGGCAGAAGACCTAAACAGACATCTCTATAAAGAAGACTATTTTTATACAGATGGGCAAAAAGCACATGAAAAGATGCTCAACATCACTCAACATTAGAGAAATGCAAATCAAAACCACAATAAGGTGTTATCTCACACCAATCAGAATGGCCATCATCAAAAAGTCTGCAAACAATAGATGCTGGAGAGGATGTGGAGAAAACGGAAGCCTCCTGCGCTGCTGCTGCTAAGTCGCTTCAGTCGTGTCCGACTCTGTGCAACCCCATGGACTGCAGCCCACCAGGCTCCGCTGTCCCTGGGATTCTCCAGGCAAGAACACTGGAGTGGGTTGCCGTTTCCTTCTCCAATGCATGAAAGTGAAAAGTGAAAGTGAAGTCGCTCAGTCATGTCTGACTCTTAGCGACCCCATGGACTGCAACCTACCAGGCTCCTCCATCCATGGGATTTTCCAGGCAAGAGTACTGGAGTGGGTTGCCATTGCCTTCTCCAGCCTCCTGCACAGTTGGTGAGAAAGTTAGTTGATAGAGCCACTATGGAGAACAGTGTGAGATTCCTTTAAAAAGAAGAATTAAAACGTCTGTATCACCCAGCAAACCCACTACTGGGCAAATACTCTGTAAAACACACACACACACACAAACTATTGAAAAAGACACATGTACCCTAATGTCCATTGCAGCACCATTTACAATAGCCAGGATAGGGAAGCAACCTAGATGTCCATCAGCAGATGAATGGACAAAGAAGATGTGCTACATATATCTAATGGAATATTCACTGAGCCATAAAAATGAGTGAATTTGAGTCAGTTGTAGTGAGGTGGATAAACCTAGAGCTTGTTATACAAAGTGAAGTCAGAAATAGAAAAAACAAATATCTATATTAACACACACACACACACACACACACACACACACATATGTGGAATCTAAAAAAACAGTACTGATGAACCTATTTGCAGGAAAGGAATGGAGATGCAGAAGGAGAGAACAAACTTGTGGATAGTGAGGGAAGGAGAGGGTAGGCCGTACTGAGAAAGTAGCTTTGACATATATACACTATCATGAGTAAAACAGATACCTAGTGGGGAGCTGGTTATAACAGGGAGCCCAGCCTGGCGCTCTGGGACAAGCTAATGGGGTGGGGTGGGAGGGGAGAGGGAGCCTTACAGGGAAGGGAACACACACACACACACATATATATGTATATACATGTATATATATAATTATGGCGGATTTGCATTGTCGTATGGCAGAAACCAACACAACATTGTAAAGCAAATATCCTCCAATTAAAAAATAAATTAAAAAACATTATCAGATTCTTGATATTAATTCCCTTTAAGAATCTCTGCCAGTGTGATCATATCCATCTGTTCTAGCTTGGAAATTATTAGACAATATTAATACTGGGTCCAGTAACAAAAATATTAATAGAGGTACATGTTTTTGATTCATATCTTGGAAGGTGGCTGATGAGAGCAAGTGTTAAGGAAGGCACTGAAGAGACAATGAGTCAATTTTCCATGTCTTGCCTCATTTCACAATTTTGGAAAAATCAGGGAAGACCAGAGGGAATGAGTCACTGGGTCACCAGAACACTAAAAGAAGGACTATTAGATACTGGTTATGAAACTGCAGATTGATGGTGAAGTTAAGAAACAGACTCACCAACACAAAACAGAGATAGTGTTTAAAATAGGAGTTTAAACTGATGTGCTTATTGTCTCAGAAATGTATCTAAGCCTTCACAACTAAAAGGAAAAGGCAATATGGACTTCGAACCATCAAGTAAACTAACAGATGGCTTTACTTTACTCCTTAACTGATCTGTGCATATTTTTTAAACAGTGATCGTCAAGGGAATTTAATGAAGTAGGGGTTTCCCCAAGTGTGTGTCATTAGCTAGAGTTTCCTCTCACGTCTTCACGGCGTCTCCAAGGAGTTTAGGAGAGGTCCAAGGGGTAACAGATGAGGTAGAAATCGACGCGCCCGTAAGCAGCAGGGGTTGAGCGTCACAGTCCTTTTACGGCACACGGCAGCAAAGTGTGATGACGGGTGTTCTTTTTGACCTCAACATCTGTCACCAGGAGCTTGGACATAAATATTGCTTTCTGTTGAAAAGCAAAATGGAGGTGAAAACCCTACCACATCAACCTACTGTGGGTTGATAGAGAGGCAGCAGTGAAAGTTATATGCCACACACTGTTCACGGGGCTAGGAGATAAAATGTACAGTGACTGACATTAAAGAAAAAAAAAACAGGTTATAATTTCTTTATTGGACTTTGTAAGGGGCTAACGTGTGGTGACCAGAGCACACTGACTGTCTGAAGAGGCCAGCCTATTTATCACCTGGTTTGAAAGGCCTTATAAAGCTTCCAAGGAATCTATAAACGTGCCCAGTGAAAATGCCAACACTTGAATTCCTGCTCCTTCAGAAACAGGCAAGCCAATCAGTGCGCATCAAGGGAGGACGGTAGCAGCATGAATGACTTCACACTTTCTCTCTCTCTTTTTCTGTTGCACTTCTTTCCATTTTAAAACTGGAAGATGGGAGAGGTAGGCATGAAAATTCAAAACTACATATTTTAAGATGAAATTTTTAAATTGGTCTGGGACTTTTTCAAACATGAAGTTAAACACTAAGGAGACTGGCACAAAGTATTATCAGGCCAAACACGAAGCCTACAGAGACTACCTGAGCACAGTGTTTGGAGAAATGTGGTAGCATTGGCCTTCACATTTGGTTAGATGCAAAACTTGGTTAAAATCTTAAAATAAGTACCGAGTGGGCTGGGAGATTGCAAATACAGGGTCCATTTCTGAACACTAAAATCTTCCACAATTCTGATGAAATAGCAAGAGTAAAAAGGTTTTTTAAAAAGCCTGTAGAAGGCAGAAAGAAATACAATTTATTTTGTGGCTACTTCAAATAAATAGTTCAAATTTGTATTCTACATTAACTCAAGTAATGAAGCTTTGAATTTTAATTGAGGCAAAAAAAAGGATCTCATATATATGTGTGTGTATGTATACACACACACACACACACACACTTCCCTGGTGGCTCTGTGGTAAAGAATCCACCTGCCAATGCAGGAGATGCAGGTTCAATCCCTGGGTTGGGAAGATCTCCTGGAGGAGGAAAGGACAACTCACTCCAGTATTCTGGCCTGGAAAGTCCCATGGACAGAGGAGCTTGGTGGGCTACAACCCTTGGGATCGCAAAAGAAAGAATCAGACATGACTTAGTGACTATACAGCACATACATATATACACATATATTTATATCTGAAGCAATATTCTTGGTCATATTTCTTCACTATGTGAAAGATTTGGAGATTATATACTTGATAGTATGCAGTGGAAATTGGGAAGAACTTGCAATATTTTTACTTTTCAAATTTAAGAATAAAAAGGAGAAGATATTTAGGAAGAAGTGGCAAACTGGATCAGATGAGTGCCTTTTGCATGATGTCGTCCCCAGCAGCAGCAGCAGTCCCCAGTTGCAAAATGGAATACGTGGTGGTCCAAGAGGCACTGAAGAAGCGACACACAGCAATTACACTAGAGAAAAGGCAAAGCAATGGGAGTCTAGGCTCTCTGGAAAACAGATTACCAGCAGGTGCACACTTTCATCAAGTTCTGCAGAGAACACAGAATACATGTGCAGAAATATGCTGCATTTGTTCCTGCTTCACGTGGCCATCACCTTCCACTAAATATCTGTATGTTTGCCCACTTACATTTGGAGTTTATCCTAACCTTTAATTGTTAGTACATTACTGTCTCTTCTGGCCAATTTTCTTCCTTCAAAAATAGTACATAATCTTTTAGTCTTCTACCTAAAGAGCATGCTCTAAGAAAAGCCAGAACAGAAAGCAATAGACGATCAACCCTGCTTTGATGTATTTCACATGTGCCCGTGAGCATGGCTCTTTTTCATCCGCTTCTGTCATATGTTGTTTACTCAGTTAGTTTTACTTTTGATTTAGGAAACCAAAGGGAAACATGAATGTAAACGGCTCAGGGAAAGATGAGGCGATCTGGGAGTAACTTAGCGCTGGCACCTGAATCCCATATCAAACCCACAGCAGGGGCTGAGCCTGAGCGGTTGAGACATCACCTAAGCACCAGAACTGAGTTTTGTCAGGCGCACCCTTATGGGAGTGTTCTTCAAATTCCATTTGAAAGGCAAGGGCTGAGCCGGGAATTCTGTGTTCTCTGAAAGGCATCTACTTAGAGCTGTGTAAATACGTGTGCCATCCATAGCCTTTGGAGATTCAAAGAGCCACATTTTTGTGACCTACCACCAAATTAAAACATACTAGAGAGCATGGCACTTAGTTAGTTTGGGTTAGTGGGGTTCTTTGATAGCCAGAAACTGGAACATAAGGGAAAAAAAGGACACCATAGATGTCTAAGCATCTTAAAAATTATTATTTGATATTTGATTCTCAGAATTGCTGTGCTTCTTATGTATCATGCTATTTCTTCTGAGTCAGAAAAAGCAGGGTCCAGTTTGATGCTTTTTCTCTCTCTCCTTCAAATTTTGAAACATTCTTGGTTAAATTAGCATGTGTCTTAAAATGAAGCCATGGACAAGTCCAGGGTCTGGTCTTTTGAAGTAAAAGCCTGACTCAGTAGTTAATGGTCGGAAATGCGAAGACGTAAAAACAGAGTAGCTACTGTGCTGGGAAACCAGTAACAACTAGGCTATCCTTCCACCACACAGCAGAATCCCCAAACTCGCAGCTCCCTGAAACAAACAGAGGCCGGACACACACTCCTGAATCGTTTTTACAGGAAGCTGACCCCTTTCAGATGAAAACTGCTGACAGCAAGAACATAGACTGTTTGAAACCAGAAAGTTGATGATGCTTGAAAGTTCCCCTTGATGCCAACCAATCTGAGAATGCCCATGAGCTCAACACGCCTTGCTCTTTGAAAACCCTAAAACTTCTCACCACCCCCTCCAGAGGGGTTACATAGCCTTGAGCGCATTAGCCGTCTGGGCCCCCTCCTGCTTGGCTAAGCAATAAAGCTCTTCTTTCCCACCTCACCGAAAGGTGTCTCCACATTTCCTTTGGCACTGATGAGCAGAGTCCTAGTTTCAGCAACAACACTTTTTTTTTCCCCCCACAATCTTTCACGTATAATATCCATTTTCTAAATGTATTCATTTTGATCTTTCCATGTAATAATTATTTTTATTATATTAATAATCTAGCTGTATTGTTTTTCAATGTATTGCCTTTATAAGAAAAGAGAAACATCGACTCTTAAACTCACTACAGAGGAACCAAATAGAATTGACCAGTTAACAATGGAAAGAGTGACATAAAAATCCGACAGTAATGTGCAAGTTAAAACCTTTAAAACACATTAGTTAAGGTTTGGCATGTTAAAACCAAAAGCAAATTATTCTGTTCTTTATTAGGAATACATCTCAACTGTACTCTCAATGATTTTTAGAGAGTGGCATGTAATATTATACAAGAAAATATTTATAGTGAGCTTATGTAAATAAATGTTGATGTTATTGCATATGATGCTTATAAGCTGAAATAAATTTTATAGTCATATAATATATCTAGTTACCTGTAGCATTTTATAAGTGAAAATCATACATTCTTCTCTGTTGACACCTGAAAAATGTCTAGTTAGATAGCTGCACAGTAATAAATACAAATTTGTTTTTGAAGAAAAATAAAATATTGAAGTCTGTGACAATCGTTATTAACTCTGAAAGTTACATGATTTATCAACAGCATTTGATTTACACAAACATTTCCAAGTTTTTCTTTCTGTATTATTGATATTGCTTAATCATTTGCATCAAGATAAATGAAAGAGGTTCAAACATGATATGGATATCAAAGCTCCATTTAAAATACAAATAAACTCTAACAATCAGAGGTCATTGCCAATGTCTTTTTTTTTCTAGATTCTTCAATTTAGACATTTCCAAGTTTCTAAATCTTTCCATTTATCTTTACCAACTCTTCAAAAAAACTTTAAACTTGCTAAGAAATGAGAATTGGAAATGGAACTTTAGAACTAAATGTAATATATGTTACATAGTGATTTAAAAAAAATCTTTGTAGAATACATATGAGCTACAAAGTGCTAAGTATATTTCTATACATCCTTTTTCTTGTTTAAAATAAATGTAGTTTTCAAACAGTTGCCATTGTGTGTCTATGATTGTGATAATATAAAATGTGAAAATGGAACTGAATCAAAGGTAACAAGAAAAAACGCCAAAGAATTCATCGAAATTATCTTTTTCCTAAAGATGATTTTCTTTCAAGTCATGTAACAATAAAATTACTTTTAAAATTATGTTAAGAAGCCACATACTAAAAAAAGAGACATTAGCTGCCATAGTAACTCTTCTGTGGGTATTTTATTAAACAGCACAACGTATCATAAAAGAGGAAACCATAAGTTTGCATACATCCAGAAAAGAAGTAACTCAATGTAGTTTTATGCTTGATTTTTATTGACTCATCGGCTATGAATATTAATCTTTCCAGCGCGTAGAGAAAAGAGGAGCCGTCAGTGTCAAGCTTCTGGTGAGTGGAAGCCCGAGTGTAGCTGACGGCGCACCCTCCTTCCCGCGCCCTTCCTTTCCTGTTCTCCGCATCGGCACCGGGAGCAATTTAGCGAAAACGGTTTGTACTTTATCGATTTAACGTAATCCTCAAGTCTCCGCTTCCTACCAGTGATGTCTACATGGTGAGTGGACGTTCCATAATCCTCACTCAGCGGCGAGTTAGGGTCACCAGCTTAAGTAACACGTTGCCTTCTAAGGGCATCACTTCAGAAATTTCCTCTTTGGTCTCTGTTAAAGGTCAACTTTCTAACCTCTCTACTGGAATATTCCCCTCAGCATACAAGAATGGGGTTATGGCTGCAGTCTTTAAATAAATAAATAAAATTAAAACTCCTCTTTTGATTTCCCATTTTTCTTACCCCTTTACAGATATAATCTCTGCAAGGGTTTCCAAAGGCAAGCATCTCTTTGCAAGCCCTGGGCTCACATGTTATCATGGCCCCTCCAGGATTTCGTTCCTGCCCTTCCACCTGTTTCTATGGATCCAGCAGCGGCTGCAGCTCCGTCGCTCAGTGGGCAGTCCTGAGCCTGTTCTTCAGGGAGCACTCGTAATGGGGACCAGCCCTGGGCTGGCTGGCTGCCGAACCGGGAAAGAAAGTGAGCCTCAAACGCGGGCGTGGCTGCCTTGAGCTCTGCTAATTCGTTCTCTTTCGGCTGACTCACGGCCGCATCCCTAGCCCGTGTCTGCCCGGGTCTCCTGATGCTTCCGGAACGATAGGAACGGAGGCCAGGGTACAGGCCAACCTCTGCTCTTTGGATGGACTTGTCTGGGAGCCTGTCTGCTCATTTTCTGAAAATATATGTGCACTCGAGCATTTTTTGTCTATATGAGCAGCCTCAAATGATCTACACTTTTTTGACTTTTTCTTCTCTTATTTCATATACAGTCTACTATAGCACTCTTTATTCCTTCAGATAAACTCCTGTCCCAAATTTTTATCTCAGGCTCTGTTTTCAGGGGAACCAGGAAATGTCATCTCTATATCTCTCTCTCCTCACCCACTGTGTTTTTTTTTTTTAAATACATTTTCCTTAATTCTGCCCCTCTCCCTCGAAAATAATGCAAGTTCCCTTAGGAAAACTTTATTTTTTTTCTTTTTAGTGAGAAACATAGCAAGCTCTAATATGTTAAGTGAATGAATAAAAGTAAGTAACAGATCTCAGAATATCTTTAGTGTACTAAATATGTAGATACTATTTTTTTTTCCTAAAACAAGATCTGACATACTATGCAGGATACTGAAGTCTTGGCAATAAAATAAATATTCTGCTACTGAAAACTGAACATTGGAAATAAATTACAGAAAACCAATACACATGCTTTTGTCTCACTTCAGTGATTCACTGTTTTTAACCCTTTTAGTAAATATAGCTTTGCTCCAAGTTAACAAGCTCTTGTTCTTCAATTCTAAAACGGATATAGACGGCATCATTATTTCAATGTTCCTTTCCCCTACTTGTAATGACATATCAAAATGACTACTAAACATTTGTAAATACAGAATAAAATAAACCTGATTTCAATATCACCCTTCCTTTAAATAATGTCTGTACAGGCCTTGTATTTTCACAAATATCCAAAATAAGTCAAACATTTTGAGACCACATTTATGTGATTTAGACATACACTTATTTTATGAGTATAATATTGCTAGCTATTAGATTATCTCAATTTTCCTTCAAGTAATGCTGCAAATATTCCCTAATAAAATTTTAACTTTAAAATTTGATATCCACTATAAAATTAGATATAAGATTTTCAAATCTTATATCTAATTTCAAAGGTTTTTTAAAATATCACATCCATTTATAATACTATAAACTTGTGGATGAGTAAGTTTTCCCAGTACTATCAAAAATACTGGGTAAGACAATTTTTATTATTCTTTGCAAATAGAAAAAACTTAATAAATTTCCAGTATTTTAACTTATACTTTATTGTTTACCAATAATGAAGCTGAACGTTGATATTCTATTTTCTGTTAATTTCTTGACAATATAGCCTCAACCTGTTTTCATGTGATTCTAACTCTTAACAACCCAAGAGGTACTGGCTATTAATCATCTTCATTTGACTGCTTGGAAAACTGATAGAAGAAAGTTATTCAGGCTCATTCAGCTGAACACAAATTTGAACTCAGGCACTTTAGCTCTGGAGCCCACATTCCTAGGCACTATGTCAAGCTGTCTTCCTCTATGTCTAAGGTTCATCTCCTATTTTTTCTTTGATTCTTTATGTTTTTTTTCTATTTATTGTTAAATTGATAGATTTAACAATAAAGATCACTCTTAAAAAGACAAACATTTTAAGAGATTTTTAGGAGAAGTAAAAATCTTATATCTATATAATATCTATAATATTTGATATTTTCCCTCAAGAGAAATAAGGTAAGATCTTGTAATAGCTAGTCAAATTTTATGTTTCTTTTCTGGAAGTTTTCTCCAATTTTGCCATTTCCCCTTTTTTTTGCCACTGTTTCAGACCCCAGTAATCATTTCTAATCAATCTCTCTACAATCTGCAATTCACAGTATTCTGGAGTCTGTTCAGGATTTTGCATAATCAATTTTTTTTTCCAAAGAGACAATTCTACTTTTAAGTCCTGACTTCTCTAAGTAAATAGGACCACATATGTTATGCTTAAATTGTGATAATTGTTGGTGGTGTTTTTTTAAAGGTATAAACAAAGACTGCAGAGTTCACTCTCTAGAGAAAAATTAATTTGTGATGGTTTTAGTAGTCTTAAAAACTGAAAAGATCAAATCAGGTTGTATCCAAGTAGCCACTCTGAATCCCCGTTGCTGGGCTATACTGTGTTCAACTTGCTGCTACTTAAGCCAGGGTATATATGGGCATGGGTGCTTGAAGCTTATGTAATTTTGCTGATTAAAAAAAAGCCATAAATACAACGTTAGGTGCTAAATCAATACTTATTAGCAGAGAAAATAAATCTCATCAAATTAAGAGAGGCTTGGAGATACAGATTTCTTTCTTTTCAGAACTTGAGAAATTTTTGGAAAAAAGAAAAAAAGTTCTACATTGACGTGTTTCTGGAGAATAACCTGGTATCCCCTCCTAGCCTGAAACACTAGTCACAGCAGGAAAGAGCTCTCACAGTGGCCCCAGAAGTAAGCAACCATGAACCAAAATTTCTATCAGTTTTCACAGCATATTTTCTTCTGTTTAAAGCTAATCATAAAATTCTTTGAGTTCCTCAAATAGGTTTTCCAATCTTGACTCTAGATCATTGCATATATTGCTTCCATGTATCATTTCCCCATATCACCCTACAATTCCTTGTCATATCATCTGATCACAAATTAAGTATCTCTTAACCAGAGATCTTCCCTGATCTCTCTGCTTTTTATACTCAACAAACATACTTTCCATAAGTTCACTTAACTCTCAAAGTTTGACTTTTTGAAATGAAAAAATAAATTACAAAATTCATGGCTAGGTCATTTGTGATTACTCTTTGGATATAGTTTTCCCCTGATGCGTGGTAAGCTCACTGTAGAATCCTCAGATTCTAGCACATTGTCTTGCACATAGAGGGAGTCTGAATTAGTGTTTTGAAATTAATTAGTGAGCAGCAATAATTAAGTAGAAAGCCCTTCGTAGGCCTGCAATAGTTTATTCAATCCCTACGCCTTTATCTATCCTGATTCTCTGGCGGTCGTTACTCCTTGTGTTCTGCCCAGCAGTTGTAATGAAAGGCATTTATAACATACTATAATTCTCTCTCCCAGCACTCAAGGAGGGATGAGCCATTTAGTTAGAAAACTCAAAGGAGTCTATGTACCTCTCTGCTTGTGCTGGCACCATTATTTAAATCTGGGAGATGATGATGTCCACCGTTATGACTGGAAAGAGAAAATATGGGCAGAAGTTTCACAGAAGCATGGACTATGCAATGGCAAAATCAGATCACTTACTATGAAGGATCTTTCTAATTCAATCTCATTGTTTGATTTGAATTTTTCTTATACTTAGAGCGCATGACACAGGTGTCCTCTAAGTCAAATATATGTATGTTTTCATCCATTTTGCTTTATACACACTGCTACTCCTCTTCATTAACATTGATAATTGAGAACTGACATACATATTGCAAGGCTTTCCTTAAAGTACTTTGAAGTCTAATGAGGAGATTAAACTATCTAGAAAATGTATTTATCTAATAACTCGTTAAAAGTAATGGTACTACGATCTTTCCTAATGACCTTTATGCCATTAAACAAGAAGTAGCATTCATCAAGGCTGTCTAGTCACCAGAGGAGTAGTAATTCACAACAGAACAAACTCTGAATTTACAGAGAATTATAATTCTTTGTTGTGCTAAATGGAGTGCGTCATTAACCACAATGAACCTCAACAGAAAATGAAGCAGAATCAAGACTGAGTAATGCAGAAACCAGGAGAGTATGACTTCCACCCTGAATAATTAATCAACAGAGGCCTGATGAAGTTTGAGAAGTACATGAAATGAAGTAAATGATTTGTAATTGATGTTAGCTTGGTTGTAGACCATGTGTATCTGTTTTTACGTGTGTTTATACAAATGCACATATATATGTTAACTTGACTCATTTATAGTTAAGACTCTTCTCAAATTAACAAAGAAATCTCTTTAATACTTCAGTTATTAATATTTTGTGTGTTGCAGTATTTTTCTACACTATATTTATGGATGGACAAAACACTTTGAGAATGTGTAAATATTTCTAACAATAAGAAGACAACTCGACTACAAGACAAACTACTACAAGAAAATACCACCAACTGTAAGAAAATCTTACAAAACTAATAAATTGCAATTAGAATTTAGAAACATTTGAGAAAAAAATGAAAGCAAAATACTTAATTTTTCACTCAGTGCAAATAATAAGTATTGGCATCTAATGGGCTTCCCTGGTGGCTCAGTGTCTGTTTGCAATGCAGGAGACCAGGGTTTGATCCCTGGGTTTGGAAGATCTCCTGGAGAAGGTAATGGCAACCCACTCCAATATTCTTACCTGGAGAATCCCATGGACAGAGGAGCCTGGTGGGCTACAGTCCATGGGGTCTCAAAGAGTTGGACACAACTGAGCAACTTCACTTTCACTTTCTTTCAAGGCTTCCCAGATGGCGCTAGTGGTAAAGAATCCTCCTGCCAATGCAGGAGACATAAGAGATGCAGGTTCTATCCCTGGGTCAGGAGATCCCTGGAGGAGAGCACGGCAGCCCACTCCAGTATTGCTTGGAGAATCCATGGACAGAGGAGCCTGACGGGCTGTGGTCCATAGTGTTGAGAGTCAGACATGACTGAAGTGACTTAGCTCATGCCCACACCCAGGTACTCAATATGCAGATATTGAATGGGTAAATTCTAGAAATGAAAATTAAGTAGGGCATGTCTATAAAATTCAAAGTAATAAGAAACTGAATCAAATCAAATTTTATCAGAAAATCAACACTGATGACTAAAAGTTGTGAGCACAAAATATATCCTGTATTAATTCAGAGACTGAGAGTGCTATGTGTAAAATGATACAATCAGATGCAAATTCAGACTCTGTTTCCTCTGCACAAGGCACTTAGGAAGCCTTTTGAAGCTTATGCATGCAAATCTTATTTTGAACCTTACAGGTCTTCTGTTTGTAAATGTGGTCATGTATTTTAATCATTCAGTATATCGGTCTCTATGTCTCTGATTACTGAGAATAATACCTTCCTCATAGCTAATCCTTTATAAAAAAAAAAAACAAAACAGTGAATTTAGATGTAGGCCTGAATCACAGCTCTTCTTTTTATTAATCTTGTATATATAGATATATTTTTAATGGCAACTTTGTTGAGATAAAATTAACATGTAAAACTCACCCTTTCATTCTCTATAATTTGGCATGGTTTAATTTATTTACAGATTTGTTCATCCATTACTGTTACTGGTGTTAATCCTTCCCCCACGCCATACACATTGTAAGCCACTGAATGTGTGTGTGTGTGTGCACGTGTGTGCTCAGTCATGTCTGACTCTTTGTGAAGCTATGAGCTGGGGTCCTCCAGGCTCCTCTGTCCCTAGGATTTTCCAGGAGAGAACCCTGGAGTGGGTTGCCATGCCCTCCTCCAGGGGATCTTCCCGACCCAGGGATCAAACCCACATCTTCCGTATCTTGACATTGGCAGGCAGATTCTTTATCACTGTGCCACCTGCAAATATATAATTCCAGAACATTTTCATCAGTCCCAAAAGAAACTCCTTACCAGCCAACAGACACCCCCCAATTTCTCCCTTTCAGGAAAACACGTACACTTCTTATCTCTTGCTTTTTTTGTCCATTTTTGTGAATTTTTTAAGGATTTTATAAATATAGAATGTCATCTGCAAATGAAACAATTTATTTTTTTTTCTTATCTGAATACCTTTTATTTCCTTGCCTAATTTCTCTAAATAGACCCTCCTGTGCAGTATTCAATAGAAGCAGTGAGAGCAGGCATCATTGTCTTGCTCCTGATCTAGACAAACAGCAGTCTTCTTGCATTATGATGCTAGTTCTTTCCTCATAGGTGTCTTTTTTCATGTTAATGAGATTCTGCAGCCCCAGTTTGCTGAATGTCATTATTATCAAAGGGTGTTGAATTTTGTTAGATACTTTCTCTGTGCTTATTAAGTTGATCATTCTAGAGAACTAACTTTTAGTTTAATTCCCTCTGTTATTTTTTGTATGTTCTCACTCTAATCCATATAATTTCCTTCTTTTCACTTCTTTGGGTTTCATTTAATATTTTTCCTAGTTTCTACTTTTTAACATTTTTTTCCTATTTGTTAGCAGTTATAGATTCCCCCATAAGCACTATTTAGGTGCATTCCATATGTTTTGGTATATTGTATTTAAATTTTAATTCACCTCTAAGTATGTTTTCATTTTCCCCCTTATTTATTCTTGATATTTCCATTATTTAGGTATGTGTTGTTTTATTTTCACATAGTTTTACATTTCCCATATTTTCTTTTAAATTTCACAAACTTCCTTCCGCTATTGATTTCTAATTCAGTTCCATTGTGGTGGGAAAATATATGTTCTGTGAAGTCTATCCTTTTAAATTTATTGAGGATTGTCTGATGGCCAAATATACAGTATATCCTGAAGAGTGTTCTATGTGCGCTTGAAAACAAAGTAGTTTCCAGTTGTTGGTAGAGAGTTCTATAGATAATTCTCAGCTGTATTTGGTTTGTCCTTCACTAGTGGCTCAGCAGTAAACAATCCCCCCTCCAATGCAGGAGATGAGAAGGCGAGTTTGATCCCTGGTTTAAGAAGATCCCCTGGAGAAAGAAATGGCAACCTATTTCAGTATTCTAGGCTGGAAAATTCCATACATCAGAAGCCTGGCAGGGTACAGTCCTTGGAGTCCCTAAAGAGTTGGACACAACTTAGTCACCAAATAACAACAATGTAGTTGGTTTATAGTTTAAGTTTTCTTCTTGTTGTTCAGTTGCTAACTCACGTCTCATTGTTTCTGACCCCATAGACTGCAGTGCACCAAGCATCCCTGCCCTTTACTATCTCCGAGTTTTCTTTTTCCTCACGAGTATTATTTCTACCTGATTTTTTCATTATTGAAAATTAAGTGTGGAATACCCAAATAACATTTAATTTTCAGTTTCTTTATTCAGTTATGTCATTTTTTGCTTCATATATTTTGGACTATATTGTTAAGTGAAAAAGTGTTGGTAATTGTTATGCTTTAATAAATAGATAGCTTTGTCATTGCAGAAGACATTCACTACTATGGCTCAGATGGTACAGAATCTATGCCTCTATC
This sequence comes from Bos mutus, assembly GCF_027580195.1. Classification (NCBI taxonomy): domain Eukaryota; kingdom Metazoa; phylum Chordata; class Mammalia; order Artiodactyla; family Bovidae; genus Bos; species Bos mutus. The sequence goes on along the minus strand of NC_091630.1, from coordinate 2,693,948 downwards.
ATCATTTTATTCTTTAATGTCTACTGCAATATATCTAGTCCTATTTTGCTTAGTATTTACATAGATATATTTTACCATTATTTACTTTTGACTTATGTTTTAAATATATTTATTTAAAAGTATTTGTTCAATTCTTTTCAACTTTTGATTGGTATATTCAAATCATTTATATTTACTTTAATTATTCATAAGAAAGAATTGTATATGCAATTTTGTTACTTGTTTCTATGTCTCAGATTTTTTCTTTCCCTTATTTCCCATTACTGCCTTTCCTCTTTGACATTAGATATTTCCTTATGTACCACCTTAATTTCCATGTAGCTTTCCTTAAAACATTTTTGAAATATTTTCTTAGCAATTGTAGCAGTAAGTTAAAACAATTCAGTTCCAAGTAATTCAGTTAGGTTCAGTTCAGTCGCTCAGCCATGTCTGATACTTTGCGACCCCAGGGACTGCAGCATGCCAGGCCTCCCTGTCCATCACCAACTCCCAGAGTTTACCCAAACTCATCTCCATTGAGTCAGTGATGCCATCCTACCATCTCATCCTCTGTCATCCCCTTCTCCTCCTGACCTCAATCTTTCCAAGCATCAGGGTCTTTTCAAATGAGTCAGTTATTCGCATCAGGTGGCCAAAGTATTGGAGTTTCAGCTTCAACATCAGTCCTTCCAATCAATAATCAGGACTGATTTCCTTTAGGATGAACTGCTTTGATTTCCTTGCTGTCCAAGGGACTGTCAAGAGTCTTCTCCAACACCACAGTTCAAAAGCATCAATTCTTTGGCACTCAGCTTTCTTTATAGTCCAACTGTCACATCCATACATGACTACTAGAAAAACCATAGACTTGACAAGATGGCCCTTTGTTGGCAAAGTAATATCTCTGCTTTTTAATATACTGTCTAGGTTGGTCATAGCTTTTCTTCCAAGGAGCAAGCGTCTTTTAATTTCATGACTGCAGTCACCATCTGTGGTGACTTTGGAGCCCAAAAAGATAAAGTCTGTAACTGTTTCCATTGTTTCCCCATCTATTTGCCATGAAGTGATGGGAATGGATGCCATGATCTTAGTTTTCTGAATGTTGAGCTTTAAGCCAACTTTTTCAGTCTCCTCTTTCACTTTCATCAAGAGGTTCTTTAGATCTTTTTAGTTCTTTTAGTTCTCTGAAAAAGAGGCTTTTAGTTCTCTAAAAAAGATGCTGTTTTAGCTCTTTAGTTCCTTTAGTTCTCTCATAAGAATGGTGTCATCTGTGTATCTGAGGTTATTGGTATTTCTCCTGGCAATCTTGATTCCAGCTTGGGTCACCTCAGGCCATACAACGCAGAGAGTGCAGACCCACCCATTAGCAGACAATTGGATTCAAGTTTTAAGGAGACCCACCAGACCAAGACCCAGTTTTTCCCACCACCAGTCCCTTCCATCAAGAAGCCTGCAGAAACCTCTTAACCTTATACACCAGAGGGCACACAGAAAAAGCAAGAAAGGCCGCAATCCTGCAGTCTCCAGACTGAAAAACACAATCATGCAAAATTAGTCAAAGTGAAGAGGTAGACAATTACCTCCCAGATGAAAGTGAAAGTGAAGTTGCTCAATCATGTCTGACTCTTTGCAACCCCATGGACTGAAGCCTATCAGGCTTCTCCATCCATGGGATTTTTCAGCCAAGAGTACTGGAGTGGGTTGCCATTTCCTTTTCCAGAGGATCTTCCTGACCCAGGGATCGAACCCAGGTCTCCCTCATTGTAGGCAGATGCTTTACCCTCTGAGCCACCAGGGATGAAGGAATAAGATAAAATCCCAGAAAAACAACTCAATAAAGTGGAGATAGGTAACCTCCAGATAAAGAATTCAGAATAATGATAGTGAAGATGATCCAGCATCAGGAAAAATAGAAAGGAGAAGATGAAAGAAATGTTTACAAAGGATCTAGAAGAACAAAAAAACATACTAACAGAGATGAAAAATAGACTAGAAGGAATCAATAGCAGAATAATGGAGGAAGAAGAATAAATAAGTGACCTGCAAGCCAGAATGGTGGAAATCACTGCCCAAAATCGAATAGAGGGAAAAGAATGAAAGGAAATGAAGACAGCCTAAAAGACCTCTGCTGCTGCTGCTACTGCTGCTAAGTTGCTTCAGTCATGTCCGACTCTGTGCGACTCCATAGAAGGCAGCCCACCAGGCTCCCCTGTCCCTGGGAAGAACACTGGAGTGGGTTGCCATTTCCTTCTCCAATGCATGAAAGTGAAAAGTGAAAGTGAAGTCGCTCAGTCGTGTCTGACCCTCAGTGACCCCATGGACTGCAGCCTACCAGGCTTCTCCGTCCATGGGATTTTCCAGTCAAGAGTACTGGAGTGGGGTGCCATTGCCTTCTCTGAAAGACCTCTGGGACACCATTAAATGCATCATCATTTGCATTCTAGGTGTCTCTGAAGGAGAAGAGAGAGAGAGAGGGCCAGAGAAAATGTTCGAAGTGACAATAGCTAAAAACATCTCTAACATAGGAAGGGAAAGAGTCAACCAAGCCCAGGAAGCCCAGAGCATCCTAGGCGGGATAACCCAAGGAGGAACACACCAAAACACAGAATCATCAAAATGTCAAAAGTTAAAGACAAAATATTAAAAGTAGCAAGGAAAAACAGCAAATAAATAAACAAGGGGGCTTTCATAAGGCCATCAGCTTATCTCTCAACAGAAACCTACAAGCCAGAAGAGAATGACATGATATCCTTAAAGTGATGAAAAGGAAGACCCTACAACCAAGAATAATCTACCCACTAAGACTCTTATTCAGATTTGATGGGGAAATCAAAAGCTTTCCAGACAAGCAAAAGTCAGAATTCAGTGCTAGCAAATCAACTTTGGAAACACAAGAAAAGAAAAAAGACCTATGATAAATAAACCCAAAGTAATTTCTTAATTGCTTGCATGTTTAAGTGTTAATAGGATCGTAGAGTGAAAGTAAAAGTGTTAGTCATTCAATCGTGTCTGACTGTTTGTGACCCCATGGTCTGTAGCCTGTATTCACAGAATTCTCCTGGCAAGAACATTGCAGTGGTTTGCCATTCCCTTCTCCAGGGAATCAAACCTGAGTCTCCTGCATTGCAGGCAGATTCAGCCACCAGGGAAGCTCTAATAGGATCACACATACCTATAACTAGCTTAAACATATATGGATTAAATGCACCAACCAAAAGACGTAGCCCAGCTGAGTAGATACAAAAACAACACCCATATATATATGCTGTCTGCAAGAGACTTACCTCACACCCAGCGACACCTGCAGACTGAAAGGAAGAGGATGAGAATCCCCACTACTATGTTACTGTTGATTTTTCCCCTTATGATGGTTGGTATCTGCCTTATGTATTGAGGTGCTCCTATGTTGGGCACATATATATTTATAATTATTATATCGCCTTCTTGAATTTTACCCTTTATCATTATGTAGTCTCCTTCTTTACTCCTATAGCAGTCTTTTTTTTTAAGTCTATTTTGTCTGATATGAGTATTGGTACTCCAGCTTTCTTTTGCTTTTCATTTGCATGAAATTTGAGATTAGAAATAAAAGGCATTTAAAAAGCTGTAAGAGCTGGGATAACAAAAAGAGCTGGTTGTCATACGATGAGCAGGCCAGAGCATTGTTGTAAAGATTTGCATTTGTTCAGCAGACTTGGGGTTTTTAAGAAAAAAAAAAAAGCTATAAGAAACACAAGTATATGTTAGCTAAAAAGATGCTACTAAATAATCTTAAGAGAAAAAAAAAACAAAACAACAGAAAGAATTCTGGTTTTAACCTAATTTCCATGAAGTTCAGATACATGCTATACTTATTAGTTCATGAATAGGATTCAATATTTCTGCAATAATGCTCTCAGATGTTAAACCAACTATATCAGCTAACTGTATTTTTCTTCTCCTCTAGCATATTTATATTCTATGGATGGGTCACATTTATGAGATAAATGAAGTTTCTTTCATGGGGAATGACAAAATGGATTCTCAAAACTTAGTGGGGTAATGTTTGTGAATTATGTAAGATTAAAATTCAGTTATATTTCACAAGGTCACCTTGTGTGGTGTCTGTGTGTGTCTATAGTATGGATATGTGCATACATGCAGATAAAGTGTCATATCCTTGAAAGGGTTTTTTTTTTTTTTTGCCCTATTTTCTTTCATGAATTGTGGGCAATTTGAAGTGAAGAGGGATTTTGGGTGGTGGTTGAAAGTTTCTTTTCTCTTCCTGAATCAGTTTGTATTCTTTTTTTTTTAATTTAAATTTATTTATTTTAATTGGAGGCTAATTACTTTACAATATTGTATTGGTTTTGCCATATATCAACATGCATCTGGCACGGGTGTACACGTGTTCCCCATCCTGAACCCCCTTCCCACCTCCCTCCCCGTACCATCCCTCTGGTTCATCCTAGTGCACCAGCCCCAAGCATCCTGTATCCTGTATCGAACCTGGACTGGCGATTCATTTCTTATATGATATTATACACGTTTCAATACTATTTGAAAGGCATAGACATCACTCTGGCTACGTTAAGCAGAGATGGAATACGTCAAAGACAATCGGCAGATTCAGGAATTATGTGGCCAAGAATGTATGTCAACTCTCCGATGCTCACATTTTGACCTGGGCAAGAAATGCTGCCATGAGAAACTCTGCAGCCTCTGACTCTCAGACGCCTGTAAGCTGTCCTTGTACCACGCCAAAGTCTGTCACACGGAGCTCCACCGTGTACTCACCTCTAGAGCAAATCATCAGTGGGCTCGTCTGACTCGTGTGTTCCAGCTCCAAAAGGAGCTGGGAAACTCAGCTTCTGACTCTTCCTGTTGGGAGGTCTTTCAAAATTAGAAATTCGACAAATAGAGGAAGAGTTCCAAAACGTGCTGGATTTAATTTAAAATAGAATCATGAAAACAATAATGATGTTAACAACAGATTTATAGGCGATGCTTTATATTGTGAAATCAATAAATAGAAGCCTCAATTAAATAAAGATGAGACGGGAACCCCCCACATTCTTTGATGATAGCAGAGCTCGACAGGAAGAAGAAAGACACCTTTATTCCCCTGGTGACACTCGGCCAATGAAAAGCCATGGACACTTTGCTTACTCCAGTCTTCCCAACTTTCCTTTCTTGTCTATAGAATCATCCTCCTTCTCCTGTGTGTGAGGTCTTGCACACGGGGCACAATGGTTGCAGACCCCAAATTAAAATTTTCTGTGGACCCCGAGTAAACCCATATCTACCTGAGAAATATCTGGTAGTCTACTTGTTTTAGGTCAACAATATCAACACACTCTTTTTCAAAGAACTCTCATTCTCTCTTCCCCACCCCATACACAAAGTTGGGTTCTTACCTTACACCATTTACAAAAATTACTCAAAATGGATCAAAGACCTAAATGTGAAAGCTGAATCTATAAATCACTTAGAAGAAATCTTTAGGGTAAAAGTATAATGACATTGTATCGAGCAAGGAGTTTTATATATGACTCCAAAACACGAGCAAAAACAAACAAGCCAGAAGTGGGATTTATCAAAATTACCAACATCTGTGCATCAGAGCTCACAATCAACAGCATAAATGGTGATCCCTTAGGACGTAAGAAAATATTTGCAAGTTACATATCCAACAAAAGATTACAATCTAGAATGTATAAAGATTTTCTACAGCTCAACAGCAGAAAAAACAAAGGAAAACAAAAACAACAAACTTGGATTTAAAATGTGCAAAGGACTAGAAAAGATATTTCCTTAAAGAATATAGAAACGACCAAGAAGTACATGAAAATATGCTCAACGTCACTAATAACTATGGAAATGCAAATCAAAACCACTGAGATGTCACCTCACACCCCAGAAAAGACAGAGTTCACAGGACCGAGTGCTGGGAGGAGAAAGATGCAAAGAAAGGTTCAGGAGACAGGAAGAGAAAGCCCCGGAAGACTCATCAGAGCACTGGTTAGATTGCCCTGTGTGGAAATGACCCCAGTGTAAGCAAAGTCTTTTCATACTGTTCACGGGGCTCTCGAGGCAAGAATACTGAAGTGGTTTGCCATTCCCTTTGCCAGTGGACCTGTTTTGTCAGAACTCTCCACCATGACCCATCCGTCTTGGGTGACCCTCCACAGCGTGGTCATAGTTTTGTTGCATTAGACAAGGCTGTGGTCCATGTGATCAGCTTGGTTTATTTTCTGTGCTTGTGGTTTTTATTCTGTATGCCCTCTGATGGAGAAGGATAAGAGGCTTGTGGAAGCTTCCTGACGGGATGGACTGGCTGTGGGGGAATGTCTGACTCAACAGACATGAGTTTGAGTAAACTCTGGGAATTGGTGAAGGAAAGTCCATGGGGTCACAGAGTCCAATACGACTGAGCGACTGAACTGAACTGAAGGAAAGAGGACTTGAAAAAATAGTACAAAACAAACAAAAAACTGGAAAATGGTCCAGTTTGACGAGAGAGGCACCAAGTTTCTAAGAGGCTTGTCATAATGTGGTAACAAGGTACAAAGTCACAATTTATATTCAAGTCTCTGATTCATAAAGCCTCACACTCTGAATGAATGCTATTCTTCCAATTCAAAAGGGGACTAGAAACAACTTTTCAAATCTATAATATCTTTACAAAGAAAGCATGCTGTGAAAATTAAGTTATTTTTTAAAATCCATAGAGATGCTTTCAGTGTCATTTCCTAGATATATTTATTACATAAAAACTAATTATTACTCATTTCCCAATTGAATCTTACTAGGATAATTATATTTCTATTGAGCTCAGTGAATTTTTCCTAACTAATTTTCACAGTACTACTATTCTTTGGGAACTAAATGATTATTTTTCTAATTGACTGTAAGTTTTCCTCCTAAGGTAACTCTGCAATTGACACAATAGGTAGCCCAGATTTTTAAAATCAGAACCTTTTTTGGAGGACCAAAATATGAAAGAAAGACAACAAAGCTGACATTGATCACAATGCATTATTCCTGAGAGTAAAAAAATGACTTCTCTGAGAAGGTTCAAAAGATGAAACAGACAACCTCTATGGGTCTGTCTATTTGACTTTAAATTGCTTCTGTATTAAAAAAAAAATCAATAGAAAAGCACCTCCCTGACAGTGCTCTGAAAATGTTACAATTTTCAGCAGGAATATGCATTTATTGTTGACCTACAATTAGCCTTATACTTTATTTTCTCTATTGTACTGGCTTTTATCACTGGGCTCATATGTTGCAATTCATACAAGATGTAGTCTGCATTCTCTGTTCAACTAATATTTCTGAAATAAAGAATTAAGTCAAAGGAAAGGCAACTATAGTTCCCTAGACCTTTTAAAGTAGCTCTTGAAAATCAACACTGTAATTTTCAGTGTAATTCACAGAAGACGTCCACTGCATATTAGCAATAGATGCCTGATTTCCCATTTACTGTACAAAGCTTAGTGTGATAAGTTATGTAAATGATTAATTAATGTGATAGTCACTCATAAAATATCAAGTCTCATTTTTAATATCAAAGAATATTAATTAAAGAAGGATATTAATTATCCCTTTAAATGTTGCTCAGACTTGTATATAATGTTATAGAGATTAAAAGCAAGAGTGGTCAAACACAAGGAAATTATAAAGCTCTGAAAATGCTGGCTTGCTTTACATGTTCTCTTTAAATCATGTGATATGGTGATTTCCTGGGACAATTAAAATCCTAAATCATATTCACATTTATATTAATTACTTGTACGCTTATGTATTGTCATTGCAAAATACTGTTTAAAAAGCTTAATGTTTGAAATGGTGGGGTTATAGTTGGTGTTTTGCTTTGTTATTATCCCCTGTATTTTAAATTCCACAGCGAATGCGTTCTTTTAAAAACATTATGGCAAAAAGGCATAAAAAAAGTATAAAAACAAATATAAAACCCCTCAGATATCCATCATTTACTTCAACAATGTAAACCCATTCCCCATATTGTTTTATTTATATCCCCACCCACTTCTCGCACAACCTTCCTGCACACCCACCTCCCCACCTGTGCTGCATAGCCAAGTCAGTGCATTATTTGGGGTCAGTCTTAGACATCACTTATCTATAAATAGTCTAGTAATTTGTTTTTAAAGTTAGAGTCAATTTGTTTTAATATGTTGACACTATCCATAAAAATTAGAAATAACCCTTTATACTGTAAACATCATTTTAGCTTTTAGTTTGATTATCTCAAACATTTTTATATATTAATAGATTGTTCAAATCAGGAGCTAAACCAGCTCTGTATATTGCATTTGGTTGATAATGCAAGTCTTGCTTATTTTATAGGTCATTCTATTTTTTTTTCCTTAGGATATTATTTATAGTTTTCATATCCTGAAGTGTAAGTTTAGAATTCATGTATTCTAAAATTTGCTATTTTCACTTCTTGTCCTCTTTAACCCTTATATTTCCTATAACTGTCATTTCTTTTTTAAAACACCTTTATGAATATTTGAGTTCTATATTCATAGTTACATTTTATACATACAATTTGGTAACTCCTATAGCATCCATCAAGAGACATAATTCTTTTTCTAGACATTTGAAATAATGCATTCAGGTGCTGTCATTCTTATCTGCTCATTACAAAATTTCTGTCTGATTTACATCCATACCTAATGGATTAAATTGCTTGGATTAAATCAATTAACTAAAGGCTACAATATTATGATATTCCAAACTTCCCATAATTCTTCATTTGTTAATTGAAATTTGTCTGCAAATAAGAACTTCCCCTAGTGAAAAATTTCCCTATTCTATAATAAAGCACTAAAGACAGGATAAATATTTGCTTCTTTTTTGTATATTACCAATAAAAAAAAATAATGAGTTGGCCCAATAGCATTCCACAAATGAGAACCATGGATTGCTGTAATACTTGCTACATACTTATTAATTTATATATATATATATATATTTATAGTTATTATTCTTCTTGTTGAAAGAGCTAGTGGAGTTTCTTTCAACTTAGCTACAAAATCATTTACACAAGATCACAGAGGTCTTTAGTAGCTTGAACTTGTCTTCATGCAAGAAACTGTAGTGCTCCACCGTCTAAAATCAGTGTTTATTACCGTATTAAACATTGCTTTTAAATCCACTTTGTAAGCCTTATAACAAACAAATGTCCACATCTGTGTTGCAGTATTTAGTCTACTTTGAATTTTACCAGAACAAAAACATGCGTAGGGTCAAAACAACAAAATCGATTTATAATATGAAAATATTTTATTTCTGCCATCCTGTTTTAGCCAGACTTTGCACTAGCAAAGTTTTTAACAATTGATTTTACTTCCATGTAAATAGATCAACTGCTTCAAATATTTTTATTTTTGATTTATCAGGTTTGCAACAGCATGTGAGAATTTAACTCAAGTCACATCTCCATTCACTTTTCTCCCAACATAATTATTTCATTAATTCTCTGGCTTTACACTGATAATATCTATACATCAAACCTTTCTTCTAATAAATGTAGACACTATTCTTAGACTCTTGATTTTTTAGAATACCTTGAACATATTTCATTTTATTCTTTTAAAGAAATTGTGTGACATTATTAAGCAACAGTTCAGGAATCAATCTACTAACACATAATTTGTATTTAGCTTAAGTTCAGTATTAAAAATTTAATTTTGTTATTGAAAATGTTTTATACTTGGAAACTGACTAATTATTCGCTGATATTTTCCCCCCAGTCATGGAAATTCCCTGGCTGACCAGTGGTTAGAACTCCTTGCTTTCACTGCTGAGGACCCAGGTTTCATCCATGGTTGGGAAACTAAGATCCCACAAGCCCTGCTGTGTGAAAAAATAAAAAAAGCCAAACCATGCTTTAGTCACTCTGCCTGTTGTGTCGTTTCATTTTCTTCTGGACTTTTGTTTGTCTCAATGTTCTTGGTCTGCTAAACTAAAGGAAAACAAGAGTATAGGTTTAGGAAGAGGAAACAGACTTTTGCTCTGATTATATCAGACAAACAATGGATCAAAAATGTAATTTATTATCAGCAATATTTATTTTTCTATGGTTTTATGATAATGAAGATAATGGCATCCGGTCCCATCACTTCATGGGAAAGAGATGGGGAAACAGTGGAAACAGTGTCAGACTATTTTTCTGGGCTCCAAAATCACTGCAGATGGTGACTGCAGCCATGAAATTAAAAGATGCTTACTCCTTGGAAGTAATATAGATAGCATATTCAAACCTAGATAGCATATTCAACCTAGATAGCATATTCAAAAGCAGACACATTACTTTGCCAACAAAGGTTCGTCTAGTCAAGGGTATGGTTTTTCCTGTGGTCATGTATGGATGTGAGAGTTGGACTGTGAAGAAGGCTGAACGCCGAAGAATTGATGCTTTTGAACTGTGGTGTTGGAGAAGACTCTTGAGAGTCCCTTGGACTGCAAGGAGATCCAACCAGTCCATTCTGAAGGAGATCAGCCCTGGGATTTCTTTGGAAGGAATGATGCTAAAGCTGAAACTCCAGTACTTTGGCCACCTCATGCGAAGAGTTGACTTATTGGAAAAGACTCTGATGTTGGGAGGGATTGGGGGCGGAGGAGAAGGGGATGACAGAAGATGAGATGGCTGGATGGCATCACTGACTTGATGGATGTGAGTCTCAGTGAACTCCGGGAGTTGGTGATGGACAGGGAGGCCTGGCATGCTGCGATTCATGGGGTCGCAAAGAGTCGGACACGACTGAGTGATCTGATCTGATCTGATCTGATGATAATACCAAGAAGCAGCCAAATTATAATAAAATAATAAAGATTTACTATGAACAACTATTCTTCTAACCACCTAGTTCATGATTTTTTTTCTCTCGGTTTAGAAGTGATTATTTCTTTTGCTATTAATATTAGTTAAGTAAGTAGGTGTTAGTTGCTCAGTCATGTCCAGCTCTTTTGCGATCCTGTGGAATGTAGCCTGCCTTCTCCTCTGCACGTGGAGTTCTCCAGACAAGAGTATTGGAGTGGGTATCCATTCTATTCTCCAGGTATGGAACTGCATTTCACTTTAAGGTGTCCCGAGTTTGCATATGATATTTAATATATTTGGAAGGTTTATTTTCTATTGCAAAGATAACCTTAAAGTTCTTTGTGAATTGCTTGATGGTAATTAATGTCCTAATTCTATGAAAATAAGATCATAATTAAAAATGTTCTTTTTTTAAAAAAAAGAAAAAAAAAGATTGACTGTATGACGTAGCTTCAGGGTTTACAAATATTTCAGAATAATTTAAATGAATGAATCAGGAGTTTTTGAAAACTCAAAACTGTAGCACACAAAATCATGGCATACTGTAAAGCTTATGAGAGAACATAAAGTCATATTTAAATATTTTCTTACTCACTAGATTATTAACAAACCTGATTCTTTTTGAAAGATGTATTATTGAGAGAATTTTCTGAATGAAAGCAGTCAAATCATGAAAGTGTATCCTAAAAGTTTAAATTATTTCTCAGTGTGGAAAACAGAGTTAGTTTTAAAGAAAAATTCAATGCAACTATTCAAGGACATCTAAAAAAAAAAAATGTTCCTCTGTTAACAATAATGTTAACAGATTTGGGGCTTCTCTGGTGTCTCAGACAGTTGAGAATCTGCCTGTTATTTGGAAAACCCACTTCTCAAGTGGCTCAGTGGTAAAGAATCTGCCAGCCAATGCAGGAGACACAGGAGAAGCAAGTTCAGTCACTGGGGCGGAAAGATCCCCTAGAGAAGGACTGGCTACCCACTCCAGTATTCTTGCCTAGAGAATTCCATAGACAGAGGAGCCTGGCAGGTTACAGTTCATGGGTCTGAAAGAGTCAGATATCACCGAGCAGCTAAAATATTAACACTTGGGCATGGGTGAAAGAACTTCTGTCCAGTTCGGTATATGCTTCCTTGCACATATGCTAAAATTCTAGTAATTAAATAAGACATCCCTTCGCTGCTGCTTCTTTTTCTCCCAAAGCAAATCTCCTATCTCATTTATAAATAATGAAAAGTAAATTTTAAATAATTCAAACATATTTGAATAATATTAGCTGGATTATGGCTTGTCTCAAGAACATAGGGGAATTAGCATGTAGTTAAATGAAGTCAGAACACATCCTCACACCAAACACAAAAATAAACTCAAAATAGCTTAATGATTCAAAGGATATGACACTATGAAACTATTAGGCAAAACGATTTCTGACATAAATTATACCAATGTTTTCTTGGGTGTTTGGAAAAGAAGTTAAGTCATGTTTCTTTCAAGTGGTAAGGATGTCAAGGTGCTCTGGTTCTGATCAGATAAAGAAATATGGACCCTATTGATGCTCAGGAAGCAATGGCGTTGATAAGGTATGTTTCTGTATTATACCCTTGGCTTCTGTGTCAGTAGTCCCTGGGGGGGTCAAATGGGATGCTTTGTAAAGAAAAGAGGCCTGATCCTGATGAGAATTAATAATTTTTAGGTCACAATTGGAATATAATACCCAAATGTTAATATTACAATTTCTGAGAGAGGCTTTTTACCTCACAAAACATACACTTTAGTGACATATGATAGGCACATTACAATAAGAAATAAAATATATACAAGGCAGATAAACAAAAGACTCTGTGTGCAGGTGTGTGTGTAGGGGAGATATTAGTAGCTAAGTCATGACCATGGACTGTAGCCCACCAGGCTCCTCTGTCCATGGAATTCTCTAGGTAAGAATATTGGAGTGGGATGCCATTTTCTTCTCCATGGGGTCTTCACGACCCAGGGATTGAACCTGCTTCTTCTGCATCTCCTGCATTGGCAGGGAGACTCTTTACCACTGAGTCACCTGAGAAGTTCAAAGAGTGTGCTCAGTTCAGTTCAGTCACTCAGTCATGTCCGACTCTGTGACCCCATGGACCAGAGCATGCCAGGCCTCCCTGTCCATCACCAACTCCCAGAGTTTACTCAAACTCATGTCCATTGAGTTGGTGATGCCACCCAACCATCTCATTCTCTCTCACCCCCTTCTCCTCTTGCCTTCAATCTTTCCCAACATCAGGGTCTTTCCCAATGCATAATTTCTTCACATCAGGTGGCCAAAGTATTGGAGTTTCAGCTTCAGCATCAATCCTTCTGATGAATATTCAGTACTGATTTTCTTTAGGATGGACTGGTTGGATCTCCTTGCAGTCCAAGGGACTCTCAAGAGTCTTCTCCAACACCACAGTTCAAAAGCCTCAGTTATTTGACTCAGCTTCCTATATAGTCCAACTCTCACATCCATACATGACACTGGGAAAGCCGTAGCCTTGACTAGACGGACCTTTGTTGGCAAAGTAATATCTGCTTTTTAATATGCTGTTTAGGTTGGTCATAGCTTTTCTTCCAAGGAGCAAGCATCTTTTCATTTCATAGCTGCAATCACCATCTGCCAATGATTTTGGAGCTCAAAAAAATGGTCTGTCACTGTTTCCACTGTTTCCCCATCTATTTGCCATGAAGTGATGAGACCAGATGCCATGATCTTAGTTTTCTGAATGTTGAGCTTTAAGCCAACTTTTTCACTCTCCTCTTTCACTTTCATCAAGAGGCTCTTTAGTTCTTCACTTTCTGCCATAAGGGTGGTGTCATCTGCATATCTGAGCTTATTGATATTTCTCCTGGCAATCTTGATTCCAGCCTGTGTTTCATCCAGCCTGGAATTTCACATGATGTACTTTGCATAAAAGTTAAATAAGCAGGGTGACCATATACAGCCTTGACGTATTTCTTTCCAAATTTGGAACCCATCTGTTGTTCCACATCCTATTCTAACTGTTGCTTTCTGACCTGCACACAGATTTCTCAGGAGGCAGGTCAGGTGGTCTGGTATTCCCATCTCTTTCAGAATTTTCCAGTTTGTTTTGTTCCACACAGTCAAAGGCTTTGGCATAGTCAATAAAGCAGAAGTAGATGCTTTTCTGGAACTCCCTTACTTTTTCAATGATCCAGCGGATGTTGGCAATTTGATCTCTGGTTCCTCTGTCTTTTCTAAATCCATCTTGAACATCAGGAATTTCACTGTTCAGGTACTCTTGAAGTCTGGCTTGGAGAATTTTGAGCATTACTTTACTAGCATGTGAGATGAGTGCAATTGTGCAGTAGTTTGAGCATTCTTTGGCATTGCCTTTCTTTGGGATTGTAATGAAAAAACCTAAGACCTTTTCTAGTCCTGTGGCCACTGCTGAGTTTTACAAATTTGCTGACATGTTGAGTGCAACCCTTTAATAGCATTGTCTTTTAGGATTTGAAATAGCTCAACTGGAATTCCATCACCTCCACTAGCTTTGTTCCTGGTGATGCTTTCTAAGGCCCGCTTGACTTGACATTCCAGGATGTCTGGCTCTAGGTGAGTGGTCACACCATCATGATTATCTGGGTCATGAAGATCTTTTTTGTACAGTTCTTCTGTGTATTCCTGCCCCCTCTTCTTAATATCTTCTGCTTCTGTTAGGTCCATACCATTTCTGTCCTTTATGTGCCCATCTTTGCATGACATGGTTCCTTGGTATCTCTAATCTTCTTGAGGAGATCTGTAGTCTTTCCCTTTCCATTCTTCCTCTATTTCTTTAATTGTTTTTAGAAAAAGCTGAGAAGTTGGAGGCTGAGATAAGGGTTGTGTGGCTGCATGTGGGACTGTTACAGCCTGGAATGAGTACAGAAAAAGGAAGACAAAACAGAAAGACAAAAAATGGAAGAGATGTATTTAAAGAAACATTTGAAAGCCTTGGCAGGGAAGTGGATCAACCCGACTTTAGAAATAGAAATAAAGGCTAAGAAGAAAAGTTGGATATTTTCTGTGATAGTCTGTAAGTTGAACAGTGTGGAGCTTCCTTAAAAAACTGGAAATAGAACTGCCTTATGATCCAGCAATCCCACTGCTGGGCATACACCCTGAGGAAACCAGAAGGGAAAGAGACACGTGTACCCCAATGTTCATCGCAGCACTGTTTATAATAGCCAGGACATGGAAGCTACCTAGATGTCCATCAGCAGATGAATGGATAAGAAAGCTGTGGTACATATACACAATGGAGTATTACTCAGCCATTAAAAAGAATACACTTGAATCAGTTCTAATGAGGTGGATGAAACTGGAGCCTATTATACAGAGTGAAGTAAGCCAGAAGGAAAAACACCAATACAGTATACTAACGCATATATATGGAATTTAGAAAGATGGTAACGATAACCCTGTATACGAGACAGCAAAAGAGACACTGATGTATAGAACAGGATTATGGACTCTGTGGGAGAGGGAGAGGGTGGGAAGATTTGGGAGAATGGCATTGAAACATGTGAAATGTCATGTATGAAACGAGATGCCAGTCCAGGTTCAATGCACAATGCTGGATGCTTGGGGCTGGTGCACTGGGATGACCCAGAGGGATGGTATGGGGAGGGAGGAGGGAGGAGGGTTCAGGATGGGGAACACATGAGAAATAAAGGAATAAAAAATTAAAAAAATAAATAAATAAATAAATAAATCAAAATAAAGATATTTAGAAATTAAAAAAAAAAATCATTGCTGCTGCTGCTTAATTGCTTCAGTCGTGTCCGACTCTGTGCAACCCCATAGACAGCAGACCACCAGGCTCCTCTGTCCCTGGGATTCTCCAGGCAAGAGTACTGGAGTGGGTTGCCATTTCCTTCTCCAGTGCATGCACGCATGCTAAATCGCTTCAGTCGTGTTCGACTCTGTGTGACCCCATGGACAGCAGACCACCAGGCTCCTCTGTCCAGGGAATTCTCCAGGCAAGAGTACTGGAGTGGGTTGCCATTTCCTCTTCATTACCCAGTGTAAATAAACATTAAGTGATACACACACAGGGAGTCGAGTGTTAATAAAAGAGTAGATAAAGTGATGAACTGTGTGAGTCAGTCTTTTCTATAAAATCAGTCAAAGGCAGGTCTAAGGCAGATGACTGAGATATCAGTTATTTTTCATTTAATATGCAAAGTATAGAACAAAGACAGGGTAAAAATTAAAACTATTAGGATTAAGATTTGGGAATGGACATGCATATTTTTTTTAATTTGTTAAACAATGTATGAAATAGAATAGATAATTTTTTATCTTGGATAAGACTGTTCTAAAACTAAATGTCATATGTGAAAGTAAAATAACTATCCATTTTTGTTCTGTCATGAGTCATGTAATTACAACTGATTTATAGAGCTGTTGCACATAACTTTTTAGGCTCTATTAACAACACTTTGATCATGGTTCTGCTTGATTACAGTCTTCTGTATGTGTTTAAACGCCAATTATATAATATAAACAATTAGTATGTCCAAACAAATATATTTTTTTATTTGATTGATTGATTTTAACCTAGCTTCTTCTCTAACTTCCAAATATCCAAGCTAAATTCTTTAAAGCTAAATAGTTCTATAAATCAATTACTCAGTTTTCTCAGTGAGATCCAATAATCTCCTATTCTATACCATATCAGTGCTTTCCATACAGAAACACTTTATTTATTTGATGGTTGTTGAGCATATTTTACGACTTTTGTAAGTAAAAAACTTCCTAAAAAGAGCTCCATTCTGTTTCCCAAGCGTCTTTCTCATTCAAAATGTATTGTTTCAAAAGTGACTTAAATTTCACTTTCACAGACTGTCACTTGAAATGCTGAAGTGTTTGTAAAATAAATCTATTAGAGATTTAATGTGTATTACTATAATGAAGGTGGGAGAATGTGAACCTTAAGCTGCCAGCAATAATTGTCCAGCCTGTTGGTCTCAGAGCCATTTTGTAAGCAGAGAGAAGAGAAGCAAAGGTGAAAATACTGTAGACATTGAGGTTTTATTTATTTATTTTGGTTTTGGTTTGCTTTTTTTGGCAATCTTGATCCAGTTTTTCTTTTTTTTTTGCCCACCCCCCACCTTTGGCAAAATTATGTTAGCCTATAAATTTTCCATTTTACCTAAGCTCAACTGTTTTGCTGTTACTTATAGTGAAACAGTCCTGAATAATGCATGATATCTCAATTGAAGGAAATCCTCCAGGTATAGTTTAAATTTATGTGAGAAAATGGTGAATTCCAAAGAAAAATTACAGTCAAGAATTTTGCATTTACAATAATCAGAAAAGAAATCAATATTCCTTAATACCTGGTGCCATGAAATATTTATTCTGGCTTCAGTATGAATATATTACATAGGCCACATCTTTATATCTACATATGTTACACTCCTGCAAGCTCTATCAAATAGACTTGGCATAAGGGCTGCCCTAGGTTTCCCAGGCGTGCTAGCAGTAAAGAACCTGCCTACAGACGCAGGAGACGTAAAGACGTGGGTTTGATCCCTGGGCCAGGAAGATCCCTAGAGGAGGAAATGGCAACCCATTCCAGTGTTCTTGCCTGGGAAATCCTATGGACAGAGGAGCCTGGTGGGCTACAGTCCATGGGGTTGCAGAGAGCTGCATGTGACTGAGTGACTCACACTTTCACTTTCATAACAAAATTAGTCTTACGATGACATGCATCATTTATACAGAATAAAATAATATTCATGTACTATTTTAAAATATAATAAATGGCCACATACCTATCTCACGACCTGAGATATACAATTTATTAATACTCTGAAGCTCCCTCTGTGTCTTTCTATAATCAACCTCTTATATGTTACCCTACCCTTCAGATAAACACTACTGTGAATTTTTTGTTGATCATTTCCTTGCCTTTCTTATCATTTGCTACATATATACATATGGTGAAGCATGTTGTTAAATGGTGTCTGCTTATGATTTTATAGAATGGATTTTAATATTCAGCCTTACAAAGGAGAGGGTCTTGCCATTTGTGATAACATGGGTAGAACTTGAGGCCATCACACTAAGCGAAATACGTTAGAGGTTTTCTTCTTCAGTGCCAACTTCCTACCTAATCTTGGAAGTCACCTCCACCACCTTTGCAGCTTTGGATTTCACTACCCTGGGCTCCCTGCCTGGGTCTCCGTGGGCCTCTGGGCAGCCTTCTTCAGCGGTGCTGTGGGTTTGGCCTTCTTGGGACTCTTGGCCCCCTCCTTGTCACCGGCAGCCAGTGTTCTTCACCTTCTTGGGGATCTTCTCCAAGGCTCCCTTCACCCTCACGGCCTTCCTGGACTTAGGTGTGGCCCCTGCAGGTTTCTCTGATGTAGGAGCCCTGCCTTTTGGGTCTTGGGCTGGGCTTCCGGTGCAGCCACGCTTTTGAGCTCAACAGAGCTGGACACACTGGTGCCCTCAGTCCACACCAGGCTGTTCTTGCTCAGTGGGCTCTTGAGGCCTATCTATGGGGCTGCACTCTCACTCCTATGCCTACACCTAGAGAAAACCGTATTTCCCGATGTTCACTGCAGCATTGTTTACAAGAGCCGGGACATGAAAGCAACCTAAATTTCCATCAGCAGAGAAATGGGTAAAGAAGATGTGGTAGAAATACACAATGGCATATTCTTCAGCCCTTTAAAAAGAGCAAAATAACGTCATTTGCAGCAATACTGATGGGCCTAGAGATTGTCATGATGAGTGAAGTAAGTCAGACAGAGAAAGGCAAGTATCATGTGATATTACTTATATGTGGAATCTAGAAAAAGGGTATGCATGAACCTATCTACAAAATGGAAATGGAGTTACAGATGTAGAAAGCAAAGGTCACCAGGGGTAGCACCAGGCTCCTCTGTCTATGGGATTCTCCAGGCAAGAGTAATGGAGTGGGTTGCCATTTCCTTCTCCAGAAAGGCTAATGAAAGTGTGTAAAATCAAGATGATAACCGTACTTAGCAGCACAGTCGCAATAAAGTGTCACTGAGATCTGAGGAAGTATTCTTTTCTTAGGAGTTCCTGCTTTGGACTGAGTTAGCTTGAGACAGTGAATCACCCCAGTGTCCTAAACCCATCAACAGGAACACAAACGCTCTATTGGTCATAAAAATCTATTAAACCTTTTAAACTGACAGCTAGCCATGCCAAATGGGGGAGGGATGAGTTGAGATGTTGGAACTGACATGTCCAGACTACTGTATGTGAAATAGATGACTGATAGGAACCTGCTGCATAGCACAGGGAACTCTCCTCCATACTCTGTGATGGTCTACATGGGAAAGGAGTCTAAAGAAAAAGAGTGGAGATATACAGATATGTATATATCTGATCCATTTTGCTGTACACCTGAAACTAACACAATGTTGTAATCAACTATACTCCTATCATTTTTTTTAACTCAGAAGGGAAAATAAATACCGAATGATCTCTCTTATACATGAACTCTAAAAACAAACAAACACACAAAACAACCCGACTCATAGACACGAAGAACAGATTAGGTGTTGCCAGAAGTGAAGAGGAGGAGGGTCGGACAGGTGTGCCATAGTGGAGGAGGTGAGGAGAGTCCAGAGGGGCACACTTCCAGTTATAAAATAAATAAATCATGAGATGCAATAAACGGAATAAAAAGAAATCATAGCACATAAATTCTTTGACTTTATTTCATCATTCAGTACATTTTTGAGATTAATTCCGGCAAACACAGCTCACCATTTTGCCAGCTTTTTAGCACTCTGCCTTCTGAGCATAAAGCAACTAACTCATCTCTCTGATTGTTAAAGAGTTTGTACTCCTTCAGTTTCTTGATATTAAGATCAATGTTGGTAGGAATATTCCTGAAAATGTTTCCTTGAGTATGTGTGCAATCATATGCTGGGCATGTTCATCTGGGAGCAGCATTTCTCGGACATGAGTGTGCACATCTTCAAGGCAATTATGCAGAACCAAACTGTTTTCCAAGGAGGTTGTCTCAATTTACACTCTCCACGTGCAGAATATAAGAATCCCTGATGCTCCATTTCACTGCCTAACATTTGTTATTGGCTTTTAATTCTTGCCAGTCTGCTGGGAGCAGTGGCGGTAGTGTATCATTTCATTTCAATTTCAATTTCTCTGAAAATCATGAGGTTATGAGTATTCACTTTTCTTTATGAAAATGCATGTTTCCTTTTCTGTAAAATGCCTAACGTGTTCATATTTTTGCCTAATTTTCCATTCAAGTATCTCTTTCTTATAATTTCAGTGTTCTTTATATAATACAATACTAATAATTTAAGATTATTTGTGTTAAGAAAATCTTCAAGAGTTCAATTCGTCTTTTCAGTGTCTTTGCGCCAACACTGAACTAGAAATTAAATTTACGAATTTAATTTAGTCTAGCAAATCTAAACTGCACCTCACAATGGTCAAAATGACCGTCAAATAAAATCTAGAAAAAATAAATGCTGGACAGAGTGTGGAGAAATGGGAACCCTCCTATAATGCTGGTGGGCTTGTAAGTTGTCAGTCACTATGGAGACCAGTATGGAGCTTCTTTAAAAAACAAAAACTATCATATGTCCCAGGAATCCCACTCCTGGGTATATATTCAGACAAAACCATAATGAAAATATGCCTGCACCCCAATATTCATTAGGGCACCATTTACAGTAGTCTGGGCATGGAAGCAACCTAAATGTCCATCGACAGAGGAATAGATAAGGAAGAAGTGGTACATATACAAAACGGAATATTACTCAGCCATAAAAAGAACAAAATAATGTCATTTTCAGCGACATGGATTAGCCAGAGATCATACTGAGTGAAGTAAAACACAGAAAAATAAATATCATGATATATCATTTATATGTGAAATCTAAAAAAAAAAAGTACACGTGAACATGTTTACAAAATAGAAGTAGAGTCTTGGAGGCAGAAAACAAGCTCATGATTACCAGAGGATAAGCAGAAGGAGGAGAAATTGAGAGATGGGGTTTGACATATATACCCTGTTATGTATAAAATAAATAACAGGAATCTGCTGAATAGCACGAGGAACTCTCCTCAATTCTCTGTAGTGGCCTACATAACAAAAGAACCTTAAAAACCAAAAACCAAATGGGTATATGTATAACTGATTCATTTTGCTGTACACCTAAAACTAACATAACACTGTAAATCAGTTAAGCATTAATGATTTTTCTAAAATACATATTCATTTTAATTCATCAATCTGCTTACTTTTACTGTAGCTTCTGGACTTGTGAAAGAAGTTCTTTCCTGCCTCAAAGTCATAAGTTTATTCTCTCATATGGTTTTCTAAATGTTTCCATGGTTTAGCTATTTATACTTTTATGTGTAACCTATTTGAAATTGAAGTAAAAATCATTTTTTATATATAAAAACAGATGTTCAGTATCACATATTGAATCGTCTTTCTTTTATACACTAATCTGCAATTCAGGATCTTCTGTATTGCAATTTAAAAAAATTTAGGGCATAAATATTAGGATTTTCTGATACACCGCATTTGCTAATGTGTTTTATTTTGTTATCGTATTAATAGCATGATGCCTTTGTTACTCTAACTTTACAGTCACTCTTTTTATGGAAACATAATTAGCATATAACATTATATTAATTTCAGATGTACAACACAATTATTGGGTATTTGTATGTTGTGAAATCACCATGACAATATCTGGCTAGTACACAGCACACATATAGTTACACCTTTTTATTGTGATGAGAACTTGTGAGATGTATACACTTAGCAACTTTTAAACATACATTTTAAAAGTTTAAACTTTTAAGCATACAGTACTATAAGCTATAGACATCACGCTGTACATTACATTCTAGGAAATATATTTTTACAAGTGAGAGTTTGTACGTTTTGACCACTTTTACCAAACTTTCCCACCTCTGTCAATAACCAATCTCTTCTATGTATTCAATATTGTTTGTTTGGACTCCAAACACAAGTTAGGCCATACAGTCATTGTCCCTCTGACTTAGCACAAGGTCCTCAAAGTCCAAGCATGTTGTTGCAAACTGCAGCGTTTCCTTCTTTTGTTTACGACTGCTGAATATTTTATTTTGTTTGTGTGTGCGTGTGTGTGCACGTGTGTGTGTGTGCGTGTGTGTGTGTGTACGTATGCTACACCTGCTGTATCCATTCATCCTTTAGTGGCACTGGGCTTGCTTCCATGTTCTGAATGCTAAAACAGCCATAGACATGTAGATGCCTTTTTGAGTTAGTGCTTTTATTTGCTTTGGATGAACATTCAGAAGTGGAATTGCTGTATCATATTAGTTCTACTTTTTTTTTTGTTTGTTTGTTTTTAGTAACTTCTATATTGTTTTCCAAAGTGACTGCCCCAACTGACATTCCCACCAACAGTGCAGAAGGGTTCTCTTTTCTAAATACTTCCTTGTCAATACTCGAGAACTTGTGTGTCTGATAATATCCAGTCCGATAGGTTTGAGATGACAGCTTTTTATGGTTTTGATTTGCACTTTCCTAATGACTAGTGCAATGGCACCCCACTCCAGTAGTCTTGCCTGGAAAATCCCATGGACGGAGGAGCCTGGTGGGCTGCAGTCCATGGGGTCAGTAAGAGTCAGACACAACTGAGCGACTTCACTTTCACTTTTCACTTTCATGCACTGGAGAAGGAAATGGCAACCCACTCCAGTGTTCTTGCCTGGAGAATCCCAGGGACGGCGGAGCCTGGTGGGCTGCCATCTGTGGGGTCTCGCAGAGTCGGACACAACTGAAGCGACTTAGCAAGAGCAGCAGTAATGGTTAGTGCAGTGGAGTACCTGATCATAGACCTATTAGCTATCTGTAAGTATTTGGGAAAATGTCTATTCAGATTCTATCTTCAGTTATTAATTGGATTTTATGTGGTATTTTTTTAGTTGCATGACTTCTTTTATAGTTTGGATATTAATCTTCTACCAGATATACAATGTATAAATATCTTCTTCCATTCAGTAGACTACCTTTTCATTTTCTTAATGGTTTGCTATTGCTGTGCAGAAGTTTTTTTTTATTATGATGTAGACCACTCTATTTTTGCTTTTGTCGTCATTACTTTTGGTGTGAAACGTAATCACTCAATATAAGCTATGTATTTAGATTCTTCTTTCTAAAGGATATCTTGACTCTTCTTAATCATTTTCATTTACATATAAAATTTGAAATTAACTAGTCATTTTCCTTAGGATCTCACAAATAAAAGTGTTCATATCTAGATTGAAACTGTGTTAGTTTAAAAATGAATTTTTGAGAACTGACATAATTTAAGTATAGCCTATTTCTGTTAATGAACATGGTAGATTCCTCTATTTTAATGTCAATGCCTTAGAATAAGTATTTATAAATTCCCACACTAAAAGTTTCTCATGTTTTATTTGATTTATTTCTCTTATTTTTGTTTATATTTGAAATTCACATTGAATTTTAACTCAGTCTGATGCCATCATATAAAATATGATAGATTTGTTCCTTTGTGCTAGCGACCAGAGAGCTTAACTTTTTTTTCACTGATTTTTCACTCATAGCAAAATCCTGACCTAAGTGCCTCCTTGCTGTTCAGTCACTAAGTTGTGTCTGATTCTTTGTGACCCCAAGGACTGCAGAATGCCCGGCCTCCCTGTCCTTCACCATCTCCCAGAGCTTGCTCAAACTCATGTCCATTGAGTCAGTGATGCCATCCAATCATCTCATCCTCTGTCATCCCCTTCTCCTCCTGTCCTCAATCTTTCCCAGCAGCAGGGGCTTTTAGAATGAGTCAGTTCTTCACATCAGATATCTAAAGTATTAGAGCTTCAACTCAGCATCAGTCCTTTCAATGACTATTCAGAGTTGTATTTCTTTAGGATGGACTGGTTTGATCTCCATGGGACTCCCAAGAGTCCTCTAGAGTACCACAATTCAAAAGGATCAATTCTTGGGAGCTCAGACTTCATTATGATCCAACTCTCACATAAGAGCTTGACTACAGGAAAACCCTGGAGAAAGAAATGGAAACCCCCTCCAGGATTCTCACCTGGAGAATCCCGTGGACATGGGAGCCTGGTGGCTACAGTCTATGGGGTTGCAAAGAGTTGGACAAAACTGAGTGACTAAGCACACAGGAAAAGCCATCATTTTGACTATACGGACCTTTGTTGGCAAAGTGATGTCTTTGCTTTTTAATATGCTGTTTGGTTTTGTCATTGTTTTCCTTCCAAGGAGTAAGAGTCTTAATTTCATGGCTACAGAAAACATCCACAGTGATTTTGGAGCCCAAGAAAATAAAATATGCCACTGCTTCCACATTTTCCCCTCCTATTTGACAAGGAGTGATGGGACCAGATGCCATGATCTTAGGTCTTTGAATGTTGAGGCTCAAGCCAACTTTTTCACTCGCACTGTCCTATTTTACCTTCATCAGGAGGCTCTTTAGTTCTTCTTTGCTTTCCGCCACTAGAGTGGTATTATATGCACATCTGAGGTTGTTGATATTTCTCCTGGCAATCTTAATTCCAGCTTGTGTTTCATCCAGCCCAGCATTTCACATGATGTACTGTGCATATAAGTTAAATAAACAGGGTGGCAATATATAGCCTTGATATACTCCTTTCCTAATTTTGAACCAGTCCATTGTTCTATGGCCAGTTCTAACTGTTGCTTTTTGACCCACAGGCAGGTTTCTCAGGAGGCAGATAAGGTGGTCAAGTATTCCCATCTCTTTAAGAATTTTCCACAGTTTGTTGTGATCCACACTAAGGCTTTAGCATAATGAATGAAGCAGAAGTAGATTTTTTTTTTGAATACCTTTGCTTTTTCTAGGGTTCAGTGGATGTTAACAATTTGATCTCTGGTTCCTGACTTTTCTAAAAAATCCACTTGTACATTTGGGAATTCTTGGTTCTCATACTTTTGAAGCCTAGCTTGACGGATTTTGAGCATTACCTTGCTAGCGTGTTTAAATGAGCACACTTGCATGGTAATTTGAACGTTGTTTGGCATTGCCTTTCTTTGGGATTGGAATAAAAACTGACATTTTCCAGTTCTTTGGCCACTGCTGATCTTTTCAAATTTGCTGGTATATTGAGTGTGGCATTTTAACAGCATCATCTTTTAAGATTTTAAATTCTAAAATATCCTAATTCCATCACCTTCCCTAGCTTTGCTTGTAGTAATGCTCCCCAGGGCCCATTTGACTTCCCACTCCAGGACATCTGGGTCTTGGTGAATGACCACACCATTGTGGTTCTCCAGGTCATTAAGACCTTCTGTGTAGTTCTTTGTATTCTTTCCGCCACTTCCTAGTCTGTCCCTTGATAACTGTATTTCTGAAGACGTGGCCCTAGTATTCCAAAGTCAGTTCTTGGCAATTGCCAGAAGTGTGGCACGAGATTTCCAAGTAGCCTTTCTATCTGGGACTCTTTTAATATCATCCCACTTTCTCTTATTTCCGTTTCTCAGAATTTGAGACTCAATGATTGGACGTTTAGCAAACATTCAACTGAGGGAACATCACACTGGAAGCTTCCAGCTGAGAATGGAAAATGTAGAGCATGAGCTACTGATATTACTGGAGCTTCCACTTTACCTGCAAGGCTTACTTTCCTCCTTCTGTAGGTAAGCAGAAATCCATAGCGACTTTTCAAGATACTCTTTCTGCCAGAACCAAATTCGTAATTCTTACATCAGCAGATTTCATTATAATTGCATCTGCACTTATTAGAAAAAAGTCTTTACATCTGTGCTCAGGAGAAAATCATGGAACAATTTTTTTTCCTTCTAAATACAAAATGTCGCTTCCAAATAAGCACAGTTAGCTGACATCTGTTGCCAAAAATAGCTAGGCTTGAAATTGACTTAGTCCATGAAAAAATACCATTGCATGTAAAAATCACTGGGATGCAATGAATTGTTTTCTGCAGAATTTCAACATATAGTAAGGATTTGTTTTTTAATTATTTGTGTTAACCTTAAAATACTAAAAATCAAATTGAGGCTTCACTTATGGGAGAACATATATATGTTATCAGCTGGTAGCAATGAAACATTTTCTGCAACAAGAGGTACTTGCCATCGTAAAGCTATACAATGTGAAGCATCGTCATGAGATGAAGCATTCAAGTGTTGATGATCTGTTTCCTCTCTACTGACAACTAAGAAGGCTTAAGTTGTGCAGCTGCTCCATTCCCATTATATGTGTACTTTTACCTTCATTCCAACTAGGCAAACTATATTTTTTGGTATGCATAAGCTCAGAAGGCAGGCACAAAATAAAGTTCAGAAACATTCTTTGAATATTTTTATAGAATCCCTTCTCCCGAATCCTCACTGATTTGGGAGAGAAAAATGAATCGATGATTCATGAGGGTTAAACACTGCCAGCTGATACTTTTTACTAGCTGCAGATGGAGCAGTTTCTTTTTAAAATCAAAGTTCAAGTCTTCGCGCAAACAACAATTAGAAGAGTTAATGAGTCTCATTTTATTTAAACAGTTTCAGTTCAGCTGTGAGGAAGCTTAACCACTGAGTATGTTATGAGACAACCGCATTTAATTAAATGTTGGTTTCATAAAGTGGGCAGCTGAATATGCTCAATTTCCCAGTGCTAAATTTGTTTGTACAAACCTTTCACTCAACACACTTCTAATCACCTTCTGGCTTTCCTGTTATGTTTTCCATATTTCGTTCATTCTTAGGCCATCTCTATTTTCTATATTAATTCAAGAAATATGTATTACGTATCTACTATGGACCAAGTTCTTTCTAAGACTCAGCAACACAAATTTACCTAGAATGCTCAGTGATGCAAATTTTAAAATATCACATTGCTTGAGAATCAGTGCCATTAGAAGGACACACGAATGGTCAGAGGAAATAAAGTCTTCCCTGTGAATGTCATGAGAATGCTTCATTGGTAAGTCTAATCATGCTTTTTAGTATTTTCTAGTGTTCTTAGATATTGGAAAAATAAATTTGCCATTCAATCAATAAAAAAAGTATTGCCAACAAAAACTTATGAGAGGGTATAGGGAAATTAAGACAATATAATCTTATAACAATTTGCCTGAATTTCTCCTATATAAGTTAAATTTTGCTCTCTTTAAATTTTACCTTTTTATAGTATGTGATAAAGAATGTTTAGAAAACTATAATTCTTGATGACCTAAAAATATTTTCCATATTTTATAAGGTCTAAAATAAAGTGTGTTTTATACTAAAATATTTAATGTAACTATTAATGCAACTAACGTTAAGCTTCAATAGTGGACACATAAAATATATTTATAAATATCAAGCTACAATAACAATTTAGATGTTCAAAAGAATTTATGTGATAAAATCAGTTTTCCTAGAGAAATATATATATATATGTATATATATTTAGTTTAAAGTAAACTATATATATAGTTTAAAATAAAACAGGAGAAGAAGACAGATAATATCTATGGCAGAGGAGTTTGTAATAAGGACTAGAACCATGATGTTTCAAGGATTGTTTTTCATGGGAAAACCACCTAGAATTCTATTGTTGTTGATTCAAAGCCACTATTTAGTTGGTCAAATCTTACAAGAAACTAAACCTGTTAGTCCAATCAATATATTAGCCTTGAAGATAATATTTCATAAATCATAGATCACAGATACTAAAAAAAGTGCATTAACTTCTCTCTCATGAGTAAACGCCTTTCTAAAATTCATAGAATCTCAGACATACAGGAATGTATATTCTTCTAATTTTATCTCTACTCCGATTGTCTTTCCCAGGTAAATGTATGCATGTACTCGCTTTAGCAGAAGCCTGCCTTATGTCTTGCAAGTATCTCCTGGTCTGATAACTGCATCCACATTTACACAAGGGCTTCCCAGGGCAGTAGTGATAAAGAGCCGCCTGCCGGTGAGAGAGACTTGAGCTCTATCCGGTGAGAGAGACTTGAGCTCTATCTGGTGAGAGGGACTTGAGCTCCATCCGGGTTGGGAAGACCCCCGGAGAAGGCAGTGGCAACCCACTCCAGGGCTCTTGCCTGGAGAATTCCATGGACAGGGGAGCCTGGTGGGCTACAGTCCATGGGGCCGCAAAGAGCTGAACATGACTGAGCAGGTGTATGTCAATGTCAATTCCTGAATTGATCTTAAATGGCAAACTTATTTCCTGGTCCTATTCTAGATCTTAATTATTCAGTATGAGGCCTGCTCCACCCTGGATCTTTGTGTTGGTGATCTTACCTCAACTCATTCTCTTCAGAACTATTCCCTTGCTCAGAGGTTGAAAACAGAAATCCTTTCCATCCTTTCCTCTTGGGTATCTGTCAGCAGCCCACAGAATCCTGACATATATCTATGGATTAGCAAGCACCTGGAGGGAAAAGCTTTGAGTCATGGGAACCAAGAATACTTGTTCATTTAATGTAAATCAATACTTATAAGAATCTGTTATTCTGGAGATCCTTTAACTAGGCACCTATGATGTTAGATAATAGACCTGTCCTTACTGAAGTAAAGTGAAATCGCTCAGTCGTGTCCAACTCTTTGCGACCCCATTGACTGTAGCCCACCAGGCTCCTCTGTCCATGGGATTTTCCAGGCATGAATACTGGAGTGGGTTGCCATTTCCTCCTCCAAGGGATCTTCTTGGCCCAGGGATCGAACCAGGTCTCCCGCACTGTAGGCAGACACTTTACCGTCTGAGTTACCAGGGAAGCCTTATTGTATTCATCTCAATTCATTCCCTTTTGGAAGATAATGTGGTTCAAGATCATTTTCATGATTTATAAATGGGGAGGTGTTAGTCTACCCAGCTATCTAGGACGGATCTACCTACCAAAGAGAGTTAGAATTGTATATTATACTTTCGTATTTTAAAAGCTATATAAGATCAAGAGTTGTCCTTGGTGAAATGTTCCAAATGAATTCATATTGTTGAATATTATTTTGGGTTTTGCTCTGTAATCAGAGAAAACAAGTGATATAAATAATGTAATATATGAGAAACTTTTACTTACTACAATTAGTATTTCTAACAGTTTAGTAAGTAGTTTATAGCAATAACAAAACATTCAAGATTGGAGACAGATACCAGGGAAGTGAGGAAGTGAAAAGGAAAACCTTGATTTTTGCTCTGAATTTGTATTACCTGAGTATTTTTATATTATTTAATGTATTATTTAGCAAATGATATTAAAATCCAAAGAAAACCAAGTAGTAAGAACTGTTTTTGAATGCATAAATAAGTGATAACTTTCACTATAAATATTTGAAAATAAAAGCTACAAAAATGAGTATTAAAATAAATCATAATCCTGCATCCATTCTTCAATCCTTTATTCTTATATTTTAAGATTATAAATCATAAAAACTTTATACAACATTTGTTCTTTATCATTGTTTCTCCTTTGGTCTTTACCATCTCTACTAAAATTAAATTTTCTCCTCATCCTTTGTATAAGTTATGAACACACTCAAGGTGATTTTATATCTCATAATTTTATGGTTTAAATGCCAATTTCACTAAATTCTCTACATAAATTCTAAAGTTATATGATTCAACTTACATTCGGGAGCAGAGGGCAAATTAATCACTCTAGGTCTTCAGCCAGCTGCTTTTCTCTCATTTTTTCCTCTAACATAACTCCTTATCTCAACTATTGCTTGTTGAAAGCAACACTGTTCATTATTTCCCATCCTTCTTCTAAGCCATATCTCAATCTAAGCCTTAAGACTGAGATACCATTAAGCCTTAGATCACCCATCTCTGTTGAACTCATCTTTTATTCAGCTTTACTTGAGAGCATGTTTTTGCTGTAGTACCCTGTCAAATTATGAGACTACAGAGATTACCCCATGCGGCGCAACCCAGTGACTTCTTCTGTAACCACCACTGGGTACGCTATTTCTATGCTTGTAAACTTTAATTCATTTAAATTAAATTATTGGTCTTAAATGTATTAACATTCTCATCTAACACATATTAAAGTGACAACTACACAGACTTGTACCAAAGTATAAATTAAGGAAGTCCTGAATGTATTCCAGTGAATTAAGGAAGTCCTGAATGTATTCCAGTGAATTAAGGAAGTCCTGAATGCGTTCCAGTGAATTAAGGAAGCCCTGAATGCGTTCCAGTGAATTAAGGAAGTCCTGAATGCATTCCAGTGAATTAAGGAAGTCCTGAATGCATTCCAGTGAATTAAGGAAGTCCTGAATGCATTCCAGTGAATTAAGGAAGTCCTGAATGCATTCCAGTGAATTAAGGAAGTCCTGAATGCATTCCAGTGAATTAAGGAAGTCCTGAATGCATTCCAGTGAATTAAGGAAGTCCTGGATGTATTCCAGTGAATTAAGGAAGTCCTGGATGTATTCCAGTGAATTAAGGAAGTCCTGGATGTATTCCAGTGAATTAAGGAAGTCCTGGATGTGTTCCAGTGAATTAAGGAAGTCCTGGATGTGTTCCAGTGAATTAAGGAAGTCCTGGATGTGTTCCAGTGAATTAAGGAAGTCCTGGATGTGTTCCAGTGAATTAAGGAAGTCCTGGATGTGTTCCAGTGAATTAAGGAAGTCCTGGATGTGTTCCAGTGAATTAAGGAAGTCCTGAATGTGTTCCAGTGAATTAAGGAAGTCCTGAATGTGTTCCAGTGAATTAAGGAAGTCCTGAACGTATTCCAGTGAATGAAACAGGCTGGGTGATCCCATGGAGTCTATAATCAAACAAATATATAAAACGCTATGGTGCTGTTGATAAATTTTTTTTTTAAAGTGTTACATACATAACTACAGTGGAGAGGAAAGCATTTTAAGTTCCGGTGGTCAGGAAAGAACTTGGAGAATATGATGCTTACGATGAGGAATTTAAAATGACGTTATTTTGATAAATGTGTAGAGAGGTTGAGGGTTGCGAGAAAAATTACAGGGTGAGGGAATAAAATATGTGGTGTCCTCGGGATGTAGTAAACAGCTTGGAGACTTAGAGGGCCTGAAGAAAGAGTAATTTTTCGGGCATAAGTAACAGTGTAATAGAGACAGGTGAGTTTGGAGGAGCAGTAAAGATGTGACTATGAAGGGTTTGAAGACGCAGGTAAGAAAACTATTTTATTAACTGCAATGGAACATCTCTGAAGAGTTTAAAGAGAAATATCTCTCCTTCTCGCTTCCTTTTTTTCTTCGTTACTTCATTTCTTTCTTCCTTATTTTTACTTGTCAGACATTGAGCTTGAACCTCATATCTGGTTTTATGCTTGGTAGGTTGGAACACATAGCTGATCAGTCATAATGTTCTGTTCTTCAGAAGCTGTTAGTGGTTAGCTTAGCAGATCTTTCAGGAGAGTTTTTTTTAATTGATATCCTATCATTATATCATTTACCTTCTGCTCAAATTAATAATAGAGTTCTTAAAGACAATAACTCTTGGATTAAAATTACTCTTGTGACACCAAGCATCCCAGTTTCTGCAGATGCAGCCTTTTGTGTGTGGAAAGGAGGAGTCTGAATATCTTAAGCATACTTCCTCGTTCGTGCGTGGCTTCTGAAGTGTCAAGTCACACAAAAATAGGAAGTGCTTAAAAGAAGAAAAAGTGAGGTGAGGAGAGCAGACCAATCATGGGCTCTCTGGAGTGTTTTCTTGTCTACTGCAGCACCTGAAAGATGGTTCAGTCCTGTAATAGCTGGCATGAATTGTGTGCCAAATGCGAAAATGATCTGCAATGTCATTTCAAGCTTGGGAAGAGAGAGAATTATTAATTTGCAATCAAGCATCAGCTTTAGAAAGGAAAATATAAAAACTAGTCTTCACCTCATCCTTCAGGAAATCAGGAAAGGTAATTAAAACAAAATAACGGATGAGAAAGTCTTGGAAATCTACCTTGGAAATCACATATGTACGCATGCGTGCAAAGTGGCACAAATAAATTCAGTGAAACTAGAAATGGCCCAAATGATTGGAACTTCCTCTTCCAAACAATGAAACTATCCTTGTTAACCAAAGACTTGCATCAGCACCCAAGACACAATCTTAAAAATGACTAGAATCCCTGAAGAGTAAAAAAGCAACTAGAGCAACTGATGTTATTTAAATTTTAATTAAAGCCACAATGATTAAAACTATGAATCAAATTGTGTCTCATAGTCCTGGAGAAAGAATGAAGCTGAATCTCACTAGGATTCGAAATTTCACAGCCAGGCTAATTGTAAGAAAAAGCGTTCAGAGAGGAAGTCCTCCCAGAGAGACTCGAATGCTCACTAAAATCAGGGAATGTGCATATGGAGCTACAGGATGCCAAGTGCACTCTTCTAATCATCCAATTCTATATTTTCTCCAGTAGATCACTTAGTAAAGAGTCTGCCTGCAATGCAGGAGATCTGGGTTCGATTCCTGAGTTGGGAAGATCCCCTGGAAAAGGCAACGGCTACCCACTCCAGTATTCTTGCCTGGAGAATTCCATGGACAGAGGAGCCTTCCAGGCTACAGTTCATGGGGTTGTAAAGAGTCGGACACGACTGAACGACTAGCACTTCGTATTTTCTCTGGAAAGGAAATCAAATATTCAATAGCATTAAAAGAATATTAGCTTATTAAATAAAACTTAATAACAAGCTATTCTCTGTGTAAATGCATATGGAGGCTCTCAAAGGAAAGGCATTTCTTAGTTCAGCTTAATCTTTTCCCTGCTGCTGCTGCTAAGTCACTTCAGTCGTGTCCGACTCTGTGTGACCACATAGACGGCAGCCCACCAGGCTCTGCCATCCCTGGGATTCTCCAGGCAAGAACACTGGAGTGGGTTGCCATTTCCTTCTCCAATGCGTGAAAGTGAAAAGTGAAAGTGAAGTCGGTTAGTGGTGTCTGACTCCTAGCGACCCCATGGACTGCAGCCCACCAGGCTCCTCCATCCATGGGATTTTCCAGGCAAGAGTACTGAAGTGGGGTGCCATTCCCTTCTTTTCCCTACTTCTATTTAATATTATATCAAAAGACAATCATATGCCTCTGTGTTTATTTTCTAAGCTATTCAATCTATAACAATTTTAAGGAAAGGCTGGCAATTAGGGTTTTGTTTTAATACAGGTTCTCAAAGATACAGCATGGAATGAAGATACAATCTGAAGAAACCAAGGACTGCTAAGAAAAGCTAAACAAAGAATCAGTGATAGCGAGTATGAGCTAGGCAAAAATAAAGCCATAGCTTATTACCTCTTGTATTTACACCTGCCTAAGACATAGGCCTCCCTATGTGACCTCCAATCCCATCCCCAGAATTACTTATTTCATATTTCAGATCACTGTCCCTGTCCGTTCATTTAACTATATGTCACCTCATTAAGCCGATATACTTTCTTGAAATTCATGGGGAAGCCTCTATATTCAAGTAGCTTTCTGCACTACAGTTTGGATCTTCCTAGGACAACTTCTTCAGTTCCTTACATTTAGTGCTTAAAACAACTTTCCACTAAACTATCGAAGTTCTGTTGCTTTTGCGTGTGTGGCAGCTGTGCACTTTTTCCTCTGTTAGAAAAATGAGCTGTATTTCTAAATATATTAGGGAACTTACTGATATTCCAGGTGGCTCAGTGGGTGAGGAATCCACCTGCCAATGCAGGAGACGTGGGTTTGATCCCTGGATCAGGAAGATCCCCTGGAGGAGGGCATGGCAACCCACTCCAGTGGTCTTGCCTGGAGAATCCCATGGACAGAGGAGCTTGGCAGGCTACAGTCCATGGGGTCGCAAAGAGTCAGACACAACTGAAGTGGCTGAGCATGCGTGCAGGGAACTTATAGACTTGAGACAATATTATCCGTATTCTAAATTAGTCCTTTTCTTTTTCTTAATTTCTTCCTCATTGTTAAATAGTTGGTCTTCTTAATTAGCAAAGAGCAATACAATTTCCTACACGTGACTTTCTGATATCTTTTATCTTGTCTAATCTTTTACATTTAATTCTTAATTTTGCATGATTGCAATTATATAAGCTAACCAATGTCAATAGGACTTTGTGAGAAAATAGAAAAAAATTTTAATACTTTTAGTAGATAATTTTAAATAGTTTTCAGTTTAGAAAAAGGTCACATGTTTGATTGGACCACATTATTAACAGAAATATTTAACAATCTACAAAACTTATCTATCAGCTTAATTGTCCATACTTATAATTGAATTTATTTTTATTTATATGATAACTTCTTCCAAAACTTGTACACAAATATTAAATGGCTCCTAGTAGGAAATTTCTTTTCAGTAGTCATTTTATAAAATAAAAATAGTAATAAAAAATATACATTTAAACTTGTGAACTTTATGGGAGAATTTTACAACAAATAAACAATAAGCAGGATAATAGTTGTGATCTACCTTTAAAAGTAAAATGTCCCTGTAATTAAAATGTAACCACTCTGTGAGACAGCTTCCCTGGTGGCTCAGATGGTAAAGATTCTGCCTGAAATGGAGGAGACCCAGGTTAGATCCCTGGTTCAGGAAATCCCCTGGAGGAGGAAATGGCAACACACTACAGTATTCTTGCCTGGAGAATTCCATGGGCAGAGGAGCCTGGCAGGCTATAGCTCATGGGGTCACCAAAGAGATGGCACCACTGAGCAACTAACACTTTACTTTTCACTGTGAGACAAGTGCTCATTAGCGCAATGTGCATATTTAGCTTCTTTACACTCTTTGTGTCTAAAAAGTTTCCTTCCACGGTTTCTCTTTTAAAAGAGAAACACAGTCAGCTCTCCATATCCACGGATTCTTTGTCCATCAATTTTGTATCCACATATTCAACTAATTAAGATAAAAAATACTCAAAACAAAACAAACAAAAATCCAGAAAATTACAGAAAACCAAAGCTTGAATTTGCTGCAGTCTAGCAACTAATTATATAGAATTTACATTTTATTAGGTATTATAACCAGAGAAGGCAATGGCACCCCACTCCAGTACTCTTGCCTGGAAAATCCCATGGACCGAGGAGCCTGGTAGGCTTCAGTCCATGGGGTCGCTGAGAGTCGGACACGACTGAGCGACTTCACTTTCACTTTTCACTTTCATGCATTGGAGAAGGAAATGGCAACCCACTCCAGTTTTCTTGCCTGGAGAATCCCAGGGACGGGGGAGCCTGGTGGGCTGCCGTCTATGGGGTCACACAGAGTCGGACATGACTGAAGCGACTTAGCAGCAGCAGTAGCAGCAGCAGTAACTAATTATATAGAATTTACACTATATTAGGTATTATAACCAGAGAAGGCGATGGCACCCCACTCCAGTACTCTTGCCTGGAAAATCCCATGGGTGGAGGAGCCTGGTAGGCTGCAGTCCATGAGGTCACTAAGAGTCGGACATGACTGGACGAATTCACTTTCACTTTTCACTTTCATGCATTGGAGAAGGAAATAGCAACCCACTCCAGGAGCCTGGTGGGCTGCCGCCTATGGGGTCACACAGAATCAGACACAACTGAAGGGACTTAGTTGCGACTTAGAAGCGACTAAGTTGTGACTTAGCAGCAGCAGCAGGTATTATAAATAACCTAGAGAAGATTTAAAGTATATATGGGGGAGGATGTGTGTAGGTTTTATGGAAACACTATGCCAGTCCATCCTAAAGGAGATTAGTCCTGGGTGTTCATTGGAAGGACTGACGTTGAAGCTGAAACTCCAATACTTTGGCCACCTGATGTGAAGAGGTGACTCACTGGAAAAAACCCTGGTGCTGGGGAAGATTGGAGGCAGGAGAAGGCGATGACAGAGGATGAGACGGTTGGATGGCATCACTGACTCAATGGACATGGGTTTGGGTGAACTCCAGGAGCTGGTGATGGACAGGGAGGCCTGGCGTGCTGCAGTCCAGGGAATCACAAAGAGTCGGACACGACTGAGCAACTGAACTGAACTGATGCCATTTTATACAAGGCACTTGAGCATCCTCTGATTTTGGTTTCCACAAGAGGTTCCAGAACCAATCTGCCCAAATACTAAGGGATGACTATAGTGAGTTTATACATTTCTCTTTCATGGAACTCATCATAGTAAAGACATTACTTTAAATTAATTAGGGAGAGGGCCATTGCAAATTAATGCAAAACCTTATTTGTAAAAGTTTTAAAGCCATTGTATATCTAATAAGTACATGCAAATGCATACCATGTAAGATAATTTAATCTAATGCTAATAATTTGTTAACCCATGATGTCTTACCTGTCTGCTGTAATAAATATATAGTTCATAATTAACTAGTTAATTGTTTTTAATCTAAATATATTTAATATATTTTATTTTTTTAAGTGGCAAAATATTCCTCCTCTAGGTTTTATTTACACTACTATTTGCTCTGTTCATATTTATTCAAAGACAGTTCAAAGATATGGGCATATCTACGGTATATTGCAGGTTCTTTTTCATATTATCATGATAAAGTGAATATCACAATTAAATGGAGGCTTCCCAGGTGGCTCAGTGGTAAAGAATTTGCCTGCAATGCAGAAGACACAGGACACAACGTGAGTTTGATCCTGGGTCGGGAAGATCCCCTGGAGGAGGGCATGACAACCCATGCCAGTATTCTTACCTTGGAGAACCCCATGGACAGAAGAGCCTGGTGGGCTACAGTCTATAGGATCACACAGAGTTGGACACTACAGAAGCAGCTAAGCACGCATGCATGATACAGTGAGTTACACAAGTTTCTTGGTTTTTCAGTGCATATAAAAGTTATGTTCATCCTACATTGCAGTCTATAAGTGTACTAGCATTATGTCTAAAAAAAGTATGTACTTTAAAAAATACTTTATTGCTAAAAAATACTAACCATCATCTGAGCCTTCACTGTCATAATATTTTGCAATAAAAACATCAAATAGGAAAAGGAGTACGTCAAGGCTGTATATTGTCACCCTGCTTATTTAACTTATATGCAGAGTACATCATGAGAAACGCTGGGCTGGAGGAAGCCCAAGCTGGAATCAAGATTGTCGGGAGAAATACCAATAACCTCAGATATGCAAATGACACCACCCTTATGACAGAAAGTGAAGAGGAACTAAAGAGGCTTTTGATGAAAGTGAAGGAGGAGAGTGAAAAAGTTGGCTTAAAGCTCCACATTCAGAAAACTAAGATCATACATCTGGTCCCATCACTTCATGGCAAATAGATGGGAAAACAGTGGAAACAGTGTCAGACTTTATTTTGGGGGGGCTCCAAAATCACTGCAGATGGTGACTGCAGCCATGAAATTAAAAGACGCTTACTCCTTGGAAGGAAAGTTATGACCAACCTAGACAGCATATTCAAAAGCAGAGACATTACTTTGCCAACAAAGGTCCATCTAGTCAAGTCTATGGTTTTTCCAGTGGTCATGTATGGATGTAAGATTTGGACTGTGAAGAAAGCTGAGTGCTGAAGATGTTATGCTTTTGAACTGTGGTGTTGGAGAAGACTCTTGAGAGTCCCTTGGACTGCAAGGAGATCCAACCAGTCCATCCTAAAGGAGATCAGTCCTGGGTGTTCATTGGAAGGACTGATGCTAAAGCTGAAACTCCAATACTTTGGCCACCTGATGAGAAGAGTTGACTCATTGGAAAAGATCCTGATGCTGGGAAAGATTGAAGGTGAGAAAGAAAGGGGACAACAGAGGATGATGGTTGAGGATGCTTGGATTGCATCACTGACTCAATGGACATGAGTTTGGGTGGACTCCGAGAGTTGGTGATGGACAGGCCTGATGTCCTGTGATTCATAGGGTCACAAAGAGTCGGACACGACTGAGCAACTGAAGTAAACATCAAATATCACTGATCACAGCTAACCATAATAAACATAAAAATAAAAAAAAAGTTTGAAATATTGAAAAGATTACTAAAATATTACACAGAGACACAATATGAGCTAATGATGCCTGAAAATGACTCATAGACTTTTGCAATACCACAGACCTTCAATTTGTAAAAAAAAAAAAAAAAAAAAGAAAGAAACAGCAACAAAAAAGGCAATATCTGTGAAGCAAAATAAAGTGAAGCACAATTAAATGAGGTATGCCTAAAAATATCAATATAGCTCTGCTGAATTATCCTGAAAAACAAAACAGCTTCCATGAAACCAACAAAATAATTCTTCAATGTTGATAATATAACAACCCTTTCTATATTCATAAAACAAGCTCTAGTTCTAAATTTATTAAATAGAATTGATTTGTTCCCTCATAATGTAAAGAAAGCATCTGCTATTTTGAGTTGACATAATTTCAACTCTTCCTGGTAAGCTGTGCCTTCTTCTACATCCATGTTATTTAGGCTGCTACATATCTTCAAATATTTCTCATTTTAAAGAACATTTATCATTAATCTAAAAGGAAAAGTGAAAGATATAACATTAACCACCACTTCCCTCTTATTTGTTGAAACTCTAGTGTATTTGTATCATTTCTATTTAGATCATGTCTGTACTGTTTTATTCCGCAGTGTGGATAACCTCTTACATCTGACAAATAATCTATGATTATTAATATAGTGTTCATTACAGACTACTCTTGAGAAAGTTCAGTCAGAGGTTCAACTTAAGTCCAAGTAATTTGAATTCTTAAAACTGCCACCAACAGACCAACCAGATAGGTGATTTTCTGTCCTTAATAGAATATGAATTCCAAGGAGACAGATTTCTAAATGACTCTAATTGAAATTTTATCTTTTTAAATTTCATTTAGTCTGAGTGGATTTATTAAATGTTTATTACAGTCTAAGCTCTGGTCTTGATGGCTAGGAAATATAGTAATTAATAACAGAAATGTAGCCATCATGCTATTCTTCATTTCAGTTCAATCACTCAGTCATGTCCGACTCTTTGCGACCCCATGACCCGCAGCACACCAGGCCTCCCAGTCCATCACCAACTCCCAGAGTCCACCCAAAACCATGTCCATTGAGTTGGTGATGCCATTCAACTAGCTCATCCTCTGTCATCCCCTTCTCCTCCTGCCTTCAATCTTTCACAACATCAGCGTCTTTTCAAATGAGTCAGCTCTTCACATAGGTGGCCAAAGTATTGGCGTTTCAGCTTCAAAATCAGTCCTTCCAATGAACACCCAGGACTGATCTCCTTTAGGATGGACTGGTTGGATCTCCTAGCAGTCTAAGGGACTCTCAAGAGTCTTCTCCAACACCACAGTTCAAAAGCATCAATTCTTCAGTGCTCAGCTTGCTTTATAGACCAACTCTCACATCCATACATGGTTACTGGAAAAAGGATAGCCTTGACTAGACAACTGTCCAGGTTGGTCATAACTTTCCTCCCAAGGAGGAAGCGTCTTTTAATTTCATGGCTGCAATCACCATCTACAGTGATTTTGGAGCCCAGAAAAATAGTCAGCCACTGTTTCCACTATTTCCTCCATCTATTTGCCATGGAGTGGTTGGACCAAATGCCATGATCTTAGTTTTCTGAATGTTGAGCTTTAAGCCCACTTTTTCACTCTCCTCTTTCACTTTCATCAAGAGGCCCTTTAGTTCCTCTTCATTTTCTGCCATAAGGGTGGTGTCATCTGCATATCTGAGGTTATTGATATTTCTCCCATCAATCTTGATTCCAGCTTGTGCTTCTTCCAGCCCAGCGTTTCTCATGATGTACTCTGCATAGATATTAAATATAGCAGAGTGACAATATACAGCCTTGACATACTGCTTTTCCTATTTGGAACCAGTCTGTTATTCCATGTCCAGTTCTAACTGTTGCTTCCTGACCTGCATACAGATTTCTCAGGAGGCAAGTCAGGTGGCCTGGTATTCCCATCTCTTTCAGAATTTTCCACAGTTTATTATGATCCACACAGCCAAAGGCTTTGGCATAGTCAATAAAGCAGAAATAGATGTTTTTCTGGAACTGTCTTGCTTTTTCAATGATCCAGTAAATGTTGGCAATTTGATCTCTGGTTCCTCTGCCTTTTCTAAAACCAGCTTGAACATATGGAAATTCACGGTTCACATACTGTTGAAGACTGGCTTGGAGATCTTGAGCATTTCTTTGCTAGCTTGTGAAATGCGTGCAATTGTGCAGTAGTTTGAGCATTCTTTGGCATTGCCTTTCTTTGGGATTGGAGTGAAAACTGATCTTTTCCAGTCCTGTGGCCACTGCTTAGGTTTCCAAATATGCTGGTATATTGCAACACTTTAATTGCATTGTCTTTTAGGATCTGAAATAGCTCATGTGGCATTCCATCATCTCCACTAACTTTGTTGGTAGTGATGCTTCCTAAGGCCCACTTGCCTTCACATTCCAGGATGTCTGGCTCTAGGTCAGTGATCACACCATCGTGATTATCTGGGTCGTGAAGATCTTTTTTGTATAGTTCTTCTGCATATTCCTGCCACCTCTTCTGAATATCTTCTGCTTCTGTTAGGTCCATACCATTTCTGTCCTTTGTTGAGCCCATCTTTGCATGAAATGTTCCCTTGGTATCTAATTTTCTTGAAGAGATCTCTAGTCTTTCCCAACTGCGTCTTGAAATGGTTCCATCTTTATATCTTTAGTTGTGGAAAATCATTTTGCTAGTATTCAGGGTGTTTTCATAGATAGTTCTCTGTAAGTAGTTGAAATTTTGGTGTTCACCTGTGAGGGGGCAAATTTGCTGTTTTCCTATTCCAATATTTTAATCCCACCCCCTGAAATTCAAACAGCTCAAGCAAATTTCAAGGTCATGTTTGGCAATTTGACTTATGTCAGCTTCATAACAGCTACTGATCTCTGAAACTATATAACATTTTCAGGTTAAAAAGCACTAGCCCAGTTGTTTGAGGAGTCTGTTTAAGAAACAGAAAATGGAATACACTGGACATGATACTTTAAAGGTAGCTTTAAAGTTACATCATGAATAATCTTCACCGCATGTTATGGAGTATGTAATATTTTGA
Organism: Bos mutus; assembly: GCF_027580195.1. NCBI lineage: Eukaryota > Metazoa > Chordata > Mammalia > Artiodactyla > Bovidae > Bos > Bos mutus. The sequence continues at coordinate 2,653,212 of NC_091630.1, read as the reverse complement.
GGGGTAAAATAGAAATATATAAACAAATCTGCTATTATGAAGCTAACTGATATAAATGACATGTATTTCATAATTTTTGATCCTTCCTTTCCCTGAAAGCCATAATAATTATTGTCTTTATAATTTGGAAGGTTTTTGCCTTGAGATTTTTTTATTCATTCTATTTTAAGTTTTACTATTAAAATAATTTATTATTTAAACAAGTTATTTATTTACTAGTATATTATTTAGCAAAATAGGTGTTCCAAGGTAGTGGCCACATTTTATATTTCCATATGTCTTCCTTTTTACCCATCACACTGACTTCTTATGAACTGTGTTGAAAAAAGTTTATTAATTTAGTTCACTTTAATTGTGGAATTAAGCTATTTGAAATATACATTTGTGTAAATATATTAATTAGTACTAATCTTAAGAGAAAAATTGTGTCTTCGTGACAAGTATATTCAATGGCATTTTGTAAAAATTTGCAAATATATATGCATTAGCATATTTGTTTTAGAAGCTGAAATATAAAATGAATAAAAGTTATAATGCCACTTCCTTTTCTCCTTTCTCCTGGCTTATTTACATTAATTTAACATGTCTTCAGAGGAAATCATTATGACTCACTTCTGTACTTTGTATATGCAAAACCCACATGTAATAGGAAGTACATGTGTCAATAGATTGAAAAAGAAAAATTGTATGATCATATAAATAGACAAAGAGAAAACATTTAACAAAAGCCAACATTCATTTGTGATTTTAAAAAGAAACTGACAAATTTGGAATAGAAGGGAATTTATTCACTGTGACAAAGAACAACTACAAAAAAAAAAAAAAAACTGTAACATGATGGTAATAAACTAGATACTTTCTCCCCAAAGTAATAAGCAAGACAAGGATGTTCTGTCTCACTGCTTCTACTCAAGATTGCACTGGATGTCATATCTAATGCAGTCCCACAAAAAAGAAAAAAAAATACAGATTGGAAAAGAAAATAAAAAAATTTTTTTCACATATGGCATACTCATCTATTTAGAATTTTTTTTTGTTGAAAAAGCAAGTGATTACAGACATTTGCAAAATACACATAAGTCAATTGTTTTCCCGTGTACCAGCAATTGGAATTTGAAATTAAAAACCCATCACAGTTTAAATTAGGACAAAAAAGAAAGAGAATATTTATGTATAAATCTAACAATATATATAGAATATTTATTTGAAAAAATTCCAAAACTCTGATGAAAGAAATCAAAGAATATCTAAACAAATTGAGCGACTTCACCTGTTCATGAGATGGCAGACTCAATAATAGTAAGATTTCAGTTCTTCCCAAATTTATCCATGAAGTAAACACAATTCTATTCAGAATTCCAAGTTATTTTGTGGATTTTTAAAATAGTATTGAAAAGTTTATCCAGAAAAGCAAAAACCCAGAACAGCCAACATAATTAGTTCAGTTCAGTGCAGTTCAAATGCTCAGTCGTGTCCAACTCTTTGTGACCCCATGGACTGCAGCATGCCAGGCCTCCCTTTCCATCACCAACTCCCAGAGTTTACTCAAACTTAAGTCCACTGAGTTGGTGATGCCATACAACCATGTCATCCTCTGTCTTCTCCTTCTCCTCCTGCGTTCAATCTTTTCCAGCATCAGGATCTTTCCCAATGCATTGGTTCTTTGCATCAGGTGGCCAAAGAATTGGAGTTTCAGTTTCAGAATCAGTCCTTCCAATGAATATTTAGGACTGGTTTCCTTTAGGATGAGCTGGTTGGATCTCCTTGCAGTCCTCAAGAGTCTTCTCCAACACCACAATTCAAAAGCATCATTTCTTCGGTGCTCAGCTTTCTTTAGAGTCCAACTCTCACATCCACACATGACTACTGGAAAAACCAAAGCTTTGACTAGACAACATAATACTGAAAAACAAAGTAGGTGGACCAATAGCACTCTACTTAAGACTTACCATGAAGCTACATGAATCGATACAGGGTGGTACTGGCAAATAAACAAACAGACCAGTATAATGGAATAGAGAGCCAGAAATAGATTCACACAAATGGGGTCAGCTGATCATCGGCATGGAGCAAAGGCCGTGCAATGGAACGAAAGACTTTTCAACAAATGGTATTGGAACACATGGACAATCACATGCAATCAAATGAATTTAAACACTGAAATTAAGCCTTCCTCCTACAAGTAACAAAATGAATCGTAGACCTAAACACAAAATTCAGAACTATAAGCTCTGGAAACCAACCCAGTTGAAAACCTAGGTGATCTTGGTTGGCTATGACTTTTTAGATACAACAGAAAAAAACTATTTAGAGAGAAAATTGGTAAGTTCAACAACACTAAAATTAGAAACATCCACTCTATGACAAATACTACTAAAAAGTGAAAAGAAAAACCAAAGACCTAGGGAAAATATTTTCAAATAACATTTTAGGTAAAGGACGAATATCCAAATTACACAAAAATTTCTAAAAATTCAACAATAATAAAACAAGTAACTCAATTTAAAAATGAGAAAAAAGATCTGGACACCTTAATATAGAAGATATGTATTGAATAAGCAAATGAATATGTACTCAATGTCATTGGTCAATAGAGAATTGTAAATAAAACAAGAGATAATACTATGCACCTGTTAGGATGATGAAACTCCGGAACACCAACAACCCCAAATACTGGGAGGGATGCAAAACAACAGAATGTCTCATTCATCGCTGAAAGGAATGCAAAATGAAACAGCTGTTTTGGAGAACAGTTTCACAGCTTCCTACAAAGCTAAGCATAGTCTTCTCATGTAATCCAGCAATTATGTTTCTAAGTGTTCACCGAAATTAGTTAAAAATATATGGTCACACAAAAACATACAAAATATTGTTTATGAAAACTTTATTCATGGCAGTGAATTGGAAGTAACAAAGATGGCCTTCAATAGATGAGTGGATAAAGAAACTATGGTACTTCTATACACTAGAATATAATTCATTGCTAAAATGAAATGAGGTTTCAAGGGATTCCCCTGTGGCTCAGATGGTAAAGCATCTGCCTGCAATGCGGGAGACCTGGGCTTGATCCCTGGCTCAGGAAGATCCCCTGGAGAAGGAAACAGCAACCCACTCCAGTACTCTTGCCTGGAAAATCCCATGGATGGAGGAGCCTGGCAGGCTACAGTCCATGAGATCTCAAAGAGTCAGACATGACTAAATGACTTCACCTCAAGCTATAAAAAGACATGGAGGCAACTTACATATATATTGGTAAATTAAAGAGGTAAAGCTGCATACTGTATAACTTCAATTACATGGAACTCTGTAAAAGGAAAAATGTATAGAGATGGTAAAAAGATGAGAATTTCCAGAGGTTTAGGGGGAAAAAAGAATAGGTGGATCACAGGGGGTTTTAGGGCATTGAAACTCTCCTATATGATACTCTAATGGTAGTTATGTGACATGCATTTGTCAAAGCCCATAGGCCTGTACAACATAAAGTGTATTTAATACAAGCTATGAGCATTAGTTAGAAACAATATATAAGTATTGACTCAATTATAACAAATCTACTATATGAAGGCAAACTTTAATCATAGTGAAACTGGGTGGGGCCCTTAGTGGGGGAAATATGTACTCTATGGAAACACGTGTACTTTATTTTCTAACTTTCTGTAAACCTAAAACTACCATAAGCAATAACCTATTATTTTAAAAAATCACTAATGTTACTAGCAATGATGCTATTGTTATAGGGGCTAATCTCAAATGATTGACGTGAAACAGTTCATGATTTGTGTCAAGTTCACACTTTACGTTGCTGGTACAACCACATGATTAAGTGACTCTGGCATTCATCATTCATCAGTTCCTGTGCTTTATCTATTAATATTACATTGGAGATATGTTTATATCTATGTTTATATGAGCTTCCCTGGTAGCTCAGACGTTAAAGCGTCTGCCCGCAGTGCGGGAGGCCCGGGTTCGATTCCTGGGTCGGGAAGATCCCCTGGAGAAAGAAATGGCAATCCGCTCCAGCACTCTTGCCTGGAAAATCCCATGGACGGAGGAGCCTGATAGGCTACAGTCCACGGGGTTGCAAAGACTCGGACACGACTGAGCGACTTCACTTTCACTTTTCATGTTTATATCTATGTTTGTATCTTCACCTTTTAATTTTTAATGATAATTATTTTCTAATGTAGAAAGAAAGAAAGAAATGAGATGAAGTCGCTCAGTCGTGTCCAACTCTTTGCGACACCATGGACTGTAGCCCACCAGGCTCCTCCGTCCATGGGATCTTCCAGGCAAGAGTACTGGAGTGGGCTGCCATTTCCTTCTCCAGGAGATCTTCCTGACCCAGGGACTGAATCCGAGTCTCCCACATTGTAGGCAGATGCTTTACCATCTGAGCCACAAGGGAAGTCCTAATGCAGGTGTCTGATAAAAAGGTAAATAATTTAAATTCTACAGTTATATAGTTCTTGGAATTTACTTCATTTCCTTGGATAGGTATTCTTTCTTTCACATGTTTATTAAATTTTACATTCAAAAACTACACACAGACTTTAAAATGTATTACTTGAAGAAGTATTTTCTTCCTCCCTGTTTATCATCCTGTATCTATCCATGTATCTGTGCAGAGATCTTCCATTAAAAATTTAATATCTTCAGTGATACCATTAATAATGCTTTGCTCAATAATATCATGTCTAATCACTTTAAGGGATTGATTATTGTAAATAATTCATAAAAAGACTACCAAACCAAAAAATTAAAATTTTAGAAAGCTTAAGGTAAGTTTTACAGTATTTTGCCAGGTGAATTTAAATAGTGTTTTAGGGGACTTAAAAGGAAAATATGAACGTTTGTATTAATATATAACCGAAAAGTGCAATTTTTCTGTTATGAATACTCAATATGACATTGTTGAAGAATGATGTATGGTATATTATGAGCTGTTGTATTTTGGAGTCAGCCTTATTCTCTTATATCTAGATGATTTAAAGACTTTTAGGTTCTTTTTTGTTGTTTCCAAACAATACAGGAGTGAATATTTTCCCCAAAAATATTATATTAACTTCCCAAAGTTAATGTGTACTTGACTCTTGAAGAAAAGAGTGTTCAACAAAAAGTATCTTCCCAAGCCAAATAAATGAAAAGATTTTTCATACTTTAATAAAAAAAAATTTGAGCCCATGCTTCTAGTAATCTTTTTTTCGTTATCTTGATTTTTAAAGGGGAACAGAGCTATTTTCTGTTTGTTTCTAAACATTAAGTGCTGAACTGGAAAGAATTTAAGTAAGTTACAGACACACTTAATGAAGGATGCACCTAATTAACCCAAAAATCCAGCCCGCTCTGAGTCAAGCTTTCCAAGGATAATTCTCTGCAGATTGCAAAGTATAATTAGGATGTTTCCCATTCCCTTTTATTAGTGTCTTCCTTTTTTATTCTTTTAATCTGCCTTTTCCCCCTTCTGTGACCACAGTTTAATATTAGCATTTAAAATTTTGTCTTGTGAGAAAATAACCAAAGACGGAAATTTTTTAAATGTTCATGTCCCTAAAATCTGTGATTTTTTTGTAGGTAATACAAAATATAGCAAAAACCAAGGTTGCCTTTTCTCATATACTTCATCTCATGCAACATTAATAGCCCTAATTTCCAATTCCATCTTCAATATGTATAAAAGAGGCCATGTAGGTACAGTGTTCAAGATTACTAAAGAAATGCAGTCATTAATTCAAAGCACTAGAATTTCAATTTCATATCAAATGGCTATTTTCATATAACTTAGGTCTATGTGTAAATATGAAACTGGGTAAAATATTGTTGAAATGAAAGGATAATTTTCATTTAATGAAAAATGTGACCTTCAAGTCTTTATGGAAGAAAAGACAAGCTACTTCAGTGAGTTGCTATTTATGTATTTAAAAAATTAGAACGGCATGACACAGATAATCTACTTTCATAATGGTGACTTCAACTTTGATACAGTTTTGAAAAAATTATTCTGAGTACCTTTCAAAGTCATATTTAAGATTCCCAAATAGCTTAATTTTAAACATAGATATTAGCAAATATAGATTTCTAAAGGGTAATGTTCACCAATGGATTTAGGAAATGTAACATCTTTAACAAGTATTATATGAATAAAAAGAAATATAATCAAAACTTTAAAACATACAAGGAAAAGTATCTCATTATTTAAAAATTAACAGTGTTATATAGAGAATTTGATTGTAATGATGAAAATAAATAGTAACTTATTTAGTTTTTAGATTAGTGTTTAAGTAATGAGCTACCATATGTTATTTAATCAGGAATGCTGCTATTCCTGTATAATTTTATGTTTAATTAATATTGCACTTTTCTCATTTACACCTTAAGAGATTTTTATTATCAATAAAAAGTTTGGAAATGGGACTGAATGTGGATCTTCTGGTCAGTTCTTCAAAAGAAAGGGTCTGATGCATAGGTATTTCAGTTTATATTAGTGGAACTTACAGAGACCAGGCATCCTGCAGGAATCTAATCCAGACATCACTCTGTGAACTGTAAACATACTCCAAGTGCTTCCTCTGACAGAGACAAACCCGCACGCTTCTATTCTTAGAGCAGCCAGATTAAGATGGAAAAGCGTTTCCAGGCAAGATATGCAAGAACTATTTACGTTCACACACATACGCACACAGGCACACATGCAGGATACACATATGCATTTTATGTAAGAATAGTTATTTTTACACTAGTATTTGTGTTCAAAATATGGGTTTGTTATAGTCTGGGGCTGGCATTAAAGGAACTGTGATTCCTGCCTGCCCCATCATGTCTCTTCACTGCGGTGCTTCAGGTGCTGGGTGAAAAGCGAGTTAGTCCACAGTCGGGTCCGACTCTGATTCCACCGGCGCAGCCCGTCCGCTCTTCCGGCCGTGGAATCCTCCAGGTGAGCGCGCTGCAGCGGGTGGCCCTTTGCTCCTCCAGGGGCTGTGTAAGCCATGATCATGAGAACGCCAAGTCCGGGTACCACTTTTAACTGATATGTGGTCACCTTCCTGATACAATTTGCTCTGTTCTTTTCCTCCATGATTTAAGCTTGCGATTTTGTACAGTTTCACTTCCTTACTGTTTTATTTTGGCTTGGATCCTGCACAAAATTTAACTTGGAAATTCTCATTCCCCAGAAAACCATCTCCCATCCCCTCAAACTCCTAGCTCCAGTTCCTCTCCACCCATCTCCTCTTTGGCGAGTTTTACTGTGAAGGAATTTAATATATTAATATCAACATTTGAGGTTCTATTATTTTTAAAAACTCTGCCTTTTCACTGCAAAACCACTGCTGGATTCAGTACAAAGTATTCAAGGTGAATTCAGGCAGATCAATCCAGACGATAATGTACAAAAGACTTGGGACACCAGACTGTGGAGGGAAAAGATAGCCTGGGGAGGATTCTGGTTTGGAACCCTGAGGTGTGGACCTTTACCTCTCTATTAGAAAACCCCAGTCCCCTGTGCGCCAAAAATGCAGTAAAACGAGAATCTTAATTCACGATTCTTCAAAGTATATTTTTTCTTAGTAAAAATATAATGCATGTGTGTTGGAAAATATGAAGAGATGTAAAAAAAAGTTTATAATTTAAGCAGTGAGACATCATAAATGTTATCCTTTTTGTTATTTGTATTAGAAAAATGTGATCATTATGTTAATACAATGAAATAACTTTTAAAATAAATAATTCAATACCATAAAAATATTTTTGAGCACATTATTTTAATGGTTTTATTTTTTTTTTTATTTTATTTTTAAACTTTACAATATTTTTTAATTTTATTTTATTTTTAAACATTACATAATTGTATTAGTTTTGCCAAATATCAAAATGAATCCTAAACTTTACAATATTGTATTAGTTTTGCCAAACATCGAAATGAATCTGCCACAGGTATACTCGTGCTCCCCATCCTGAACCCTCCTCCCTCCTCCCTCCCCATACCCTCCCTCTGGGTCGTCCCAGTGCACCAGCCCCAAGCATCCAGCATCGTGCATCGAAGCTGGACTGGCGACTCGTTTCATACACGATATTATACGTGTTTCAATGCCATTCTCCCAAATCTCCCCACCCTCTCCCTCTCCCACAGAGTCCATAAGACTGATCTATACATCGGTGTCTCTTTTGCTGTCTCGTCCACAGGGTTATTGTTACCATCTTTCTAAATTCCATATATATGCGTTAGTACACTGTATTGGTGTTTTTCTTTCTGGCTTACTTCACTCTGTATAATAGGTTCCAGTTTCATCCACCTCATTAGAACTGATTCAAATGTATTCTTTTTAATGGCTGAGTAATACTCCATTGTGTATATGTACCACTGCTTTCTTATCCATTCATCTGCTGATGGGCATCTAGGTGGCTTCCATGTCCTGGCTATTATAAACAGTGCTGCGATGAACATTGGGGTACACGTGTCTCTTTCCCTTCTGGTTTCCTCAGTGTGTATGCCCAGCACTGGGATTCCTGGATCATAAGGCAGTTCTATTTCCAGTTTTTTAAGGAATCTCCACACTGTTCTCCATAGTGGCTGTACTAGTTTGCATTCCCACCAACAGTGTAAGAGAGTTCCCTTTTCTCCACACCCTCTCCAGCATTTATTGCTTGTAGACTTTTGGATCGCAGCCATTCTGACTGGCGTGAAATGGTACCTCATAGTGGTTTTGATTTGCATTTCTCTGATAATGAGTGACGTTGAGCATCTTTTCATGTGTTTGTTAGCCATCTGTATGTCTTCTTTGGAGAAATGTCTATTTAGTTCTTTGGCCCATTTTTTGATTGGGTCATTTATTTTTCTGGAGTTGAGCTGGAGGAGTTGCTTGTATATTTTTGAGATTAGTTGTTTGTCCCTTGCTTCATTTGCTATTATTTTCTCCCATTCTGAAGGCTGCCTTTTCACCTTGCTAATAGTTTCCTTTGTTGTGCAGAAGCTTTTAAGGTTAATTAGGTCCCATTTGTTTATTTTTGCTTTTATTTCCAGTATTCTGGGAGGTGGGTCATAGAGGATCCTGCTGTGACGTATGTCGGAGAGTGTTTTGCCTATGTTCTCCTCTAGGAGTTTTATAGTTTCTGGTCTTACATTTAGATCTTTAATCCATTTTGAGTTTATTTTTGTGTATAGTGTTAGAAAGTGTTCTAGTTTCATTCTTTTACAAGAGGTTGACCAGTTTTCCCAGCACCACTTGTTAAAGAGATTGTCTTTAATCCACTGTATATTCTTGCCTCCTTTGTCAAAGATAAGGTGTCCATATGTGCGTGGATTTATCTCTGGGCTTTCTATTTTGTTCCATTGATCTATATTTCTGTCTTTGTGCCAGTACCATACTGTCTTGATAGCTGTGGCCTTGTAGTAGAGCCTGAAGTCAGGCAGGTTGATTCCTCCAGTTCTATTCTTCTTTCTCAAGATAGCTTTGGCTATTTGAGGTTTTTTGTATTTCCATACAAATTGTTTTAATGGTTTTAGATTATCACATTATATGCTTGTGGAATAATTTATCTATAATTTTTCTCATTTATTTTTAATATTAATAATGTGGATATGAGAAATAGCATTCATAAATCCCTGTGTATGAGGTCATTTTCTTAGGTTAAAGTATTAGACATGTTCTTTAGTATACGTGACTAAATTTCTTTTGGTGAAAAAGAAAGTAAATGACAGAACATTGTGATGTTAATCTGAATGCCCAATTTCAAACCTAGAATATTACTTTTATCTTAACATTTTATATAATTTGATAAATTTAAGAATTACGTGTCATTATTCTATTTTATCATTTTTATTACTAACAAGTGATAAGTTGCATAAAAATTTACATATTTTTATCTATTTTATTACTTTTCCAGTTAATTGTTCTTACTCATTGCTCAATTGCGCTCTGGAATTGTTTATATTTTTAATTCATTCTTAATAATTATGCTCTATAACTAAGGTATTAAAATGTGACATTTATTAGCATAATTCTTATTTCCTTTTATTATTTTTATGCTGTTCTTGGCATACATAGTTTTAAATTTATATTATCAAAGCTATTGTGTTAGGCATTTACACAGATAACATATGGCCTTGTAAAACTCTTTGTATAAAAATTTTAGCTCTAAAAATATAAGCTTCCTTTTATCCTTCATCTTTTCTAAAATACTTAGCATTTAATATACACATTTAAATTCATGAGAAAAGTTTCTTTTTGGTTTGGGTTTCTAGTGTTTGAATGTCTTATTGTAAATATACAAACAGCTCGGGGAGTAGTGTGATTATCTACTTGAAACTGGTAAAGAGTCATCACTATTTTAAATAAAGAGTGGTTACATGACTAGAATGAAGAGAAGCCTGTTTTATTAAAACACAATGGAATAGCATAAACTCCCTTTCCCACCTTTCACTGATGGGAACACAGGAAGAGGCAGTGATCAGATCATTTTACCCCCCTCCTCTTTTGAACGGAGATACAGATCTAGCTCTTGAGCAACCTCCCAGGAAAAACTTACTGGAAACAGAGTTACTTAAAACTTTTCATACTTGTGATATTCATCTAACATTAGTCTCAAAAACATATTCAATTTTTTTCTTACATTTTGAGGACTTGGACAAGAATATACGTAGAAACTCACCATATGTGAAAGTAGCTTAAAATTTAAGCCTCAGACTTTTCATTAAAATGTGGCTTATGTTTGTACTTGACAAATATTCTTCACAATGGCCTGGAAGGCCTGGTGCAAATGTAGAGTTCTCGCTTCCTTATATACCCATGGCTGAACAGCAGAGCAAAGGGAGAGCTGGTCGCTACCTTCAAGTTCCCAGCCCGAGAGCCTCTGCCCCCTGGTTATCACGGGGGTGCGTGTGGATAACCAAGTCCAGGCCCTGCTCTTCCCAGTCCAAACCCCTTCTAAGTAGCCAATCGGAATACTCTTCAAGGCTCAGATACACAGAACCAGAATTACACTCAGGGCCTTGTCGTGCAATTGCCAGGTTTCTGGAGCATAGTCTAGGGTGGGGAGTGTTATGTTCTAAATGGGAAACTCTCCTTGGCCCTGAAATCCCTGATCCCATGGAAAGGGGTGTAGCCATAGGCAGTGAAGTGCAGGACTCCTTAAAATTCAAGATGCTCTGAAGCAAAGATTCCTGTGCTTTGTAATCTGTCAATTGGGTTTAAGGTCTTATCTCACTCATTGACTGAGAAGACAAACTAGAAGGTGGGCGTCAGGAAAGGCATGAGGGGGAAAACACTGGAAAGCTGTTTAAATTACTCTCCCTTTCATTGGTTGTTCTGAAGTTATTGTGGTCAAAATGACACTTTTCTTAGAACTAAATGATGGAAATATATTTAAGACAAACATGCATAAAGCAGTTTAGAAACATGACTGATGTTACTACAGCAGTAATATCCATCTTCAAACACTTTACAGAGCTATCCCACTGATTAGCTTCCATTTTAAATAGTGACTTACATTCATTAGGGTTCTACTATTCCAGTATTATGGTTTCATGCCTAACAGCTTCAAAGCAACGATTTTTGGCAACATAAGGAATGGAATGTTTCAAGAAGCAATAATGTTTGTTCTTTCTGGTTTCCATGTGATAAACTCTGTGAATATATTCAGAGATCTTTGCAAATGACAAGTCTGTAATTTGGTAATATGGTCTATAATACAAATTACAAAGCAAGCACAAAGGACGATGTATCTATTTAGTCTCTTCAGTTACAAGATATTTGTATCCTGTTATGCTAATTGTAGCTGATATTTTAACTAGTTTCTGTACTGTAGAAAAGAAAGCAATGCTAAAATAAATGCGGTATACCCACATAATAGATATTACTCAGCAAAATGAATTAAAAATTTAAAAATGAATTACTGATATGTGCAAAAAACATAGGTGGGCGTCAAAAGCATTGTTTTGAGAAATAAAGCTGACTACAGAAGGATACATATGGCATGATTCTATCAATATGAAATTCTAGAAAAATCCGACAGTATTAGGAAGACGATCACAAGGCCTCCCTACCAGAGCAGAGGCATGACCCTTGAACCATCTTCACCCATCAGTGGACCTGCACCAGCTCAGAGACACGCGGACAGGAACCTCAGGTCTTCGTTCTACCCGCCAGTGGCTAGCACCACTTTTGGGGCCACATGGGCCCACGTCCCATTCACCAATGGGCTGACACCAGCTCCAGGCCCCACAGAGCCCATAGGAGAGATCGCAGGAGCTGGGTGTGCCACCATGGGCAGACAGCAGCCCCACAGCACTCCAGATCACAGCTGTGCTGAACAGTGTGCCAACGTCAGCTCCAGGACTGCTGAAGCCCAGCAGCCTGCTGTGTCAGGATCTGGGTCCACGTCTACCCACAGACGGGCTAACACCAGCTTTGGAAAGTGAACCTTGCAGCCAGTAATGTATCAGAGATGTCATATCGGGCACCCCACCGGACGGCTATCATTGGACCCAAGACCCTGGACATGCAGCTACTCACTCTGCGTCCTGGTTCTCCTGCCACTCTGCCAGCCCTACCCTCAGGAGTCCTGGGTTGTGACCCCACCCACTGGTAAGACTGCGACTCCTTGGGCCCCTCAGTCAGCAGCCCTGGGACTGAGCCCCACTCAGTAGTTTTGGCAGAGAAGGCAATGGCACCCCACTCCAGTACTCTTGCCTGGAAAATCCCATGGATGGAGGAGCCTGGTAGGCTGCAGTCCATGGGGTTGCTAAGAGTCAGATACGATTGAGCGACTTCACTTTCACTTTTCACTTTCCTGCATTGGAGAAGGAAATGGCAACCCACTCCAGTGTTCTTGCCTGGAGAATCCCAGGGACAGGGGAGCCTGGTGGGCTGCCGTCTATGGGGTCGCACAGAGTCAGACACGACTGAAGTGACTTAGCAGCAGCAGCAGCAGCAGCAGCAGTAGCTTTGGGACACCCCAGACCCTGCAGCTAACATTTCAGGATCGGGCTTTGCTTATTAACAGGTGGACACTAAATCAGAAACTCCTGAGCCCACAACCAGTCATGCTGTGTGTCATCTCCTATTGAGAGTCATTTCTGTAGTCATCTTGTATTTGAGAGTCCTAAACAGGATCAAAACAAAGAGGGCCACAGCAAGACCCATTGTGGTTAAAATGACAAAATTAAGTATAAAAAGAGAATATTAAAAGCAACAAGAGATAAACAGTAAGTTATGTATAAAGGAACTTCTGTTAGGCTATCAGCTGACTTTTCAGAAGAAATTCTGTAGGCTAGAAGGGAGAGGTGCAATATATTTAGTGTGATAAAAGGGAAAAAATATATATATGCATTTGTGAGTGTTTGTGTGTGTGTATAGAGAGAAAAACAAAAAAAAAATCCACATTTCTCATAAGAGAAAAAAATCCACATTTGTCATATCTAGTACTAAAGACTAGATGTGGCATAATAGTGTTTTAAAACATTACAAAAAAAACAGAATTAGAATATAGAAAACATAATCAGCTAAGGTTTTCAAATACACAAGCAGAGGGCACTTTACACATTTTAGGATTCAGAAAGTATGGAACTCATAATGTATCCTTTCTTTAAAAAGTTACTCACGAATGCACTCTGAATCCATTTTCTTATCATTTTCTTTATACCAGCTTTCAGTTGTGCTCATATTATGTCCCTCTTGATGCTAAAAGAACAAACATCTCTGTGGTTTCTGCTCTAAGAGCCCGCATTAGTTTAATGCCATATTTTTCTTTGTGCCTCAGAGGATCAGCCCCCTAGAGCTGCAAACTTCTGAGGGGAAGGGACTTGATTCTTCTCTTGGAGGAAGAGATCAAAAAGAAGTACAAATAAATCATTCTCACCCCACCCCATAGCCCTTTTCATTGCTGCCATGCTGTGCGCTCATACATATGAATGAATGCTTACTAATTAAGAAAAACAAAAGGGTTTACGAGGATTTCTTTCACTGCATGAGAGTAAGGAAAAAGGGAAGATGAGAGGTGTGAGCAAAGGGTGGGTGCCAGTCATTGCCCTACACATAGTTGTTGAAGTCAACTATGAATAATGTTCTTCAATAAAGATTATTCAAAAATTCACAGGGCTCTCAAATAAGGACTTCATAGCTACACATGTTTCTTATATGTTAAATGAAGCATGGTACATGCCCAAAGAATTGACTTTGATTGCAGAGTCCACCTTAAGCTTCCTTTTAAAAGGATGTGTAAAAAGGGGGGCACGTAGAATAAGATGATATATATTAGGAAATGGCAACCGACTCCAGTGTTCTTGCCTGGAGAATCCCAGGGACAGAGGAGCCTAGTGGGCTGAGGCCTATGGGGTCGAACAGAGTCGGACACGACTGAAGTGACTCAGCAGCAGCAGCAGCAGCATAGTTGTAATGAGCAGTGCAACAGGACTAAAGCTTCCAGAGAAAAGAGACTAAAATTTCCAAAGATCCTGAAGATGACAACTAATTATGAACTAAACCAAAAAAAAAAAAAAAAATATCAGATCTTTTCGGTGATTTCTTATTAAACAAATGGCAAAATAAAAACATTAAACCAATGTTTGAGGTAAGCGGTAAAATGTCAAAGTTTGTGTGAATGCACGTGTATTTTGCTGAAAGCTTTCACTTTCGTCCTGGATTCAAAGGGTTTGTTAACAAAAAAGTCACTCGTTCTATACAAATAAATAATACTAATATTTATTAGAGAATTATCTAGCTTACTTTCAATGGTGCTGCTGCTAAGTCACTTCAGTCGTGTCTGACTCTGTGCGACCCCATAGACGGCAGCCCACCAGGCTCCGCCGTCCCTGGGATTCTCCAGGCAAGAACACTGGAGTCGGTTGCCATTTCCTTCTCCAATGCATGAAAGTGAAAAGTGAAAGTGAAGTCGCTCTGTCGTGTCTGACTCTGTGCGACCCCATGGACTACAGCCTACCAGGCTCCTTCCTCCATGGGATTTTCCAGGCAAGAGTACTGGAGTGGGGTGCCATCGCCTTCTCTGTTATTTTCAATACACCAACATTAAAAGAAAAGAGAACTAGAAACAGCAGAGGATATATCACCAAATTGGGTTTTGACTGACATCTGGACTCAAATAGCGTGGAGAAGTCCCGTGATCCAGCACATCTGGAGGCCCAGGTGGGAAGGTCCCAGGCAGCGGCTCCACTCCATGGGTGAGACTTCAAAGATTGCAGTTTGGGGTTCCCGCTTATAATCCCCAGGCCACAGATGGATATAATCATCAGACTGGGAGCGAAACTGCAGCTTTCATATTATGTTATTTTTTTTTATATATAATGCCACTTGCTTTCTTCTGCAAATCTTGGAATGTTGCTAAGCCCAGGAGTGGTTGGCCAGACCTCCTCGAGGGTCTTAACAAATTTCCAAAGATCTGCTTCCTGTCATCTATTGTGTTTTTATTCCAACACTCTCAGCAGGTGTGGCTGACACCCGCAGCAGTAGTTGAATCCTATATAAGACTATTTATATAATTTCCCTAACAGCGTGCTCAGTCCTGTCTGACCTGCCAGTCTCCTCCATCCATGCAATTTTCCAGGCAAGAACACTGGAGTGGGTTGCCTCCTCCTCCATGGGATCTTCCCGACCCAGGGTTTGAACCCGGGTCTACTCTGTCGTCCGTGTCTCCTGCATTGGCAGGTGTATTCTTTATGACTGCGCCACCTGGGAAACCCATGTCAAACGTTAAGAATCCTTAATTTCATCAACAAAAGTTTGGCCTCTGTCAGATACATGAGATAAAATACCTGTTAGTTTTCAATGAGTCAGATAAATCTCTATAAGAGGAATTTTCCAGCATATATGGAAATGACTTGTCAAATTTTAGAAGTGTTTAAGCAGAGTCAATGCAGCTCAGTTGGTAAAGAATCTGCCTGCAATGCAGAGGACCTGGGTTCGATTCATTGATCGGGAAGATCCCCTGGAGAAAGAAATGGCACCCCACTCCAGCATTCTTGCCTGGAGAATCCCATGGGCAGAGCAGCCTGGCGGGCTATAGTCCGTGTGGTCACAGCGGGACACAGCTGAGTGACTAAGCCACCAAGCAGC
This sequence comes from Bos mutus, assembly GCF_027580195.1. Lineage (NCBI taxonomy): Eukaryota > Metazoa > Chordata > Mammalia > Artiodactyla > Bovidae > Bos > Bos mutus. The sequence continues at coordinate 2,637,151 of NC_091630.1, read as the reverse complement.
TTCGAACTCTACTTGCTGCAGTTACAGGGCAGAGAACTGGAAAAGATACCTGGTTGAACTAAATTTCCTCTAATTGTCTTTCAAACAATTAGGTTAAAATATTTTTAAAAAGTAAAAATCTCACCTATTTTTTCTTCCCTTACATAAAGACTATTAAGAAATACAAGCATTTATTAGTATTCATGTAGAACTCAATAAAGGAAACATTTGGTTCTTAACTAATGCCAGTGAATAAAATAAAAATACTTCAAATTGCTGACACTCCTTTTTTTCTAGCTCGTAAGAACCAACATGACAGAAGATATCATACTATTTTCCAGGAAAATTTTAACTAAAGAGTATCATTACTGTCATCTGATGCACTTTTAGGAGATTCATTTATCTCTGAGGAATTACACTTGGTGGAACCAGATTGAAATGGGTGTGACTAGTGTTTATAAATGGCCTTGATCTGCTAGACATATGGAAGAAAATCATATTTGATTCATTCCAAAATGTATCAAATATAATGTGAATGACAACTAAACTTCCTAAAAGAAAAAGCCATCTGTGTAATTGTAGACCTATTTCCAGTGGGAAAAAAATGATGGCAAACTATTTCTCTCATGGTGCTAGCAACCGCCCGTGAGTTAGTCTCCACATTTATTTATTGTGTTAATTTACAAAAAAGCAAAACAAAACTCTTATTTTTATCAAGATATTGCTTCAGCTCTTCCTTCTTGTAGGTACAATGTAACCTTGTTAAAATTCTAGAGACAAAGAGTCCAATATTGTTGTAACTGTTCCATTTTAAAGAATACACTCCGATGTATATGTTTCAATCTATGTCCTCGGTGCGATGTATATGTTTCAATCTATGTCCTCGGTGCCCTTTAACGTCATTTTCCTTAAATCACGTTCAGAGCAATAAAGCAAAAGCTGCAATTAAAAAAGAGGTGTCCATATTCAGGAAGTCTTCATTTCCAAAATGAAAGGAATTTAGATTTCTAGATGAAAATAGGAAAGCAACACATGCACATTTTTTAAAGAAAGGGTAGGCTGTACTATTTTAATAGTTTCCATTTTTATATATATTCAGAGTTTGTAAGCAATTCATTATTTTAGACCAGAGCATGTAGATGCTGCATTCTCGCCTCTATTGCTAAACATGTAGAATAACAAACAGCCAGTCGGGCAGCCTGAAACTTTGAACTGACCATTCCACTGAGAACAACTGAGAAAGCTGTAGAAAAAACTTCAAAAATCAAAAACATGAGATATGAGGACAGAGCAGCGTTATAGAAAAGAGAAACCCAATGAGCTGAGTCAAATATTTTGAGCCACTTTCTAGGAAGAGATGCTTACTATGTCCTTATAGGTGACTGAGAAAGAAAATGAGAGATTTTAACAGTGTCTGAAGATGAGCAAAATCAAAATTGCACTACAAAACCCTCTAAAAATAGGGGGGATGTATACCCTCTAGAAGCCCTGTAACCCAAGGTGTAGATAACAGATATTAAGCAGCCCCCATAAAAATGAAAATCCAGCTTTGAACTGGCTTGTTCCCTGACTAGATTAGTGTGAAATGCAGTTACTGATTCTCTCAGGTAAATATTTGCCAAAAGCAAATACATTCTTTCTGAGGAAAGATATATCAGCCTTAGCCTCGGATTATCTCTATAATATTTAACATTTAATTTTGCATACTCAGAATTAGTCAGATTTATGAGCAAAGAAGTTGGTATAGCTACAGACCAAAGAAACAATAGAAGTGGAAACATATGCACAAAAGATCTGGAAATGAAGATTGGTGGTCAGTGTTAATATCCAAGTATAAATCTAACTGGCTACTATATATATTTTTTTTCATTTTTAGCCAAGATTATTTGTAAACCATTGCAATAACACACACAAAAACAGCTTTCCCCTTTCCTCAGTCTATCTGAAGCACACAGATTTGAATGTAACAACGCTGCACTCCTTTCTGTCGCTACTATCACTAATCTTGGCAGCATAGTGGCTTAAAGCAATAGAAGGCTGACGCAGAATCTTACTGGACTAAGAGCAAGGTGTCAGCAGGGCTGTGTGACTTTCTGGAAACAGTGAAAAGAATCTCCTTGTATTGTTCGGCTTCACAGGCGGCCCACATTCCTCGGCTTGTGGCCAATCTTCACCCTCCAAGCCAGCAACAGAGTGAAATCTTCTTCATTTCAGCTCCTTGACACTTTTCTTCTGCCTCCTCTTCTTCCTCTTTTAAGGAATCATGCCATCAGATCGGGGCCATCCAGATAGCCCTGGATAATCCTCTTCAGTTAAAAAAAAAGAATTGATTAGTCAATTAATTACCTCTGAAATCTTAATTTCCTGTTGCCAAGTCAGGGAACATATTAATAGTTTATGGGAAATAAGACATGGGCATTTTTTGATGAGGGATCATTATTATCCTTGCTCCCATAGAAGGATACAAAAAGGAATGCAAATTACCCATTTTTATGCTAACTAAATTTGAATATCTTGAATATACTTTTGTGTCATTTGGGAAGCATCATATGGAAAAACCAAGACATTATGACGATTGTTGGTACTGAAGCTGAATGCTGAGACAGTCAAAAATGATGGGCTGTGATTTAATGATGCTATTCCTCTCAATAAATTTTCTGCAACTTTTCACACAGCTGACTTATCCCTGTTCATTCATACCCTATTCTCATTCATAAAGATTCATGGGTAAGCGTCCTGAAAAATAAATATTGGGCCATGCTGTGCTGAGATGACCCTGAATTCCCTGACCGCTCTAATTCTTGGTCTTGAGAATGGCTGTTTCCTCTGTTTTATTCTTTGTTCTGAGATATGATCTCTTAAACTCAGCTCGTATATTAAGTACCTTAAGGTCTTGAAATCTAGATGATTTTCCTTAAAATCCCTATTGCATGCTCCTTAGAAATCTAAAATCCTACCCCAGATTTGGACAAGACACAAGGCTGTTTGTGTCCTTAGTCATTTCTGTCTCTCTCTTTCTATTTCTTCATCTCTTGTCTTTGACACATTTCCAGCTAATATAAAAGAGAAACTTGTCTCCTTTTGTTTTTATGAGATAAATAAATAAGGTCCAGTCACAGGAAAATGAAGGGGTTAAGGAAAAAAGCTGTTGTGTTCATGAAAGTGTGTGTGTTTGGAGAGGTGGGGGTGATGGAAAGAATGTGGGTCTTAGTTTTTAAATTAACTTTTATTGGAGAATAGCTGGTTTACAATGTTGTATTTGTTTCTGCTTTAACGTAAACCAGTTACATATATACATGTCTCCACTCTTGTTTTTAGATATTTTTTTCCATATAGGTCACTGCACAGTGTTAATAGAGTTCCCTGGTCGATACAAGAGGTTCTTATTATCTATTTTATATATTATAGTGAGTATATGTCATTCCCAATCTCCAAATTTATCCCGACTCCCCTTTCCCATTTGGTAGCCATCTCTTTGTTTTCTGTGACTCTATTTCTGTTTTGTAGCTAGGATCAAAATATAGGTTTTAGTGAGTAAACTTGGGGAAATTGGCAAATCTTAAGTAGATTTGGGAATTCATTAACTGTTCTGAACATTAATCTCCTCATCTATAAAATTGTAATGAAATCATTCATTGCAGTTGTTTCAAGAAATAAACTGAAATCAGTATATACATTTTAACAATTAATAGGCATTCAACTGAAGTAGGAAATGGCAACCCACTCCTGTATTCTCATCTGGAAAATCCCGTGGACAGAGGAGCCTGGAGGGCTGCAGTCCATGGGGTCACAGGGAGTCATACACCCCTGAATAACTTGACATGGCACAGCCTGGCAGGGCAGCTAGCAACATCCTTCATTTTTCTGTTTAGTTGTTAAGTGTATCCAAATCTTTTGCGACCCAATGGACTAGGGCATGATGATTTTTATGAAGTGATGAGAGAATCTGTTTCAGTCTTACATTTGTAGAAAGAACAATTTTCTATTAAGTTAAAATTGAAAGGATTCCAAAAATTCAGTATAGTTGAAGCACCTAGAACTATGCATTCATCACATAAAATTACTGAAGGAAGTTGATATAGATAATGTTCATTAAAACCTTATTTTTCTATAAAATTAAGCTACTTGGTTTCACATTTGAACAGATTTTCAATAGTTTCCAGTATTTACTCTCAAAGGATATCCTGATTACTGAAAATGCACTTAAATACTTTTCTCTTTGTGTTGCCCTAACACTGACATACGGTTATATTACACAAATATACGCATACTCTTGACTGAGGCCAAAAAGGCAGAATGGACCTTGGCATGTGAATATTATTTCTTTACTGTAGGCAAGGTAAATATATTATAAAAGTTATTAGTTAAATAATTATGTCTATTAAACACAGAACAAGTTCATTGTCTTGAGTGTGACAACTAATTTTAAAAATATATTATTTTTATGAAGACATGCTTGCTCTTCTTCTTCAGTCAACACTTTCTTACCCACTTTATTACTCACGGTCATCACCCACTCTGATCTTTTCTCATTCTTCAATTCAATATTTCTTTAGTCATCAAATAGCAAGATGCAGCTACAATATGTACAAAATTCGTCTCTATCAAGTACTGAAATTATTATTTTATTTTTCCAGTTTAATATTATATTTTCTTGAATATCAATCTCAACATACACAAAACCGAGTTCACTCTACCTCTCAAAACAGAATTGGAAAGTATTTTGATTTCATTAAAGATTTTTTTTCATGTAAAGCTGTTTGCCTTGTAATTAACGCTACAGTAACTTTATACACTCTCTTGAAATCCTCACTAAAGGTCCTTCCAACTTAAGAATTCAGTTAATATTTTCTAAAAAATAAATTGAAGAATTGATAGAATTATGTAGGTGACATATACATATGCATAAACATTCCACTTATTTACTATTAAATACTTTCACATGTGTGAAAACTTTCATGTTAACAATTATTTTTCTTGTATATTTTAGTTCAACACTGAAGAAGGTATGTTTTAATTATTTCTAATTTATAAAGTAACTAATAATGATGAGAGGAGGCACTTTGGTCTTGTAAAACTACTCTAACAAAAATGTCCTATATAGTAGAGTGAAGAATAAAGGATGGAGATAAAAAACATCTCAGAATTAGGTTATTTAGACTTGCTAGAATCTTATGACAAACTAATTATAATATAAAAATGGACATTAAATATTAAGTATGATAACTGATTCATGTTATAGACTAGAACTGAAAGTATGAAAACGCCATTCTTTTTAGACTATCATATAAATGGCATCTGGTCCCATCCTTCATGGGAAATAGATGGGGAAACAGTGGAAACAGTGGCAGACTTTATTTTTGGGGGCTCCAAAATCACTGCAGATGGTGACTGCAGCCATGAAATTAAAAGACGCTTACTCCTTGGAAGGAAAGTTATGACCAACCTAGACAGCATATTAAAAAGCAGAGACACTACTTTGCCAACAAAGGTCTGTCTAGTCAAGGCTATGGTTTTTCCAGTGGATGTGAAAAGTTGGATGTGAGAGTTGGACTATAAAGAAAGCTGAGCGCCGAATAATTGATGCTTTTGAACTGTGATGTTGGAGAAGACTCTTGAGAGTCCCTTGGACTGCAAGAAGATCCAACCAGTGCATTTTAAAGGTGATCAGTCCTGGGTGTTCTTTGGAAGGAATGATGCTCAAGCTGAAACTCTAGTACTTTGGCCACCTCACGCAAAGAGTTGACTAATTGGAAAAGACTCATGCTGGGAAGGATTGAGGGCAGGAGATGGCTGGATGGCATCACCGACTCAATGGACATGAGTCTGAGTGAACTCTGGGGGTTGGTGATGGACAGGGAGGACTGGCGTGCTGCGATTCATGGGGTCACAAAGAGTTGGACACGACTGAGCGACTGAACTGAACTGACCTGACCTGAATACACAGTGAAGTGAAAGTGAAAGCCGCTCAATCGTGTCCGACTCTTTGTGACCCCAAGGACTATACAGTCCATGGAATTCTCCAGGCCAGAATACTGGAGTGGGTAGCCTTTCCCTTCTGCAGGGGATCTTCCCAACCCAAGGATCTAACCTAGGTCTCCCTCATTGCAGGCAAATTCTTTACCAGCTGAGCCACCAGGGAAGCCCATCATATACATAAATATCATACATAATTGTAGAGTTGGACTGCTAGTAAATTTCCCTCAAACTGTAAATATTCTTTTTCATATATTTCTTAAAATCACATCCCCAAATTTATCTCAATTATATGAATAAATGAAGCACATATTGGAATATTTCTTAAAATTGTAAATTAAATTTGTATTTTGGTATAAATAAAAGCCTTAAATATAAATTATTTAGTATTGTTATTTTACAACCTAAATACTCAAAAGGAAGTGCTATCTTACATTTAATAACTGGTCCAAGAAAGAAGATATCATTCTGTCAGTAAGAAGTCCATAAGGAAGAACAGAAATTTTAGAAGAAAAGATAGAATTTATTTTTTAACATATTTTGATTATTTATACCTTTTGTGTGCATGCTAAGGAGCTACAGTCATGTCTGACCTGTGGCGACCCCATGGACTATGGGAGGAGCCCACCAGGCTCCTCTGTCCATGGGATTCTCCAAGCAAGAACACTGGAGTGAGTTGTCATGTCCTTCTCCAGGGCATCTTCCTGACCCAGGGATGGAACCCACATCTCTTACATCTCCTGTTTTGGCAGGGGGACGTTTTTACCACTAGTGCCACCTGGGAAACCCTTATATATATATGTATACACATATATACACACACACACACACATGCATATATAAATAGTATAATTAAACAATGGTGTTATGCATAATTATATATAAATGTATGCTTATAATTATATGCATAGACCTATACATATAAGATTATATAATATATGATATAACTTTATATATATAATCGTATATAATAATTATATGTTTGTTGTTGCTGTTCAGTCTCCAAGTTGTGTCTGACTCTTTTTGTGACCCCATGGAGTACAGCAGGACAGGCCTCCTTGTCCTCACTTTCTCCCAGAATTTGCCCAATATATATATATAATTATACTTTTTATTTCAATTTGGGAAATGTTTTAAAAGCACAGGATGTTAATTGAGTATATGGGTATATAAAATGATTGGAGTTACATTATAACTGAGGAACGCATCCTAAAATCAATATTTATTTTAAAACAGTGTACAATCAAAAATACTATTAAAATTTCTTAATTTATTGACAAATACTTTATATGTTTTTCAAATTAATTCATTTATTGTAACTGGAGGATAATCCTTTTACAGTACTGTGGTGGTTTTCTCCATACAGCAACATGAATCAGCCATGGGTGCATATGTGTTCCTACACCCTGAACCCCACACTTCCCTCACCACCCCAACAAATACTTTATATGTGGTTTTGTGTAAAGTCTAGTGAATGAGGAAATATGTGGAACACTCAAGATGGTTCAAAGAAAGGAACATGAGAGATATATTTAGCAGATATGGATATTTGACCTATTCTTGCTAAGTCTGCTAAGTCGCTTCAGTTGTGTCCTACTCTGTGTGACCACACAGATGGCAGCCCACCGGGCTCCCCCCTCCCTGGCATTCTCCAGGCAAGAACACTGGAGTGGCTTGCCATTTCCTTCTCCAGTGCATGAAAGTGAGAAGTGAAAGTGAAGTCGCTCAGTTGTGTCCGACTGTTAGCGACCCCATTGACTACGGCCTACCAGGCTCCTCCATCCATGGGATTTTCCAGGCAAGAGTACTGGAGTGGGGTGCCACTGCCTTCTCCGTGACCTATTCTTACCTTTAGCCAACTAGAGAACCCCTAGAGATAAATTTGAAGATGGGTGAAATTTCTTGCTGGCCTTTAGTGTTTTGACATTCAGCTATAATATAAAACTTTATTAAACTTAGCATAACTGCATTTTTTGTATATTTCTATGAAGACCGCACAAGTTAGTGAGGTTGGGTTTTAAAGCAGGCTCAAAAGTCCTGAGGAAATTTGAGTGTGCATGTAGTGCAGCTCTGACCTGTGTCTGTGTCTGTCTATATCAATGTATATCCTGGTCTATCTTAGCTAGGCGACAGTCAAGTGGGAAATATCCCTCTCAGTGTCTGAACTGAGGTTTGGGAGATTTGTAGGGTTTAGCCAAGCAGAGGAACGAGCAGAAGCACTCGGGAGGCAGAGCAGGCAAAGGCACCCAGGCGTGAGAAAAGGCAACACTGCCCACGCACAGGCATGGCTCGGGGAGCCCAGGGCACAGGGGTGCGGGGAGCCGGCCAGGCCGTGAGCCGGGAGGACTGCCCACAGCTGTGATTAACGCGGGTCTGGGCTGCCAAACCAAGGGGTTTGCATTTGATTCTGAATCTCAAGGAGAGCCATTCATCAAACAGAATCCAACTCATATAAAATTAAAAACAGGGGTGAAAAAAAGAAAGAAAGGAAAATGGCTACCAGCATTGTTGCTGCTGTGAAGTCGCTCAGTCCTGTCCCACTCTTTGCCACCCCATGGACTGTAGCCCGCCAGGCTCCTCTGTCCATGGGATTCCCCAGCAAGAATACTGGAGTGCGATGCCATGACCTTCTCCAGGGGATCTTTCCAAGCCGGGGATCTAACCTGCGCTCTCTTGCCTTGGCAGGCTGGACTCTTTACCGCTGAGCCACCAGGGAGGCCCAGGTTACCAGTATAGTTTCATTTTAATAAACAGTTCAAAAGAGAAAGCGGTATTAGAAATACTAAACATGCCTTATCTTAGGCTTCTACTTAGTAAAGAGGTTTCAAAGCAATGAGGCAGCCAAGAACAAAATTCTTATCTGATCCTTTATGGTTACAATGACATATTAGAACATTAGTCTACAATGGTCCTGCGGGAGGGAGGGAGCATTCACACAAGACTCTTCAATTGCAGACAACTAAAATACTTGAAATATATGAAATAATTCACATTACTTTCTAAGTGTTTGAGTGTTGAGAGATTACCATGAGGCTCTTCATCAATAATGGGTGCAGAATCTCTGGGAATGGTTTATTACTTGGAGGTACACACCACGGATACCTAAAACCTAGGTATTTGAATTTGTGTCACCTAAAAGTCGTAAAAGACTGCATGTCTCTTTTATGACAATATATTTGAATGGCTCTAGAGCCTCAACTAATTCCAACATTGAGGTATATGTCCTTCATAATTAAACTGTCCGTGAACACCTAGTATGGGTCAAATCTATTGCATCAGTATGTGCCTACGTGCTAAGTTGCTTTAGTCGTGTCTGACTCTTTGCGATCCTATGGACTGTAGCCCACCAGGCTCCTCTGTCCATGGGGATTCTCCAGGCAAGAATACTTGAATGGGTTTTCATGCCCTCCTCCAGGAGATCTTCCTGACCCTGGGATCTAATCCATGTCTCTTATGTCTCCTGCATGCATGTTCTTTACTACTGGTACCATCTGGGAAGCCTGTAAGTAAGTTCAGTTTTGACTGGCATGATAAATATAAATGAGAAATGTAAATAGAACTTACATCTAAATTCACAGAAATATTTTGTACTCTAAATTTATAGAGAATGTTTTGAAGCCAGATTCTGCTCTTTAATAACTAATTGACCTTAAGAATGACAATATACTAATATTAATTTATTGATACAGAAAGAACAAATACTCATAATGTTCTTTAGAAGATTAAATGATGTAACATATAAAACATTTCCTGATCAAATAACAAAAATAATGTTAATCAGTCCTTCAATAAATATATCTTGAATGAAACACTACTATTGTTTTTTGACATATGAAAATGGTTATCAGTATAGTCTCGTAGAATCAAGAGAAAGCTTAATTAATATGATAGAAATCACATACCTGCTTGCACAAAATGCTTTAGCAATTCTTTTTTTAGCTATATCACATTGTTAAGGTTATACTGTTACACAGAGAAAATCAATTTGGAAGATACTAAAAAGCAGACTAAACTTTTAAGAGAGTAAAACACAGCTACCTAAGAAAAGTGGACGCTACACTGTAATTGTTGTGCTTATAAAAGTTACTATTGTCATTGCAAAACAGACCTGGATAGATCTGATCTTGCCGTGAGTAACTACCTTCCCAAAGCAGAATATTCACCCATGTGTGGTGAATTACAATGCGTCAAGACACAACCTAGTAAATTGCTTCTTCTTAGGTATTGACTGGAACCCCTTTAAAAAAATATCATCATTGTGTGCAAGTGAACTTTATCTTCCTAGACAAATTGTTTTCCGTAAGATTAGTGCAACAACAACAAAAAAATTGTGTGTCTATGGTGTATTACTTGTTTTTCCTTATAAAATAATCCAGAAGTTTATATTCGCTTAAGGTCATATACATCTTCAATTCATCTGAAAGAGTTGGAAATAGCAAACAGCATTGTTCTTTTACCAGTTTGGTGTAAATTCAATCATAACAAAAGAAATCAGCTGCATCTGAGAATCAGTATTAAACACAGACTATTTTACACCAAGCTAAGAGAATATTGCTGTTAGTGATCTATGAGTTAATCCAAAAAACTTTGATATATTCTTGAACATGAATATTAAATGCTTATGCATTAAAATTTACTCATTCTTTTTCCTACATATTTTTAGAGACAACACTATCAGACATTCACACAAAAATATGTATAGTTTGCAAAGTTACAGGATTGATACTCTGGCGTATGAAAATATTAAATAAGGAAGCCTTCAGAGGTCTCATTTCTGTAAATGTTCAATTTAAGATAAATTGAAGACTCAATTTTGCAATTGCATTTATTATCAGAGAGCACATGCCAAGCATCCCGATTGATACATATTAGAAATAATATAATCAAACATCTAAATTAACGAGCTAAAACAAAACTGGACTCATGCATAACCTTCTTTTATTGTGACTTATGCATATCTATAAAATATTACTTCTTTAAGTCCACATTCATAGGCAGCCCTTGATACAGTTGATGAATTTTTGCTAAAGTTCAGATATTGGCACATGATCCCTAGGCTCACTGTCAACATAGCCTTAGGATATTTTATTTCAGTAAAAGCCCTCTGGGGTCCACCCGGATGAGCTTCTGTGAAGTCCATCCATCCCGCACTGAGAGCACTCAAGCGCCCTCTAGCTGCCGTGAGCAGTGAGCCAGGGCGGCTCTGCTCTGCAGAGCAGGGGCTTCTCATCCTGGAGGCCTCTCTTGTGGACGGTGGGCTCTGGAGCACCGGGGCGCAGAAGCTGTGTCTCCCAGGTTCCAGACTGCGGACTCTGTAGCTGTGGTTCGCAGGCTTACTTGCTCCCGGGCATGTTGGATCCTCCCTGATCAGGGATCAAACCTGTGTCTCCTGCCTTGGCAGGTGGATTCTTATCCGCTGAGCCACCAGGAAAACCACGGTTCCTTTACATTTTAAACAGATACCACTTTCCTTTTGCATAAAGACTTAACAGATATGAATCCCTATGCCTATTTTTGACTGAATCACTGTGTCCTTTAGCACGCTATGTCCAATGAAGCACCATTCTCCAATTATGGTGATATCAGTGAAAAGAACCCAGATAATTAGGAAGCTGTGGGATCTTGAATATTTAACTCTAAAGGACTAGACATTCTAGATTAAGGTTTTTATCTGAGTAAATAGTCAGTTAATTTCCTCATTCCTTCATTATTTAATTAATTTAACTTCCTAAAATAAATCTTTACCGTGAACCTACTATGATGTGCTTCTCAGGTGGCTCTAGTGGTAAGGAACCTGCCTGCCAATGCAGGTGACCTAAGAGATGCAGGTTCGATCCATGGCAGCCCACTCCAGTGTCCTTGCCTGGACAATCCCCATGGACAGAGGACCCTGGCAGGCTACAGTAGATGGGGTCACAAGGAGTCAGACGCGACTGAAGCGACTTGGCACGCAAACTTTGAAGCATCCAACAAGGAACAAGCCATCATAACTGCCCTAAAGATGCTTATAATCCATTACAGTAGATCTTAAGGTTTTGTGATTGTTCCATATCTACACCATTTTCAATTCATCCAATATAGGACTTACTTATTACTAATAGCAAAATTATATAATATCATTTAACTTTTAAAAATTTTAAACATATAGTTAAGCTATTTATTAGATGAATAACATCTTAAATATAATTTATGATTTCTATAAAAGAATTTTGCTTTTTTTGTAAAATACTTTTGGAAAATTTTTAAATTGACTTGTGGACACAGTGAGGGAAGGAGAGGGGAGGATGAATTGAGAGAATAGCATGTAATCATGTAAAGGACCATATGTAAGATAGACAGCCAGTGCTAATTTGTTGCATGACACAGGGAGCTCACATCAGTTGCTGACAACCTAGAGGTGTGGGGTGGTGTGGGAGAAGGGAAGGAGTATCAAAAGGGATGGCACATATATGTACCTATGACTGATTCATGCTGATGTATGGCAGAAACCAACACAGTTTTGTAAAGCAACTATCCTCCAATTAAATTTTAAAAATGTATTGAACATTTTATGCTCTTATGAAGTGCATAATTTTCTTTTCATATATGATTCTATAGTTTTTATTTATTTGAAATTTTAATGACTTTCAAAACTATAACAAAATATGATATACTTTCATGGAGATAGTGTCCTATTTTCATATCCATTGTTTAATATGAATGTTCTCTGTTGATTTCTTGCATAAATCACATAGAAATTTAAAATGGGTGGATAATATATTTTTATACTTCCAGCGGTATCAAAATTGTATATTCAAATATTCAACAAGTGATCCAATACCTAATTCATTCTTTCCCACTTATTATTATATGCTTGTCCAAATTCATAGAATGTACAATCTGAAAAGTGAACTGTAATGATAATCTGCAAATGATTAGAAGGTGCTTAAGGTAAAGCCATAAAATTAAAAGATGCTTACTCCTTGGAAGGAAAGTTATGACCAACCTAGATAGCATATTCAAAAGCAGAGACATTACTTTGCCAAAAAAGGTCCGTCTAGTCAAAGCTATGGTTTTTCCAGTGGTCATGTATGGATGTGAGAGTTGGACTGTGAAGAAAGCTGAGTGCCGAAGAACTGATGCTTTTGAACTGTGGTGTTGGAGACGACTCTTGAGAGTCCCTTGGACTGCAAGGAGATCCAACCAGTCCATTCTGAAGGAGAACAGCCCTGGGATTTCTTTGGAAGGAATGATGCTGAAGCTGAAACTCCAATGCTTTGGCCACCTCATGCAAAGAGTTGACTCATTGGAAAAGACTGATGCTGGGAGGGATTAGGGGCAGGAGGAGAAGGGGACGACAGAGGATGAGGTGGCTGGATGGCATCACTGACTTGATGGACGTGAGTCTCAGTGAACTCCGGGAGTTGGTGATGGACAGGGAGGCCTGGCGTGCTGTGATTCATGGGGTCGCAAAGAGTCGGACACGACTGAGCGACTGACCTGAACTGAACTGAAGGTAAATTCATGAGGTATAACAAAGTACCACTCCAGTGGGAGATGTTAATAATGGGAGAGATTTTGCACGTCTAGGGAGGCTTATGTGCGAAGTCATAGTAATTATGACTTTTTTAATTGCTTAAGATTCATAGGTAAAATAACGAGAAGGCATAGGGGCTCCTATACTTTTCACACATCATACTGTATGATTCCAACCATATGATTCCAACCGTATGACATCCTGAAATAGGCAAAACTTCAGAAGACAGGAAAATGATCAGGGTTTCCAGGGGCTAGTGAGGAAGAAAACAGGGATGAAGAGGTGATGCACTTGGAAGTTTTAGGGCAATGAAACTATTTTGGATGACATTCCAATGATAAATATATGACATTAGTATTTGTTAAAACCCATAAAGCTATATAAAATAGATAAATTCAATGTCAATGATGAACTTTAGTTAATGGTAAGATATCAATATTGGTTTATCAGTTTTAGCTAATGTGCCCCGCTAATTCAAGATGTTCCGAATAGAGGAAACTGTAAGAAAAGCTAAGAAAATGTATTGGATCTCTCTGCATTATCCACTCAATTTTGCATAAGCTTAAAACATATAAAAATAATCTCCATTAAGAATATTTTAAAAGCAGCTTAGTGAATTCATGTTTTCTACAGGTACGTCTTATGCACAACTACTTATGTGTCTTCATTGTTTTTTCATCACTTGCTGCTCTCAGTAAATAGATAATGGCCTCTGAACCCTGCCATTTCAAATCTTGAATGGTTGTCTCTATCTATTCATTACCTGGAAAAGCTCCCCTTTTCTATAGAGGTGTATGAATTGTAAGGCATAGTGGTCAGTTTTCTTAACAGTGAAAGCCTAAATTAATCAGCTTTAATCATTGCCTGGCAGGGTGGTTCTTTCAGTTTGCCAGAATGTATAAATTGCTTACTTGAATTTCTTACTTTCTTGGAATTCCAAGTATTTCAATTTATTTTTTTTCAGTTTTATTTTTTTTTCAATTGATTTTTGATGTCGTTTTAGAAATGTCACTCTTTTATTTATTCATAAATGAATTATTTCAAAATGCCCTGTGAAGCAAATACATAAAAACAAATTAGAATATATTTTAAATGTTGTATTACCATAAAACACTTTTCATTGCAGTATTGCGTAAATTATGTCACTTAATCCTGAAGTTAGAAACATACTTTTTATGAATTTTGATAATTTATTTGATCATTGCTTGATTTACACTGGTTATTATTATAGTTGGAATTCCCTGGTGGCTCAAACAATAAAGCGTCTGCCCACAATGCGGGAGACCCAGGTTCAATCCCTGGGTTGGGAAGATCCCCTGGACAAGGAAATGGCAACCCACTCCAGTGCTCTTGCCTAGAAAATTCCATGGATGGAGGAGCCTGGTGGGCTACAATCCATGCGGTCACCAAGAGTCGGACACGACTGAGCGAATTCATAAAACATTCTTCATTGCAGTATTGGGTAAATTATTTCACTTAATCCTGAAGTTAGAAACATACCTTTTATGAATTTTGATAATTTATTTGATCATTGCTTGATTTACACTGGTTATTATTATAGTATTATTGAATCCTGATTACTTACCTCTATCATAAAAATATAAAACTTAACACTTCCGTTATCCTGGTAGTCAAAATTTCTCTCCACTCAGCTTAACTTTTATGTTCTGCCAGATATCTGTCCTTTATTTTTAAATGGGTACCATATATATTTTGAAATGCTTGGGCACCCATTACAGGTACGTAAGTGACAAGAAGTCTCACTCGCTTACAATTGCTCAAGACACATAGAAAATTTTGTATACTTAGGTTTGATTTGGGACATAGACTTTCATCGAAATGTAAGTCGATTGAGGCTTACTATGCCCGTACTCTTCTGTGTATTTTCTTACAATTCCATTTGCACATCCTCCCAAATTAAAAAATAATAATAATAATAATAAATGAAATTGTTCTGCAGTGAATTTTAAGCCTTTAAAAGGATCTTCAAGTCAAAAGCCTTGACCGTGCCTACTGCAGTAACGCACTGACTTGGATGCTACTAGGACAATGCTGGATACCAGAAGGTAAGCTAAAGAAACTCCTGAGGGAATCTAGGTGGAAGACGGTGGGGATACAGGCAGTGAGCGTGGTGCGAAGCGGAGGAATCTGAATGATGTGCCGTCAGTAGTTTCGAAGAGTTTTATAACTAATTGGTTAAAAAAACCGAGAGGCAGTAGTCAGAGAGTTTTCACACACAAGTTTTCAACTTAGACAACACAAAATCACCTTTCAAATGAAAAGGAAAAAAAGACAAGAATTTATTCAATTTCTCTTAAACTGATTTTTCAAAGCATTTGTTTGCTCTCTTTAAGAACTCAAACATCCTGAAGTCTCCTAGACACACTCTATTACTTTTCCTTCTGTGCTATTGCTTTTTGTAAAAGACATTGCATTAGCTTATTGAAAAACATTGACAGACTTAGGAATTTTGTTGTTTTATTAATAATATGTTCAAGAAATTGAGAGTGGTGGAATATTAATGGTGTGTTTATATAACACTCTGTGAGAGGGCTAAGTGTTAGACAGTTTAGAACTATTATTACATTTTTCCAAAAAGTAACACTAATATTTACTTTCAATTTTATGAAGATTTTATAAATCACTTTAAGATATTTTTTAAGAATGATTCAGTCTCTAGGACTGCTTCGAATAGTAAGTCAAAGTAAGGTTATCAATGCTGGAAACAATTTCAGAAGGGAAAATATTTATTCAACTTGATAATGAAATCAGTGTCAATGAAAATTATGTAGAAATAGGAAAAGAATACCACCTGTCCAATTTATTTTGCTTGGTTTTACCTGGCTCAACTACTGACTGTATTTGCCATGCTGTCCTGTGAGAGTCTTAAACTGCCATATAGAGCAAAACTTTTATCTCTAAAATTTTAACAAACTGAATTTTGAAAATCATTCAAATAAAAATGGTCAACATAGTTCATATTTAATCTCTCCTCTTCTTTCACTTTACAGGTGCTTATACTACTGCCCATGCTGAATGTGCAAAATCCTGGGTCTGTCTCCTCTCCTTTATATCATAATTTTAAAATTCTAGAGCTTAGAATAAACTACATGAATAAATAAAAATGTCATTCCTTTGACATTTTTGGCTGAAAATCAAAGAAGAATATATATTCTTTTTTTCATATTTATTGTGCAGAAACCCAGCCAACACTTAACATTTTACACATGGAAAGGATATTACATGTTCAGTCCAACACCAGGTTTCCACTTTTTTTTGTGCTAGTCACCTACTTACCAAAATAAATATGCTGCCACACAAATTTCTCAATAGAAAAAAAAATCAAGTGGCTAAGTGGCCTGCTTAGAAGAAAACTAGTCTATTTTAGTGACATCGTACGGGGAGGGCGGTGGGAGGGGGGTTCAGGATGAGGAACACGTGTACACCCGTGGTGGATTCATGTTGATGTATGGCAGAACCACTACAATATTGTAAAGTAATTAGCCTCCAATAAAAATAAATAAATTTAAATTAAAAAAAATTCTTCAATTCATTTAAAATGTAGTATTGAAAATAAAGAGGAAACAACAACAAAAATAAAAACCCACCTCCTTCAAATGGAATAAAATGTAATGGCATATTTCTCTCACTCTTTCTTTATCATTTCTACATACAATATTGTTTTTACTTACTCAAAACATTATTTGGTTTATTGTTCATTTTCCACTTAGAATTAAGATGGTGTTTTGAGAAGTATAAATGTCAAGTACATTAATTCCAATAAGATGAGTTTGTTCATAGATATAATAAATATTGCATTTAATGAACTCCCTTTGTCAGAAAAAACTGTGGCATTAAATTTTGGAAGTAAGGAGTGATGGGGGTGGAAATAAAAAAGTGTAAACTTGAGGCATATATATGCATTTTGTGCTGCTTATCAGCCTCCCTCAACTTCATCCTTCTTTATCTCAGCTCACACCTTCCTCACGGAAGGCTGTCCCTTTGCTTCTGTGAGAGTGCTGGTTGCTCAGTCATGTCCGACTCTGTGATCCCAAGGACTGTAGCCCACCAGGCTCCTCTGTCCATGGCGTTCTCCAGGCAAGAATACTGGAGTGGGTTGCCATGCCCTCCTCCAGGGGATCTTCCCCACCCAGAAACCAAATCTGGATCTCATGCGTTGCAAGCAGTTTCTCTACTATCTGAGCCACAGTAAAAACAAATACCCAGCAGGTTTTGAGATCCAACTTCATGGAGAAACAACACGAAGAGTGGCGGAGATCGTTCCCACTCGGCGTGTACCCCGAGCAATAGAAAATGAGAGTGAACGAGGAAATATGTGACTCCTCCTCTGGCTAACCTGCCACTACCAGGTGTGTGGTTTCTTTTTTCACCCTTCCCATAGCAAATCTGTCTGAAGAGCAACTGGCTGCCAAAATCATGTCTCTTTAGATGGAGAGCATAATCACACAATCACTGCATTGTGTCTTTCTTTGCCTAATTTATTTTGTTAAATCACCTACATTATTTTTGACTTTGACTTCTCGAATAAGTATATCACAACAAACTGTGGAAAATTCTGAAAGAGATGGGAATACCAGGCCACCCTATCTGCCTTCTGAGAAACCTGTATGCAGATCAAGAAGCAACAGCTAGAACCGGACATGGGACGATGGACTGGTTCCAAATGGGGAAAGGAGTGCGTCAAAGCTGTATACTGTCACCCTGCTTATTTAACTTACATGCAGGGTACGTCATGCGAAATACCGCGCTGGATGAAGCACAAGCTGGAGTCAGATTGAGGGGAAATATAACCGCAGACATGCAGATGACACCACCCTTATGGCAGAAATCGAAGAAGAACTAGAGCCTCTTGATGAAGGAGAGTGAAAAAGTTGGCTTAAAACTCAATATTCAGAAAACTAAGATCATGGCATCTGGTCCCATCACTTCATGTCAAATAGATGGGGAAACAGTGGAAACAGTGACAGACTTTATTTTCTTTGCTCCAATATCACTGTGGATTTCAACTGCAGCCATGAAATTAAAAGACTCTTGCTCCTTGGAAGAAAAGCAATGACAAACCTAGACAGCATTTTAAAAAGCAGAGACATTATTTTGCCTTCAAGGGTCCAGATAGTCAAGGCTATGGTTTTCCAGTAGTCATGTATGGAAGTGAGAGTTGGACCATAAAGAAAGCTGAGCTCCAAAGAATTAATGCTTTTGAACTGTGGTGTTGGAGAAGACTCTTGAGTGTCTTGGACAGTAAGGAGATCAAAGCAGTAAATCCTAAAGGAAATCAGTCCTGAATACTCATTGCAAGTACTGATGCTGAACCTGAAGCTGCATTACTTTAGCCACCTGATAAGAAGAGCTGACTCATTGGAAAAGACCCTGATGGTGGCAAAGATTGACAGCAGGAGAAAGTGATGGTCAAGGGTGAGACGGTTGGATGGCATCACCGACTCAATGGAGGTAATTTTGAGCAAACTCCAGGAGATGGTGAAGGACAGGGAAGCCTGGTGTGCTGCAGTCCATGGGGTTGCAGAGTCAGACATGACTGAGAGACTGAACATCAAAAACTTATTTTTGTTTAAAGAAGAGTAAGGTTAAAGAAAGATATAACCAATATGATTTAGGATGTGGAAGAAATGCTGTCTGTACATATTCTCATTTCTTTTATAACTGGTTTACTCCTCTTGAAGAAAAAGTGTAAGATGAAAAGATTATCTGTGAAGAAGGATAATGGATAAAAAACTTATCCCTAGCCAGATCATTTCTTACACTGAGTCAGTCAAGCTTTCTTTTGAATAATCTCATGTATGTTTTATCTCACATATGTTATCTCACATATGTTTTGCCATCCTTTTAGATTTAATGTATTTTTTACTTTATTAAAAGTAGATGTCTTATAAGCTGCATATATAAGAGGTTTCATTTGTTTTATTTTGTTTATTTTTCTAATTGAGGGATAATGTCTTTAACATAATTTTGTGGTTTTCTGTCATACATCAACAAGAATCTGCCAGAGGTACCCCCATGTCCCCTTCTTCGCCTCCCAGAGAGTTCAGTTTTATTCAATTTGTCAATATCTGACTTTTAATTGTTTTTAGACTATTTATACTCAGTATGAATATAATTTTTAAATGGAATGCAAATTAGATGGATATAGGAAACCTGACTGATCATCTGTGTAGTCTTATATATCTACCTTAATACCTATTAAATACCAGTCTTCCTGTTTGTCAAAGAAAAAAAAAATGAAGAAAGAAAGGAGAAAGGAAGGAACAAAAGGAGGTGAAAAGGAAGGCAGAGAGTAAAGGGAGAAGGGCAAAAAGGTTGAGAGGAAGGGAGAGGAGAAGGGAGAAGGACAGGATAGAAAGACAGAAATAAGAGCACATTTGATAATATAAAAATGATTTTTTTTTCAAATATATATTCATGAATTTGACATCCATCATGTGATTTCCTTGATAGGATACATTTGTTGCCAAAATATGACTTCTTACAGCTGTGAGTGCTTTTAATACACTTATGACCATTGGTTCATTATTATACTAATTTCTAAGTTTTGTGAATTTGCCAATAAAAACTTTCTAATTACTCATATTAATCCATTGTTTCAAGCCATTTTGAAAAACGTTTTTGGCGCTGTATATGCTGTTTTCCTATAGATTATTTAAAGGTAAATATATTATTGCTTTTAAATTAGATTTATGACATATTCTTTGTGCTAATTTTGTTTCTACCACAATATTTTTAAGCATTTTAATACAAATTATTTGGACCTTGCCAGAGATGAACATCATGTAATATTAATTATGTTATTAAAAAGACAATAAATTATTAAAAATAACACTAGCTCAAATAAAATGAGTAAAATAACATGTTTTAAAAAATCCTTATTAAGGAATATAGAATGCCCATAAAATTATAGGTTCTTACGCAAAAGGTTGATGATAGTGCTGCAGGGTCAACTCTCTAATTATATTTTAGTTAGATTAATATTAAAATCAATTTACATTCTGAGAGAATTTACCAACTAGCAGTGAGGAGAAGAGTCCTTGAAGCAGAGTAGTGCCTAAGGAATGTCAAACTGGTACAATAATTCGGTGAAGATAATTAATGAAACATCAAGAGTTTAGGGCATTTTGCAAATTAATGGAAAAAGTTAAACTCATTGCTATAATTTCCAGGCAGCTTATGTATTAAGTTATTTAATTTACTTACATTCTTTCATTTATTGTTTTTGGAAATAAGAGACCATTCTTTAAATTTCATTACACTAATTTTGATTTTTGTTAAATTATGACATACAAGTTGTTCAAACAGTTCTAAAGTGCTGAAAACACTATGATACCAAAAACAAAAATAAGAATAATACAAGTTCCTCTTTCATCATTTTTTCACTCTTTCTCCCTTCCAGAGGAAACCACTGTCAACAGTAAGGCATGCACACGTTTGTGTGTGTTTTGAAAGGTATGTTGAAAACATGTGGAAAACAATAATGTTCTTATATCTCCTAATTTTTTGTGTTTAAACTTTTTAGTGACTTCCTGTGTCAGAGATGAAGATTTAAGCTCACTTGCAAGCCCACACTTTTTCTTCATTCATCTTCCTCATAAATATTTGGTCAAATTTATATTTGATATTTTAGCTATTAAACTACATGAATATAACTTAATACAGACTCAAATAATTTTATATGGTTATATTTTCCTTTTAGAGCTGTTATTTTCCCTGGAGTTAGCCATTACTTTTTTCCCTTTTATTTTATATACGCCTCTTGCTAATTCATCTCAGTATAGATGAGATAACTGTTAATTGATAATCTAATGAAGTATGAATGATATTTTAATATTTTTGCAACCTCTACTGGAGCCCTTGGATGTCCTGTTTTATTTCATATTTTTTGCTCTTTAGACCTGCCATACTGTTGATAATGATCAAGATTCTAGAAATTTCCTTTTCTTTCTGTTTAAAATGAGATTTATGAGTTTTGGATTTCATGTTCTGTCTCTCTTATTTATTCATGTTTGGAGGAACATGGTTTCAAAGAATTTTCTGAGGTTTTAAAGTAAGTGTGACATGGTATTACATTTGGCTGATAGCCTTGCAAGCAGCAGAAATCTTATTTGAAAATATTTTTTACTTAGAATGATTAATACATTTCTCTGTTTCCTTCTGGATTCCATTGATACATTGAGACCTGTGCTATCTTTTTTTTTTTTTTTTTCAGTTACTTCCATTTTTTATTTTTTTCTTTTGTTTAACACAATTTCATCTCACATTCTATGAACTTCCACGTGTGGATCAAAGTATTTTAGTTTCCCTGCTTCATGGATCACTGCCTTGCCATGGCAAAGTGGCTTGCACAATTCAATGAAGCTGTGAGCAATGCCGGACAGGTCACAGTGAAGAGCTCTAACAGCACATGGTCCACAGGAGGAGGGAATGGCAAGACACTCCAGTATTCTTGCCCCAAGAACCCCATGAGCAGTAGAAAAAGGAAAAAGATATGACAGTGAAAGATGAGTCCATCAGACTGGAAGCTGTCCAATATGCTACTGGGCAGGAGCAGAGGGCAATTACTACTAGCTCCAAAAACAATGAAGTGGCTAGGCAAAGCTGAAACAGTGCTCAGTTGTGGATGTGTCTGGTGGTGAAAGTAACACGTGAGGCTGTAAACAACAGTATTGCATAGGAACCCGGAATGTTAGGTCCATGAATCAAGGCAAATTGGACGTGGTCAGCCAGGAGATGGCAAGAGTGAACATCGACATTTTAGGAATCAGTGAACTAAAATGGGTGGGAATGGGTGAATTTAATTCAGATGACCACACTATATACTACTGTAGGCAAAAACCCCTTAGAAGAAATGGAGTAGCCCTCAGGGTCAACAAGAGTCCAGAATGTAGTATTTGCATGCAAACTCAAAAATGACAGAATGATCTCATTTTGTTTCCAAGGCAAAGCATTCAACATCACAGTAATCCAAGTCTATGCCACAATCACAGATGTCAAAGAAGTGAAGGTGACCAATTCTATGAAGACCTACAACACCACACACACACACACACACACACGCACACGTCTTTTCCATCTTAGGGGATTGGAATGCAAAACAAGGAAGTTAAGATAAACTTGGAATAACAGGCAAGTTTGGCCTTGGAGTAACAAATGAAGCAGGTTAACAGAGTTTTGCCAAGAGGATGCACTGGTCACGGCAGACACCCTTTTCCAACATGAGAGATGACTCTACATATAGTGAAAAAGTGAAGTCGCTCAGTCATGTCCAACTCTTTGTGACCCCATGGACTGTAGCCTGCCAGGCTCCTCCATCCATGGAATTCTCCAGGCAAGAGAACTAGAGTGGGTTGCCATTTCCTTCTCTGCATTGCAGGCAGACACTTCACCCTCTGAGCCACCAGGGAAGCCCAACTTTACATATGGACATCACCAAATAGTCAATACCAAAATCAGATTGATGGTATTCTTTTCAACCAAAGATGAAGAAGCTCTATATAGTAGCAAAAACAAGAACCGGAGCTGACTGACTCAGATTATCAGTTCCCTATAGCAAAATTCAGACTTAATCTAAAGAAAGTGGGGGAAACCACTAGGCAATTCAGATAAGATTTAAATTCCTTAGATTATTCAGTGGAAGTGATAAACAGATTCAAGGGATTAAATCTCATAGACAGAGTGCCTGAAGATCTATGGGCAGAAGTTCATAACATTGTACGGGAGGCAGTGACCGAAACCATCCCAAAGAAAAAGCAAAGTAAAAAGGCAATTTGGTTGTCTGAAGAGGCTTTACAAACAGCTGAGGAAAGGAGAGAAGCTGAAAGCAAAGGAGAAAAGAAAAGATATATCCAGCTGAATGCAGAGTTTCAGAGAAAAGTAAGGAAAAATAAGAAAGCCTTCTCCAATGGACAATGCAAAGAAATAGAGAAAAACAATAGGGTGGGACAGACCAAAGACATCTTCAAGAAAATTGGAGATATTAAAATAATATTTTATACGAGGATGTGCATGATAAGGGACAGAAGTGTGGAAAATACTTCCCTTTATTTGTGCTGTCTTCAATTTATTCCATCAATGTCTTATAGCTTTCAGTGTTCATATCTTTCCCCTATTTAACTAAACTTATTCTTGATATTTTATCTTTTTTAAATGTAGTTTAAGTGAGTTTGTTTTCTCAATGTCTCTGACAATTCATTATTAGTAGATAGAAATTCAACTGACTTTTGTTGTTGATTTTGTATCTGGCAACTTTACCGTTAATTGAAATTTTCTGAAAATGAAATGTAAATGTTATCACAAGTGTATAAATAAATAGATAGATAAATGCACTGATGGATGTGTTCATTAACTATAGGAGGGTAATTCTTTCACAATGTGTATGTATATTAAATGAACACAGTGTGCATGTTAAAAATCTTACAGTTTTATTTGTCAACTATAACTCAGTAAAACTGAATTTTTAAAAAGCAAAGAAGTAAAATAAGATTGGAAGTGCTTTGTGTGTTGGAAATGAAGGTAGCCACAGATAATTTAGATCTGCTACGAAAAAATTGTTGAGTGATGAGTCAGCCTTTTCATTAGGGAATTCAAAATAGAAATATTTTCTTCAGATTCTGCAGAAAAAGGAAAAGTGACTTCAGTCTCCTTCCTGTGACATATGCATGATAGTTGTCATTTGGAAGTTAGGAAGTGTATGGAGTGAGGGTATAACCATTCAATAGGCAGATTAATACTAAACTTCTCTAATTTCACAATGTTTATCTTTTATGCTTCTTGTGCTGAGGATCTTTATTTTATTTAAGATGCTTGCTCCTTGGAAAAAAGGTTATGACCAACTTAGACAGCATATTAAAAAGCAGAGACATTATTTTGCCAACAAAGGTCCATCTAGTCAAGTCTGTGGTTTTTCCAGTGGTCATCTATGGATGTGAGAGTTGGACTATGAAGAAAGCTGAGCACCGAAGAATTGATGCTTTTGAACTGTGGTGTTGGAGAAACCTTGAGAGTCCCTTGGGCTGCAAGGAGATCCAACCAGTCCATCCTAAAGGAAATCAGTCCTGGGTGTTCACTGGAAGGACTGATGCTGAAGCTGAAACTCCAATGCTTTGGCCATGTGATGAGAACTGACTCACTGGAAAAGACCCTGATATTAGGGAAGATTAAAGGTGGGAGGAGAAGGGAGTGACAGAGGATGAGATGGCTGGATGGCATCACCAACTCAATGGACATGAGTTTGAGTAAACTCTGGGATTTGGTGATGGACAGGGAAGCCTGGCATGCTGCAGTCCATGGTATCGCAAAGAGTCAGACACGACTGAGTGACTGAACTGAATTGAATTGAGAAAGAAATAAGGGATAGTAAACATGTGATTTCTTGGATTAAGTAATTTAGTTTATTATGCTTTAAAATCTTATGCTAGGTAGGTGGAAGAGACTCATGCTGGGAAAGATCTAAGGTAGGAGAAGGGCACGACAGAGAATGAAATGATTGGGTGCAGTCATCGGCTCAGTGAACATGAGTTTGACAAAACTCTGGGAGATGGTGAAGGACAGGGAAGCCTGATGTGCAAAGAGGGATTGCAAAGATTCAGGACCCGACTGAATGACTGAACAGCAACAAGGCAGATAGAAGTTATTCAATAAGTCATCATTGGCATCTCAAATATTCTTTTGAAAAAAATTAAAATGTTTTATTTAGTATGCAACATGCAAAGGTTAATGAAGACAATCATTTATTTTTAATTTTTAGTATATATGTATATATATATATGGATTTTTAATTTATCCTTCAAACTTTGTCAAAAATGAATGATTATTTCCTTTGCTTTGCCTGAAATTAATTTTTGCATTATTGTATGTTTCCAGTATAACACACACACGCAGATAAGCTTATGGGTCTCTTATTGTAGCATCAGTTGTGCTAGCAGTATGTACACTTTAAGAGATTATCGGCAGAAAGTCACTGGAAGAGTTATTTATGACTCCCAGTCTTTATTTACAGTATGTTGTGTGACCGTGTTGTCTACTTCTGGGGTTAACATATGGTGTATAGTTATTTCATCAAAATGATACCTGAGTATTTTTAGTCACATTTCCAAAATACTATTAAAAAATTGCTAACATTCAAAAAGTATTCATTTTCAAATTTAGAATTTCTTTCTTATAAAACCAACATCTTATTTTATTAGACTATACCAATTAACTTCAACTGATCTTTAATAAGACAAAAAAGAATAAAAGTATTACATAAAAAGTAAGACAAATTAAATTCTAAGCCTCTTTCAAAGTAAAAAAATGAGATAAAATCTTTTGTTACTGTTCAGTCACTAAGTCATGTACAACTTTTTGCAAGCCCATGGACTGCAGCATACCAGGCTCCCCTGTCCTTCACAATCTCCCAGACTTTGCTCAAATTCATTCCATTGAGTTGGTGATGCTATCCAACCATCTCATCCTCTGCTGCCCCCTTCTCCCATTTTCTTCCATCTTTCCCAACATCAGGGAGTTTTTAGTTGAATCAGGTCTTCCCCTCAGGTGTCCAAAGTATTAGAGCTTCAAGATAAAAGTAAAATGGTACAAAAGTAGACGTTTAAAATGTTTCAAAAGATTTTATTGTATCCTAGATATGAAAATGTTTTATCCATAGCCATCAACATCTCAATTTCATTTCAGAACTTTGGTAATACAATTAAGTTTATGGACATTTAAAATATTTTTCAGATTTAACAAAAATGGATGAAACTTCACTTTTCCCAAAAGATTAATTAACATCCTAACATCATTAGTTTCCCATCTATCTTGCCATTAGAGACCTTAACTTTCTTCAGTAATTCACTCTAAGCGTATTTTATTTATATTTTTTTTACCAAATTTTAATTTATTGAAATGCCACATGGAGGGGCAAGAGAGGTCTGATTTTAATTTCTTTCTACATTTTTTTTAAATTGGAGAATAATTGCTTTACAATATTGTGCTGGTTTTTGTCATGCATCAACATGAATCACCCACGGTATGCACATGCCCCCTCCTTCTTGAACCTCCCTCCCATCTCCCACCCCATCCCATCCCTCTAAGTTGTCAGAGCACTCAGTTAAGCTCCCTGTGTCAGAAGCAAACCCCCACCGGCTGTGTTATTAGATACAATGTATACCTTTCCATGCTGCTCTCCCCAGCCGCCTCCTTCCCTCACTGTGTGCACAGGTCTGTTCTCTATGCCTGTGTCTCCGTGGCTGCCCTGCAAATACGTTCATTAGTACCGTCTATCTAGAGCACATTTGCTGCTCCCTTGCTGAGTCTTGTCTGGCTCTTTGCTACCCCATGGACTGCAGCATGCCAAGCTCCCCTGTCCTTCACTCTTACCCAGAGTTTGCTCAAATTCAATGTCTGGTGAGTCGGTGATGCTATCTAACCATCTCATCCTCTGCTGCCCTTTTCTCCTTTTGCCTTTGATCGTTTCTAGCATCAGCATCTTTTCCAATGAGTCAGCTCTTCACATCAGATGGCCAAAGTATTGGAGCTTCAGCTTCAGCATGAGTTCTTCCAATAAATATTTTAAATATTTGTATATTTTTAATTGAAGGATAATTGCTTTGTAGTATTGTATTGGTTTCTACCAAACATCAACATGAATCAGCCATCGGTTTACAAATGTCCCCTTCCACTTGAACATCGCTCCCAATCTCTCCCCATCCCACCCCTCTAGGTGGTTACTGAGCCCTGGTTTGAGTTCCCCAGTCATACAGCTAATTCCTGTTTGCTATCTGTTTTATGTATAGTAATGCATGTTTCCATGTTACACTCTCCATACACAACCTCTCCCCAAGCCGTGTCCCCAGGTCTGTTCTCAGTGTCTGTGTCCCCATTGCTGCAAACAGTTTCAGCAGTGCCGTCTCTCTAGATTCCATATACATGTGTTAGTATGCAATAATTGTTTTTCTCTTTCTGACTTACTTCACTCTGTATAATAGTCTCTAGGTACATCCACCTCATTAGGACTGACTCAAATGCATTCTTTTCATGGCTGAGTAAGATTCCATTGTGTATACACCACAGCTTCTTTATCCATTCATCTGTTGACTGTCATCTAGGTTGTTTTCATGTCCTAGCTGTTGCAAATAAAGCTGTGATGAACACCAGATTACATGTTTCTTTCTCAGTGTTGCTTTCCTCAGGGTATATGCCTAGTAGTGGGATTGCTGGGTCATATGGTGGTTTTATTCCTAGTTTTTTTAAAGAATCTTGTAATGTTCTCTATAGTGGGTCTATCAATTTGCATTCTACCAGCAGGGCAGGAGGGTTCCCTTTTCTCCACACCCGCTCCAGCATTTATTGTTTGTAGATTTTTTGATGATTGCCATTCAGACCTGTGTGAGGTGATATCTCATTGCAGTTTTAATTTGCATTTCTCTATGTTGAGCATGCTCTATGTTGAGCATCTTTTCATGTGCTTAATAGCCTCTGTATGTTTTCTTTGGCGATATGTCTGTTAATGTCTAGCCCATTTTTGATTGGGTTGTTTGTTTTTCTGGCGTGGATTTGTCTGACCTGCTTGCATATCCTTGAAATTAATCCTTTATCATTTGTTTCATTTGCTATTATTTTTTTCCCGTTCTGAAGGTTGTCTTTTAACCTTGTTTATGGTTTCCTTTGCTGTGCAAAAGCTTTTAAGTCTAATTAAATTCCACTTGTTTATTTGTGTTTTTATACTCATTACTCTAGGAGGTGGGCCATAGAGGATCTTGCTGTAATTTATGTCATACAGTGTCCTGTCTATGTTTTCCTCTAGGAGTTTTGTACTTTCTTATCTTACATTTAGGTCTTTATCCATGTTGAGTTTATCTTTATGTATGGTGTTAGGAAGTGTTTCAATTTCATTCTTTTACAAATAGCTGTCCAGTTTTCCCAACACCACTTATTGAAGAGATTATCCTTGCCCCATGTTATATGTTTGTCTCTTTTATAAAAAATAAGTTATCCATAGGTGCATGGGTTTATCTCTGGACTTTCTATTTTGTTCCATTGGTCTATATTTTGGTTTTTGTTCCACTCCTCTTCCAACGAATATTAGGGGAATATTTATCTTTCTATTTCGGACTTACTTCATTCTGTACAATAGGCTTCAGGTTCATCCACCTCATTAGGACTGAGTCAAATGCCTCCTTTCATAACTGAGTAACATTCCATTGTATATATATACACACCACAGTTTCTGTATCCATTCATCCCTCAGTGGACATCTAGATTGCTTGCATGTCCTGCTTGTGTTAGTTGCTCAGCTGTGTCCAACTCTTTGTGACTCCATGGACAGTAGCCCACGGGCTCCTCTGTCCATGGAATTCTTCAGACAATAACATTGGAGTGGGTTGCCATTCCCTTCTCCAGGATATCTTCTCAATGCAGGGATTGAACCTGGGTCTCCTGCATTTCAGGGAGGTTCCTTGTCATCTGAGCCAACAGAGAAACTCTGCTTCCATGTCCTAGCTATTATAAAAAGTGCTGTAATGGACATGGTACTGTTTTAACAGTAAAAATTAACTTCAGCACAATATTTTTCTAGAGGAAACTGTGCAGGAAAATGGAATATATCTTGTCACAAAGGTAAAATATTTGTTTCTGGGTAGCTTTTGAACTGTAGTGTTGGAGAAGACTCTTGAGAGTCCTTGGACTGCAAGGAGGTCCATCCTAAAGGAGATCAGTCCTGGGTGTTCATTGGAAGGACTGATGCTGAAGCTGAAACCCCAGTACTTTGGCCACCTCATATGAAGAGTTGACTCATTGGAAAAGACTCTGATGCTGGGAGAGATTGGGGGCAGGAAGAGAAAGGGAAGACAGAGGATGAGATGGCTGGATGGCATCACTGACTCGATGGACATGAGTTTGGGTAAACTCCAGGAGTTGGTGATGGACAGGGAGGCCTGGCGTGCTGTGATTCATGGGATTGCAAAGAGTTGGACACGACTGAGTGACTGAACTGAGCTGAACTGAGTGAGATGCTAGATTCACATGGATTGGTAATTTGTACTATAATTCAAAGCTAACATCAATAATTAGTAAGTTCATTTAAGAATTGTCTACATTTTACATAGTAGATGACAGGAGGAAAAATAGGAAATAGAAAAGGTCATCATTAGACAACTCACATAAAAATAGATTTTTGGTGAGAGAATAATCCAAATTCCCAATAAGGTCAAATAGATTATTTTGAACACTGTTTGCTATAAAAATTTTACTTCTTGAGTACCTACTTTCTAAACCTATTTTTTTGTGAATTCTATAATCAACAAGCATACTTAGCAGATTTGGAAGAATTTCTACAATTACTTCTTTATTTCCAACTAAATCTCCTGCTGTATGTTTTGCCTAAATGAGATCAATCATGTACACCTAGATTTCAGAACTCTTTTTACCTATACTACAAATGTTGTGCATTTGTGTTGTCTTCATAACTTAACAGAACTAAAACATGCAGCCCTAATCAATTTCTCATGAAATATCCCTAAGATCATGCTATGTAGTACAACTTTAAAATACTCATTCTTCTGAAAACATTTCTCCTTGCATCTTTTCGATTTAAATATGTGTATTCAGATAACTGAAGTCTTCAAGTGTTTTTGTGAAATCTAGAGTCGTCCTTAACAGTTGGCAAAGAGAAATCTTTTTCCATCAGTTCAGTTCAATTCAGTGTCTCAGTCGTGTCCTATTCTTTGCAACTCCATGGACTGCAGCACATCAGACTCCCTGTCCATCACCAACTCCTGGAGCTTGCTCAAACTCATGTCCATTGATTTGGTGATCCATCCAACCACCTCATCCTCTGTCATCCCCTTCTCCTCCTTATCTTTTTCCATAACATCGGTTATTAAGGGCAGACTCATATTATATGCACATTAAGTTGCTTCAAGGAAAGTTATGACCAATCTAGATAGCATATTCAAAAGCAGAGACATTACTTTGCCAACAAAGGTCCATCTAGTCAAGGCTATGCTTTTTCCTGTGGTCATGTATGCATGTGAGAGTTGGACTATAAAGAAGGCCGAGCGCGGAAGAATTGATGCTTTTGAACTGTGGTGTTGGAGAAGACTCTTGAGAGTCCCTTGGACTGACTGCAAGGAGATCCAACCAGTCCATTCTGAAGGAGATCAGCCCTGGGATTTCTTTGGAGGGAATGATGCTGAAGCTGAAACTCCAGTTCTTTGGCCACCTCCTGTGAAGAGCTGACTCATTGGAAAAGACTCTGATGCTGGGAGGGATTGGGGGCAGAAGGAGAAGGGGACGCCAGAGGATGAGATGGCTGGATGGCATCACTGACTCGATGGACTTGAGTCTGAGTGAACTCCGGGAGTTTGTGATGGACAGGAAGGCCTGGCGTGCTGTGATTCATGGGGTCGCAAAGAGTCGGACATGACTGAATGACTGAACTGAACTGAACTGAAGTTGCTTCAGCCATTTTTGACTCTTTGCAACCCTATGGACTATAGCCAGCCAGGCTCCTCTGTCCAAGAGATACTCCAAGCAAGAATACTGCAGTGGGTTGACTCGTATTGTACATATATTTAATTCTGTATTTTTTTTTCTGTTAGGAATAAATGTTCACTGATTTTTTTTTTTTGTTGTTTTATTAAGGAAGGAAATTCTAGAATGATTTTCAAGTGTGTCCTTTAATAAAATATTGAGTTTAACACCCTACTCTGATGAAATATAAAGCTTAGCATTTATATTATCTCTATTTATTAAATGCAATATATTTGATCTAGTTGAATTAAAAATTGATCACAAATTTTTAAAAAAAGCTCAATTCATTTATTCTCAGTAATAAAAATTGCATTAAATCAATTCATGCTGGCATTCTTATATCTTTTTGAGAATACCTAATGGCTTGGTTGCAATCAAGTAAGGAAGGGCTTCCCCTTTGTCTCAGCTGTAAAGAATCTGCCTGCACCGCTGGAGCCGCGGGAGATGCACCTTTGATCCCTAGGTAGGGAAGATCCCCTGGAGGAGGGCGTGTGGCCCATTCCAGTCTTCTTGACTCACATGAACAGAGGAGCCTGTAGGGCTAGAGTCCGTGGGGTGCAAAAAGTCAGACAGGACTGAAGCGACTTAGTAAGCATGCCAGCAATCAAGCAAGGAAACAAAGATAACTATGCTAGGGATTTCCCATCACTGTGATGGAAAGTCACTCATTTATCATTTACCTGATAGGTATTTATCTTATCATTTGTGTCACATTCATAACTAGACTGTGTGAAATTACTACTTTTTTCCCATTCTTATTCCATGTTCTCAAATATATTCTATTAGTGAAGAAGACTCTAACTTTCTCTAGATTCACCAATATTTAAGTTGCCATTAGCAAGGTAACGGTATCAGCCAAAACAATATATTTCTCAAATTTTATATGTTTGAAATAATAAATATTTTGCATCTGATGTTAATAGAGAGCTGTTAACAGATGTATTGAATTGAGATGTGAAAATCAACTAAGATTAAATTACTGACAGTTAAACACCACATTTGAAAAACATGTTCATGACTAAAAATTTTATTCACACACAACAGATAATTTTA
The DNA here is from genome assembly GCF_027580195.1 of Bos mutus. Taxonomy (NCBI): domain Eukaryota; kingdom Metazoa; phylum Chordata; class Mammalia; order Artiodactyla; family Bovidae; genus Bos; species Bos mutus. Next base: position 2,605,092 of record NC_091630.1, on the reverse strand, counting down.
AATATTATAGTCATTAGAAATATTTATGTATTCTAACCTCAATGAGAAAAAAAATGCATTTAGTACAATCTTATTATGTGTCACACGTCCACCTGGCAAGAAGGATAATATTCCTAGGACACATTTCTTGATATAACTAACCTTATAATACTACTGATTAGGACTGAATATCTTCTTCTTATGTTTTGTAACATGGTATCAAATATCCACTCCTCAAAAAAGACATTTATTTTATTTGACATTCATTCTCCTTAGAGACTAAATGTCTTCGACATAAAATTCGCCACATTTCATCGTGACTGTCTAGGTTTTCCGTTGGAAATGCTCTATATTCTCTTCACACTCCGTGCCAGGTACCAGTTCATTGCCTCTTCGCTCCTAATTCACTCTGTACTACTTTCTCTCCAATAATGGACCGCTGCCATACGTGCACATAATGCGTCTTCCGCTGCGTCTTCCCTGCAGGACTCTGGCCGTGTGCAAGAGTAATGGAATAGGGGAAAGTTAAATACCCACATTTTGTAAAGGCTGTGAGACACTGGGTCAGAATGAACACTAATCCTGAGGGCCCAGGGTTCACAGAGGTCCATCAAGTTGAAATTTAGGGTGCCCTGATGGTACATACCTAGATATCTATCCACAGCTGGTCCATAGTTTCACTGTACATTTTCCCCCAGTTCCTGAAGCTGTAATTGAAATAGACATACTTAGTGATCCGAAGAATCCTCACATTGGCTTCTACAAGCTAAGTGAAAGCCCTTGAAAGCTTCCATGTATGAAGAAAGTAAACCAGGAGTAAGATCGCAGAGATTAAGTCCACATCAAAGACATAAAAGGAAAAGTGTGCTAATTTCTTTCTCTGTTCTATTTAACCCATCAATTTGACTGCTGTTCAAGTCAGCTGGATCTTAGAAGTTAGTGCAGACCATCAGAAACATTTTGGGTGATGATTCACATTGCAGCTCCGGCACAGGATATAGTCTGCAGTTCTGGTCCTTGGTATCCAGCTATGTGCCTTGCTAATGCCTTTTTTTTTTTTTTTTTTTACATACCGACTTGCAAAGACAACCTGAAGTGCTTTAACTCACAAGTGCCACAATATAACTCCACTGCTTATAATAACACTGCTGCCTTAAGACGACATAACTTCTTCTGCTTTCTAGTACAATATAGTCTCCAAAGATCTTAGTCATTTTGGTATCAGCAAAGCATCACACTGGTCCTCTATATTGAGGGCACTGAGATGATTTAGACATGATGAGCTGGGAATGCATGTACTTCATGACCTTAGTGAGAAATTTGGAAACTACAGGATGGAAGATGAATAACAGAAAAATTCAGGGGTCACTGTGTCAGAGAAACTTCTAAGGGCTTAAAGATACTGGGGATTAATTAAATACCCCTCTCAAAACAATGGGGTTTTCCACATGAAGTGAAAGTGAAAGTTGCTCCAGTCATGTCCAACTCTTTGAGACCTCATGGATTATACAGTCCTTGAAATTCTCCAGGCCAGAATACTGCAGTGGGTAGCTTTTCCCTTCTCCAGGGGATCTTACAACCCAGGGATCAAACCCAGGTCTCCCACATTGCAGGCAGATTCTTTACCAGCTGAGCCACCAGGGAAGCCCTGTGGTAAAGAATCCGCCTGTTAATGCAGGAGGCACAAGAGACACGGGTTGGATCCCAGGGTGGGGAAAATCCTCTGAAGTAGGAAATGGCAACATGCTCCAGCATTCTTGCCTGGAAAATTCAATGGACAGAGGAGCCTGGCCGGCTGCAGTCCACGGGGTTGCAGATTTGGACACAAACCGAGTGCACACATTCAAAGCAAAACACAAGTTGCTTCAGTTTGCCCGTCGAGCAAGTGAAAATAAGGCAAATCCTTAATGGGCCTCTTGTAATTTTGGAGATGACATAAACACTTGAGAGTATTACTTTGACCCCTATTCAGTCACCCAATTTGCAGTCTGGCGAACACCAACAGGAGGGTCATAGTGCAGACCTATATAATTTTGAAGCAAATCTATGCCCTCTTCTTTGGATAACTATTATTTTACAAAAAAAAAAATCTTCTGTTTAATATCAGGCCTTGTTAAGAATGGAAAGTCTGACCCTTAACCATCAAGTGATCGTGCAGCTTCCCGTCTTGAACTTGGTGCTGTCTGACCTGGTAGGCATAAGGTTGAGTAGGCACAGCTGCAATCAATCATCACAGGAAAGCAGGATGTAAGAGACCATGCTCGAGCCTGTCCAGAAGGAAGAAGCAAACTTATAAGAAAGTAGCTGAGACTTCTTATATAACAACTCTATTTTCATTGTCTTTCCTTCCACAAGCCATGTCTATGCCCTCTTTGCAACTAGTTGATTGTAGGAGAGAAATTTCTGAATCTTGTTTATAGATGAGAGTTCAAATTTGGAGGATATACATTAGAAAACTGAGTACCCAGAGAGGAGATTGCCCAATTACGGAGTCAGTGCCTCTCAGCTCCAAAAGGACATTTCAAGAGCCTCTGTCGTGGTAATGAACTAGATTCTGGCTCCTGAAACAATAAGTGGTTGATTAGTCTTGTAGGTGGGCTTCCCCAGTGTCTCAGTGGTAAATAATCTGGATCTACACCTGATCAATTTGGGCGTGAGTCTCAGCTTTGGGGAATGAGCCTTCCCTTTCAAGTTTGATTTTCTTGGGGACTCTCTGTCAGCTCTAGGGCAGCCTCTTGTATTGTCTTTACATGTTTATAGCTACTTTCTTATTGTAGTTTAATAATTCTTTATATTAAATTTCTCCCAATAATTGCTAGACTTCCCTGGTGGCTCAGATGGTAAAGCGTCTTGCTTACAATGCGGGAGACTTGGGTTCGGTCCCTGAGTCGGGAAGATCCTCTGGAGAAGCAAATGGCAACCCACTCCAGTACTCTTGCCTGGAAAATCCCATGGACGGAGAAGCATGGTGGGCTATAGTCCATGGGGTCGCAAAGAGTCGGACACGACCGAGCAACTTCACTTCGCTTTGCCTTTATTGAATCCAGTCTCATACATAATCATTTTATTAAAGACTGTTAGTAAGAAGAGACAGTAGTGCACCTACTGATCTTGCATGACTGCTCACGGCTCATGCCTCCTTCCTTTCTCTAGTACACACCGGCATGAAAGAAGCTTCTCATAGCCGGTAATTTTTCTAGATACATGATGATGAATGATCATATTTGTGTTGCTATCAACAAGATAAAAATGCCTTTGCTAAGGTCCCTAATCTCAGTTCCCTCTCTTTAAATCTATTTTCCGAAAATAAACTAGCACTCCTTTCTATTAACTGTTCCAAACGAATCTTAGAATTTTTAAATAATTAATTGTTCCCCAGGAGGTCGCAAAGAGTCGGCCTGAGACTGAGCGACTGAACTTCCTTAAAGGAGTCACCTCACACTATGAGGACATCAGCCTCCTGTCAATGTTATCTCTACTAGAATGAGAGGGCAGGTATCCTGTTCTTTCAGTTTGCATACACACGATCTAGGATTAGGTTTAAGATCTTTGCTCCTCTTATATAGCTCATCTGTATTTTCTGTCAAATCTTGTACAGGAGTACCTAGGCACTTCTCAACGTCGTTTTCATCCCTAAATGAAAATATGGGCTTGTGGATTCTCAGTGTGATTTAACCAATGAGAAGTAGGTATTTTAAATAGTCTTTTCAAAAAAATAATAATAACTATTAAGATAAATACTGTCTTTCAGAAGGTTAACTTCTCATGGACTTAAGAGTTTAGCCCCAAGGTAAAAAGAGCAATGACATAGTCAGAGCTGATGTATTTTTAATTTCTGACAAGAATTTGTCAGCTCAGCGTCACCAACTGACAAGCACACAGTAGGACCCCAAGGAAGAAGAAAAAGTATTTCAAGGTGAGCAGTGTGTGTACAGTGATCGGAGGTCTCTGCACGGTGGTCCCATTAAACACCGACTCCCTCGGTGGGAAATGAAGTGGTTGTTCTAAGCATCTTTGAGCTCCTGACAACTGAACACTGATTGAAGTAGAGAAGGAAGTAACTTTCTTAGTGTGTCTGGGTTTCACTTTGCATGCAAGAAGGTGTTTCTGGACCAAACTCATCTCACGTATGGGAAGAAAATCAGCATTATACTGGGTTATTGTCAAGGGTAAACATTTGACACAAGTCATTTTCTTTGTAACTTAAGTGGCAGTTCCTTTGCCCCATAAGCATAGCTTCTATCTTCTTTCTATGAACGGAAATTCAGTTTAGGAAGTTATCCTAAAATGAGTTAAGCAAAAAGCCAAAATTTGGCAAGCTAAAACAGATACTGGAAAACCTGAGATCATTTTGTTTAAATGCAAGTTTCATAAAGCAAGAAAAGAATATGTAGCGGAGATCACAATAGAGCAAAATATGGAAATAGCCACAGTTTAAATTATTAAAATCTAAGTAATTTAACATTTAGAGACTTTTAAAAGTCAGTGGTGAGTCTTTTATTATATTTCAAAATTTAAAATAAATAAAAACATTTAAAATATTAATTATTAATATATTAAAAACCACCAACAGAATTTGTTGTGTAAAGCAGTGATTTAGGGTGCATTTAGGGCTTCCCCTGTGGCTCAGAGGGTAAAGAATCTTCCTGTGATGCAGGAGACTCAGGTTCGATCCCTGGGTCAAGAAGATTCCCTGGAAAAGAGAATGGCCACCCACTCCAGTATTCTTGCCTGGAGAATTCCATGTGCAGAGGAACTTGATGAGCTCCAATCCGTGGGTCTCAAAGAGCCAGACACCCTGAGAGACTAACACTTTCACTTTCGGGGTGTGTTCTGGGTATTTTCTTGCACTGAGGAAAATTGTGGAACATAGACTTCTCCCCGCTCAGTATTCTGATTCATCTGATTACTTCTCTTAACTTTTAGGGTAAGACTCACTGCTACCAGACTGTTTAACACTTGCAATAAGTAGTAAGCCTTAATCACTGCTAACCTATTGATTCTGATTAATCCTGTAGTGATTAAAATGCATTAAGTGATCTTTAATGCATTGAGTTCTTGAATTTCTAATGTAAATTGAAATCCCAAAAACTTAAACAGAATGATATGTGAACTCATTTCAGATATTCTGCAAAGGGTTTTAGTAGTCTCTGCTTTTTTTGCTTCTTGGCAAACATCAATCTGTGGGTGTAATATTAAATTTCAAAAGCCTGCATGTCAATCTTTTATAAAAGACTGCTATTTTATATGTATGCTTAAAAGACATTTAAATATGTAACTGAAGATTTATATTTAACAAGACACAAGACTATCTGTTTAAGAAAAATTTGTAGAGCAGTTTAGAGATTTCCTGTATTCTCCCTTCCCCTACACATGCAGTGTCCCCCGTTTGCAACATCCCACCAGAGTGGTGTATAAAGACAATTGTTGAACTTGTACTGACACATACGAATCACTCAAAGTCCATAATTTCCATGAGTTCACTCTTAGTATTGTACATTCTATGGATTTGGAAAAAATGTTTAATGACACATATCCTCAATCGTTACGGTATCATGCAGAGTATTTTAACTTTCCCCCGAATACCCTGTGTCCTGCCCTTTTCTCCACCCCCACCACCACCAACTCCTTGCAAGCACTGATCATTTCCTGTCTCTACTGTTGTGACTTTTCTAAAATATTATAGAGCTGGCATTCCACAGTACGCAGCATCTGCAGACTCACTTTTCTTTCCCCTCGCGATATGCATTTAAAGTTTTCCCCAGGACTTCTCATGGCTTGATAGCTTATTTCTTTTCAGCACCTACTAATATTCAATTGATTGGATGTATCACTCTCATGAATCTCTTCAGCTACTGAAGGACATCTTGGCTGCTTCTGAGTTTTGGCAAACATAAATAAAGCTGCTATAAAATTCTCGCAGCAGGTTTTTGTGTGGAACTTAATTTTCAAATGCTCTGGATAAATATCAAGGAGAGCAGTTGCTGTACCGTGTAGTAAGAGGATGTCTACTCTTGGGGGAAACCACAAAACAGTTTCCCAACGTGTCTGTCTGTACCTTTTTGTATTCCCACCAGCAACGACGTTCCTGTTGCTCCACGTCGTCGCCATGTTGTCCGTGATCTGGATTTCGGCCCTAACAGGTGTGCAGTGGCATCTCGTCATTGTTTTAATGTGCATTTCCCTTATGACAACTGATGTGAAACATCTATTCATTTGCTTACTTTTCATCTTCATAGCTTGTCTCCTGAGATGACTGTTAAGGTCTTAGGTCCATTTCTTAATAACATAGTCTGTTTTTCTTATTCTTGAATTTTAACCCCTTTGTTTTGGTATATTTTGAGGAACAGTCCTGTATCAGATGTATGTTTTGCAAGTATTTTCTCTTACTCTGTGGCTGGTCTCATTCTCCTGACATTGTATTTCAGGGATCAGAACTTCTTGATGTTGATGAAGTCTATTATTTCTTTCACAGATCATGCCTTTGATGTTGTATCTAAAGTCATCATCATTCCCAAGGTCATCTAAGTTTTTTCCTATGTATCTTGCAGAAGTTGTATAGTTTTGCATTTTATACAAGACTGTTTCTTTCCTAGACACTTTCTCACTAATAATATCATCAGTTTACATGAAGGTGTTCATGAACATGAATAACATATATTTTTAAAAACCTAAACACAATTTAATAATGGTTTGACCATGTTCATGAACTCACCACACGTATTTGTAAGTTTAATATTCATATCAGGAAAAATTATCTTATGTTTGTAGAAAATGAACTTATTTCAAGCTTGCTGCTGCTGCTGCCGCTAAGTCGCATCAGTTATGTCTGACTCTGTGCGACCCCATAGACGGCAGCCCACCAGGCTCCCCCATCCCTGGGATTCTCCAGACAAGAACACTGGAGTGGGTTGCCATTTCCTTCTCCAATGCAGGAAAGTGAAAAGTAAAAGTGAAGTCACTCAGTCGTGTCTGACTTTTAGTGACCCCATGGACAGCAGCCTACCAGGCTCCTCTGTCCATAGGATTTTCCAGGCTGGCAAGAGTACTGGAGTGGGGTGCCATTGCCTTCTCCTATTTCAAGCTTAAATGTACTTAAACATAAAAATAGAACAATGCTTATAATTCTCAAAAGATACACTTAACATGCATATTTTAACTGAGACAAAAAGCTAATTTAAATGATCACAAATTAAACATTTTAGTTAGGCATTTTCATTGAAAATTATATTATGTATAGTTCTCAGATCTCCAGAATACCCAGAGCTCCATGTCAAAACTAATTAGATTATAATGACACAATTGAGATTGTTAACTTAATTGGTTGATTGTTTGGAAATTAAATCTTTTAAAAAATATTTCCTGAAGCTTTTTGCATATTTTTAATATATCATTAATATTTTAATAGTTTATTTCATTAAAAGAGAAGTGACATTTTAATGTGCAATGTTGATGTGTACAAATAAGTCTAAAGTGGTTATTTTATAAATGCAATCATTCTCTTATACAGAGAAAAGGTACTGAACGTAATGAATTGTGATGAAGTTAGAATTTAAATTAGAATCAACATAAAATACAGAACAGAAGCAAATGTAGGGAAAGTAAAATCTTTCAGGTTCCAGATATCATAGCCTAATTTAGATGTATTAATATACACATGAAAACAATATATAATTTTTCCAAAACATTTAATTTTGAGCTAATTTTTTACAAAGTTGCATAAATAGCAGTTTCCATATATTTCTCATTATTTTCTCGTAATAACTATGAGTTTTTAAAGTAAATATATAATTATAAAAAACAAGAAGTAATATTAGTACAATATTATTGACTAAATTATATAACCCGTACTAGCTTTACTATTTTTCCTACTAATATCTTTCTGTCCCAGGTGTCTACTAAGGATTCCACATTGCATTTCGTTGTGATTTCTCCTTAATCTTTTCCAGATCATAGCATTTCCTTAGTCTTTCATTGTCGTCTGCGATCCTGAAACTTGGCAGGAGCACTGAGTTATTTCTAAAGTGTTCTCAACTTGGATTTGTCTAATATTTTTCCATGATTGGGATAAGAAAGCTGTACATTTCAGATGGGAATATCACAAAAAATTGCATTGTGCTTATCTCAGTATATCATAGCCTGGAGTTCATGATGTCAATATGTATGTCTTGTTACTGGAGATATCATATTGATTATACAGTTAACTTTATGTCCACTGGGTTACTCAACTATAAGGTTACCACTTTGGCTTTTGCATTTAATAAATACCATAATATCATATCATAAATATCATAAATAATGTATTTGATAACATGAATATTGTTTTGTCCTCAGACCTTTGCCTGCATGAAGCAATCTGTTTTCTTCATTCAGTTGCTCATTGAGGATGTCCAGAGTCACAGTTTCTATGGTCATGTTTCTCGTATTGCTTTAAAACTTTTTAACTCGAGAGTGTGTCATATCTTACATTTGCACTCTGACTACTCATGCAGCCACCAAATCTCATCTTAATATATATAAATAATTAAATAAAACATGTACATGCATACTTAGTCAATATTTTGGAAATTTTATATTTAAAACATATTTTAAAAACATCCTGGATGGAAAGTATAAGCAGATGAATTAATTTTCAGATAATGTTGGTATTAAATGCTACCTATTGTGATTTTAGTAATATCACTTGTATTTAGAAAGATTTAATATCTTACACTGCTAAGAGGGGATATTAATAGCTATTTTGTACATTTGTGTATATGTAAGGACTAAATAAAATATTCAAATAAATTGTTCATGTAATTATTTTTCAACAAAGCAAAACTCATTCAACTCACTATTTTCTTGGATATGACATATTTTTGAGTATAAACGTATCTGTAACTGTGTGCACTGGGCTTGGGCCAATGTGATGTGAAATGTTTCGTTTCAGTTTTTAAGTTTCTCAGCTCTTCTCTAAGCTTCACATGCATTTATCCTTTTCAGTTTCCTTTATCCTCTCATTCTTCTGGTACCCAGGGAATGTTGCTGGCATAATTTATCTTTTCCACTTTCAATTCAGAATCCAAAGTTTCATTTATTCTAATTACCTTTCCCAATATATATAGAATAAGCTGCCATTCTTTCTCCTCCCAAAACTCTGTCTTCTTTCTAATAGTAATTCTGTATTAATATAGAAAGACATTTGGAAAACATACTTTGGCAATATCTAAAGCATGGCTCACATGGAAAATTTGTACACATAGATATCTTTAGTTTTTATAAGTGATTGTTATCAAGTAGAGGTCAGAGATGCAGAAGTGTACAGGCAAATATGCTATTACTTTTCACAATTTTTTTCATAGTGTAAAACACATTTAACTGTGCTTTGACATTTTAATGTAGTACAAATAATTTTATAGTTAATTGGCATTCTATTTCTGCTATCTGCTTTTAAAATCTAAAAGCTTTATCCATTATACCTATTTTTATTAATTTTATGATTCCTCTATTTTTCTAGGTACTTTTGTGCCAAGTTGACAGCAGCTATTATTAAGATGTCACACCTCACTAAAAAGTTATTCAATAAGCCAAGAAATTTGTTCTGCTTTTCCACTCATTGATTTGCACTCACTAGACATCTTTGAATGCTAGGTTTTAGCCCTTATTGCATAAAGTGAAGTTGCTCAGTCATGCCCGACTCTTTGTGACCCCATGGATAGTAGCCTGCACCAAGCTCCTCCGTCCATGGGATTTTCAAGGCAAGAGTACTGGAGTGGGTTGCCATTTCATTTCCTTCTCCAGGGACTCTTCCCAACCCCGGAATCGAATCCAGGTCTCCTATTGCATAAAGAAGTCTTTAAAACTCAACAATATCCCCTCTCATTTTATTGCACAATGTAAAACAGCAGCGAAAATAATTATTATAAATATATTTACATATAATTCTAATCAACTGAGCAGCAGCCTGCTGCGCTAATTATTTTTGGTACATGAAGACTGCATTTTCCTAATTAAACATTTTTTCTTAGTATTTTTTATATTTAAATATTCACTGATCATGACAAGTATTATTAGAATTTACTTTGTCATTTCTAAAACTTACATTTAAAGTAAAAATGTAATTTTTCTTTCTACAACAACCAGAAATAATATGTATGAGAAAATATAATACTGGACAAGGATGATATAAACATTTGGGTCAGATTAAGGTCATTATAAATTCATGTTAAATTTTACATGATTCTGAATTCTAAGATGTGACAAACGGATAACATGTAATTCTAGACATAATATAAGATAATAATTTAAAATTTTTATCATCAGTTTAAAAAATATTTTTGAAAGTATTTGTTTATGTGTTAAGAATTCAACCCTGAAATAAAAATTTTGTTTAACTAGTTTACATATCTGCTTTTTTGTCAGTAGCAAATTATTTTGATTGCTATTACTTTGTAATGTAATTTGAAATTGAGACTTGATATATATAATATCTCAGTTTCCATTCTTCTTTCCCTAGATCATTTGATTACTAGAGCTGTCTTGTGGTTTCATATAAACTTTGGGATTGTTTGTTCTACTTTTTAAAAAATGTCGTTGTAAGTTTTGATAGAGAAATGATCAATCTCTTTACCACTTTAGGTATCATATATAGTTTAACAGTATTACTTCTTCCAGCCCATGAAAATCCATCTTCCCGACTATTTGCATCTCCTATTGCTTTTATCAGTTTTTCATGATAAAAGAAAAACTTTTCCAGTTAAGATCTTTTACCACCTTGGTTAAATTTATTCCTGAGCATTTTCTTCATTTTAATACTTTATAAATTGAAATTTCATTATTTAGTTTTCAGATTGTTTGTTTTTGATGTAAACGCAATGCAGTTACTCAGTCATGTCAGACTCTTTGCAACGCTATGGACTGTAACCTGGCAGGCTCTTCTCTCCATGGAATTCTCTAGGCAAGAATACTGTAATGGATAACCATTCCTTTCTCCAGGATATCTTCCCAAACCAGAGATCAAACCTGGATCTCCCACATCACAGGCAATTTATTTACCATCTGAACCACCAGGGAAGCCCTTTGACATAAATATGCATTTACTAGTTCTAACTTGTTTTGTTTGTTTCTTTGTGGTATATTCAGGGTTTTCTACACATAAGATGGTGTCCTCTGAAGAGAGAAATTTCCTCCTCCAATTTGGTGCCTTTTATATATTTTTCTTTTCTGATTGCTTTTGTTCGTAATTTCAATACAATGTTTGATGAAAGTGGAGAGAATGGATATCCTTGCCTTGCACTATAGTTTATAAAGAAAGCTTTCAAATTTCCTTATTGATTATGATTTTAGCTGTGGGCTCCTCATAGCCTTTGTTCTTTGTTGCATTTTCTTTGCATGAAATGTTCCCTTTGTATCTCCAATTTTCTTGAAGAGATCCCTAGTCTTTCCCACTTTATTGCTTTTCTCTATTTCTTTGCATTGCCTTAATAAGACTTTGTATCCCTCCTTGCTATTCTCTGGAACTCTGCATTTAGTTGGTATATCTTTCCCTTTCTCCTTTGCCTTTTGCTTCTCTTCTTATCTCAGGGATCTGTAAGGCCTCCTCAGACAGCCATTTTGCCTCTTGCATTTCTTTCTTTGGGGGATGTTTTTGATCATCACTGCCCCCTGTACAACCTCATGAAGCTCTGTCCATAGTTCTTCAGGCACTCTGTCTATCAGATCTAATTCCTTCATTCTATTTGTCACTTCTACTGAACAACTATAAGGAATTTGATTTAAGTCATACCTGAATGCCAAAGAATGCTCAAACTAACACACAATTGCACTCATCTCACATGCTAGTAAAGTAATGCTCAAAATTCTCCAAGCCAGGCTTCACCAATACATGAACAGTGAACTTCCAGATGTTCAAGCTGGTTTTAGAAAAGTCAGAGGAATCAGAGATCAAATTGCCAACATCCACTGGATCATGGAAAAAGTAACAGAGTTCCAGAAAAACATCTATTTCTGCTTTATTGACTATGCCAAAGCCTTTGACTGTGTGGATCACAATAAACTGTGGAAAATTCTGAAAGAGATGGGAATACCAGACCACCTGACCTGCCTCTTGAGAAATTTGTATGCAGGTCAGGAAGCAACAGTTAGAACTGGACATGGAACAGACTGGTTCCAAATAGGAAAAGAGGTACGTCAAGGCTGTCAAGGCTGTATATTGTCACCCTGCTGATTTAACTTATATGCAGAGTACATCATGAGAAACGCTGGGCTGGAAGAAGCACAAGCTGCAATCAAGATTGCCGGGAGAAATATCAGTAACCTCAGATATGCAGATGAAACCACCCTTATGACAGAAAGTGAAGAGGAACTAAAAAGCCTGATGAAAGTGAAAGAGGAGACTGAAAAAGTTGGCTTAAAGCTCAACATTTGGAAAACGAAGATCTTGGCATCTGGTTCCATCAGTTCATGGGAAATAGATGGGGAAACAGTGGAAACAGTGGCAGACTTTATTTTGGGGGGCTCCAAAATCACTGCAGATGGTGAGTGCAGCCATGAAATTAAAAGGCGCTTACTCCTTGGAAGGAAAGTTATAACCAACCTAAATAGCATATTCAAAAGCAGAGACATTACTTTGCCAACAAAGGTCCATCTAGTCAAGGCTATGCTTTTTCCAGTAGTCATGTATGGATGTGAGAGTTGGACTGTGAAGAAAGCTGAGTGCCAAAAAATTGATGCTTTTGAACTGTGGTGTTGGAGAAGACTCTTGAGAGTCCCTTGGACTGCAAGGAGATCCAACCAGTCTATTCTAAAGGAGATCAGTCCTGGGTGTTCTTTGGAAGGAATGATGCTAAAGCTGAAACTCCAGTACTTTGGCCACCTCATGCAAAGAGTTGACTCATTGGAAAAGACTCTGATGCTGGGAGGGATTGGGGGCAGGAGGAGAAGGGGACACCAGAGGATGAGATGGCTGGATGGCATCACTGACTCGATGGACGTGAGTTTGAGTGAACTCCAGGAGTTGGTGATGGACAGGGAGGCCTGGCGTGCTGCAATTGATGGGGTCGCAAAGAGTCAGACATGACTGAGCGGCTGAACTTAACTGAACTGAACTGAATGGCCTAGAGGTTTTCCCTAGTTTCTTCAATTTAAATCTGAATTTGCCAATAAGGAGTTCATGATCTGAGACAGAGTCAGCTCCCAGTCTTGTTTTTGCTGACTGTATAGAGCTTCTCCATCTTCAACTGCAAAGAATATAATCAATCTATTTTGGTATTGACCATCTGGTGATGTCCATGTGTAGTATCATCTCTTGTGTTGTTGGAAGAGGGTATTTGCTATGACCAGTGTGTTCTCTTGGCAAAACTCTTAACTTTTGCCCTGCTTTATTTTGTACTCCAAGGCCCAACTTGCCTGCTACTCCAGGTATCTCTTGACGTCCTACTTTTGCATTGCAGTCCCTTATGATGAAAAGAACATATGGTATTGGTGTTAGCTCTAGGAGATCTTTCCGTTTTTCATAGCACTGCTCGACTGTGGCTTCTTCAGCACTGATGGTTGTGGCAAAGACTTGCATTACTGTGATGCTGAATGGTTTGCCTTGGAAACAAACTAAGATCCTCCTCTCATTTTTGAAAGTACAACCAAGTACTGTATTTTGGACTATTCTGTTGACCAGGTTGTACACCTGAGAACTGTACAAAGAAACTCTTAATGACCCAGATAACCATCATGGTGTGGTCACTTGCCTGGAGCCAGATATCCTGGAGTGTGAAATCAAGTGGGCCTTCCGATACTATGAACAAATCTAGTGGAGATGATGGAATTCCAGCTGAGCTCTTCCAAATCCTAAAAGATGTTGCTGTTAAAGCACTACACTCATTATGCAAGCAAATTTGGAAAAATCAGCAGTGGCCACAGGACTGAAAAAGTTCAGTTTTCATTGCAATCCCAAAGAAAGGCAATGCCAAAGAATGTTCAAATTAACATACAATTGCATTCACTTCACGTGCTAACAAGTTTATGCTCAAAATTCTACAAGCTAGGTTTCAATAGTATGTGAACCGAGAATTTCCAGATGTACAAGCTGGATTTAGAAAACCCAGAGGAACCAGAAATTGAATTGCCAACATATACTGGGTCATAGAAAAAGCGAGGCAATTCCAAAAAACATCTGCTACTGCTTCACTGACTACAGCAAAGCCTTTGATTGTGTGGATCACAACAGACTGTGGGATATTCTTATTAAAGAGATGGGAATACCAGACCACATTACCCACCTCCTGAGAAACCTTTATGCTGGACAAGAAACAACAGTTAGAGCTGCACATGGAACAGCAGACTGGTTCCAAATTGGGAAAGGAGTCCATGAAGGCTGTACCTTGTAGCCTGGCTTATTTAACCTATATGCAGAGTACATCATACAAAATGCCGGGCTGGATGACTCACAAGCTGGAATCAAGATTGTCAGGAGAAATATCAACAACCTCAGATATGGAGATGATGCCACATTTTGGCGGAAAGTGAAAAGGAACTAAATAGGCTCTTGATGAAGGTAAAAAAAAAAGTGAAAAAGCTGGTTTAAAACTCAGCATTCAAAAGACAAAGATCGTGACATCCCTTCCTATCATTTCTTGGTTTGAAACAATGTCAGATTTCATTTTAATGGACTCCAAAATCAATGTGGATGTGATTTTAGCCATGAAATTAAAAGACTCTTGCTCCTTGGAAGATTAGCTAAGACAAACCTAGAGAGCATATTAAAAAGCAGAGACAGTACTTTGCCAACAAATGTCCATAGAGTCACATCTATGGTTTTTTCAGTAGTCATCTGAAAGTTGGACCATAAAGAAACCTGAGTGCTAAAGAATTGATGCTTTTGAACTGTGGTGTTGAAGAAGACTCTTGAGAGTCCCTTGGACTGCAGGGAGATCCAACCAGTCAATTCTAAAAGAAATCAGTCCTGAATATGCACTTTAAGGACTAATGCTGTAGCTGGAACTCCAATACTTTAGCCACCTGCTATGAAAACCCTACTTGGAAAAAACCCTGACTCTGGGGAAGTTTGAGGGCAAGAGGAGAAGTGAGCTATGGAGGATGAGATGGTTGGATGGCATCACTGGCTCAACAGACATGAGTTTGAGCAAGCTCTGGAACATGGTTAAGGATAGGGAAGGCTGGCGTGCTGCAGTTCATGGGGTCACAAAGAGCTGGACATGACTTAGCTACTGAAAAACAACTTCACAGTTGGTCTTAGTTATGCTGAGACAATTTCCATTCTTATCTATTTTATTTTTCTCATTTTTATTATCATAAATGGGTGTTGAACTTTGTCAAGTATTTTTGTCTGCATCTGATGAGATAATTATGTGGATTTTATGTTTCATTGTTTTAGTGTAGTGTATCCCATTGGTTGATGTGCATGTCTTAAATCCATCCTTGTTTCTGAGAGAAGTCTCACCTGATCATGGTGTAAAACTTTTTTTGATGTATTGCTGAATTTATTTTGCTAGTATTTCACTGAGAAATTTGCACATCTGTGCATCAGAGATACATGCCTGTTATTTTTGCTGTTTAGTTGCTAAGTCATGTCCAGATCTTTGCGACCACGTGGACTATAGCTTTCCATTACTGTGTCCTCTTTGTCCGGTTTAGGTACAAGGGTGGTTACGTCTTCTTAAACTAGTTTGGTAGTATTCTGTCTACATTAAATTTTTGGAGCAGTTTAAGAAGGATTGGTGTTAACTCTTCTTTGGTGTTACTCTTTCCTGGAGAATCCTATGGATGGAGGAGGCTTTGAGGCTAGAGTCCATGCGATCTCAGGCACGACTGAGTGACTTCACTTTCACTTTTCTTTCTAATGACCTCAAAGTGCATCTATTATGTCACAAATGTCACGGTTTCCTTCTCTGCACGGCTATATGTCATCACTGTGTGTGCATGTGTGTGTATACACAGTTTACCTTTAAGCAATGTGGGAGCTGGGAAGCTGACACCACCACTGCCCCCCCAGCATTCAAAATCCTACACAGACCTGTAAATTCAAGCCTCCGTATCTGCAGTTCTGCCCCTGCGGATTCAGCCAAACTTAGGTCATTGCATCACTGGAGTATGCGTTTACCGAAAAGAGCGATGTGTAAGTGAACTCACATAGTCGGAACTGGTGTTCTTCAAGGGCCTGCTATGTATGCATGAGTTAATGTCTGGCCATGTATTCTATTCCATTAATTAATATATCTCTTTTTATGCCAATCTGATACTATTTTGATTACTACAGCTTTGTAACACAGTGTGAAGTCAGGAACTGTGATGCCTCTGGCTTTGTTCTTCTTTGTTAAGATTGCTTTGGCTCCTTGAGGTCTTTTACAGTTTCATAAAATTTTTAGGATTCCTTTTTGTATTTTTTCTGTAAATTTTCATTGCTGCTTTAATAGGGATTGTGTTGAATCTACAGATTGCTTTGGTAACCTGAGCGTTTTAACAATATTGATTCTTCCTGTCCATAAGTAGGGGATATCTCCCATTTGTGTCTTAATTTTTGTTTGTCAGTGTCTTAAAGTTTGCAATGGACAAATCCTTATCCTTTTTGGTTAAATTTACTCCTGCTAGTCTGCTAAGTCACTTCAGTCGTGTCCGACTCTATGCGACCCCATAGACGGCAGCCCACCAGGCTCCCCCGTCCCTGGGATTCTCCAGGTAAGAACACTGGAGTGGGTTGCCATTTCCTTCTCCAGTGCATGAAAGTGAAAAGTGAAAGTGAAGTCGCTCAGTCGTGTCTGACTCTAGCGACCCCATGGACTGCAGCCCACCAGGCTCCTCCGTCCATGGGATTTTCCAGGCAAAAGTACTGGAGTGGGGTGCCATTGCCTTCTCTGAAATTTACTCCTAGATGTAATCTTATTTTATGAAAATACAAATATCATTTCCTTAATTAATTTTCCTGATAGCTTGTAGTGTATAAACATGCAACATTTTTCATGTGGATTTTTCATCCTGCAACTTTACTAAATTTGTTGATTAGTTCTAACAGATTCTTGATGCAATCTTTAGGGTTTTTATATATACTATAAAGTTATCTGCAAATGAAGAAAATTTTACTTTTTCCTTCTGTTTTGGATGCCTTTTATTATTGATTGATTTTTCATGCCTACTGCTCTAGCTAGGACTTTCCATACTATGTTAAATACAAATGGCGAGAGGTAGCATTCTTTCCTTAGATAAAATGCTTTCAGCTTTTACTACTTATATATTATCTGTGGACTTTCCACATAAGGACTTTATTATATTGAGGTATGTTCCCTCTACACTAATGATATAATGGAGTATAGTTGCTTAAAAATGTGTTAGTTTCGGAGGTAAGAAAAGTGATGGTTATACATATACTTGTTGTTGTTGTTGATCAGTCACTCAGTCATGTCCAACTTGTTGAGACCCCATGGACTGCAGCACACCAGGCTTCCTGTCCTTCGACATCTCCCAGAGCTTGTTCAAGCTCCTGTCCACTGTCTTGGTGATGCCATTTAACCGTCTCATCTTCCGCTGTCCCCTTCCCAGCATCAGGGTCTCTTCTTTTTTTTTTGTCTTTATTTTAAATTTTATTTTATTTTTTAAATTTATAATATTGTATTGGTTTTGCCATATATCAACATGAATCCGCCACAGGTATATACGTGTTCCCCGTCCTGAACCCTCCTCCCTCCTCCCTCCCTGTACCATCCCTCTGGGTCGTCCCAGTGCACCAGCCCCAAGCATCCAGTATCGTGCATCGAACCTGGACTAGCGACTCGTTGAGTCAGTTCTTCGCATCAGGAGGTGAAAGTATTGGAGCTTCAGCTTCAGGATCAGTCCTTCCAAAGAATATTCAGGACTGATTTCCTTTAGGATGGACTGGTTGGATCTCCTTGCAGTCCAAGGGACTCTCAAGAGTTTTCTCCAACACCACAGTTCAAAAGCATTGATTCTTTGATGCTCAGCCTTCTTTATAGTCCAACTCTCACATCCATACATGAGTACTGGAAAAATCATAGCTTTAACTAGACAGAACTTTTTCAGCAAAGTGATGTCTCTGCTTTTAAATATAAATATATACTTTTAGATTTGCCAAAGCTTTTCTTCCAAGGAGCAAGTGCATTTTAATTTCATGGCAGCAGTCACCATCTGTAGTGATTTTGGAGCCCACAAAAATAAAGTCTGTCACTGTTTCCACTGTTTTCCCCTCTATTTGCCATGACGTGACGGGACCAAATGTCATGATCTTCTTTTTTTGAATGTTGAGCTTTAAGTCCGTTTTTCACTCTCTTCTCTTACCTTCATCAAGAGGCTCTTCAGATGGCAGTGGTCAAAACTTTCCCCAAGAAGAAATGCAAAAAGCCAAGACAGTTGTCTGAGGAGGCCTTACAAATAGCTAAGAAAAGAAGAAAAGTGAAAGGCAAATGAGAAAAGGAAAGATATACCCATCTGAAAACAGAGTTCCAAAGAATAGCAAGGAGAGATAGGAAAGCCTTCCTCAGTGATCAATACAAAGAAATAGAGGGAAACAATAGCATATGTAATATAGCCACATACGTTTGAATGTATATAGTATAGAGCTACATATACTTGTAGCTATTCTTTTTCAAATTCTTTTCTCAGATTGTTACAGAATATTGAGCAGAAATCCTTAGGCCATAGAGGTTTTTTTTTTTTTTAATCATGAATGAAAGTTGAGAATTTTCAAAACACTTTCCAACATCTACTGAGATAACCATATTACTTTTAAAATACGTGCTTGTTTGTCTGGCTGCGTCTGGTCTCAGTTAGAGCCGTGAGATCCTCAGCGCGCCACGAGGGTTCTTTCCCCGCTGCATGGTCTTAGTTGCCCCGTGGCGTGTGGGATCTTAGTTCCCGGGCTGGAGAGCAACCCTGAGGCCCCTGCCCTGCAGGACAGCTTCTTAACCACTGAACCATCCGGGAAGTCCCAACCATGTTATTTTTACCCTCCTTCTTATTAGTGCAGGGTATATTTGCACCCATCCATTGATGCAAATATAAAGCCATACTTGCGCCCCTGGATAAATCCCATTAGAGCACGGTGTGTGATTTTCTTCAAATGTACTGCTGAATTTGGTCTGCTAATATTTTGATATCTGCATTTATGTCATTAAGGATATCCACCTGTAACATTCTCTTATTACAGCACTCTTGTTTGGTTTTGGTATCGGGATGATGCTGACCTTGTAAAAGGAGTTTGAAATGATTTCCTCCCCATCTATTTTGTTGTTGTTGTTGTTGTTTGTTTGTTTGTTTGTTTTGAGTCTTTTTTTTAATTTTTAATTTTATTTTATTTTTAAACTTTACAATATTGTATTGGTTTTGCCAAATATCGAAATGAATCCGCCACAGGTATACAGGTGTTCCCCATCCTGAACCCTCCTCCCTCCTCCCTCCCCATACCCTCCCTCTGGGTCGTCCCAGTGCACCAGCCCCAAGCATCCAGCATCGTGCATTGAACCTGGACTGGAGACTCATTTCATACATGATATTATACATGTTTCAATGCCATTCTCCCAAATCTTTCCACCCTCTCCCTCTCCCAGAGAGTCCATAAGACTGTTCTATACATCAATGTCTCTTTTTCTGTCTCGTACACAGGGTTATTGTTACCATCTTTCTAAATTCCATATATATGTGTTAATATACTGTATTGATGTTTTTCTTTCTGGCTTACTTCACTCTGTATAATAGGCTCCAGTTTCATCCACCTCATTAGAACTGATTCAAATGAATTCTTTTTAATGGCTGAGTAATACTCCATTGTGTATATGTACCACTGCTTTCTTATCCATTCATCTGCTGTTGGACATCTAGGTTGCTTCCATGTCCTGGCTATTATGAACAGTGCTGCGATGAACATTGGGGTACACGTGTCTCTTTCCCTCTGGTTTCCTCAGTGTGTATGCCCAGCAGTGGGATTGCTGGATCATAAGGCAGTTCTATTTCCAGTTTTTTAAGGAATCTCCACACTGTTCTCCATAGTGGCTGCATCTATTTGTAAAAGTTCCAGAAGAATCAGTGTCAATTCTTCCTTAAATGTTTGGCAGATGGATACTTTGCTAATTCTATCACTTTAGGAAGTGGTATCCTTGTTAATGTTACCTTTATTTCCAGTGGACCTACTCAGTATATTACTCAAAATAACGTGGTTTCAAATTTTCTTCTGCAATTACAAGATTTGTCTCCTAACAGAAAGTAAAATATACACGCATAGAAAATTTACAAGGTTGTCCAATGAGGTCCATTACATTTATTGAAATGTGTGTTCTGCCCAAAATGATTTCTTCTAGAAATGTGATACTTTCAGATTTATTCCCAGAGCTGCCAAAAGTTTCTTTTTTCCTTATTCATCAAAGCTTTCTTATTGCATTAGATGTCACTTTGCTATATAGTACCAAATCTTTGAAGTCTACACTTTTCCAAACCAACATGTTTATTTATCAAAATCTCTAGAAAGCATGAAGAGGTTAATTGTAGCTCAAGATTTTATGGGAGCATCAAAAGTGATAACATGCAGGAGATATCACAGTTTGGATATAGCTTCATTATGGAGAGCTGGTGTGTTACTAAGAACACTGACTCGGAAGTAAAGAGCTTTACTCTTTTCTCGTTGCTAGGCCTGCTAGACCAGGCCCTGTGTATTCTAAATGAAATCACATAGTAAAACTGAAGCTCAATTTCCTTTTGTATAAAATGAGCACACCAAATATATATACCTTCAAAACAGCAAGGGATATTATCATAGCATTTGAGTAGACAGAAGCCTTAAGAATCAAAGATGTTATTTTAAAAGTGTAAAGAACTAAAGCTTTTCCCAATTATTGAATATATATAATAACATTATTTGTTTTCATATGGTATTCTTCTTTAATCCTGGAGTATTAATTTTGATTTTTCAATAGAATATTTTCAAAAATAAAGTGTCAAGGTGTGTTTTGCAATCCTTATAATGTAAAAGTAATATGTATTCATAAGAATGAAAGTGAAAGTGAAAGTGAAGTTGCTCAGTCGTGTCCAACTCTTTGCGACCCCATGGACTGTAGCCTACCAGGCTCCTCCGTCCGTGGGATTCTCCAGGCAAGAGTACTGGAGTGGGGTGCCATTGCCTTCTCCAATTCATAAGAATGGACCAAAAATAAAAGCAGATACATCTTAGCTCCAAGTAAACAGTCGAGTAAGCTCACCACAAAAGAACATCTCTAACACTAAAGACTGTCATATTTTCTTCCAATCATCTATCTCTTTGGCAAAATGCTCTGTATCTTAATTTGTGTTGTTACTGCTTTTATTCTTTTTCTAATGATTTTGCCATATAAGTTTGCTTTTAAAGAAGTTTACCTATTTCTCTCCTTTTTTGTTGTTAAAATACATTTTACAAAGTATGTGTCATTTTAACCATTTTTTGCTATTATGTTTTCCCCATTTTTTAAGTTAGGTATGATATTATATTTTAGGAGGACACCGCACATTCTTTAAGCATTTTTCTGGTTATGAAACATGGGTTGTTTCCAGTTTGTGTCTGTTATAATAATGCTTTTATGTACCTTATTGAAATTTTGTCTTAATTGCATCTCTATGTAATTTTTTAGTATGTACTTGGAAATAGAATTGGGGTTCCCTGGTGCTAAAGAATATGTCTGCAGGGGAGGAGACCTGGGTTTAATCCATGGGTTGGGAAGATCCCCTGGAGCAGAAAAAGGCTACCAATTTTCTTGCCTGGATTGTTATTCTTGCCAGAGGAGCCTGGTGGGCTACAGTCCATAGGGTCCCAAACAGCAGGAAATGACTAAGCAACTAACACTTTCACTTAGGAATAGAATTGCTGAGTTTGGGGAATATATGTTCCTCAGTATAACAGAGAATTTCTGTTTTACAAGTGATTAAACAACTATATATTATATATAGCAATATATGAGAATTCCTGTTGTTTTACATTCGATCCAACACTTATCCATTTCTATCTCCATTTCTTCCTTTCTTTCTCTCTTAGTCATTAAGGATGGTAAGTAGTTGTATTATATTGAGGCTTTCAATTTGCATTTTCTTAATGCAATGATCTTAATGAGAATAGTGATGATTATCCCATTAGGATATCTTATGTTTCTACATGTCTGTTCAAGACTTTCATTTTTTATTCTATTTGGGTATTATTGATTTTAGATATTTTCAAAAATATTCTTCAGACATGAGACACTTCTGTTCATTTTGGTGCAAATATTCTCCCATTTTGTGACTTTGTAACTTCCATTATATATTCTTTTTATATAATTAGTTTTAGTGGAGTTTCGTTGATTTACAATGTTGTATTAGTTTCTGCTTTATAGAGAAAGAGAAATATCATATAGATGATTCATTATATACTCTTTTAGTTATATTATTTGATGAACTGGAGTTCTACCTTTTATAATATTCTATTTGACTATATTTTTTTCTTTATGGATAATGTCTATGAATAAATATAAAAAAAGGACTCTTAGAAAACAATAGTTTTGCATTTTAAGGTATATCAATTTTTTTCAAGAGTTTTTTTTACTTATTTACATTCCCACTAATATAGTAATCACATGTATATAATCCCTACTTTTTCAAATTTCTCATGATTATTGGGCTTTCATTTGCTAGATTGTTTGTTTTTGCCCATTTCAAAGTTAAGCTTATTATTCCTCAATTTGCATTTCACCAGCTTTTAATAATTTTGAAAAATATTCAGATTATTATTCACCTATATCTACTCTTATACAAATTGCATGTTTCTATTCTTCTCATTACAATATATTACTTTTTCTTCTTTGGAATTCAATTTATATTAGAGATTCATATCTCTAATATGTTAGAGATTAGAGAATCTCTAATTCTTTTGTTTGGCATAAAATTGCACATGCTATTGTAATAAATTGCTGACAAAAAAATGGACCCGAATCCTCACTGCTTTCTCTATTCACATGCATTGCAATCTAACTTGAAGTTTCTCCAGTAACAAAATCAGTATATTTTCTTTTTTCTGTTTTTAATTTGGGTTCACTGCATAACTCCCTTTGGTTTACAGAGCAAAATAGAAAAGACGATGTGTCAGCTTTCACCCTGAGCCTCAAGAAGCCCCGCACACTGAAGATTATTGTTCTAGAAACCTGCTACCACGTTGATGTGAAGAAGCCTAGACTACCCTAATGGGTGAGGTGAGACGAGTGGTCCAGTTATCCTTGTCACTTCAGCCAACAATCGCCCTGTGTCTTGACAGCTGAAAGGGCCAGCCCGTCGGTGATGTTACCATGGGTGTGCAAGTCTAACCTGGCTCAGACCAGCAAAACTATGAGAGAACCACAAAATCTTGAGTAACAATAAGTGTTTTCATTTTTGTGTAACACTACAGTTTGAACTTGTTGGCTATGTACATATGAATAACTGATACAGTTTTCACTGTTTTAATTTTTATCACATTTTTATGACTTGATATTTAAGTCTTGGCTTAGAAAATCTGCTGCTCCATGAATTATAAAATCATTTTCCTGTAGTTTATTTTAAATTCTTCAAAATATAGTTTTGATACATCTGAAATTGATTTTATATGTACTTAATTTTTCCAAGTAGAAATCCAGTTCAGTGTTACTACTTAATGACTCCTCTACAACTGTTGTGTGTGATTAATCAGGCACTGGCGCCATTTTACTTTTATTTTTTTTTTCTATTTTGTAATGTAGTGCAGAGACCATGTACTATAGTAGTTCAAAAATTCAAGCATATATGACTTTTAAATCTAAAATTAATTCTTACAGAATAAAAATTGTGCTTTGCCAGAAATTGTATTAAAGTTTCATAGAAGCTATTAGAACAAAATTAAAAAGATAATGCTGCAATTATCATGTATCCTAATTTCTCAATTCACTTATTTTATAGCAATAAGTTCTTTCAGCAAAGATTGATTGATTTATATTTTTTCATTATATTCTAAATATCCAGAGCAAGAGTTACACAATTAAACCAAGATGTTGACATTCATAAACTCTAAAATCAAATCCACATGCAGAAATAGATGTGGAATTGGCCCTTGATGGAGTGATAGAGAAACTGTATTTGAAAGAAAAATAAGTTATCCCTCCATTAATGTGTTTATCTATTACCTTCTTCTCCTGTGAGAACTCCAAAATTACAACTCGCTGCTAAACAACCATCAATAGGAGAATGTTGAATCCCACCAAAAAAGGATACCCCCTGTCCAAGGACAAAGGAGAAGCCCCGGCATGATGGTAGGAGGAGTGAAATCATATTTAGAATCAAACCCCACACCCACCAGAGATGCCCGGAGGCTCAAACAAACCTTGTGCACACCAGGACCCAGACACCCCACGTGACTGAGCCGGAACTGTGTCTGAGTGTCTCCCGAGGAGGTGCGGGTCAGCGGTGGGCTGCCGCAGGGGCAGCAGACCTGGGTGTGGCACACGCCCTCTTGGAGGAGGTCACCATTAACCCACCACAGAGCTGCCAAAACTTACTCAGGACTGGGAAACAGACTCTTGGAGGGCACAAACAGAACCTCGTGTGCACCAGGACCCAGGAGAAACGAGCAATGACCCCACAGGAGACTCACCCAGACTTGCCCGTGTCCTGGATTCTCCAGTGGAAATGCGGGTCAGCGGGGGCCTGCTGCAGGGTTGGGGGCAGTGAGTGTGGGAATGTGTGCATGGGATCTTTTCAAGGAGGTCACCATTATCCTCATTACCTCCACCATAGTTTGGCATCTGATCAAACAACAGGGAGAAAAAACGGCACCCACCCCACCACCCCCCAACCCAAGCATCAACAGAAAATTGGATTAAAGGTTTACTGAGCATGGCCATGTTTTTTTCTGGAGCTCTCTCGATTTAATCCATGATCTAATGGATGTTGTCAATTTGATCTATGGTTTCTTTGCCTTTACTGAATCCAGCTTGAACACCTGGAAGTTCATGGTTCACATAGTGTTGAAGCCTGGCTTGGAGAATTTTGAGAATTACTTTGCTAGCCTGTGAGATGAGTGCACTCGTGCGGTAGTTTGAGCATTTTTGGCATTGCCTTTCTTGGGAATTGGAATGAAAACTGACTTTTCCCAGTCCTGTGGCCACTGATGAGTTTTCCAAATGTGCTGACATATTGAGTGCAGCACTTTCATATCATCATCTTTCAGGATTTGAAATAGCTCAACTGGAATTCCATCACCTCCACTAGCTTTGTTCATAGTGATGCTTTCTAAGGCCCACTTGACTTCATGTTCCAGGATGTCTGGCACTGGGTCAGTGATCAGACCATCATGATTATCTGGGACATGAAGCTCTTTTTTGTACAGTTCTTCTGTGTATTCTTGCCACCTCTTCTTAATATCTTTTGCTTCTGTCAGGTCCATACCGTTTCTGTCCTTTATCGAGCCCATCTATGCATGAAATTTTCCCTTGGTATCTCTAATTTTCTTGAAGAGGTCTCTAGTTTTCCCCATTCTACTGTTTTCCTCTATTTCTTTGCACTGATCACTGAGGAATGCTTTCTTATCTCTTCTTGCTATACTTTGGAAATCTGCATTCACATGGGTATATTTTTCCTTTTCTCCTTTGCCTTTAGCTTCTCTTTCTCTTTCAGCTATTTTTAAGGCCTCCTCAGACAACCATTTTGCCTTTTTGTATTTCATTCCCTTTCATGCAAAGATGGGCACAATAAAGGAAAGAAATGATATGGACCTAATAGAAGCAGAAGATATTAAGAGGAGGTGGCAAGAATACACAGAAGAACTGTACAAAAAAAATCTTCTGACTCAGATAACCACACCGGTGTGTTCACTCACCTAGACCAGACATCCTGGAATGTGAAGTCAAGTGGGTTTTAGGAAGCATCACTACAAACCAAGCTAGTGGAAGTGATGGAATTTTGGTAGAGGTATTTCAAATCCTAAAAGATGATGCTGTGAAAGTGCTGCACTCAATATGCCAGCAAGTTTGAAAACTCAGCAGTGGCCACAGGACTGGCAAAGGTCAGTTTTCATTCCAATTCCAAAGAAAGGCAATGCCAAAGAAAGTTCAAATTACTGAACAATTGCACTCATCTCACAGGCTAGCCAAGTAATGCTCAAAATTCTCCAAGTCAGGCTTCAGTAACACATGAACCATGAACTTCCAGATGTTCAAGCTGGTTTTAGAAAAGTCAGAGGAATCAGAGATCAAATTGCCAACATTTGGTTGATCATCAAAAAAGAAAGAGAGTTCCAGAAAAAAAACATCTATTTCTGCTTTACTGACTATGCCAAAGCCTTTGACTGTGTGGATCACAACAAACTGTGAAAAATTCTTCCAGAGATAGGAATACCAGGCCACCTGACCTGCCTCTTGAGAAACCTGTATGCAGGTCAGGAAGCAACAGTTAAAATTGGACATGGAACAACAGACTGGTTTCCAAATATGAAAAGGAGTACATCAAGGCTGTATTGAAACCCTGCTTAATTAACTTATAGGCAGAGGACATTAAGAGAAATGCTGGTCTGGATGAAGCACAAACTGGAATAAAGATCCCTGGGAAAATATCAATAACCAAAGATATGAAGATGACACCATCCTTATGGCAGAAAGTGAAGAAGAACTAAAGAGCCTCTTGATGAAAATGAAAAAAGAAAGTGAAAAAGTTGGCTTAAAACTCAATATTCAGAAAACTAAGATCATGGCATCTGGTCCTATCACTTTATGGCCAATATATGGGGAAACAGTGACATATTTAAATTTTTTGGGTTCCAAAATCACTGCAGATGATGACTGCAACCATGAAATTAAAAGACCTTTGCTCTTGGAAGAAAAGTTATGAGCAACCTAAACAGCATATTAAAAAGCAGAGACATTACTTTGCCAACCAAAGTCCATCTAGTCAAAGCTATGGTTTTTCCAGTGGTCATGTATGGATGTGAGAGTTGGACTACAAAGAAAGATGAGCACCAAAGAATTGATGCTTTTGAACTGTGGTATTGAAGACTTTTGAGAGTCCCTTGGACTGCAAGGAGATCCAAACAGTCCATCCTAAAGGAAATCAGTCCTGAATATTCATTGGAAGGACTGATGCTGAAGCTGAAACTCCAGTACTTTGGCCACCTGATGCGAAGAACCGACTCATTTGAAAAGACCCTGATGCTGGGAAAGATTGAAGGCAGGAGGAGAAGAGGATGACAGAGGATGAGATGGTTGGATGCATCACCGACTCAATGGACTTGAATTTGAGGAAGCTCTGGGAGTTGGTAATTGACATGGAAGCCTGTTGTGCTGCAGTTCATGGAGTAGTGAAGAGTCAGACACAACTGAGCAACTAAACTGAACTGAAAGCCTGAGTAAAAGGAAGATATGATTGTGCTTTAAATTAATTCTACCTTTAAATGTTATAGGATGACCTGGCTAGATCAATGGACATGAGGCTCAATTCAGGATAGAGTTCTTCATATTTTGTCCTAAAGCCTAGATTTTTGCTCAGGATTTTACAGATTTCCATAAGGGTAGCCAAACCAGATCCCATTAGGAAAGTAAAAATGACTTAAAATAGCTGCTACTGCTACTGCTAAGTCACTTCAGTCGTGTCCGACTCTGTGCGACCCCAAAGACGGCACCCCACCAGGCTCCCCCGTCACTGGGATTCTCCAGGCAAGAACACTGGAGTGGGTTGCCATTTCCTTCTCCAATGCATGAAAGTGAAAAGTGAAAATGAAGTCGCTCAATCGTGTCCAACTCCTAGCGACCCCATGGACTGCAGCCTACGAGGCTCCTCTGTCCATGGGATTTGCCAGGCAAGAGTACTGGAGTGGGGTGCCATTGCCTTCTCTGCTTAAAATAGTAGGAAGCCCGAATACCAACGGCAAAAACCAAGGAGTTTCAGGTTTTAAATTCTGATTGATCCATTTATTCAATGTATATTTATTAAAGGTATATTATGTATCAGAAATTATGCAAAATGTTATACATTCAGGTGAGTGTGTATAGATAGTAAAACACTTATATGCACAGAGAAACATCATGTACACGGAAAGAGTTAAAACAATTGAGAAAACAAGAGAAGTGAATATCTATAAGAATCACATTCCATAAAGAAAAAGAGTGAGTTCAAAGGCCAGGATGCAAAATATGCTGGGGATGTTTAAGAAACATAAGCAGTCTCATGTAGCTGGAGAAGAGAAAGGCAGCATAATTTGATAGATAATGAGGTAAGAGTAGTAGAAAAAATCAAATTCTGTAGGCTGTCTAATCCTTTATACTGATGTTGCCTTTTACTGTATTAGCATGTGAATTCATTTAAATAGCCAGAGCTCAGGAATTATATTATCTAATTTAAATATTGAGAAGATCACCTTGGCTGGCAGAGAACAGACTACAAGGCTAAGAATGAGAGCAGAAAGAACAATTGAGAGATGATTAGAATAATTCTATTAAATGATGGTGTCTCAGAATGCAGCGGTAGACAGTGTACTTTGAAGATAAGTTTGGCAGAATTTGCCATGTCCTCTGTGCTGGTATTCAAGGAAGAAAGTAGAGAATGATGTTTATACTTTTGAAGCTGAATAAGAGATTCTACTGATTCTTCACAGGGGTGAAGATATGAGTAGGTTTGGGTGGAGAGGAGAAATTGATTTTGCAGATGTTAAGTTTAAAAATTAGACATACAAGAGAGAACGCATAGGGAGTTGTACAGATGTGTCAGGATTTCAGAGTAAATGTCTAGCTAGAGGCACATGTTTGGGATTGTTAACACATTGTTGTATCAAGCTGTAATCGTGGGTAATAAGAAACGTAGAGATGGGGGCAGCAGTAATGATTGAGGGCTGTGGCAGTCCAACATGAATACATCAGAGAGACAGGAAGGATAGGTGAGAAGGATCAGCCATTAATGGCGTTTTGCAAGCCAAGGAAGTCAAGTATTTCATGAAGTAGAACATGCTTAATTGTCACATGCTTCTGATAGGTCAATAAGGTGATCAATGGACTTGGACACTTGGAAGTCACCTGTGACTTTGGTAAGGACATACTTTCTGAATATCTAACTGCCGTGGTTTCAAGAATGACTGAAAAGGGATATAATAAGAAGGGAGAAGTGCAAAAGAATTATAGAGGCTAGATGGGGGCCGAATGAAATAGGGAACTATGCAGAAATCTTGGGAAGTACGTGGTTAAAGTTTTTCTCTAGTGTTGTTAAGCTACTTATTTAAAGGGGCAGAATAGGTCAAGAGTGGAATGAACAAAGTTTGGTATATTTGCATTTAAAGGGCAGAAGGAATAAGGGACAAGGAAGGGTGAGGGGTCAACCAGGGAATGATCATGGTCGTGGACAAAGTGTCATATCCTACATTAAGAGGGGAATGAAGACGCATGTTGGGTGTGTGTTTGCGGTTGAAGGGGGAGCAGTTAGAATGCCATTTTCAGCAACATGAATGGACCTAGAGGTTAGGGTACTAAGTGAGTAAGCCAGACGGGATAAGACAAACGTCCTGTGTGTGTGTGTGCTTAGTCATGTCCAGTTGTTTGTGACCCCATGGACTGTAGCCCTCCAGGCTTCTCTGCTCATGAAATTTTCCAGACAAGAATACTGGAGTGGGTTGCTTTTTCCTACTCCAGAGGGTCTTGACCCAGGGCCCAGGGATCAAGCCCACATCTCTTTCATCTCCTGCATTGGCAGGCATACTCTTGACCACTGCGCCACTTGGGAAGCCAAACGTGGAATCTATATGTATGTGTGTGTGCGTGTGTGTGTGTATATGTGTATGTATGTGTGTGTGTATATGTATATGTGTGTGTGATGTGTGTATATATGTATATGTGTGTGTGACGTGTGTATATATGTATATGTGTGTGTGTGTGATGTGTGTATATATGTATATGTGTGTGCGTGTGTGTGTGTGATGTGTGTATATATGTATATGTGTGTCTGTGTGTGACGTGTGTATATATGTATTTGTGTGTGTGTGATGTGTGTATATATGTATATGTGTGTATATATGTGTGTGTGTGTGATGTGTGTGATGTGTGTATAAAAATACATATGTACACACAAATGAACTTATTACAAAGCAGAAGTAGACCCAGAGTCATAGAAAACAAACTTATGGTTACCAATACGTAAACAAAGCAGGGAGGAATAAAGCAGGAGTTTGAGATGAGCATTCACGTGTTACTGTACGTGAAACATAACCAACAAGGGCTTGCTACAGAGCACAGAGAACTATTATCAGTATCTTTCAATAGCCTACAAGGTAAAAGCATCTGAGGAAGAACACACGTGCATCCCAGTCACTTTGCTACACCGGAAACTAGCACTACATTGCAAATCACTATACTTCGGTGAAAAGAAATAAAATAAAAAGAAACAGGAAGAACAGCCAGTGTGCAGTAACTAAAGCAAAAAGAGGGTGAGGCCAGAGGTGGTAGCAGACTGAGGAGCGTTAGGAAATTGGAATGTTGGGTTACCGGAGGGGCTAGAAGGTAAAGAGATGATGAAACGACAGGATGTGTGCAATTTCAAGTTTACTGACATGGGCAGATGGTCGAAGTCGGTGGCTAAAGTGGGTTGGGAACAAGAACTTTGGAGAAGAATTTGAAGTCAGGCTATTGAAAAACTCAGTTAATTTACAATGAACTAGATGTCAAAGTTCAAGAAATACATGTAGATGATCTCTGGCTCTGTAGATGACTGTAATAAGGAGGGGTAGTTCGTAACAGACCCAAAACATTAAAGTGCACTATTGGTATACACACTGGGAAAAGAAGTAAAATAACAAATTTTGAAAGATAGTATCCACATTCAGGGGATCTTGAAATGGTAATGAGTAACTACCCTGAAGGAAATACATTTGTATTCTAGTAGATGAAAAATGAAAACAGACTTAAGAGTACATACCATACATATATTTTCAAGTTAAGAAATAAATATATCAATAAGAATTTAGGAATATGGAGGAAAAGTGTAAATCAATGAAAAACAAAGTTAGCTAGAGTCTTGAAACAGATTTGCTGTTTAGGACTAAATTACAGGTCTTCATAACTAAATGCCTTTTAAGATTCTTAGCAAGATGCTAAGATTCTTCCGTTTGACCAGAAATTTCTTCAAAGTGCTCAGATACATTTTCTGAGTTCTATATAAGTTTTTGTTAAATGCATAATCAGTGTAATTTATTAATGAATTTCTACAAAGTCTAATAATGGAAAAACAATAAGCAGCTAATGTATAGGTACATATGTCATCAGTACAATTTCTACTTATTTTTTTCTGGCTGGTTGTTGGCACTCTGTAACTTCTTGACAATATATTTAATAGTGTCTATTCCTCATTGGACGTCATATTTAATGGACATCATATTTAATATTTAATGGTGTCCAAAAAGCAAGAGAGTTCCAGAAAAACATCTATTTCTGCTTTTATTGACTATGCCAAAGCCTTTGACAGTGTGGATCACAATAAACTGTGGAAAATTCTGAAAGAGATGGGAATACCAGACCACCTGACCTGCCTCTTCAGAAATCTGTATGCAGGTCAGGAAGCAACAGTTAGAACTGGGCATGGAACAACAGACTGGTTCCAAATAGGAAAAGGAGTATGTCAAGGCTGTATATTGTCACCCTGCTTACTTAACTTATGCAGAGTACATCATGAGAAACACTGGGCTGGAAGAAGCACAAGCTGCAATCAAGATTGCCAGGAGAAATATCAATAACCTCAGATATGCAGATGACACCACCCTTATGGCAGAAAGTGAAGAGGAACTCAAAAGCCTCTTAATGAAAGTGAAAGAGGAGAGTGAAAAAGTTGGCTTAAAGCTCAACATTCAGAAAACGAAGATCATGGCATCCAGTCCCATCACTTCATGGAAAATAGATGGGGAAACAGTGGAAACAATGTCAGACTTTATTTTTCTGGACTCCAAAATCACTGCAGATGGTGATTGCAGCCATGAAATTAAAAGACGCTTACTCCTTGGAAGGAAAGTTATGACCAACCTAGATAGCATATTCAAAAGCAGAAACATGACTTTGCCAACAAAGGTTCATCTAGTCAAGGCTATGGTTTTTCCTGTGGTCATGTATGGATGTGAGTTGGACTGTGAAGAAGGCTGAGCACCAAGAATTGATGCTTTTTAACTGTGGTGTTGGAGAAGACTCTTGAGAGTCCCTTAGACTGCAAGGAGATCCAACCAGTCCATTCTAAAGGAGATCAGTCCTGGGTGTTCTTTGGAAGGAATGATGCTAAAGCTGAAACTCCAATACTTTGGCCACCTCATGCGAAGAGTTGACTCACTGGAAAAGACTCTGATGCTGGGAGGGATTGGCGGCAGGAGGAGAAGGGGACGACAGAGGATGAGATGGCTGGATGGCATCACTGACTCAATGGACGTGAGTCTGAGTGAACTCCAGGAGTTGGTGATGGACAGGGAGGCCTGGCATGATGCGATTCATGGGGTCGCAAAGAGTTGGACACGACTGAGCGACTGATCTGATCTGATCCGATTTCTTTTTATTTATAAAAACCCCTGCACTTAAAATATTTTTGAACAGCCATAACATTCATAGTGTATACTGGATAGCTTTACAGAAATACTAGCAATAGGAACTTGTTATGAATAGTTAATATGTCGTTGTGAAGTCGTTCAGTCGTGTCCAAATCTTTGTGACCCTGTAGTGAGTTAAAAAAAAACTTCTAAAATACAAACCAAAAATAAAATGATTTTATTTGACCTGAAGTGAGACAAAAATAAATAAATAAACAATGTTTAAATAGAAAGCTTGTAAGCTATTTAAAATTATGTAAAAGCAGTAAAAATACACACTTCTTGTTGTTTATATGTCCTTACCACAACAACATGAGTACAGATTTTCATCTTATTTTCTGATAATTCAGTACTATTGAAATTTGCTTCAGTTTTACATTAAGCAAACTGAAAATGATTGGAAGGTAGATGAATTGACTGGGGACAATTTCTTCTGGCCCATAGTCTTTAAATCACTGGGGAACACAAATACCTGAAGTGTCCTACTGTTATCCAAATGAAATCAGTATGTGTGACTGTAAAAATAATCTAAGGAGTAGATGGATCCTCTTACTCTAATATACATGCTCAAGGGAGCTATCCCTGAAAACTAAAGTTTTCTGCTTAAAGCAAATAACGCTGTGGGAAAGGGAACGTTTAATCTCTTGTTTCATATTTTGGAAGAAGCCCAGGGCTGCAACAGATAAATTGTAAAACTTCTCATTTATATTTGCTCCTTCATGTTGGGGACACCCTGAAGGAGTGAGGGTTACATATATGATCATTCTACTGTAAACTTTTTCAAATTTCTAATGATAATAATTATAATAAACTGCAACTGAGTTTTTCTAACTCAAATACAGTATCTTCCCTTAGCTATTGAACAGTAGATATTTGATATGATTTTATGATGATACCTTATAATACAATAATTAACAGCAATGGTAAGACAAAGGTTTATTAAGGATGCAGCAAACACTAGGCACTGATTTGTAAATGACTTAATGTGGATTATTTTATGGTATATTTCATCATAATCTCATGAGATAGGTACTGTTATGGGCTATATTTTACTAATCTGGACACTGAAATTTACACTTGGAAAAATTAGGTAAATGGTTATCTATCATAGTGGCTCAGAAGGTAATCAGCATGCAATGCTGGAGACCTGGGTTTAATCCCTGAGTTGGGAAGAACCCCTGGAGGAGGCATGAATACCCACTCCAGTATTCTTGCCTGGAGAATCCCCATGGACAGAGGAGCCTGATGAGCTACTGCCCATGGGGTCAGAAAGCGTCAGACATGACTGAGGAACTAAGCACGCATCATATAATTAATAATTTCTGAACACTACAGCTAATACGTTATGGTAATAGTTGAGCTGTTCAGTTGCCAAGACATATCTGTTTCTTTGCAACCCTGCAGCATACCAGGCTACTCCATCCTCCTGTCTCCCAGAGTTTGCTCCGATTCATATTCAATGAGTCAGAGGTGCTATCTAACCATCTCATCCTCTGCCCCTTCTCCTTTTGCCTTCAGTCTTTCCCATCATCAGGATCTTTTTAAGTCAGTCAGCTATTCACATCAAGTGGCCAAAGTATTGGAGCTTCAGCATCAGTATCACTCCTTATAATAAACAGGCAAGGTTGATCTCCTTTAAAATTGGCTGGGTGGACCTCCTTGCATTCCAAGGAACTCTCAAGAGTCTTTTCCAGCATCACAATTAAAAAGCATTAGTTTTCAGTGCTCAGTCTTCTTTATGGCCCAACTATCACATCAGTACATGACATAGCAGTACATGACTGCTGGAAAAGCCCTAGCTTTGACTGCACGGACCTTTGTCAGAAAAGTGATGTCTCCATTTTTTAATATGTTGTCTAGTTTTATCATACCTTTCCTTTCAAGGAGCAAGGCTCTTTTAATTTCATGGCTGCAGTCACCATTCTCAGTGATATTAGCGTGCATGTTAAGTCGCTTCAGTTGTGTCTGACTCTTTGAAACTCCATAGACTGTAGCCCTCCAGGCTCTTCTGGGATTCTCCAGGCAAGAATCTTGGAGTGGACTGCCACGTCTTCCTCCAGGAGATCTTCCTGACCCAGGGATCAAACCCATGTCTTACGTCTCCTGCATTGGCAGGCAGGTTTTTTTTTTACCACTACCACCTCCTGGGAAGCTACAGTGATTTTGGAGCCCAAGAAAATAAAAGCTGTCACTGTTTCCCCTTTTTCCTCTCTTATTTGCCTTGAACTGATGGAATCAAATGTCATGATCACAGTTATTTTAGTGTTCAGTTTCAAGCTAGCTCTTTCACTCTCCTCCTTCACTCTCTTCAAGAGGCTCTTTAGTTCCTCTTTGCTATCGTTAAAGTGGTATCACATGCATATCTGAAGTTGCTGAGATTTCTCCAAGAAATCTTGATTCCTGCATGTGATTCATCCAGCCTGGCATTGCACATGATGTACTCCCCAGATAAGTTAAATAAACATGATGTACTCTCCATATAAGTTAAATAAACAGGGTGGCAATACACAGGCTTGATGTGGTCCTTTCCCAGTTTTGAACCAGTCAGTTGTCTCATGTCTGCTTGTAACTGTTATTTCTTGACCTGAAAATAGGTTTCCCAGGAGACAGATTAGGTGGTCCGGTATGCCCATTGCTTTAAGAATTGTCCACTGTTTGTTGTGATCCATAGTGTCAAAGGGTTTCAGTTAAGTTCAGTCGCTCAGCCGTGTCTGACTCTTTGTGACCCCATGAATCGCAGCACGCCAGGCCTCCCTGTCCATCACTAACCCCTGGAGTTCACTCAGACTCACGTCCATCTAGCCAGTGATGCCATCCAGCCATCTCATCCTCTGTCATCCCCTTCTCCTCCTGCCCCCAATCCCTCCCAGCATCAGAGTCTTTTCCAATGAGTCAACTCTTTGCATGAGGTGGCCAAAGTACTGGAGTTTCAGCCTCAGCATCAGTTCTTCCAATGAACACCCAGAACTGGTCTCCTTTAGGATGGATTGGTTGGATCTCCTTGCAGTCCAAGGGACTCTCAAGAATCTTCAACACCACAGTTCAAAAGCATCAATTCTTTGGCTAGTCAATAAAGCAGAAGTAGATGTTGTTGCTGGAATTCCTTTACTTTATCTATGATCCAAGGAATGTTGGAAATTTGATATCTGGTTCTTCTGCCTTTTCTAAATCCAGCTTGTACATATGGTTGCTCTCAGTTCACCTACTGCCAAAGCCAAGCTTAAATGATTTTGAGCATAATTTTGATAGCATATGAAATAAGTGCAACTGTATGGCAGTTTGAACTCTCTTTGGCATTGCCATTACTTGGGATGAGAATAAAAATGGACATTTTCTATTCCTGCAGACTCTACTGAGTTTTCTAAATTTGCTGACATATTAAATGAAGCATGTTAACAGTATCTTTCTTTTTTTTTTTTTTTTTTAGGATTTGAAATAGCTCAGCTGGAATTCCATCACCTCCACTAACTTTGTTTACAATAGTTTTTCCGTAAGGCCCACTTGAATTCACATTTTATGATGTACAGCTCCAGGTTAGTGACCACACCATTGTTGTTATCTAAATTATTAAGCCCTTTTTTGTATAGTACTTCTGTGTATTTTTGCCACCTCTTCTTAATCTCTCCTGTTTCTGTTAGATCCTTACTATTTCTGTCCTTTATCATGCCCATCTTTACTTGAGATGATTCTTTGATATCTCCAATTTTCTTGAAGAGATATCTTATCTTTCACATCCTAATCTGTTCCTCTATTTCTTTGTACTGTTCCTATAAAAAGGCCGTCTTGTATCTTCTGTTTTTCTCTGGAACTCATCGTTCAGTTGGGTGTATATTTCCCCCTCTCCTTTGTCTTTCACTTCTCTTTCCTCAGCTATTTGTAGAGCCTTCTCAGACTACCACATTGCCTTTCTGTATTTCTTTCACTTTGGGATAGTTTTGGTCATTGCATCGTGTACAATGTTTTGAACTTCCATCCATAGTTCTTTAAACATGTTGTTTACCAGATCTAATCCCTTGAATCTGTTTGTCACCTTCAATGTATAATCATTAAGGATTTTTTTTTTTTATGAAAAACTCACATCTTTATTTTTTTGTTTTTCACACATGTCTCTCAAATACTTAACAATTCACTTTGTTTATTGATTGTTTCACATTATTTATTTATTTACTTTTTAAAATTTTATTTTATTTTTAAATTTTACATAATTGTATTAGTTTTGCCAAATATCAAAATGAATCCACCACAGGTATACATGTGTTCCCCATCCTGAACCCTCCTCCCTCCTCCCTCCCCATACCATCCCTCTGGGTTGTCCCAGTGCACCAACCCCAAGCATCCAGTATCGTGCATCGAACCTGGATTGGCAACTCGTTTCTTACATGATATTTTACATGTTTCAATGCCATTCTCCCAAATCTTCCCACCCTCTCCCTCTCCAAGGATTTGATGTAGATCGTACCTGAATGGAGCAGGACATGACTGCCCACCCCAGTACTCTTGCCTGGAAAATCCCATGGATGGAGGAGCCTGGTAGGCTGCAGTCCATGGGGTCGCACAGAGTCGGACACGACTTAGGGAGTTGGCTTTCACTTTTCACTTTCACGCATTGGAGAAGGAAATGGCAACCCACTCCAGTGTTCTTGCCTGGAGAATCCCAGGGACAAGGGAGCCTGGTGGGCTGCTTTCTATGGGGTCGCACAGAGTAGGACTCGACTGAAGTGACTTAGCAGCAGCATACCTGAAAAACCTAGTGGTTTTCCCTACTTTGTTCAATTTAAGCCTGAATTTTGCAATAAAGAGCTCATGATCTGAGCCAGTCATCTCCAGGTCTTGTTCTAGCTGATAGTATAGACAGTCTCCATCTTTAGTACAAATAATGCAATCAATCGGATTTTGATATGATTAACCACCTAGTGGTGACTGTGTGTAGAGCTGTCTCTTATGTTTTTGGAAAAGGGTGTTTGCTATGACCAGTGTAGTCTCTTCACAAAGCTATGTTAGTCTTTGCCTTACTTCATTTTATAATCCAAGGCCAAACTTACCTGTTATTCTTGGTATCTCTTGAGTTCCTTGTTTTGCATTCCAATCCCTTATGATGAAAAGGATAATTTTTCCTTTTTTGGTGCTAGTTCTAGAAGGAGTTAGGTCTTCATAGACCAGTCAGTGTCAGCTTCTTTGATATGTGTGGTTGTGGCATAGACGTGGATTACGGTGATGCTGAATGCTTTGCCTTGGAATCAAACAGAGATTATTCTGTTGTTTTTCACTTTGCATCCAAATTTCAGACTCTTTTGTTGACTCTGCTACTCCATTTCTTCTAAGGGGCTCTTGCCTACAGTAGTATATATAGCGGTCATAGAAATTAAATTCACCCATTCCCACCCATGTTCATTCACTGATTACTAAAATGTTGATGTTTATTCTTGCCATCTCCTGCTTGACCAAGTCCAGTTTGCCTTGATTCATGGACCTAACATTCAGGTTCCTATGTAATATTGTTCTTTACAGCATCTGACTTTACTTTCATCACCAGACACATCCACAGCTGAACATGGTTTCTGCTTTTGCTCTGCTCCTTCATTCTTTCTGGAGCTATTAGTAATTGCCTTCCACTCTTCCCCAGTAGAATATTGGGCATTCTGACCTGGGGGGCTTATCTTCTGATATAATATGTTTTTGCCTTTCCATATTACCCTCAGAGAAAAGCTATGACAAATCTAGATAGCATATTCAAAACCAGAGACATCATTTTGCCAACATAGGCTTGTAAAGTCAAAGCTATGATTTTTCCAGAAGTCATGCACGGATGTAAGAGTTTGACCATAAAGAAGGCCGAGCACCAAAGAATTGAAGTCTTTGAACTGTGGTGCTGGAGAAGACTCTTGAGTGTCCCTTGGACAGCAAATAGGTCAAACCAGTCAATGTCAAAGAAATCAACCCTGACTATTCATTGGAAGGACTGATGCTAAAGCTGATGTTCCAATACTTTGGGCATCTGATGTGAAGAATTGACTTATTAGAAAAGACTCTGATAACTAGAAAGGTTGAGGGAGTGAGGAGAAGGGGACATCAGAGGATGAGATGTTTGGATGGCATCATCGACTCAACAGACTGGAGTTTGAGCAAATTCCAGGCAATAGTGAAGCATAAGGAAGCCTGGTGTATTGCAGTTCATTGGGTTGCAAAGAGGTGAACACAGCTTAGCAACTGAACAACGGCAACAGGATATTTCCCTGGGATTCTCCAGAGAAGAGCACTGGAGCTGGTTGCTAGTTCTCCTCCAGGGGACTGCGTTTTGTCAGAACTCTTCACGGTGGCCCGTTTATCTGGGGTGGCCTTGCATGGTATGGCTCACAGCTTTCTTGAGTTACTCAACTCCCTTTGCCATGATGAGGCTGTGACCCATGGAGACGCAGTACAACAACCTAAACCAGAATCTTACGATTACACCAGCTTCACTCTAATAGCCCCGTCAGATGATTTTTTTTATATAAATTTGTCCTATAAGATTTCCAACTGCATGAGGATAATTCTTGTATTTCCTAGATGTAGTCAGCTAAAATTAAGTAGGCTGTTCCATATTGGTCCAGGAATAGAAAACTGTTGCTTACAATAAAATTTTGATAGCTATCTTCTGTAATACGAGGCAGAGATAGATTCTTAAGCTTCTCTGCTTAGCGTATATAAATTTTTATCTCTGAGAAGATCATTTAAGTACTTTATAAATCGATTCCTATTTTTAGCCTGTTTAACTTGTTTACAAAATAGAACATGAGTTACTACTTAATGTATAAACCCTCTTTACCACTTCCTTAATTTGGTTTCAAGGAGTACTTTCTTTAAATGTGATAGTTTACCATCAGTCTTATGTTCTAAGATTGATAAACAAGTTCATGGTTTTGCATTCTTTCACAAATATTCAGTATTTTCTCCCTTAGAACTAATTATTGTGGCTTTAGTGCTGAGAATGCTATGACTGTAATTCTCATTTACCACTGCCCTCAGATTCACTAGCAGTGAATTTATCACCTTAATGAGCAAACAACTTAATAGCTAAATCCATTGCACACTTTCATCTGATATTCTTCCCCATAGCCTTTGACATTATTAGTAACTACTCGCTCCCTACAAGAATTTTCATCCTTATAATCCCTGTCATTATACACATTTTACTTATGCCCAACTGATGCCTCAGTATATCCTTTCTGAACTGTTCTTTCTCTGTCTAGGTAACATATTGTTAACATAATTCTGTAAAGAAGATTGATGCATCTATACAATGGAATACAACCCAGCCATAACAAGGATGAAATAATGCCATTTGCAGCTACATGGATGGACATAGAGATTATTATACTCAGTGAAATAAGTCAGAAAAAGAAAAATATTATATGATATCACATGCATACACGTGTGTGTGTGTGTGTGTGTATACCCCATGAACTGTAGTAGTCTAGGCTCCTCTTTCCAAGGAACTCTCCAGTCAGGAATCCTGAATCGGGTTGCCATTTCCTTCTCCAGGGTATTTTCCCAAGCCAGGGATCTAACCCAGGTCTCCTGCATCGCAGGCAGATTCTTTACCCTTTGCGCCACCTGGGAAGCCTGTATATATATTTATATATACAGCTGTTGTTCAGTTGCTCAGCTGTGTCTGCCTCTTTGGGACACCACTGACTGCAGCACACCAGGCTCCCCTGCCCATCACCATCTCCTGGAGCTTGCTTGAACTCATGTCCACTGAGTCAGTGATGCCATCCAACCATCTCCTCCTCTGTCATCCCCTTCTCCTGTTCTAATGTTTGCTTCTTGATTGCATACAGGTTTTTCAGGAAGCAGGTAAGGTGGTCTGGCATTCCCATCTCTTTAAGAATTATCCACAGTTTGTTGTAATCCACACAGTTAAAGGCTTTAGCGTAGTCAATGAAGCAGAAAGAGATGTATTTTTCTGGAATTATCTTCATTTTTCTATG
This sequence comes from Bos mutus, assembly GCF_027580195.1. Lineage (NCBI taxonomy): Eukaryota > Metazoa > Chordata > Mammalia > Artiodactyla > Bovidae > Bos > Bos mutus. The sequence goes on along the minus strand of NC_091630.1, from coordinate 2,564,616 downwards.
ATACAATGGATGTTGGCAATTTGATATCTGATTCCTCTGCTTTTTCTAAACTCAGCTTGAACATCTGAAAGTTATCGGTTCATGTACTGTTCAAACCTAGCTTGGAGAATTTTGAGCACTACTTTGCTAGCATGCGAAATGAGTTCAATTGTGTGGTAGTTTGAACATTCCTTGGCACTGCCCTTCTTGGGAACTGGAATGAAAATGAACATTTTCCTGTCCTGTGGCCACTGCTGAGTTTTCCAATTTTCTGGCATATTGAGTGCAGCACTTTCACAGCATCATCTTTTGGGGCTTGAAATAGCTCAACTGAAATCCCATCACATATATATAATGAAGTCAACACAATAGTAAGGATATTATAAGCCCTCAAAATTTCTTTGTACTGACAGTTTTTTAAGCTTGAACCTAATCTAGAAAGTAACCTAAATCTTTCATAATGTGTTCACACCTCCTGTTCCTACCTGTATTGGATCACCTAGTGTTGGGGGCCAGAGTGAGGTACTCCGCCCATGGCAAAGGTCATGAGGAAGGAGGCTCGACATACGCAAAGGCCGGATCGAGCCTCAGGAGTCCCCCTGGAAATCCTTGAGCATCTACCCCCATAACCAGAGCCTGCCTACTTTACTACTTTGTGCTCCCACCTACACCTCTGACTTTACGAGGGGCTGTCCCCCACCACCTCTTTCGGAGAAGGAGTTAACTTAGAGCTCCAGTTAATCAAAACTCCTGGGCGTGACAAGAGTGTTTTAACCTACAAACTCCTCTGAAGGTTCTCTGGCCTGCCTGAGAGGCTTGTCTGGCCACATGTGATTGCTCACAGCCTCCCAACCCTGAGAGGCACGAGATGCTTTAAACCTTCTAAAAACAGGTTCCTTAGAAATGTTAGAAAACTATTCGTATAAGTATAATGAGCTGATTAGAAATTGTATTGGTGAAGGGTTTTTCATTTGTTGAGCCAATGTTTGTTGCTAAGTCTCCACATCCCCCGCCCTTATACACATTAATGAATATATAGAAGAAATAAGTATTAACCTTTGATATTAATCACCTTAGACCTTAGGCTAAGTAAATTCTTTCCTTAACTAAAACCCACTACACCCTCACCCTATAGGAATGTAACTTTATTTGGGTGGCGTCTGTTTTAAGAATAATCACCCCTGGAGAAATAAGTGTCCTGGTTGACTGACCGTTGTCACAAGGAGAGGGTCATAAATTGTCAGCAAGCCCCCCTGGCCAGAAGATGATGTAACACCCCTAAGACCTCTGTATACATTTGTACGAAGCACCTGACTTTGATAAAAGTCAGGACTGCTGACCCTGCATGACTTTTGCATAACATCTCAGTGTATAAAAGTAGACCATGGAAAATAAAGAATTGGGATCAGTTCCTCGAAAGACTGGTCTCCCCATGTCGCTCTGTCTCTCATTCTGGCTGAGTCTCCATCTGGAGCGCAGAACCCGCCATGCTTACTAATTATGCCTGGGCTTCTAAGATCCGACCGGGGAGGCCTCAGTGTCTCCTCTCCTTCAGGAGAATGGAAGGACGCCTGCGGCCTACGTAAGTGGTGCAAGCTTCTTGTCTTGAAGTTTTATTGGTCTCCCGCGTAAACCAAGCTACTCAGCCTCTTTTCTCCACTGAATTTTCCTACTGAGCTATCCTCATTCTATTACTCTTTACATCTCTAATTAATATCTAATTGAAGCTATTGTATCCTGATCCTCGCCGACGCCTTCCCTGCTTCGAATACCCTGGATCAGCTGGGGCTGGACCCCGGCAACCTAGCCTTTTTATTACAGTTTACAATAGTGGAAAACACCCTAAGAGATTTCTTTAGTTCAGTTCAGTCGCTCAGTCGTGTCCGACTCTTTGAGACCCCATGAATTGCAGCATGCCAGGCCTCCCTGTCCATCACCAACTCCCGGAGTTCACCCAGACTCACATGCATTGAATCAGTGATGCCATCCAGACATCTCATCCTCTGTCATCCCTTCTCCTCCTGCCCTCAATCCCTCCCAGCATCAGAGTCTTTTCCAATGAGTCAACTCTTCACATGAGGTGGCCAAAGTACTGGAGTTTCAGCTTTAGCATCATTCCTTCCAAAGAAATCCCAGGGCTGATCTCCTTTAGAATGGACTGGTTAGATCTCCTTGCAGTCCAAGGAACTCTCAAGAGTCTTCTCCAACACCACAGTTCAAAGGCATCAATTCTTTGGCGCTCAGCCTTCTTCACAGTCCAACTTTTAGGTTGCATATATTCTCCTTCCTCTTTTCATCATGAAGCAGCAACCTTGCTTTCTCTTGGTAACCTTTAATCATTCCAATCAACACTTTATTTAATCTTTGGTCTATTGGTCCAGAGTTCAGTTAGCAACATATTATCAAATACCAGTCTCATAGTCCAGCTCAAGGTAACTCTTTCTATGCTCTCTTGTTTTAATTGGACGCAATGATCAGAAGCATCTTTCCACCTATTGATTCCTCCTACTACAAAAGAAACAACATTCTGTTCACTGATTCAGAATATGTATCTTCTGATATAAGAGAAAAACTAAGATCATGAGCTTTTATCCCCTCACTGGTACCATACCTGAGTTCTATGTCTGACTCCTGCATGAGTCGTTATATCTCTCTGTGTGATCACCTCGTTTTCAGTGATGGGATATACTTCCTGCTATTAAATGACTTACAAACAATGTTATAACAATTGGCATACCATAGAAGGGGATTTTTTTTCTGTGGTTATCATTGTCTGTGAAGCATGGCAAGTAAAGGAAGGCCAACCCATACCCAGGATAAGTATCCACTCTAAGGTGAACAAATTACTGCTTCCTCCATGACAGAAGACATTGCTACTGCTGCTGCTAAGTCTCTTCAGTCGTGTCCGACTCTGTGCAACCCCATAGTCGGCAGCTCACCAGGCTCCCCCATCCTGGGATTCTCCAGGCAAGAACACTGGAGTGGGTTGCCATTTCCTTCTCCAATTCATCAAAGTGAAAAGTGAAAGTGAAGTCTCTCAGTCATGTCAGACCCTTAGTGACCCCATGGACTGCAGCCCACCAGGCTCCTCAGTCCATGGGATTTTCCAGGCAAGAGTACTGGAGTGGGGTGCCATTGCCTTCTCCACAGAAGACATTAAGTTCAGTCAAAACATAGTCAAGTGGCTGAGTGGCTCCTAGTTTCCCCTTCTTGCTGATTATAATGTCATTTTGGCTTTGATGTTGGTTTCTGCTGCTGGCAGAATGGTAAAGTGGTTGTGATGGTAATGGAATCAGCCATGGCAAGGATGACCCACGTGTTTGATTTCATGCAACTCCTGAATGTCTGTCACCGACACATAATGGGTTCATGGAATCACCACCCCACTGTGAGTGGACACAGGAAGCATTCTATTTACCACCTAAAAGCTACCTGACCCCACTCTGTGACCCATGGAATAACTTTTTCATAAGTCAGCATTCAATAATCACTGGGCTTGACATCTTCTAAGACTCTTCCAAGCCAAAGCATAGCCCTGATCTCTATGATGATGACCATTTCTCTTGGTACCTAGGGGCTAAACTCATTCTCACTAAAATGAATCCTTATTAACAACAATATCTGCAATATTTATCTTAATACTTCAGATAAATTTAACTATAATACTTCTTTTGTTAAATAAATTTTTTACTATAGTTTTGGTTTTACAGAAAAAAATTGGGGAGAACAGGGTCCTCGTATACTCCACACAGTTTCTCCTGTTATTATTATCGTACTTTATAATTACACATTTTTGCAGTTAATAAACAATACTGATCAACTATTATTAACCAAGGCCCAAAGTTTATTCAGATTTTCTTAATTTTCCATATTTTTTTTCTGTGCTAGTATCTTATTGATGGAGAAGGCAATGGCAACCCATTCCACTATTCTTGCCTGGAGAATCTCAAGGACTCAGGAACCTGATGGGCTGCCGTCTATGGGGTCGCACAGAGTTGGCCACGACTGAAGTGACCTAGCAGCAGCAGCAGTCCCTTATCAAAGATACTCCATTATATTTAGTCATCATGTGTCTTTACGCTCCTATGGTTCTGAGAGTTACTAATGTGTTTTTCAAGGTTATTGAAACTATTCAAAATATTTATCAATGTCATTATTAAGGGAGATTCTTTTGACTTTCACAATGAACATAATTAATGAATAGTATAATGAATTGTCTTTAACTCTCCCTTAATTCAATGTAGACTAAGACTGAGTTTATGATTTAATCAACCAAGCAAGTAAACAATTTGAATTCTTCCCCATTAATCAGTCTATCACGATACATTGAAATTCATCTTTAAGAGTTTCATATTGACAAATCCAACATGATCTTAAATTCTGTTCCTCTCTGTTTTGTACAATATACATAGAATCTACTCTTACACATATTCTCTCGAATTTGCTAATATAAACAGAAAATCTGAAGTTGTTTTGATATTCAAATATTTCTATCCAACTTTAACTTTATCTGGTGCATGGTGTGATAAGAGAATCTGGATTGATAATGAGAATTTGTTGTGATTCATCCTAAGGGAAGTTGACATTTGCAAGATAACTCTGTGAAGTGTCAGTCAAGGAATCAAAGTTAGTATGATTATAGAGTAATAATTTTGTATAGGAACCACATCTTATAACAATGTGGACGAAGCTAGGGAAGTAAAGGTCTGCAAGGGGAAATAAATGATGGAGGGGTTTTTGCTCACCAGCCTTCCTGTTGCCAGTTTTGTGAGAGAGGGATTCCAGAGGGGAAATGATGCATTTGTGTGTGGAAGCCTTTGCTCTGAGTCTTATGGTGGAGCTACTGTTGATCGGCAGGGACAGAAATAACGAGAAAACCAGACATGGAGTATTGCAGAATAAGGCTTCCCTGGTGGCTCAGATGGTAAAGCATCTGCCGACAATGTGTGAGACCCAGGTTTGATCCCCGGGTCAGGAGGATCCTCTGGAGAAGGAAATGGAAACCCACTCCAGTATTCTTGCCTGGAAAATCCTATGGACAGAGGAGCCTGGTGGGCTGCAGTCCATGGGGTCGCAAAGAATCGGACACAACTGAGTGACTTCACTTTCACTTTCATTGTAGAATGAGACCAAACAGCAATCCACTGGAATTTCTGCATCTGTCTCCAAGGAGAGAGCAAAGACCAGAAGGAGTCTGGTAGCGTCTCCATAGCTGTCGCTCATCACCTCTATCCACGATGGCCTTCAGAGAGGAATAGCAATTTGTACTCACTTCAGCTTTCCAAATCACATCCAAATTTCTGTTTTCATCAGTGCTAACCTAGAAGTAGGCAATAAAGGGAATTCTGGGAATTTTAGTTTCATCTTAGGCATTGTGGTATTAAACCATCACAAATTCCACCTCAGCAGATCACATGAACTCAAGCTCCATCTGAGCTTCAGGTATAGAAGCCCTGTAGCAACAGGAATAACAGAATATTTTAGGGCAGAATTATAATGTTCATGGTTTTCTGACTGAATCAAGCCCAAAATTAACACTTTGAGCCTAACATCTTTGCTCCAAATTTTCTACTTATAGCTAGAAGCAAGCAGCCCACTCCAGAGTTCTTATATCCCTCAACTCCATTGTACTATCGACTTTATCCAGAAAAGCTTGTCTTCAATATACTTTTATGCAAGAAATGAGGCGAGTTAATTTAACTGTTCCATCATTGAATGTCCTGGACTTCCAGGGTTCCTCTCTCTAGGGCTCATGGATTCTCACAGCTTTCAAACAACCCAGGACAAAACAAGATATTGTAAAGTATGTTTCGTGAAGTCTGTTACAGGGAACCACTTCCACATTCTAATTATGTTATAGACATTCTTGGTCTATAGACAACAGAACTAGATATAGCAGTCTTAAGCATGAGGAAATGTTTTGAGGCACGTATAACTCAAAGCATCATTATAAAGACCAAAAAATGAAACTCTAATTGGAGCTTCTAGAGAATTCACAGTATCACACTATGAGGGTAAAGAGAGAAGACATAAAGACAGAAAATGCTGCCCATCCCCATTTCAGGACACTGCGGAGTCAAACTGTCACCTTCCAAAACCATAGCACCATCCTACACGATCTACACCAGCAGTGAAGATGCTTCACATCCCCAAGCCTCTAAGCTCTGAGCTGAAGCCTCCCAAAACTAGATTGTTGGAAATAAAGCAAGGTGGCTAAGTGGTCAAGACTCCTGAGAGTCCCTGGGACTGCAGGGAGATCCAACCAGTCAATCAATCCTAAAGGAAATCAGTCCTGAATATTACTGGAAGGACAGATGCTGAAACTGAAACTCCAATACTTTGGCCACCTGATGCAAAGAACTGACTCCTTGGAAAAGACCCTGATGCTGGGCAAGATTGAAGGCGGGAGGAGAATGGGACGACAGAGGATGAGATGATTGGATGGCATCACCGACTCGATGGACATGAGTTTGAGTAAGCTCCGGGAGTTGGTGAAGGACAAGGAAGCCTGGCGTGCTGCAGTCCATGGGGTTGCAAAGTGTTGGACTCAACTGAGCAACTGAACTAAGCGGTAAAGAATCAGCCCGCCAATTCAGGTGATGCAAGAGACCAGGGTTCAATCCCTGGGTCAGGAAGATCCCCTGGAGTAGAAGATGGCAACCCACTCTAGCACTCTTACCTGGAGAATCCCATGGACGGAGGAGCCTGGTGGGCTACTATCTGCAAAATCCCAGAGTCGGTCATGCCTGAGCACAGGCACACAAACCCTTTCTGCGAGTGAAAGATCAGAAATGCAGGTTTTATTTTTCAAGTCTCTACAAATCAGAAAGTCCTGCCAGGAGGCAGTTTTGGGTTGACATCAAGCAACCCAGACCTGGTGGTTGCTAATCTAGGCTTAGCCAACCAAATGCACCAGCTGCCGGCTTAGGGTTGTAATCAAGGGATGCAAATAAGCAGAGCTGTCAGTGATTCCTTTTTGGATGTAGTCGTAGCAACATGGCTTCTTTCTTTCTTTCCGTTCTTTTTTTGTTTGTTTTTGGCCCAGCACTGCTGGCAAGCTGGCATTCAGAACCAAGCGTCCCAACGCGAGCCGCCGTGCTTAGGGCTCAGCTGCGGCTTCAGCGAGCAGTGTCCTTGCCTCCCTGATGTGCAGTCTAATTTGGCTGTGACTCTGACTCTTAACTTCCTTTTTGTGGCCCTTATTTTCCAAAATTTGTTCCTTAGGCTTCCTTAAAATTCTTTAAGCTATACAGTCCTCTTTTATTAAATTGCTTTTATTCTTCAATCAGGTAATGTCTCTATTGCTTGCAAGTTAATGACTTCAATATTACATATATAAAGATTTTTATCCTTCTAAAATGCTATAGAAAATACTGTCAATAGAAAAGAAAATAATAAAGCTTCTGCACACAGACTTTTGTTAGGAGAATGGGTTATTAAGACCATCAAAGACAACCCTTTTAAATACATTATTATTTGTAGATATTTCACTGATAGATATTATATATATCACATAGGTTTTAGATGATATTTATGATTTTCTAAAGTTGCAACTGCATGTACATTTTGTATGGAGATTTTATAATGTCTCGTGAGAATTGTGTATCTTTGACTGTAAAGTAGACACGTTTTCTCAGAACTTTTAAGAACTAGCAGTAGTGTCACAGACATCATGCATGGATACAAGGAAAGAGATGAGGTTCTGACGATTCACTTACCCTATAGTGGTTTCAAATGTCTCATCCATTAATTGGGGAACTGGATGATCTTTAAAACACTGTCTCTAAAATTCTATGATAATATGTAATTTTATCAATTTAAGTGACCACATATTAAAGCAAATTTCAAAAACTATAGTGTTGCATATGTCAATCATGAAAAGAAAGTGAAAAAGTCACTCAGTCATGTCCAACTCTTTGTGACCCAATGGACTATACAGTCCCTGGGATTCTCCAGGCCAGGATACTGGAGTGGGTAGTCTTTCCCTTCTCCAGGTGATCTTCCCAACCCAGGGATTGAACCCAGGTCTCCCACATTGCAGGCAGATTGTTTAGCAGCTGAGCCACCAGGGAAGCCCTTGTCATATTGTGTATATATTATTGCTCAAGATAGAGCCGCTATATCGTTATTTTATAGGAAACATTTGTTTAAAATACGAATTAACTGATTTACTGAAAGCAGCTGGCCAACAGTTTATTAGAGTTGTCATTTGTTCCAAGTTCGTCCTGTTTCCCCTGGAATCCCTTGCTTGCCTTTGCACCGCCTGCCTGGTATCACGAGCTGACTGGTTCCTCCCGGCTGTCGTTCTGGGCGTTCTGTTGTAGGCTTGCTGCCGAACTCAGCCCGTGCTTCCAAACTTGAGGGCAGGAGTAGACTCAGAAGGAGTTGCCCTTCCCCTCTCTGTCTCCCCCATATCTCTGTGTTTTCTAATTGTGTGTGTGTGTGTCTCCATCTCTTCTCTCTCTACTTTGAGCAGTATCCTTAGCAGCTGCTAGAATTCCTATTTTGATTCTAGGCCAATTTCATATTTCGTAAACCTTTCAATAACAGTATTATGGCCACTTTGTGCAGGAAAGTCAATTCATCTGGTAATGACTTTAGAGTCACTCTACAGTTTAAGGTTACTGGACTCTCCCTGTTTAAATACGTTTCTCTATTATTTATTTCAGTGAAACTATATTACATACTATGTAATTTTTATCCTAATAAACCACCACAAGTGTACTAATTTAAATGATTACCCATTTATTATTCATAGTTACAACCGCTGGAAGTCCAGACTGGCTCCACTGAATGCTCTGTCTAGCGTCTCAACAGCTTGGAATCAAAACGCAGGCCAACCTGGAGTCTAAACTGGAGGTTTTAAGGGAGAATTGACATGTGGGGTTTTCTGGGTTTTTAGTAGAGCTCAGTTCAGTTCAGTTCAGTCACTCAGTCGTGTCCGACTCTTTGCAACCCCATTAATTGCAGCACGCCAGGCCTCCCTGTCCATCACCAATTCTTGGAGTCCACCCAAACCCATGTCTATTGAGTCGGTGATGCCATCCAACCATCTCATCCTCTGTCGTCCCCTTCTCCTGCCCTCAATCTTTCCCAGCATCAGGGTCTTTTCAAATGAGTCAGTTGTTCGCATGAGGTGGCCAAAGTACTGGAGTTTCAGCGTCAACATCAGTCCTTCCAATGAACACCCAGGGCTGATTTCCTTTAGGATGGACTGGTTGGATCTCCTTGCAGCCCAAGGGACTCTCAAGGTTTTCTCCAACACCACAGTTCAAAAGCATCAATTCTTCGGTGCTCAGCTTTCTTCATAGTCCAACTCTCACATCCATACATGACCACTGGAAAAACCATAGCTTTGACCAGACAGACCTTTGTTGGCAAAGTAATGTTTCTGCTTTTTAATATGCTGTCTAGGTTGGTCATAAGCTCAATTCCATGTAATTGTAGGACTGAGGTCCCTCTTTCTTTGTCCAGATACCTAACAATTGGTTAATGGTCATTCTCAATTTCTTGAAACGACCTTCATCCCATGACTGGTAGCCCCTCCCTTGTCACAGCTCACGGAGAAGTGTTGAATCTCTCTGCTGCCACCTGTTCACACCTCTTTACCTCCCTCTCTCCTTGGAGCCAAGAGAAAGCTTTGCTTCTAAGAGCTCCCGTGAGTACATGGGGCCTATCAGTATAATCCAGGATAATCTCCCCATATGAAAGCCAACTGATAGGTAAATTTAATTATATCTACAATGTTGGAGAAAACTCTTGAGAGTCCCATTCTAAAGGAGATCAGCCCTGGGTGTTCTTTGGAAGGAATGATGCTAAAGCTGAAACTCCAGTATTTTGGCCACCTCATGCGAAGAGTTGACTCATTGGAAAAGACTTTGATGCTGGGAGGGATTGGGGGCAAGAGGAGAAGGGGACGACAGAGGATGAGATGGCTGGATGGCATCACTGACTCGATGGACGTGAGTCTGAGTGAACTCCGGGAGTTGGTGATGAACAGGGAGGCCTGGCATGCTGATTCATGGCATCGCAAAGAGTCAGACATGACTGAGTGACTGATCTGATCTGATCTGACAAAGCTCCTTTTGACATCTGATGCAATGTATTAACAGGTATGACATTAGGGGGCAAAAGTCACGGAGGACAACATTCTGCCCATCACAAATACATCTTAGAGAAAACATGTGTTATAACAATAAGCTAGACAAATATCCAGAGATGGCAATGGCACCCCACTCCAGTACTCTTGCCTGGAAAATCCCATGGATGGAGGAGCCTGGTGGGCTGCAGTCCATGGGGTCTCTAAGAGTCGGACACCACTGAGTGACTTCACTTTCACTTTTACTTTCATGCATTGGAGAAGGAAATTGCAACCCACTCCAATGTTCTTGCCTGGAGAATCTCAGGGATGGGGAAGCCTGGGGGGCTGCTGTCTATGGGGTCACACAGAGTCGGACATGACTGAAGTGACTTAGCAGCAGCAGCAGACAAATATCAGGAAAATATTTTTCTTTTTTAAGCAGGCAGAATAAGTGAATCATTTCATGACGGATTAAATGGAAGATTTTTGAAGCATTAAAAAAAACCTGTTATGTTTTAGAGTCATCTCAAGGAAACAAGACACTTCATATATATATTTATGTCTGTACCAAGTCTTAATGGTAGCATGTGGCATGTTTCATTGCAGCCCATGGGCTCTCTAGTTGTGGTGCTCACTCCAGAGCGTGAAGGCTCAGTAGTCAGGACACATGGACTTCATTGCCCCCACAGCATGTGGGAATCTTAGCAACCTGATCAAGGTTGGAACCTGCATCTCCAACCACTGAAAGCCAGACTCTTAACCACTGGACCATGAGGGAAGTCCTATGAAGGATTTAATATGTGAATATACAGTCTATTCTGAGAGATATTTGATAAAGAATCATTTCTAATATCTATTTAACTCTGGAACCTTGTTCTTGATAAGTACCTTTAAGAACAATACTTCTATGGCAGTCAATTATAAAACACTGGCTTCTAAATCCTGTATATGAAATATGTGCTAAATTACTAAATAAAATGTAAATATGTAAACTACAAAAATTACTTAAACAAAGCATTGACCAGATTTAAATATTATTTATTTAGCTTAAGAAGCAAAGATGAATTAATTTGGGCATAAATATATTAGAAGATATCAAACTCATGGCTTCAATAGATGCTAAAAGGGCTTTCAATAAAATCCATTACCTGTAATTAATACAGAAATTATCTTAAAATATTAAAGCATAAACTTATGTAGCTGAGATATACATATCTCATGCTAACAGCCAAAATGATATTTAAGGTTCAAAAGGTAGAGATATTTCATACTAATATTAAGAAAAAATAATCAATGAGGTTGGCTATAAATATTATTTTATTATTATTTTATTTTCTTGGCTCCAAACTCACTGTAGACAGCAACTGCAGCGATAAAATTAAAAGACATTTGCTCCTTGGAAGGAAAACTATGACAAACCTAGACAGCATACTAAAAATCAGAGGCATTACTTTGCTGACAAAGGTCCATACAGTCTAAGCTGTGGTTTTTCCAGTAGTCATATGCAGAGGTGAGAGTTAGACCGTAAGAAAGGCTGAGTAACAAAGAATTGGTGCTTTTGAATTGTGGTGCTGGATAAGACTCGTGAGAGTCCCTTGGACTGCAAGGAGATCAAACTGTTCAATCCTAAAGGAAATCAACCCTGAACATTCATTGGAAGGACTGATTCTGAAGCTGAATTTCCAATACTTTGGCCACCTGATGCAAAGAGTTTACTCATTGGAAAAGACCCTGATGCTGGGAAAGATTGAAGGAAGAAGGAGAAGGGGACAACAGAGGATGAGATGGTTGGATGGCGCCACTTTTTTGCACATGAATTTGAGCAAAGTCCTGGACGTAAGGAAGGACAGGGGAGCCTGCTGTGCTGCAGTGCATGAAGTCTCAGAGTCAGCATGACTCAGCAACGGAACAACAACAAAACACTATTATTAATTGTTGTTGTTAAGAATGTGTTCACCAATTCAAAAAGAAATTAAATTTAAGGAATAAAAGAGGTGTCCTTGAAATTCTACAATTGCAGTGACCCAATAAAGATCAATACACTTCTTCAGTGTGCTCTCAGTATTTCCCTACTCTCTTCAAATAGGATCTGCTGAGTTTTAACATTTTTAGCCTATTTAAGTGTGTCTATTTATATTTCGGATACTTACACCAACCAACCTAGCTTCCTTAATGGTTTCTACCATTTATCTTCACTTTATTTCAAACCTGGACATTTTGCTCTCCGAATGTCTTCCTCTTTCAAATAGGATTCTTTACAGAATAAAATTTAAAAATGTAATTTTGAGGGTCTGAAAAAAATCTTTTATTAAAGCAGGCCTTCTCCATCTTCACCTACCTGGATAGAATTATTACACACAGCTGGTTCCATTCTGTGCGACCAAAATCAGACGCATGCCAGGATTATATTTATTGTTGCCTCTCCTGTCTCCCCTTTTGGGTTTTTCTTTGCTCAGCTATAACTATCCTTAGAGACCTAACTCAATAAATTTCTCAGACAGTTCCCTTAGAGAATATGCCATGTTCCCCTCCTTCCAGCTGCAATAACTGTGACATCTCGAATCTCATCTAACCCTGCTCAAAGTGACATAACAGTCAATCTCTTCCCACTCCTTCTCTTGTGTAACCACCCAGTATGGATTTCTCAAACATCAAATTATGGGCTGCCTTTTGTTTTCCCACATTGTGTACGAGACTGTCTCAATAATATATTAAATCCAAAGTTCCTCAGATTTTTCACAAGCCATCCCTTTCCTTGCCATAGACTTAATTTGGTCAACTTCTGTGTTGACCAAATTATAATAGTGAAAATTGTCGTCTTTCCTAATCTAGCCATTTAGAATATTTAGATAAATTGCTATTTCAATTTTCTTCTGTTTTCTGTCCAGCCTGGCTAGCAATATCTATATCTATCCCTTTCTTTCTCCAGCTTCTGTTCTGAGTTAAAAAGTCAGAACCCATTTGTATAGATAGCATTTTTGCTCTCTTGTTTGTTCATGCTTACCTGATTTTATAATTTTATTTATCCTTGATTTTTTAGAATATTAGTTGTCATCATCATTGTTGTTATTTAATCTCTAAGTCGTGTCCCACTCTTTTGTAACCCCATGGACTGCAGACTGCCAGGCTCCTCTGTCCTTGGGATTCTCCAGGCAAGAACGCTGGAGTGGGTTGCCATTTCCTTCTCCAGGGGCTCTTCCCCTCCCATGGATCAAAACTGTGTCTCCTGCATTGGCAGGTGGCTTCTTTACCACTGAGCCACCACGGAAGCCCCGACTGATGGGGTCAGAGTACATCAAATGGAAGACCTCTTTTAAAGTTTTTTAAAGTGGGTTAAATTTTAGTTTGTCCAAAAATATGACTTCTCCTCCTAAAATAGGACTTCAGTCAGCTTTGTGCTTTTCACACATCTACTGAGTTTTTGAAATCACAACAATTGTAGTAATTGGAATCTGGGAGAAAGATGCTGTGCTCTACCTTAGTACAAATTGTTCAGAATGCTTCATGACATATATTAAAAATATTAGTAGAATTTGGGAGCTAGTACACCTAAATGTCTTTTTTTAACAATACAATCAAAATTTCATAACAGTATTAAGAACGAAAGTCAAACAAAACAAATTTCATATGTCTGTATAACATGTATAACGGAGAGGGTTGCCAGTAGAAGCTGTGCTCGTTTAAGCTCACCAGTATCCAGCTGGTGTGTGTTCCCTTTTCTGGTTTTCCACGTAAAAAATGGTAAATCCCTAAGATGTGAAAGGCAATCCTTACTTCACATATACAGGCAAGCAACAACTTATCCAAAGAAAGACGCTTTTATCTGCTGCCAAGAGCAAATTCTCACTTTCTTTGACATCTCCAAAAAATTGGCCGTCATGTGTGTTCAAAGACATCAGGCAAACCCATGTTTCGTTTGTAAAGAGCTCCTTCTCCGTCAGGCCCCCTGAGAGCCGCCGACACTTCTCTCAAGGATGCAGCGTCTACAGCATGGTGGACACAATATGCTTTTGTGCCAAGTGACGTATGCCAGCAGCTCAGCTCTGCTTTCAGTTGTGGGTGTGGTAGACAATTTCCTCAAAACTCAAATTTCCCCTGCCATTTTACACCACGTTACCGTGATTAGGGGCACCGCGTTGTTCCTCTTCAGCTGTGGGAAACTGCTCTGATCACAGGAAAGCCATGTTGGAAGTGGAGCGAGTAAATCTCCCCACAGCAAAAGGTAACCAAAAACGTGAAAAGCACTGACTGATAAAGGCCCCAGTCTCCTGTTTTAATAATTCATTGTATGGACTGAACTGTATCCCATCAAAATTCATATGTTAAATTCCTCAAACCAATGCATTTAGAGAGGCCACTACTTGGCATGTGCTCAAGTCTCTTGCAGAGGCTGGCATTTTGTGATCCCATGAACAGAGTGAGATTTCCCACAAGAATACTGGAATGGGTTGGCACTAAGGTGCCATTAAGATTAAATGTGGTTGTAAGGACCCAATAAGATAGGATGGGTGGCCTTAGAAGAAGAGGAAGAGAGAAAGGGTTCTCTGTTTCTGCACACATTCAAAGAAGCGATCTCAGAATGAAACCTATTTTACCAGTATCCTGGTTTAGACTTCATAACATCCAGAATCATGCGAAAATAAATATATACTGTCTAATACATCCTGTCTATTATGTTTATGGTAGTTATGGCAGCCTGATATAATTAATACAGTTAGGGAATTCTGAAAGACTTCTTAGGAGGGTTTGTTAGCTACTGTAATTTTGAGGTACTATTGTGTGTAAATTATATCTTGACATGCCTGGGTTTCTGTTGGTGAAAAATTCACAGGTATTGTTATTAATAATATTGCTTGTCTACATTCATAATTAATAAATTATGATGTTCTTGAAAAGGTATGTGAAAAAAAAATGTGAGAATTTCCTTTCAGTTCAGTTCAGTTGCTCAGCCGTGTCTGACTCTTGGCAATCCCATGGACCGCAGCACGCCAGGCTTCTCTGTCCATCACCGATTCCTGGAGTTTACTCAAACTCATGTCCATCGAGTCAGTGATGCCATCCAACCATTTCATCCTCTATCGTCCCCTTCTCCTCCTGCCTTCAACCTTTCCCAGCATCAGGGTCTTTTCCAGGGAGTCAGTTCTTCACATCAGGTGGCCAAAGTATTGGAGTTTCAGCTTCAACATCAGTCCTTCCAATGAATATTCAGAACTGACTTCCTTTAGGACAGACTGGTTGGGTCTCCTTGCAGTCCAAGGGACTCTCAAGACTCTTCTCCAACACCACAGTTCAAAAGCATCAATTCTTTGACACGCAGCCTTTTTATGGTCCAACTCTCACATCCATACAGGACTACTGGAAAAGCCATAGCTTTGACTAGACGGATCATTTTTGGCAAAGTCTTGCCTCTGCTTTTTAATATGCTGTCTACTTCAGTCATAGCTTTCCTTCCAAGGAGCAAGCGTCTTTTAATTTCATGGCTACATCAACATCTGCAGTGATTTTGGAGCCCCTCAAAAAAAGTCTCTCACTGTTTCCATTGTTTCCTCATCTGTTTTCCATGAAGTGATGGGGTCAGATGCCATGATCTTCTTTTTATGAATGTTGAGTTTAACACCAGACTTTTCACTCTCCTCTTTCACCTTCATCTTCATCTTTAGTTCCTCTTCATTTTCTGCCATAAGGGTGGTGTTATCTGCATATCTGAGGTCATTGATATTTATCCCGGCAATCTTGATTCCGTCTTGTGTTTCATCCACCTTGGCATTTCTCATGTTGTACTCTGTATATAAGTTAAATAAGCAGGGTGACAATATACAGCCTTGATTCCTTTCCCAATTTGGAACCAGTCTGTTGTTCCATGTCTGGTTCTAACTGTCGCTTCTTGACTTGCATACAGATTTCTCAGGAAGGAGATAAGGTGGCCTTGTATTCCCATCTCTTTCAGAATTTTCCATAGTTTGTCGTGATCCACACAGTCAAAGGCTTTGGCCTAGTCAATAAAGCAAAAGTAGATGTTTTTTCTGGAACCCTCTTGCTTTTTCTATGATTCAACAGATGTTGGCCTTGATAGCTGCTTCTTCTGCCTTTTTAAAATCCAGCTTGAACATCTGGTGGTTCTTGGTTCATGTACTGTTGCAGCCTAGCTTGGAGAATTTTGATCACTAGCTTGGAGAATTGCTCACTTCCTAAGTGGTCAATACAAAAAAATTGAGGAAAACAATAGACTAGGAAAGACTAAAGATCTCTTCAAGAAAATTAGAGATACCAAGTGAACATTTCATGCAACGATGGGTACAATGAAAGACAGAGATGGTATGGACCTAACAGAAGCAGAAAATATTAAGAAGAGGTGGCAAGACTACACAGAAAAACTATACAAACAAAGATCTTAATGACCCAGATAACCTTGATGGTGGGATCACTCACCTAGAGCCAGACATCCTGGAATGGGAAGTCAAGTGGGCCTCAGAAAGCATCGCTACAAACAAAGCTAGTGGAGATGATAGAATTCCAGTGAACTATATCAAATCCTGAAATATGATGCTGTGAAAGTGTTGCACTCAATATGCCAGCAAATTTGGAAAAACTCATCAGTGGCCACAAGACTGGAACAGGTCAGCTTTCATTCCAATCTCAAAGAAAGGCAATGCCAAAGAATGTTCAAACTACTGCACAATTCGACTCATCTAACACGCTAGCAAAGTATTACTCAATAATTTTTCCTTTAAGTTCATGAAACTTTTATATTCTAACTAAGGACTTTTTGTGAGTTTATCTACAACAGACTGAAAAATAGAGTAACTCTATTTGCTCATGTTCTGACTCCATGTTAATTGATTTTGGCACTTGAGAGAATAATAGATAATTATATAAGTATACTCATCTGTGCAAAAACTTCAATACCATATAAAGTGTCCTTGCTTGGCAGCCCCTTTACAGCAGTTATATCATGGCTGCTATGAATTCTCATCCAAGTGATGATAAAGGGCTGAGCACACAGGGCCAATCTAATGCCACCACCAAATGAATTATTTAAAGAATAGATAATTATAGTTTCAGCAATCACATTAATTAACTTTTAAACATGATATCATGGGAATCCTCTGGTGGTCCAGTGGTTAGGATTTTGTACTTTCATGGCCTATGGAGCAGGTTCAGTCTCTGGTCAGGGAACTAAGATTTTGCAAGCCATATGTGGCTGGGCCAAATAAAAACATGAAAAGGTTTTCAGTATCATAAAGTTATTATTAATATAATTAATATTATTCTTATTATTGATAATTATAATTATAATGGTGTTTATAAGCACATCATTCTACTTTTGAATAAAACATCAATGTGGCATTTATTTTTTGAAAAAAATCATTTCCTTACCATGAGAAATGGAAACAACACAGAAAAATAAAAAGGAAATAAATATTCAGAAATCTTAAAATATCTTTCTTATTTTTGGTGAACTTTTTATATGAATAGATATTCAAGCAAATAAATATATATATATCTAATTTGTACATGGATCAGTTCAGTTCAATTGCTCAGTCGTGTCCAGCTCTTTGTGACCCCATGAATCGCAGCATGCCAAGCCTCCCTGTTCATCACCAACTCCCGGAGTTCACTCAAACTCATGTCCATCGAGTCGGTGATGCCATCCAGCCATCTCATCCTCTGTCATCCCCTTCTCCTCCTGCCCCCAATCCCTCCCAGCATCAGAGTCTTTTCCAATGAGTCAACTCTTCGCATGAGGTGGCCAAAGTACTGGAGTTTCAGCTTTAGCATCATTCCTTCCAAAGAACACCCAGGGCTGATGTCCTCTAGACTGGACTGGTTGGATCTCCTTGCAGTCCAAGTACATGGATAGATTCGTATATATCATCTGTTGGATAAATATAGTTTTTGCAATACCGCACCCATGGACACCTACTCATTTTAATAAATACCACTATTTTGAATAGTTGCATGGTATTCAATTTTCTTCCATCTCATACTGTAGACATCTGTTCTCTATTATTGAAAATATAATGTGTTTCAGTTTTTCTTTCTAAATTAATTATGTTGTAATAAACATGCCTAATACATAAACACCTTTTTGGATTTTGTTTCATTTTATGTTTTTTATACATATTGCCAAAGTACATTTCAAAAGATTAAATCAATTTACAGTTAAACCAAAGGAAAATAAAGTGTCCATTTCTAAGTTAACCAGCACTCAATTACTAATAAATTTCTAAAATTCTATTTTCTTACCCAGATGTCTCAGCTGAGACCCAATTATGAAAACAAGAAATCCTAAAGAACAGTATGGCACTGCCTTTGCTAAACATGCAAAACTCAAAGCAGATTTGGCAGAACTTTACAGCCCATCACCAATTTATCTTAAATTAAAGATTTTGCAAAAGGATTAAATAGAAATGAACAGTAAGATGAGAATTTCTTTGAGGATAGCACTCAGACTTCTCACCAGATAGGCCTGTTTGTCTTGTCAAAATAATAAAAGTGAGGAGGGCTGAGGTGAATGCACCCTGCATTTTCAGGATCTGATTTTGCAAAGATACTATATATATATATATATATTTTTTTTTTTACCCCAGGGTCAGAATGGGAAAGGTTGTCATGCATGAGGCATTTTGAGAAACATTCTAGAAGAGACAGGCCTGCCAGAAAAAGTCAGAAGGTTGATTTCCTCTCCCTTGAGAAAGGCTGTTCGTGGTGTCCAAGAGAAGCGTGGGGAAAATCGAAGACGCCAGCTGGCAACCGGAGCCCTAACCCTGCACGGACGCGGACAGCCGGACCGGCCGCGTCAAACCGCGGCCTTCCCTGCTTGCCTCCTGCCATCTCTGAGGCATGTGCCCCAGGGGAGCTGAAAGCGTCCTCAGTAAAGGAGGGACCACGTGGCACAGAAAGAGGAGAAGACCTGTCCGCGCCAACATTTCCTCCCACAGACATCTAAGCCTTAGCTGGGGGAGGGACTGAGGATCAGACGGGAATCTGAGAAGGTGGGGAACGCTTCAGACTGAATGAGAGATTGCAGTTTTGATATCAGCTTATTTTTGACTTGCAGGATACTGGATGCTTGGGGCTGGTGCACTGGGACCACCCAGAGGGATGGTATGAGGAGGGAGGAGGGAGGAGGGTTCAGGATGGGGAACACATGTAATACCTGTGGTGGATTCATTTTGATATTTGGCAAAACCAATACAATATTGTAAAGTTTAAAAATAAAATAAAATTAAAAAAAAAAAAAATGTAAGTTGGAAAAAATAAATAAAAAGAAAAGGACTACTTATTAAAAAAAAAAAAAAAGAACTTGAAAATAACACTGTTTATTAACGAATGAAATTGACCACAAAAGTTAGGATCTCTTCCCAAACAATCATATTACAGAAAGTCCACATGTTGTGATGATAAACAATATCTGATAATTGCTCTCACAATTTGAAGACCTTGTCTTTTGTCAACCAGCAGACAACACAAATATTTGACTTCTGATATCATAATTCTTTTTCTAATTGGTTTTTTTTTTTTTTTTTTTGTAAGGGATCTACTCCCCTCCTCTATGGAAACTTATAACTTTTTTCTTCATTCCGATTTTTTCCTTAAGTTTTAGCAACATTGATTCTGTTGGCAAATCTATTTTGTCTCTATTGTTCTAAATTTCTTTTTTTAAAACAGTACAACCACATTTATTTTTCAATGTTAATTTTTTTGTTCCTTCTATCATCAGCATAAAATGAGAGCGGTTGTAAGCTGCAAAGAAAGGTAATCATTTTTTGTGGTTCCAACAGTCCTAACCTTAAGAAACATGTCTAAATTTCAAATTATATAAAGAAAATGTTAACTTTATATTAACTGAAAATAAATCTTCAGATCTAATCACTGTAAATGTATTAATTTAAAGTTGTCATTAGCTCTTCTACTGGGAACCAGTGGATGCAATTAACTATCCATCAACATAAAATGTATCAGTGCCTAAAGACACACTTTGACGTATGTTGGCAAAGTTAAATGACCCTGAGATTTTGACGTGGCACTCCCATGAACCAAGAATAAAGAAGGATAGTTATTCTCTTATTTATCAACCCATTGTTCAGTTCTGTCTCATAAGTGTACCCTTATATATCTGCTTTCTGCTACAATGCATCAATTTATTAACTCTTTCTGTAGATGATTTCCAAGAAGTTTCACAAGGCAATCACAATAAAAAATGGTTTGTGCTCTAGTTTTTTGTAGATATGTTACATCTAAATCAGGAACCATGTTTAGTAATATATAAGTGTATATAGTAAAATGCCAAATCTGAAGATTTAATAGGATGAGTTTTGAAATCTATACACTTGAGTAACCAAAACTCTCCAGCAGATAGGGAACTGCTCTCACCAAAATTCTCTTGTCTTTTCCAGTCATTTCTCACTTCCTCAATAAAACACTATAATATATATGATCAAAATTTTTTTCTGTTAACTGCGAACATATGGAATCATACAATACACACTGTCCTCTCTGATGAACATATTGTTGTGGAGGGTCCTCCTTATGTTTATCAGAAGTTGTTGTTGTTGTTGTAAATAGTTTACTTTAAATTTATTTCCTTAATTCTGGCTCATTCATTTAATTTTGATTTCTTCTTTTTATATAAACTAATTCCAAATTTTTCTAACTTCCTAGAAAATCTGTTCAGGCTATTTTAATTTTTCCCTTTTCTCTGATAGTAAGTATTCCATAATATTTGACTTTCTGGTTCTTGGGTGATGTATTGCCTTGCATTTTGCTATAGATTTTTAAAATAAATATCTAATGATATTTTCTGTTTTTCTTTTTTCCCAAGGATGAAACATTTTTTAGGGCTGGTCATTTTTTCAAAATAAGTGTGGATATATCCTCATATTTTAGCTATCCTTCCTGTTTGCCATGTAGGCATTTAATATGCATTTATTTTTTGAGCTGGACAATGATTTTTATATCCAGTTGTCTACAAAAGATACTAGAAAAGAAATGAAAAGGAAGAGAGCCTTTATCCATTGTCACATATCTAGTATCTTCTTCAAAATGAGGCTCCTGAACCGGAAATTCACCATATTGGAAGACTGCCCAGCACAGACAGAATCTGACTGGATAGTGGAGAATTAGATGTGACTGTTAGGTACCTTAACCAAACTCCCATCTTGCCCAAGCAGGAGATTAAGACAAAAAAAAAAAAAAAAAGAGTATGCACTGTGACTGGGCTCTTTCTTTGCCCCTGTTTTCTTTGCGAGGCTTCCCTGATGGCTCAGCAGGAAAGAATCCTCCTGCCAATGCAGGAGATTCAGTTTCTATCCTTAGAGCAGAAAGATCTCCTTGACAAGGAAATGATGACCCACTTCAGTAAGGAAATCCCATGGACAGAGGAGCTGGCAGGTACAGTCCATGGGATCACAAAGAGTTGACCATGACTTTGTGACTAAGCAGCACCAACACTGTCTTTGCTGCTGCTGATCATTACCACAGCTGCCTTACGTGCAGTGGCTGAGCAGATACAGGGCTCCCCTCATAGCTCAGTTGATAAAGAACCTGCCTGCAATGCAGGAGACCCCAGATCGATTCCTGGGTCAGGAAGATCCCCTGGAGAAGGGATAGGCTACCCACTCCAGTATTCTTGGGCTGAGTGACATTCCCCAAGATGAGACCACATGGCCCCATGTCTCCCTAACAAGTTTAAGAGCATGATATTCATGTATTCATCATAATTTATTTTCTAGAATCTGTGCAAATTGTTTCAATATGCCCCAGGTTGTGGTGTGAGGCATGGTACTTTCTTAAATGTCAATAAAATTTTGATCAATATTTTAATCACTAATTTCATTCCACTGAATATAAGGAATTGGCATCTTTGAAATATGCATTAATGTATCCATATTTGCTAAACATGCAGTCATCTAGAAACCAAAATATATCATTTTCAGTCACTATCTGGGAAAATGTATCACGTTTAGGCTGTTTTTATATTATTTTATTTCATATTTTACAGTTGAAGAGATTCAGAGTAAAAATTCAAAGATTATTAAATGGAACTAGTGGAATACTCTAAGAATTCAACCCCCCAAATTGGCTGCTGCTGCTGCTAAAGTCGCTTCAGTCGTGTCCGACTCTGTGCGACCCCATAGATGGTGGCCCACCAGGCCCCGCTGTCCCTGGGATTCTCTAGGCAAGAACACTGGAGTGGGTTGCCATTTCTTCCTCCAATGCATGAAAGTGAAAAGTGAAAGTGAAGTCGTTCAGTCGTGTCCAACTCTTAGCGACCCCATGGACTGCAGCCTACCAGACTCCTCCATCCATGGGATTTTCCAGGCAAGAGTACTGGAGTGGGGTGCCATTGCCTTCTCCCCAAAATTGGCTAGTACCTAAATATTTTTTTTTCCCATTCTAAGTAGCATATTCAGGTCTAGGGATAAGTTAATATTTATTAGTATAATGCATTGGATATATTTACAGCTGAATTATTCCAAAATTCTCAATATTTTTAAAATGATTCAAAATAGGCATTCTTGCATGGGTAATAAAGATGTTTGTGTTATGTAATAAATTCTAGGAGAACTTGGGGACAATTCTAAATGAAAAGGTGAAGTAAAAAAAGATTTTCTTAGTGATACATAACTTCCTGTAGAAGGTAGAGTTAAACGATTTCTCAAATTCTCCTTCAGTTCTACTATCATTTAAAATTTCCAATGATATGAAGTCTATACTGCAGAAGTCACCACTAGTTTCAAATATATTCAGGTTACAAATATTGTTTTTATCTAGATTGGATTAAGGGGTTGACTTGGACACAGACTGTAATAGCTACTGATCTTTTATATCTGGGTAGAGTTTTTCATGTGCTGTAACTGCTCTTTAACATGGGTTAACATTTTGGAATTTCAGTTCAGTTCAGTCGCTCAGTCCTGTCTGACTCTCTGCGACCCCATGGACGGAAGCACACCAGGCTTCCCTGTTCATCACCAACTCCCAGAGCTTACTCAAACGCATGTCCTTTGAGTCAGTGATGCCATCCAACCATCTCATCCTCTGTCGTCCCCTTCTCCTGCCACCTTCAATCTTTCTCAGCATCAGGGTCATTTCCAATGAGTCAGCTCTTTGCATCAGGTGGCCAAAGTATTGGAGTTTCAGCTTCAGCATCAGTCCTTCCAATGAATATTCAGGACTGATTTCCTTTAGGATGGACTGGTTGGATCTCCTTGCAGTCCAAGGGACTCTCAAGAGTCTTCTCCAACACCACAATTCAAAAGCATCAATTCTTCGGTGCTCATCTTTCTTTATAGTCCAACTGTCATGTCCATACGTGACTACTGAAAAAACCATAGCTTTGACCGGATGGAACTTTGTTGATAAAGTAATGTCTCTGGTTTTTAATATGCCGTCTAGGTTGGTCATAGCTTTTCTTCCAAGAAGCGAGTGTCTTTTAATTTCTTGGCTGCAGTCAACGTCTGCAGTGATTTTGCTTCGATTTTTTCCCCATCTATTTGCCGTGAAGTGATGGGACCTGATGCCATGATCTTAGTTTTCTGAATGTTGAGCTTTAAGTCAAGTTTTTCACTCTCCTCTTTCACTTTCATCAAGAGGCTCTTTAGTTCTTCACTTTCTGCCATAAAGGTGGTGTCATCTGCGTATCTGAGATAATTGATATTTCTCCTGGCAATCTTGATTCCAGCTTGTGCTTCATCCAGCCCAGCGTTTCTCATGATGTACTCTGCATATAAGTTAAATAAGCAGGGTGACAATATACAGCCTCAATGTACTCCTTTCCTGATTTGGAATCAGTCTATTGTTTCATGTCCAGTTCTAACTGTTGCTTCCTGACCTGGTTACAGATTTCTCAGGAGGCAGGTCAGGTGGTCTGGTATTCCCATCTCTTTCATGATTTTCCACATTTTGTTGTGATCCTCACAGTCAAAGGCTTTGTCATAGTCAGTAAAGCAAAGTAGATGTTTTTCTGGAACTCTCTTGCTTTTTCCATGATCCAGCAGGTGCTGGCAATTTAGGTCTATATAAATTTTGGATTTTGGCATTTAGGTCTATATAAAATATATGTAACTTGTCTTCAAATATTAACCATAATCAATAATCATTTTTAATAATTTTCTCTAAATGAGAATAACCTGAAAATAAGAAGTTATTTTTTTAATTTATTTTCTTGGTATGTGGAACTAAATGAGACGAACATTACCTTGCACTATTTGTGCTCTATATGTTATGAAAAGTTACAAATATCCAATATCTCACCAATATGTTTTCTAGTAATGAATTATAGCTAATGGTTTTTCCAGTGGTCATGTATGGATGTGAGAGTTGGACTATAAAGAAAGATGAGCACCGAAGAATTGATGCTTTTGAACTGTGGTGTTTGAGAAGACTCTTGAGAGTCCCTTGGGCTGCAAGGAGATCCAACCAGTCCATCCTAAAGGAAATCAGTCCTGAATATTCATTGGAAGGACTGATGTTGAATCTGAAACACCAATACTTTGGCCACCTGATGCGAAGAGCTGACTTATTTGAAAAGACCCTGATGCTGGGAAAGATTGAGGGCAGGAGGAGAAGGGGACGACAGAGGATGAGATGGTTGGATGGCATCACTGACTCAGTGGACATGAGTTTGAGTGAACTCTGGGACTTGGTTTTGGATCAGGAGGCCTGGCGTGCTGTGGTCCATGGGGTCGCAAAGAGTCAACTGAACTTAACTGAACTGAATGGTTTATATTTTGTTTTCAAATACTGCACATTAGATCATGTTACAGCTTAGAACCAATATATACACAAATTAAATATATCACATTTGCCTTTGAAAGAACGATAGTATTCTGAGGACAACAAAATTAAGTAACATGTTTAATGCTTTACTAAATACTTAAATCAATTTAAAATAATCATACTTTCCCCAGTATGCCTAAACAGTACCTATGTTTTCTTTCTATCTACCTATTTATCTCTCTGTTTTGCTAGTTAGCTATACATGCTTCATGATTCTCAGAGAAAACCTGATTAGGGACGTAAGGAGAAAATGGAAGATTGGGGATCTCAGTCACATCCAAGCTCTTTTGGATTCATGTATATTCACTTTACACAAGCATTGTACTTGAATATGTAGCCCTGATATTCTATTATTAACATTTATTGAAAATTTTCAACCAAAACAAACAGAATTTATTCTTCCAAGTACATCTTTGTGTGAAGGACATTAGCAGTGCATAATTTGCAGACTCTTGTCTTCATGAGTCTGTTTCATAAGCTAGTAGATGTGCCGAACTTCTAATTTATAACTCCAAATCACAAACCTTATGCATATGAGAGGAAAGACATTTATTCCCTCACACACAATATTATGGCAATTTCTGGGGAATCAAAGTATGAATAAATGCAATAACTTAAAGTTTATGAACTTTGTATTATAGCATTGGAGAATTAAAAGGCAATGTGTGCTGCACTCTGTTCTTGGGATGTTTAGTAAGGAATAAAGCAAAAAGGAATATATATATATTTACATATACTTAATGCACATACATGTATATTTATATTTACTATGGTTATCTAAAACAGTGCTCAGCTAATGTACGTATTTACTATATAGTAATCAAGACTAGAGTTGTGTGAGAAGAATGTGGGATGCATGTGGTTGGTTTTATATATGATGCTTTCTCTAGAACAAATTACTGCTTTGTTTCATAACACTTCAGAATTTCTAATTAATTTCTGAACCCCAAATCTAGAGCTTTGATGCGTCATGCAAGAAATTATGTAACAGGTATATTTAATGCACACTCTTGCCACACCAAACACTCCCTATATTACACAAACATTATGTTGATTTAATAGTCTATGAATTGTGCATTGAGGAGGGCCTGGCAACCCACTCCAGTATTCTTGCCTGGAGCATCCTCATGGACAGAGGAGCCTGGCTGGCTACAGTTCATCGAAACATGTTAAAATCACTGCATGTATTGAAGGTAAACTTAGCCACTGTAGATCAAATTGTCGCCTATTATTTGTAAATATTAAACAAAAAGATGTATGTAAGAGCACTAAGTATAGTATCTTATTGAGAAAAAATGATGATAGTAAAGAATCCTTGACTTTAAATAGGTACTGGATTTGTACTATCAAGAATGATAATGAAATGTGAAGTCTAATGGGCTTCCCTGGTGGCTCAGATGGTAAAGAATCTGCTTGCAATGTGGGAGACCTGGGTTCGATTCCTGTATTAGAAAGATCCCCTGGAGGAAGGCATGGCCACCCACTCCAGTATCCTTGCCAAGAGAATCCCCATGGACAGAGGAGCCTGGTGGGCTACAGTCCATGGGGTCACAAAGAGTCAGACATGACTGAGTGACTAAGCATGGCAGCACATAAAGTTGAACAGTGAATTTTAAGTCGTAATCTTGAAACATTCACTAAAGTGTCAGTCTGTAAATTATAAAGCAGTTAGAGGGATTTTTTTATTCCCCTAATTGCAATTTTTAGAAAATTAAAGACCAAATTGGAGACAAAGGGATATTACAGCGTTTACTACAGCCAGACGTGACTCGGCAACTGAGTAACGATAGCAACAACAACAGCCAGGTTGAACAGGTGAATACTGTCAGAAAAAAAATAAAACCTGAACAATCCCTGTTTGTCTCAGTTCACACAGGCCTTTCACACTCCCTGAAAATTGTCCATACTTTGTTAGTGTGTTCCTTCTCTCTATCTCCAAAGCAGCTACCTTATATATTCCTCTCATACCTCAAACTTCCAGGTCCGCTCTCTGTGACTGCTCACCTGAAAGACCTAAGGATATTATCTCAAATTCTCCAATGAAAATGAAACAATCAACCATGAGTTTCTTCATTTTTCCTCACTAATAATCCTATATGCTTCCCTGACCTAACCACCTCTGCATTTCCTCCAGGGGCAGTAGCCATCGTGGTTGCTTTCCCCTGTAAAAGCCAGCTCCTCATGTATGGATAGGCATCTCAAGAGCGAGGGCACCTGTGTATAGCTATGGCTGATTTATGCTGATGCAAGGCAGAACCCAACACAATACTGTACAGCAATTATCCTCCAATTAAAAATAATTTAATTTTAAAAAGCCAGTTCCTCTACCTACACTCTTCACTTCAGTTCTGTCTCTCAGTCGTGTCTGACTTTGTGACCCCATGGGCTGCAGCACGCCAGGCCTCCCTGTCCATCACCAACTCCCGGAGCTTACTCAAACTCATGTACATTGAGTCGGTGACGTCATCCAACCACCTCATCCTCTGTTGTCCCCTTCTCCTCCTGCCCTCAATCTTTCCCAGCATCTGGGTCTTTTCAAACCTATACTCCTAATTCTATCAATTGCGCTTCTCAAGCTGCTGCTCTAAAAGTCCCTTCTTGTAAAGCATTACTTTATTCCTCTCTACTAAAGATAAGTATGCTCTTGGGTTTGGCCTTAACAAATAAACAAAAATATGCAAATATATTAAAAAAAGCAGGGGTACAACCTCCATTCACCTCACAATCCTTTCCATGAAACACTGTTTTATAAAAAAGTGTTTTATAGAAAAATTCTTAGATTTATACATCATCTATAGTTACTAAATTCTCTTATTTGACTTGCAATTTCCTCATCCTAATCAAGTTTATTTTGTCTGAATGCTTCTACTGATGGTAATCTCATCAGTGCTACCTATGGCCATTTCTCTGTTTTCATTTTAACTGACGTCTAGGCAAAGTTTTCACATTTATGCACTTTAACATATTGTTTTTGCTTTTTGTTGATGATACTATCTGCACCTATTTTTTTTTTCTTCTACACATCAGTTGTTCTTCCTGAATCTCCTTGTTTGTTCAAACGTAAATTTTATAGTCACCCAGATTAGGCCAGAGACTTTCTTTCTCTTTTGTCTTTATTCTGGCTCAAGATTATATAACCAGCCCCATGGATTTAAAATGAATTCTTTGGTCTGTATGTGGTATTGGTTCCCAATTTTTAATTTCTAGTGACTGAGTTTTTCATTAATTCTGCCATCAGATTTATATAGAGAAAATTTTATTTTATTTTAAAATTATAAATTTAATTTAGTAAATTTTAGTTCCCTGATCATTATCTCAATATCATGTGGTCAAAACAGAATTCTTATTTCTTCTTAGAAAAGAAAGTAAACAAACAAATTACTTGTTTGTTTGTTTGTCTGAGACCTACCCAAGCAATCTCAGAACAAGGCTTAACTGATCTCATTTTCCTCATAATCTATTATCTCCACACAGACAATGATTTTGAAACATAAAAAAAACCAAGCCGTTTTTCTGCCTAAGATCCAGAAATGATATAAAATAAAATCATGCAAATGCTCAATTCAAAAGAAGACAGTAAAAAGGAAAAGGGGAAGAAAAAACACAATAGCTAGCAAAATGACACATTTAAGCCTGAGAATAGCATCGTATTAAATTTTGAGTTATAAAGATTCAAATAAAGAGACAGAGATTATCAAATTGCATTAAAAAATAAATCCTCACTTCCTACAAAAATCTCACATTTATTGTAAAGACATAAAGTGGTCAAAAGTTAATGGATAGAGACACAAAGTGATAATGGATGAAGGGAGACATGGAGAGCTAGGTTTTAATGGGTGCAGAGTTTCAGTCGAGGATGATGAAAACCTCCTAAAGATAGATTGTGGTGATGCCTGTGCAACACTGTGAATGTATTTAGTGCTGTTGGACTGTACAATTTAAAATGATTAAAATAATACAGTTTATGTTATATATATTTTACCACAGTGAAAATGAATGTTTAAGGGAAAAAGCGTTCCCATATTAACACTAAGTAGAAGACTACTGAAGTGACTATATGAGTGCAGATGAAAGTCGTAGAAAATAATATCAGAAAAATAAGGCAGTTTTATCAAAATGCACCAGATAATAATATATCAAAATGCATCATCAAGAAATCAGAACCATCTTAAAAATAATAACTGAGCACCAAAATACATGAAGCAGGATGTGTGGGACTACAGGAAGAAACAGACAAATCTAAAATTATAATTGTGGATTTCAAAATACCTCTCTCAATAATTGACTGAACAAGTATAGAGAAAATCTGTATAGTTATATCAGATTTAAACAACACTATCAAATAACTTAATTCCTAGACCAATCTCTCTATAATAGAATGCATATTATTTTGAAGCATGTGGGAAAAAAAAGACAAAGATCATTTTCTGGATCATAGAACATGTTTCATAAGATTGAAAGGGTTCAAGTGAGACCAAGTGTGTTTTCTAACTAAAGTGGAGTTAAATTAGGAGTTAGCTATGGGAAGATACTTGAGAAATTTCCAAATAGTTAAAAACTAACAAGCAGACTGTAATAAAAAAAAATGGGTGAAAGAAGAAATGAAAGTTAGAAAGCATTTTAAATTAAATGAATGTGTAAATACATTATATCAAAATTATTGTGATGCATATGAAATACTTCTTACAAGGAAATTTATAGAATTAAAAAAAAGAAAAATGTCACACCAGTGACCTCATTGGCACTTTAAGACATTTAGAAAAAGAATAATATTAATTCACAATACAATAAGAATGCTTGATAAACATCAAAGAGAACAAGAATAAAAGAGAAAGCAAAAAAAAACAAAATAAATAAAACTAAGTGCTATTTTTGAGATTGATGAAGTTGACAAAACTCTTCCCAAACTAATAAAGAGAGAGAGAGACTACAAAAATTATCAATATGAAAATAAGATATGGTATCTCCACCGACTCTACAAATATTACTTCGCTAGTAAGAGCATATTATTGTAACAGAGCAGGCTGAGCACAGCCCTTAGCAGGTAGCCATTGCTGTGCCGCGTTACTCTGCACCCTGTTACTAGGCAACAGGCCCTGCTCAGCTATTGGTCAGCACTGCAGCGGACCCCACCCTCTGGTAACTGTGGATGAGGGAACACGGGGGAAGTGATCCAGTTAAGGTCCTTGGTGTGCTGGTCATCAGGAGGAGAGTGAGGTAAAAGGCAGATTGAGGCCTTCTGGAGGCCCTCCACCACCCAGCCTCGGGCCAGAGGGTGAGCTAGAGGGCCCAGGGAACAGACCGGGGTCCTGAAGGGCTCCGGAGCCTCACTGAGGCCTCCACTAGCCATGGCCCAGGCCTGGAGGCGGCAGCGATCCTCTCCCCAGCCCTGCCTCTGCGGCCTAATAGCAGCGGCTATCTGTCCGGGTCACAGTCTGTGAGACCTGGTCTCCCCGTCTAGGTGGCTTGGGGAGACCGAGGGCCAGCTGGGTTGGATGCCCAGCTCACTCAGGGATGATGGCTGGGCAGGGTGGGGGAGCCTGGCCCTGAAGGAACTGCCAGCTGAGATCTCTCTCCTCTCAGCCAGAACTGGGGCCTTGGAGGCTGAACGTTGTCCCTGGGAACTTTGCCCATTCGTGTCAGAACAGAAAATAAAATGTATCTGGTAGAGATTTGCAGGACTGTCACTAACCTGACCGTGACTGGACATCAAGACAAAGGATCTGACACCTAGAAGTCTGCAACAAATAACCACACCCCATCCTTCACCTTTCACTTTAAAGGGCCTTGCTAGAAGCTTTTGGTAACTTAGGCATTCTTGGGGCACGAGACACCCTTACTCTTCCCTGGATGAACCTGTAATAAACCTTTCTCGGTTCCAAACTCTAATGTTTAGTATTGATGGGCCTCAACCTGTTTCAGGCACACAGACTTGCAATTTTGCTAACATTATCAATAAATTTAGGTGAATAAATTTGACAAATGATATAGACAGATTTCTTGTGAGACAGAAACAAGGATAATCTCTAAGAGACAATCTAAATAGTTCTATATCTTCAAAGGAAATTAGATTTGTGGCCAAAAGCCTTCATAGGAAGAAAATGCCCGGCCTCACTGGCAAAATCTCCCAAAATTATAAGCATTCAATTTTATCCAAATTTTTTCCATATATTAAAGACTAAGAAAAATTCACAAATTGTTATTAAATCAGCCTAACTCTGAAAAAAAACCTGGCAAAGATTTTATAAGACTAGAAACACATAAGCAATCTAATGTCTTCTATAAATACAAGCAAAAATTATTAATAAAAATTTAGCAAACCAAATTCAGCAGTACATAAAAGTATAATGCAACATGACTTGATGGAGTTCATATCAGAGTAACAAGGTTGTTTTAACATTAAAAAATAAATGTAATTCATCAAATTAATACATAAGAAAAACAAAATGCTTATCTGAGTACACATAAAGCATTTGGCAAAATGTACTATACATTTCCAATAAGAACTTTCATAAAACTAGAAATAAAAGAGAATTTCATCTTGATAAAGGACATCTATGAAAAACCTATAGCAAATATACTTAATTGTGAAGACTGAATGTTCTCCTTCCATGATCAGGCATAATGACCTCTCTCATCACTTCTCTTTGACATTATATTGAGGAATTCACAGTAGCTATTTTTTAGAAACTAAGTTAAATGAAAATAAAGTTTTATATAATTTTATAGTTCAACATAAGTTCTACACCAACTATATCCAATGATTTATTTACTTCTTAATTTCATTACTGCATTCAGTACAGTATAGTGGATGAAATAAAGGCATAATGGAAAAAGTAAACATATACAACTTTTTAAATTTTAAGAAACTTAGATGGAGATAGCAGAACACCCTAACAACTCTTAGGTTTAATCTGATTTTCTCTTAAGCAAATTTTTGAAAAGCAAATGAAGTAAAAGAAAAACATTTTCATTATTTTTCAGAAAATCACTGGTACAGTTTTCATTTGAGTGTATAAACTTTATTTGATATATTACTATAACCATATTCCAATTGAGTGAGTCCACCAAAGCAAATTCCAGATAATCTCAAATCTCTATTCTTTCATTTAGGCTCCAGGCCCTTTTACAGTCTCTGTCTGTACATAACCTTTTTGAAATCAAAGCAAACTCTCTGTTCAAATCAACAATATAAGGGTATGAAGCCGAATGGAGAAAGTGACCCTTGCGATAGTATTGCTCTTGAAACTGAAAAGTTATCTTGGTTATTACAGAACCCAATGCAACTCACTTCCTATTTCAAGGGCAGTAAAGTTTTGTGTTAAAAAGTGTTTCTAAAACAGCATTCACATTCAGATACACACCGGTGTATTAAAACTGAATTGAAATCTTATGAATAACAATAATGAAAAAATAGAGTAGCTTTAAAATAATTTTCTGAACTGATTATTTAGTGTAATAATGAGTTTGAAACTACTGAAATACAGAGGAAACAAGCTGTCATTTGTATTTAACTTGAGAAAGCAAAAGTTGAATGGAATTGAATATATCTCACATAGTGAGAAAATGTCTATAACACTTAAAGTTTGATATTTTAATCATTTTGATGTAAAATATTGTGATATCGATTACATTCATAGTGTTGTATAGTCGTCATCACTATTTACTTACAAAATATTTTCATCATCCCAAGCAGAAATCTGTATCCACCAAGCATTAACTCCAGTCCCTGCTATACCAGACCCTAGCACTCTGTAGTAGAAATAATGGTCATCTGAGTTATAGTCACCAATCCAGTCCATTTTAGTTCACTGGTTCCTAAAATGTCAATGTTCACATTTTCTGTCTCCTGTTTGACCACTTTCAATTTACCTTGATTCACGGACCTAACATTCCAGGTTTCTATGCAATATTGTTCTTTACAGCATTGGACTTAACTTCCATCACCAGTCACATCCACAGCTGGGTATTGTTTTTGCTTTGCCTCCATCTCTTCATTCTTTCTGAAGTTATTTCTCCACTGTTCTCCAGTAGCGTAATGGGCACCTAATCACCTGGAGAGTTCATCTGTCAATGTCCTATCTTTTGCCTTTTCATACCGTTCATGGGGTTCTCCAAATCAGGAAGGAGTACGTCAAGGTTGTATATTGTCACCTTGCTTATTTAACTCATATGCAGAGTACACCATATGAAATGTTGGGCAGGATGAAGCACAGTTGGAATCAAGGTTGCTGGGAGAAATATCAATAACCTCAGATATGCAGATGACACCACCCTTACGGCAGAAAGTGAAGAACTAAAGAGCCTCTTGATGAAAGTGAAAGAGGAGAGTGAAAAACTTGGCTTAAAGCTCAACATTCAGAAAACTAAGAACATGGCATCTGGTCCCATCATTTCATGGGAAATAGATGGGGAAACAGTGGAAACAGTGTCAGACTTTTTTTGAGGGGCTCCAAAATCACTGCAGATGGTGACTGCAGTCATGAAATTAAAAGACGCTTGCTCCTTGGAAGAAAAGCTGTGACCAATCTGGACAGCAGGCTAAAAAGCAGAGACATTACTCTGCTAACAAAGGTCTGTCTAGTCAGAGCTACGATTTTTCCGGTAGTCGTATATATATGGATGTGAGAGTCGGACCATAAAGAAAGCTGAGTGCTTAAGAATTGACGCTTTTGAACTGTGGTGTTGGAGAGTCTCTTGGACTGCAAGGAGATCCAACCAGTTCATCCTAAAGGAAATCAGTACTGAATATTCATCAGAAGGACTGATGCTGAAGCTGAGACTCAAATACTTAGGCCACCTGATGCAAAAAACTGACTCATTGGAAAAGACCCTGATGCAGGAAAGATTGAAGGCAGGAGTAGAAGGGGACAACAGAGGATGAAATGGTTGAATGGCATCACCTACTTGATGGACATGAGTTTGAGTAAACTCCGGGAGTTGCTAATGGACAGGGAGGCTTGGCATGCTGCAGTCCATGGGGGTCGCAAAGTCAGATATGACTGAATGACTGAACTGAAATGAACTGAGTACCTTGTAATCTAATTTCTGTTTCTTTGAATTCACCTATTCTACATATTTCAAGTAAGTGGGGGTCATGCAATATCTGTCCTTCTATGCTTAACCTCTATCACTAAGTATATTTTCAAAGTTCATCCATGTTGTAGTACATATCATAATTTCATTCACTTTTATATCTAACAGTTCACGTATTTTATACTACATTTTGTTTATCCATTCTTTGTTGATAGAATTATGGATTCTCTCTACCCTTTGGCTATTGTAAGCAGTGCTAACATAATCATTTGTGTGCAAGTATGAGTTTGAGTCACTATTTTGAATTCTTTTGACTACCTACCTAAGAATGGAAGTTGTTGGATCATGTGGTAATTCTAGGTTTAATTCTTTGAGGAACTGTCAAACCATTTTCCACCGTGGCTGCAGTATTCTGTTTTCCCACCAGTAGTAAATAAGGGTTCCGATTTCTCTGCACTGCGATTTGAATTTGCATTTGCCTATCTGTTAATAATGCTGAACATATTTTGAACATGCTTATTTGAAATTTTATATCCTCTTTCCAGAAGTGTCATTTTGAGTCCTTTGCCCATTTTGTAATTGTGTTAAGTCATAGGAGTTCTTACATATTCTAGATATTAAATCCTTACCTAAAATATGTGATATAAAGTATTTTTCCTATTATGTGCCTTGTCTTTTCATTCTATTGGTGGCACTTTGACCTGTTCTTTTGAGGTCATATTTAAGAAACCATTGCCAAGTTCAAGGAAATAAAGATTTTCCTCTAATTTTTTTCTAGGAGTTTTATAGTTTTTGTTTTGTTGTGGTCAAAAAGCTACTCTGTATGATTTCAGTCTTAGTAAATTTATTATGACTTGGTTTGTGATCTAACAGATGGTCTATCTTGAAGAACGTTCACCTCCGTGCACACTTAGGAAGAATGCGCATTCCCTTGTTTGCTGTTGCTATACGTATGCATGTCTCCTGGATTTAATTGATTTAAAGAGTTGTTCGATTCCTCTATTTTCTTGCTGATCTTCTGTTGAGTTGCTCTATAATTATTGAAAATGTGGTACTGGTGTCCCCAACTATTACTGTAAAACTCTTTGCATTTTCAATTATATCAATTTTGCTTCATACATTTTGGGGCCATCCCATTAGGTGTGCATATGTTTATAATTATTACATCTTCTGGATAGAGTAAACACTTTAATAATATATAACACCTTTTGGTTTTGTATACACTTTTTGCTTAAAAACTTATTTTCTTCTAACAGTAATAAAGCTACTTTGGCTGCATTTAGTTAATATTTGCATGAGCTATTTCTTTCCATCCTTTGTTTTCATTTTTTTTGGGGGGTGGGGCATGGTACCTAAAACAAATTTCGTGTAGACTATGTAAATATATATATTTTAAAATCTCTTCTGACAAACTCTTAATTAGCTAGTTAATCCATTTACATTTAAAATAATTAGTGATAATCAAAAGCTTATTTATGTCATTTAGCTATTTGCTTCCTGTACATCTTATGACCTGTTTCTTCATTCCTTAGTACTGACTTTTTGTATTAATATTCAGTATGTTATTTTTGTAGTGTATCATTTTCTTGTCCTTTTTCTTTCCTTTTTGTATGCATTTTTAGTTGTTTTCTAAAACCAATCCATATTCAATAACTTAGTTACAGAAATACCAATTTGATTTCAGCACTATACAAGAATTCTGCCTTTATAGCTCTCCCTTCTCCATGCTTTATGTTGGTATTATCAGAGATTATATCTTTGTATATTGTGCCAATTAACACAGGATTTGTAATTTTTGTTTTATTCATTTGCCTTTTAAATCATAGAACAAAAATGAGCTAAAGTTATAACAATTATTTATATTTGCCTATGTAATGATTTTCACAGTATTATTCAATTCTTCATATGCTTTGGATTACTACATACTGTCATTTCATTTCAGTTTGAAGGACTTCATTTAGCATTTCCTGTAGGGAAGGTCTGTTAGTGATAAATTCTATTAACTTTTGTTTATCTGAGTATATCTAGCTTCTCCTTTATTATTGAAGACTAGTGTTGCCAGATATAGAATTCTTAGTTGACAGACTTTTTTTTCTTCTTCTTTCAGCTTTTAAAGTAAGTCTTATCACTTCTTTGTGGCTTCTGTGTTTTGTGGTGAGAAAAAAGTTGTCATTCTTATTGAGGACTCTTGCACACGGCATACAGCTTCTTTCTTTCCTCTTCAAGATTGCTTTTTTTTTTCTGCTTTGACCTTTGAAAGTGTGATTATAATGTAGCTCCGTCTGTACTTCTTTCAGGTTATCTTCTTGAGTTTACTGGGCTGCCTGGGTTTGTAGATTTATGTATTTTATCAAACTTATCTAATTTCAGAAGTTGTTGGTCATGACGTCTTCAGCTCTTTTTTTCTCCTTTCCTTTCTCTCTCCTCTCCTTAGCTTCCCTGTGTTGGCAGCTTGGTGATGTCTTGCAGGTCCCTCTGGTTCTTTCCGTTTCTCTTCGTATTATTTTTTCTTTCTATTTCTTAAACTGCATACTTTTAATTGCCTTAAGTTTAGTGATTCTTCTGTCTAGTCAAATCTGCAGTTGATTTGTATCATTTCTACGTCTTTTGTAATTTTACGTTGCCTATTTCTTCATACACTATTATTCTGATGCACTTTAGTTCTTCACCTATGGTTTCCTTTAGTTTCTTAAAGCAGTTGATTTAATCTCTTTAGTAATCCCAGTGTCAAGGCTTTCTCATGATAGGTAGCTTTTAAAAAATTTTTTTTCCCGGGAATGAGCTATACTTTTCCACGTCTTTGCCATTTCGTGTTGTTGTTGAGAATGAAACACTTTATGCATTACAATGTAGCTCTAGAAATCAGATTTTCCTTTCTCTGAGGTACTGCCTTTGTTTCTTATTGAGTCCTGCCTTCATCCATTTTTAAAGTAGATAATCTAAACTATATTGGCAAAAATTTGTGTTCTTTTTTGTGTGTGGTCAGCCTGTGGCCAGATATAGATTTCTTTAAATTTCTAGATCAAAAACAAAAAAAAAAGTTGCTTCCAATAGATGCTGTTGGGAAAATCATACCTAGGAAAATGAGAAAATGTGACTATCTGTATCAGTCTCTCAGGGAACCACTAGACTAATCAAAACACACAAATACAAATAATTGGAGGGCAAAATTCTTGCTGTCCACCCTACTGGCAGCTGCATGCTCTAGGAATGTGAGGTTTCATCTCTGCCATAGCAAAGGGGTATGAAGGGGATAGAGATATGCACTCTGCTCCTTCACGGAAGTTCAGCAGCCTCTCCCTTCATCAAGTACTTCTCTTTGTTGCTATGAGTAAGTAATAAGGTTCCAGACTTTCAAAACGTTAATTCTTATAGCTTTTTCCCCCATATTAATGATTGTAACAGTGATATGTTTTTTTTCTGTTCTGTTTTTTTCCATGATGGCGTATGGCATGATGGCATATGGCTTCTTTCTTACTTTTTCAAAATTACTTTTTTGCCCTAGACCAACTTTTAATCTGTTAAAATTCATAGGAAGAACACAAGGATGCCAACTCTCCCAACTATTATTCAGCATACTTTTGGAAGTCTTAGCCACAGCAATTAAAGAAGAAAAAGAAATCAAAGGACTCTACATTGGAAAAGAAGTAAAAATCTTACTCCTAGCAGATGACATGATACAAAACATAGAAAATACTAAAGATGCCACCAGAAACTGCTAGAGCTAATTGATGAATATAGTAAAGCCAAGGGATATAATATTAATGCACAGAAATTCTTTGCATTCCTACACATGAACAATGAAAAATTAGAGAAATTAAGGAAACAATTACATTCACCATAGGAAAAAAATGGAATAAAATATCTATTAATAAACTTACCTAAAGAGACAAAAAATCTGTGTGCGGAGAACTATGAGACACTGATGGAACAAAAGATGATACAAACAGATGGAGAGAGACACCATGTTCTTAGATTGGAAGAATCAATATCGTGAAAATTACTATAATACCCAAAGCAATCTACATATTCAATGCAATCTCTACTGAATTAACAATGGTATTTTTCATGTAACTAGAACAAAAACTTTCACAATTTGTAATGAAATACAAAAGGCTCCAATAGCCAAAGCATTCCTGAGGAATAAAAATAGAACTGCAGGAATCAACCTTCCTGTTTCCTGCTGAGGAAACTGTAACAGAAAACGATCAATGTACTCCAATGCTCACTGCAGCAATATTTGCAATAGACAGGATCATAGAAGCAACCTAGATGTCCATCAGCAGATGAATGGATAAGGACGTTTTTATCTGAAGATGAATGGATAAATTGTTTTCTGTTATGTACATTAGAATATTACTCAGCCATAAAAAGGAACACATTTGAGTCAGTTCTAATAAGATGGATGAAGTTAGAGCCTATTATACAGAGTGAAGTCAGTCAGAAAAAGTAAAAAAAAAATACTATTAATACATATATATGGGCTCTAGAAGGATGATACTGATGAACTTATTTGCAGGACAGCATTGGAGACAGACACAGAGAACAGACTTATTGACCCAGTGGGAGAAAAAGTGGGAGGGATGGATTGAAAGAGTGACATTGAAACACATACACTACCATACATAAGATAGCCAGAGGGAATTTGTTGTGTGACTCAGGGATCTCAAACCTGGTGCTCTGTGACAACCTAAAGGGGTTGGATGTGATGGGAGGGAGGTTTTACAGGGAGGGGACATATGTATACCTATGGATGATTCATGTTGGTGCAAGGCAAAAATGAACACAATATAGGAAAGCAATGATCTCCACTTAAAAATAAATCATGCCATCACTTGTAGGATGTGTGTGTGTTCAGTAGCTCAGTTAAGTCCGACTCTTGGGGACTTTATGGACTACAGCCTGCCCTTCTCTGTCCATGGGATTTTCCTGGCAAGAATACTGGAGTGGGTTGTCATTTCCTCCTCCAGGGGATCT
The DNA here is from genome assembly GCF_027580195.1 of Bos mutus. Classification (NCBI taxonomy): domain Eukaryota; kingdom Metazoa; phylum Chordata; class Mammalia; order Artiodactyla; family Bovidae; genus Bos; species Bos mutus. The sequence continues at coordinate 2,525,762 of NC_091630.1, read as the reverse complement.
TCCTGACCCACAAATCATACTCGCATCTCCTGAGTCTCCCGCATTGCAGGTGGATTCTTTACCTTTGAGCGGTCATAGCATCTTGTTTTAAAAGTTATTTTTCTGAGTTGAGAATTTTGCCAATAAGAATAGTATGAACTTTACCAAACATGTGTGTGCGTGCATGTATATGCTCAGTTGCTCAGTCATGACCGACTCTTTGCAACCCTATAGACTTAACCCCATGGCTCATCAGTCCAAGCATTCTCCAGGTAAGAATACTGGAGTGGGTATCCATGCCCTCCTCCAGGGTATCTTCCTGGCCCAGGGATCAATCCCCTGTCTTTGCATCTCCTGCATTGATGGGTGGGTTTTTTGTTTGTTTGGTTGGTTTTTTACCACTAAACCACCTGGGAAGTCCAAAATATGTTTAAGGAATAGTAAATGACTTAGTCCATTATAGTTTATACTCATTTTTTTTTTCACTAACAATACATCATTTTATTCTCACAACACCATGCATAGGAATTATTATTTACATTTCAGTGATGACAAAATAAAGATTATTAAAATTAAATAATAAACCTCTAACTCATAAATGGGAGGAACAGAAGGTAAAGCCAGGTCTGTTGAGCCTTAATCTCATACTCAGTCAACAGCACCATTTATATATTATTATCTGGTGGTTTGAGTAAACTATGAATGTAAAAACATGCAAATTAAAAATTTCTAGAATTTTCAAAACTATCTCATCTTGCTACCAAGTTGTCATTGGTTTTACAAATTAGAGGCAGAACAACTTTACAATATTACATAATAAAAGCAACTATCCTAAGGGATACACTTTCACTCCTTTTGCTAGACTGTACTATTTTAAAGTTTGAGAGATGTGTCAAAACACTCATCTCTAAAAATAAGAATATAGTTGAAAAAAAAAAAACACTTTCAAAGTTTGATTTGACTTGCAGAACTTTTCAGTAGTTTAAAATCTAGCTGTTGAAAAGTTTGTGTGTTTCGTTTTTCTTTACTAAGTCAGCATTACATATTATTAAAACCATCTATGCAAATAAGAGCAAGCTACCTACTCCTTGGTCTGTCTGATCAGTTCTCTGAGTTTCAGAGGAAAAATATGTCTCTATATTTTGTTATTAACTTTCTTCTTGTTTGCAGTCAGAATGTCATTTGCTTTGTTAGAATATAGAATTTGTATTGATGGGGTTCCTGAGAAATGTAAAGTAGGAAATTTGAAGGAAATTTGCAGATAAGATAGTTTATTAGAAGTGGGGCCCATGGTAAAAAGAGATGTGATCACTTGCAATATTCCACAAACTCCTCTGGTGGCTCAGGTGGTAAGGAATTTGCCTATAATGCAGGAGACCTGGCTTCAATCCCTGGGTTGGAAGATCCCTGGAGAAAGGAATGGCTACCTACTCCAGTAGTCTTGTCTGGAGAATTCCACGGACAGAGGAGCCTGGCAGCTACAGTCTCTAAGATCACGAAGAGTCAGATATAACTGAGCAATTAACACTTTCACTTTCACCACAATAATCAAAGGAAGGGACAGATTCCCAACTTGTTTCAAACAATGAAGGCGACGAAAGTGATCAGCCAGAGTCAATTTATTATAACAGGATATTAAACTATGTAGTATTGCATAATAAAAGAATATGAATTATTCTTTGAACTATATCTATACTTATTTTAAAAGCTAAATGTATTTCCTTTGGAAAACTTGTAACTTCATATAGTATTCTAGTGAATAGTTTTTGTAAGTGCTATCTGATTTTCTTTCCCAGAGGAAGGTAGTTTAAAAATTTAATAACTAATTATATAGCAAAACGTACTTAATAGCCTCCTCATTTTAAATCTCATTGTTGTGTGAAATACATATCATAGCATAAAAGTAGTATCATTTGATCCAATTAAATTAATGGCATGTAAATTAATGCATATTTTGAGTACATTGTTAATTAAAAAGAACAAATAATCTATCAGCAGAGAGATGGGTGGATACTCATCTTCATACTAACCTTGTCAACTTTTAATTAAATATCCAGGAATTGATTATATTTCGCACAGACCCCTACAGATAGGATTCTCATTCACATTCATGAAAGGTACTTTTGCAATATTTAAAGACAAAACAGAAGGGAAAACCACTATTCTCTCCTGGAAGAAATAGGCACCTCAGCTGATGTGAAACACAAATTAGTTTCCATGTGAGATTTTGCTAAAAATCTGCAACTGAGATCATCGATAGGCAATTCCTGTGTTTGGGAAATTTACTATCAATAATTATATCTTAGAAGTCATGTGGGGTGATCATTTTTGCTTCCCTCCCCTACAATACTACCAACTGTATTTTAAACATCTATTTTCCTTTATCACATACTGCTTCTAAAATGTGTAATTCTAGTCCTTGAGGCAAATATACAACTATGTATCTTTTTAAATTAATGGCAGATTCCTACGCATTGACATGGAGAAAGATTCACAAAATATTATTCCATGAAAATAAAGGAAAACTATATATTGATAACTTTTATTTTGTGAAATTATGAAACTTTATTTTAGTAAACTACATTCTCGAAAAATCACTTATATCATGAAATATATGTCTATATAAAAATAGATATGGGGATAATGTGGCAAAGAAGCAAAAGAATAACCTTGATGCATCTACAAATTACTTAATAGAAAAACCATACATTTTTTATTTTTAATAAATAATTTTATCAAAATTTAGGAAACTCAAATTTTATAGATTTGTCTAAATTTTATTGAAATTTGAATTGCTTATAGAAGATTAAATTGTTTTACTTACATCAGAGAACACAGTCTCTCTAGTTTATGAAGAGTTATTTTTGTTTTCCACATCTGTTAACCTTGCTTTTTTTGTTGTTTAACTCTCTCAATTCCTATTTACCACTCTTACTAGGCTCATATACTTTGAGACAAGTCGACCTCAGTACTAAGTTCAGGATTAGTTTCTAGATGTCTTAGTTGAGGTGATTGGTGAAAGAAGCTCAATCCAAGCAAGTGAGATACATAAAATTTATTTTGGCACACCGAAACACTGTGTATCAATCTTGAACTGTTTCCTGGAAATATTTTCATTTTCTGTGTGACATTAAACAGGAAGTTTATAATTCCTGAAAATTTCTGGAAACCATTTTTTGAGTTTGAGCATCCAAAAATCAAATAAAAAAGGATTCATGCCTTTTTTATGATCTCATCTTAAGATTAACAAAGCATCACTTTCACCAGATTCTATTAGTTTTGCAAACTTATATCATTTAAACTGTAGGGGACATATATAATACACTGTAGGATAAGTTTTGATGTTCTCTAAGACCGTGTGTAGTGGGAGACATGTTTTCCAAAAATACATTTCAAATTTACTTCAAAAACAATTTAATCTATCTTGAGGCACTATAATGAATATGGTCTGTGAGATAGCATTGTTAGAGGGACACATAATGTTTCTTATTCTTTGCTTCCAGAGAAAAACTGGTAATATTTTAATTTTAAGTATGATATTTTGCACTAAGAATATTTCTGGTTATAAGCAGATTTAGAAATTTTCATTTTAATCATTAAATTTTTATCAATGACAGGAGGAGATTTTGTCCTTTTAAGATACTGTATTCATATTATTTAAATTTTATTTATAATCTTTGATTATGTATTACAGTCATATCTCATGCTAGCAAAGTAATGCTCAAAATTTTCCAAGCCAGGCTTCAGCAATACATGAACCATGAACTTCCAGATGTTCAAACTGGATTGAGAAAAGGTAGAGAACCAGAGATCAAATTTCCAACATCCACTGGATCATTGAAAAAGAAAGAGAGTTCCAAAAAAACATCTATTTCTGCTTTACTGACTACACCAAAGGCTTTGATGGTGTGGATCACAACAAACTGTGGAAAATGCTTAAAGAGATGGGAATACAAGACCACCTGACCTGCCTCCTGACAAATCTGTAACCAGGTCAAGAAGCAAGAGTCAGAATTGGACATGGAACAACAGACTGGTTCCAAATCAGGGAAGGAGTACGTCAAGGCTGTATATTGTCACTCTGCTTATTTAACTTATATGCAGAGTGTATCATAAGACATGCTGGGCTGGATGAAGCACAAGCTGGAATCAAGATTGCAGGGAGAAATATCAATAACCTCAGATATGCGGATGACACCACCCTTATGGCTGAAAGCAAAGAAGAACTAAGAAGCCTCTTGATGAAAGTGAAAGAGGAGAGTGAAAAAGCTGGCTTAAAACTTAACATTCAGAAAACTAAGATCATGGCATCCGGTCCCATCACTTCATGGCAAATAGATGGGGAAACAGTGGAAGCAGTGAGAGAGTTTATCTTTTTGAGCTCCAAAACCACTGCAGATGGTGACTGCAGCCATGAAATTAAAAGATGCTTGCTCCTTGAAAGAAAAGTTATGACCAACCAAGACAGCATATAAAAAAGCAGAGACAGTACTTTACCAACAAAGGTCCATCTAGTCAAAGCTATGGTGTTTCCAGTAGTCATGTAGATGTGAGAGTTGGACTATAAAGTAATCTGAGCGCTGAAGAACTGATGCTTTTGAACTGTGGTGTTGGAGAAGACTCTTGAGAGTCCCTTGGACTGCAAAGAGATCCAACCAGTCCATCCTAAAGGAGATCAGTCCTGAGTGTTCATTGGAAGGACTGACGCTGAAGCTGAAACTCCAGTACTTTTGCCAGCTGATGCGATAAACCAACTCTTTGGAAAAGACCCCGATGCTGGGAAAGATTGAAGGCGGGAGGAGAAGGGGACGACAGAGAATGAGGTGGTTGGATGGCATCACCGAAGTGATGCACATGAGTTTGAGTAGGTTCCAGGAGTTGGTGATGAACAGGGAAGCCTGGCGTGCTGCAGTCCATGGGGTCACAAAGAGTCGGACACAACTGAGCGACTGAACTGAACTGAACTAATGTATCTTTGTCAGAGATTACAATTTCCCTTTCTTGTGATGTCCTTTTTATACTTTAGTATCAAGTTTTTGATATTCTTGTGAAATAAGTCAGGCCATAAATCCTCCTTGTTCTATTTTCTTCAAAATATTTTGTAAGCATGATGTTATATTTTCACTAATTAAGATGCTGTGAAGTCATTTGAACATGGATTTAACTGAAGATAGTTTTATTATATATTAGGTTCATTTAATAACAATATGATACTTCAATATTTCAATTTCACCTTAGGTCACTTCTGGATAGTTACTTGTATTTTTAGGAATTTGTCCATTTTCTCCACATTTTTATGTGTGATAATATGAATATGTTAATATTATTTTCCATTTTTTCAACATCTCTAGATTCTGTATTGATATCCACTATTTATGACATTGACTATTTGTAATTACTCATTTTATTGCTATGTTTTCTTGAGAGTTTATAAAATTTGTTATACCTTTCAAGGCACCAACTTGTTTGCTGATTCTGTGTATTATATTTGTATTTTATAACTCCCAATAGTTTTGTCATTATGCTTTTCTTTCTATATTTCTATAATTTATTGTTCTTGTTTTCCTTGAAGATCTCAATAATTTCTCTGGAGATGTCTTTGTCTTATGTTGCCAGACAACATAAATGGGTACCTTCAAATAGAGAAGCATTATGTTCTCTTGGAGGATGGAACCATTTGCTATTATGAATTTTTCTCATTAGTTATAGCCTTGCTTTTTGTTAGATTTACTGAGCTTACTATTCACATAGACACACAAATCACATTTTGTTAGGTAATTGTCATGCTAATATAAAGAATTCCATATGGCTAGGTTGAAAAAGTAATGGCCTCTTTAATAACCATGATATGATTATCACATTAAGAATTTAACAATGGTATAATACTGTTAACTAAATTACAAATTTTACTTAGATTTCTTCAGTTTTTTTTTTTTTTTTTTTCTCCACTATGGCTTTTTTCTCGCTCTAGGAGTCAAACTAAGATACAACAGTGAGGTTAGTTGTTATTTCTCTTCACTTTCCTTCTTAGTAGACAAGTGATGGTTTACTTTCTGTTCGTGTTTATTTCTAGTTATTGCATATTTTGGTCCCAAATTAAAATGTGGGTGTTTTATGAGGCACCCCTTTCTTTTTCCCACCCTATCGAGTCCTGAACTCTAATTTTATATTTCCATTCTTGCAAAGTAGTCAACTGTATCTCGTCTGTTAAACTTTCTGTCTTGACTCATCTTTATATTTCTATCCTCTGTGTCTTGGCTGGATATATTTTCCAACATTTATGCTTCTTCCAAGTGTTATAAATATTTTGGGTAGGGGAATTTGTGCAAAGCATCGTGTCTGCTATCAATCAAAGTAGAGGTTTTTAACATTTTTATAACCAATCAAAACTGAAATGGGGTAGTTACCCTACAGGCAATATCCCTTTCACTGGTAAAGCAGTTAGGCCTATTACACAGCAAAGATTCTCTCATTCTCTAAGTGTTTACTGATGTTCTACAGTAAATGGTTAAGTTACAGCATGCTGAAATGAAGACTTGGCTTGAGTTTATTTTCTTTCTGCATTGCACACGCTTGCGTGCATGAGTGCTCAGTCAGTCGGTCACATCTGACTCTGCGACTCAGTGGACTGTAGCCTACCAGACTTCTGTGTCCGTGGGATTTTCCAGGCAAGAACACCTGAGTTGTTTGCCATTTCCTCCCCCAGGGGTGTCTTCCTGATCGAAAGATTGAACCCATGTCTCCTGCATCGCAGGTGGATTCTTTACCACTGAGCCACAAGGGAAGTACCGTACATGCATAGTATGTGTATGCTGCATGTACTTTTCTGTGCTAGAATAAAATTATCATCCTCATACGCCATGAAAAAGTGAACAAATAGTCATCATTTAGCTTATTTTCCTTTTTTAGTGCCTACTGCTACACCATGCCGAGAGAAGGCAATGGCACCCCACTCCAGTACTGTTGCCTGGAAAATCCCATGGACGGAGGAGCCTGGTGGGCTGCAGTCCATTTGGAATTGAGAATTTCAGGAAACTCATAAACAATTAGCAATAATAATGCACTCATGGGCAAGAGTATAATCACAGAGTATGTTCACAGTGTGGGGCTGTAAGAATAACAGAAGCGCGGCCATTCTCCTGGCTTCTCTCCAGGATGCAGCTCCCCACCGCTCCATCTGCGGGGCTGCTGCCTGGTCACGCAGTCGCGCCCGACACGTTGTGGCCCCGTGGACTGCAGCCCATCAGTCTCCTCTGTCCATGGGATTTTCCAATCAAGAATACTAGAGTGGGTTGCCATTTCCTCTTCCAGGGTATCTTCCCGACCCAGGGATTGAACTCACACCCTCTGTGCCCCGTGCATTGGCAGGAGGATTCTTTACTGCTGAGCCACCTGGGAGTTCAGCACTTTGATAAAGATGGCATAGGAAGAAAAGAAAATAGTACAAAAGCATAAATCAAAAGTAGCAAACGTCAAACAGATAAGCCTTTTATATACCAGAAAGTCCAGAGGAAAAATGTCTTGTCTTACTAAATTTTCTTCCTTCACTACACCATATTTTTTTCTGGAACATACATTGCCAAGTTAGACTAGAAAGAGAATTCAACTCTAACTGTACTATGTAACTGAAAAAAAAAATCAGTGCAGACCAATATTACTAAGATCATGAAGAATGATAGGTGTGATATTGCAAGAATTAAGATAATTGGTTATTCTCTTCATTAGCATAGATTTCCTGTGAAGTAACTTAATAAAGGTGGCTGAGACCTGCTTCTCATTTTCCACATATAAATCAAATAATAACTTCTATTTATTTTGTTACAAACATTGTGTTTTAAGGTGCCCTGTCAGATTGCAAGGAGTTTGATTTCCAAAAATAAAATGTTATATAACATAACAGCAAAGCACTTGAAGCAGACCACAGTAAGAAAGTAATTCTGAAGCTTAAAGGGTGTATATAATTGAAAAACGTAGGGCATGTGCCATAGCCCATCACTGTGCTCTGTGTTGTTGTCCTTTACTCACTGTCACGTCTGACTCTTGTGACCCCGTGGACTGAAGCATGCAGGCTTCCCTGTCCTTCACTATCTCCCCAGCATTTGCTCTAACCCATGTGCATCGAGTCGGTGATGCCATCCAGCCATCTCATCCTCTGTCGTCCCCTTCTCCTCCTGCCCCCAGTCCCTCACAGCATCAGGGTCTTTTCCAATGAATCAACTCTTCCCATCAGGTGGCCAAATTATTGGAGTTTCAGCCTCACCATCAGTCCTTCCAATGAACACCCAGGACTGATCTCCTTTAGGATGGACTGGTTGGATCTCCTTGCAGGCCAAGGGACGCTCAAGAGTCTTCTCCAACACCACAGTTCAAAAGCATCAACTTTTCTGTGCTCAGCTTTCTTTATAGTCCAACTCTCACATCCATACATGACTACTGGAAAAACCGTAGCTCTGGCTAGACGGACCTTTGTTGGCAAAGTGATGTCTCTGGTTTTTAATATGCTGTCTAGGTTGGTCATAGTGTTTCTTCCAAGGAGGAAGTATCTTTTAATTTCATGGCTGCAATCACCATCTGCAGTGATTTTGGAGCCCAGAAAAATAAAGTCTGACACTGTTTCCACTGTTTCCCCATGTATTTGCCATGAAGTGATGGGACCAGATGCCAGGATCTTCATTTTTTGAATGTTGAGTTTTAAGCCAGCTTTTTCAATCTCCTCTTTTACTTTCATCAAGAGGCTCTTTAGTTCTTCTTCACTTTCTGCCATAAGGGTGGTGTCATCTGCATATCTGAAGTTATTGATATTTCTCCTAGCAATCTTGATTACAGCCAGCTTGATATTTGCATGATGTACTCTGCATAGAAGTTAAGTAAACAGGTTGACAATATACAGCCTTAACGTTACTCCTTTCCCAACTTTGAACCAGTCTGATGTTCCATGTCCAGTTCTGTTGTTTCTTAACCTTCACACAGATTTCTCAAGAGGCAGGTCAGGTGGTCTGGTTTTCCCATCTCTTTCAGAATTTCACGTAGTTTGTCGTGATCCACACAGTCCATGGCTTCAGTGCAGTCTGACTGCTCACTTAGTGAATATGTCCTCTGTGCTTCCCAGGTGGCGCTGGTGGTAAAGGGCCCGCCTGCCAGTCCAGGAGACATAAGACATGCAGGTTTGACCCATCTGTTGGGAAGATTCCCTGGAGAAAGAGATGGCAACCCACTCCAGTATTATTGCATGGAGAGTCCCATGGACAGGGCAGCCTGTGGGGGTACAGTCCATAGAGTCACAAAGAGTCAGACACGACTGAAGTGACTTGGCATAGCAACTTGGTACTTACTTATGTCACCTTCAAAATTTAAGAAATTTGAAAATACTATGAAGACCCTAACTTTCCCTAATAAATATGGCCATAATGCCTCAATTGATTACTTTTAAATAATGAGCTGTATTTTAAAAAGCATATAAGAAAAAAAATTATGCCATTACACAATGCTCTCTATGTATTGGAATGCATATGTAATTTTCCATATCTGAATTTAAAATGCTTTCTGAAAATGACTAGTGTTCTGACGTTTTCTTTTTTTTTTTAATTTTATTTTATTTTTAAACTTACAATATTGTATTAGTTTTGCCAAACATCGAAATGAATCCACCACAGGTATACCTGTGTTCCCCATCCTGAACCCTCCTCCCTCCTCCCTCCCCATACCCTCCCTCTGGGTCATCCGAGTGCACCAGCCCCAAGCATCCAGTATCGTGCATCGAACCTGGACTGGCAACTCATTTCATACATGATATTATACGTGTTTCAATGTCATTCTCCCAAATCTCCCCACCCTCTCCCTCTCCCACAGAGTCCATAAGACTGATCTATACATCAGTGTCTCTTTTGCTGTCTCGTCCACAGGGTTATTGTTACCATCTTTCTAAATTCCATATATATGCGTTAGTATACTGTATTGGTGTTTTTCTTTCTGGCTTATTTCACTCTATATAATAGGTTCCAGTTTCATCCATCTCATTAGAACTGATGTTTTCTATTTTAGTTTTTTTTTTTAAATTCACACAATCCATGTAACTTTAAAAGTAAAATGATTTAAATTTATCCAAACCAAATCTATTTCCTAACTGTTAATATTATACTTAAAATTCACGGGTGAAAATACTGTCGCTTAGCAAAGATAAGAAATGTGCTAATTTATAGACAGTTTTTTATTGTAAAAGTAGCTTTTGATTTAACCACCCATTAACCAATATACCCTAAAAAATTATAGAACAGTAAAAAATGTCATTTTCATTCATGATCTTTCAATTAAGCTATTGGCCTTTACTTGAAGACAATGGTTACTCCACTCATATGCTATGCTATGCTATGCTAAGTCACTTCAGTCGTGTCCGACTCTGTGCGACCCCATAGATGGCAGCCACCAGGCTCCCCCGTCCCTGGGATTCTCCAGGCAAGAACACTGGAGTGGGTTGCCATTTCCTTCTCCAATGCATGAAAGTGATAAGTGAAAGTGAAGTCGCTCAGTTGTGTCTGACTCTTAGCGACCCCATGGACTGTAGCCCACCAGGCTCCTCCATCTATGGGATTTTCCAGGCAAAAGTACTGATATAACATCTTACAAAGCCAGTGACCTAGAAAGACTGATGAATTATTTATTCTCTAGAGAGAGTACAGAGCTCAGTTTAGACTGTACTATATCAGCCTGCCTGACTACAGCTTTCCTGTGGGTTTTATTTGATGCAGCTTATCTTTTTTATCTTAAAATAATTTTGCAGTTACACTTTATATTTAGCATACTTTATATTTAGCAGTTATACTTTATATTTAGAACAAAATAAGGACTACAAAAGCCTACATAAAAAATAAGAGGCAATGAACAAGCAATTAAGGGGTTCCTGCTATATTTTTTTGTCTGAGTTGCCTTCCCAAGTGAGGGGAACAAACTTGTGGCAAAATTACCAGCAGATAGAATGTACTGATGATCAGGCAAAAATTTGTTAACCCCTCAAATGTGCTTCTCATAATGTCTAAGCATAACTTTTTCTGTTCTTTGCAAAACCTATGAAAAGACAGAGTACTTTGGTGGGAAAGAGATGTGCAGATACGGGAGAAGAGCACATCAGATAAAACGACAGCCTATGATCTCTTATTTCATTCCATTTAAAGTGAATCTACACAATGTTTTCTGAAAACTGTGTTCCTCCGTGCTCCTGTACTGTTTTCAGGCTCATCGCCTTAGCAGGAGTCTGGTGACATAAACGGAGGCAGGAAAGCAGAAGAGAAATAAGTTTTCTGGGAAAATATACAGTTTCCAGTACCTTTAAAGAACAGTGGTGCTCACTGCCCCAGTTCACAAGCCCTCAGTAATACCCTGGGAAGGTGGGCATTTTGGTTTCGGTGGGGGTGGGAAGTGAGGACGTTGTGTTTTAGCAGATATACTTTCAAATTTTCTGTCTAAAAGGCTTGAGAGCTGCTCACACACACACACACACACACACACACACACCCGTTTCTCAGAGGGCAAGTTCTTACAATGGTCTGTAAGGTTCTAGGAGATCCGCCCTACCCTTTATTCCCTAACTTTCTCTGTTACCTCCCCACCTCTGCTTAGAGCTTAGTGTAGTCATCGTTCCGCATTCTTGTGTTCTTGCCACTCAGGAATGAGGATGACTTCCTCATTCTCACCTCAGCACTGGCCATTTCTCTTGTTTAGGCACTGTATAGATACACATGACTAATTGACTAGGCCACCTCATTCATCTACTCAAATGCTGCTTTCCAGTATGCACACCTTGCCCTCTCTAACTCTCCACACCACTGCCATGTGCGAACCTGATCCTTTTCCTGTTTTTCTTTTAAATCACTCATCTTGTTTAATGCATAATGCAGTCATTTATTGTTTTCATTTTTATTGTTTGCTGTCCTCCACTATAATATAAACTCCCAAATGTGGGAATTTGCTTTCTGTTTTATTCTCTGATAGACTTAAAAGAAATAAATAAATAAATGAAGTAATAAAAATAAAAAGAAGGCATAGGTTAGTCAATGTCTAAAATAATAAAAGGAAAGAAGAAAAGAGAAGAATATGTAAGATGACAAAAAACATCACAATATTGTAATGTAATTATCCTCCAACTATAATAAATAAACTATGCTAAAAGAAAGAAAGATAACAGGGGAAACTAATCAAGAAGCATGAAGAATGAAAGGAACAGGTAAAGGTGAGGAAGAGAGCTAGGGGAAAAAGGAAGGGGCAGAGATGAAAACAGTTTGCTTTCTTTATCAGCATCTCCAGTTTCCTTATCACCACTGTAGTCACAAAACACCCATCCCGTGGATGACTTTAAGCCAGTGAAGAGTCATCACCGTGTTTCTCTCATCCGTTCATCCAAAAGATTCCAATCCAGGATGTCAAATTTGCAGACATTATCACATTTAGACGTGTGCATTAGCTTAAGCAGCTGTTGCTTCTGCTGTCATCTTTCTACTTCTGTCAAAAAAAACCCATGCTGATATGCGTATTTTAGAATGCCTTTGAATTGCGGAAAGATCTTGTTCTTCCATAAGTTCGATGTAATACAGGCTGGTTAGAACAGGGCTGTACCCTTTAAAGAGTGAAGCCGATGCTTCTAAGGTTCCCATTCTCTAGGTATCAACATCACTTATTTTAACCATAAAAACAGACACAGAACTGATATCTAAAAGGAAATAGAAATCAGATGATGCCTGTACACACTGTGTCTTGAGAGGATTTAGTCTCATAGGAAGCTATCAGTATTTTATAGTTGAGATTTTTAAAGTGAGATATTTAACAGCTATAATTTTTAAGTAATACATACATAACTGACTTTGAAAAACAAGTATTTGTACGACAAATAGTATTTTTAAAAGTACAGACTCACTTTATGATTTATTTAAATAATCAGTCTTCCAAAGTATTTAAATACAATACAATCTATAAAAATTATGCATATCAGCTAATTATTATATGACAGGTATTATAAAATGTCAGCTTCCCTGGTGGCTCAGTGGTAAAGAATGTGCCTGCCAATGCAAGAAATGTGCATATGATTCTTGAGTTGGGAAAATGCCCTGGAAAAGGAAACGGCAAAAGTATGCTTGCCTGACAAGCATACTTGTCAGAGGAGAACAGAGGAGCCTGACCTTTACAGTCCACGGGGTTGCAAAAGAGTCTGACGTGACTTAGCCACTAAACAAAACAACTGTAAAATGTCACTGCAAAGCCTTAAAGAGCACAAAATATTAATATCATATTAATTAATTAATAACATAGTCAGTAAATTTTATTTTGAATGTAAATATATAAAAATAGGAAAGTGTTGGTTTATCTAAATAAATGCTATTAATATGCATGTCATATTTAATTCTAAATGTGACCTTAAAAAACTAATCTGAGACAAATATAATTCAAAGTTCTACTTTGTTCATTTTGTAAACAAAATGAAAATCATTACCTTGTATTTTTGCCCTTTAATAAGACAGATTTCATTTTTTAATTTCATTGATCATTTAAAAATGAAATGTTATCCAAAACTTTCCTGCTCAACTTTTTTGGTATTCAAATTAATGACTCAAGGTTAAAAATAAAATAATAGTTGGATCAAGGGCACAAGTTAAAAATGAAATATAGACTAAAAAAATTCTACCTTCTCATTCCTGATTCAGTTCAGTTCAGTTCAGTCGCTCAGTCCTGTCTGACTCTTTGCGACCCCATGAATCGCAGCACGCCAGGCCTCCCTGTCCATCACCAACTCCCAGAGTTCACTCAGACTCATGTCCATCGAGTCGGTGATGCCATCCAGCCATCTCATCCTCTGTCATCCCTTCTCCTCCTGCCCCCAATCCCTCCCAGCATCAGAGTCTTTTCCAATGAGTCAACTCTTCGCATGAGGTGGCCAAAGTACTGGAGTTTCAGCTTTAGCATCATTCCTTCCAAAGAACACCCAGGGCTGATCTCCTTTAGAATGGACTGGTTGGATCTCCTTGCAGTCCAAGACTCTCAAGCATCTTCTCCAACACCACAGATCAAAAGCATCAATTCTTCGGCACTCAGCTTTCTTCACAATCCAACTCTCACATCCATACATGACCACTGGAAAAACCATAGCCTTGACTAGACGGACCTTTGTTGGCAAAGTAATGTCTCTGCTTTTGAATATGCTATCTAGGTTGGTCATAACTTTCCTTCCAAGGAGTAAGTGTCTTTTAATTTCATGACTGCAGTCACCATCTGCAGTGATTTTGGAGCCCCCCAAAATAAAGTCAGCCACTGTTTCCACTGTTTCCCCATCTATTTCCCATGAAGTGATGGGACCGGATGCCATGATCTTCATTTTCTGAATGTTGAGCTTTAAGCCAACTTTTTCACTCTCCTCTTTCACTTTCATCAAGAGGCTTTTTAGTTCCTCTTCACTTTCTGCCATAAGGGTGGTGTCATCTGCATATCTGAGGTTACTGATATTTCTCCCAGCAATCTTGATTCCAGCTTGTGCTTCTTCCAGCCATTCCTAATTAGAGCCTCTCAAATAATATAGATATAAATTTTAGAAAAATCTGCAACTGCAGAACAATGGTAGCGTTCTACTTCATTTTGTTTTTCTATAATTGTGTCACAGTTCTGGGTATGTATGGGCTGAAGAAAGACAAGAATAACTAATGTTCTTTAAGGAGGGGAAGTTCCTAGCAAAGGCAGTGGATAGGTAAAAACAAACACAAACAGGTACACATTCCCACCGTGAAAACCTTTCTTTCTCCCTCTGTCCTCCTCTCTGTCTGTTTCTCTGTCTCTGTCTCTCTCAGTGGCCAAATACGAATAGCAAGGGTTATTTTTTGGCCAACAATTTAATTGCTGTCCAAAATATAGATGTGACATCAGGTTAGACATATATAGATTTAATTGTAATCTCTTAAGTAAAAGAGGAAGATGGGAGGTAGAAGTAAAAGAGAATATACTTTTTAACTTTCCCCAAATATAATTATTCATAAATTGAGGAAAGAAAAATTTCCCGGTACGTTTCACTAGCTTCTTAGCATGACTTCTGTTGTTGTTGTTGCTGTTTTTGTTAGGCAGTTAGAGTAAGGAAAAAGGAATCAGATATGGCAGTTAGAGGAAGTTTCAACTAAAAAAAGAATATTCAGAGGGCAAAGAAAAGTAAAAGCCATGCAAAAAAGGGAAACGGGACTGGAGTGAAGACTCGCAGTGGGAAAATATATCCCCTTCCATGAGTGGTCTCAGACTCTGCTCTATTTGCATGGGGCACAACCAATCAGGCTCCAGTGATGGCCTAGGGGTGGGAACAAAGGGTTAAAAAATGGAAGCCAGAATTGGGTGGGTCCACTCCCGCAGTGGTGGGTCTGATCTTCCATCGAGAGTGTACTGTTTGCTGCTTGTTTAATGAATCTTCCCTGATTGAGCTCTCCTGGTCTGTCATTTCAACTCTCTGCTACAAAAAGACAAGAACCAAGGAAGAAGAACTGACCCAACATTTCTATACAGAAAGTACCTGTGAATTATTTAACTAAAAGGTATTACAAAATAATATCAAGGGGACCAAACTTTTCAAAAATAGTTTGAGATGAAATCATGGTCCTGTTTCGACCTAAAAGAATATATTTGGAAATATATATATATATAATATATATTTATAGCATGTATAACATTTACCAACTTAAAAATAAATATAAATTATATATCCATATATATGCATATGAATGCATATATGTGTGTGTATATATGTAACAATATCCCAAATGTAACTCATTAGAGACAAGATGTCCTTGTTATTCATGCACTTAACAATTAAAAATTTCAAAGTGTCAAGGTTTCTTTCCATGTTTATATTGGATGCTGTCCTTGGTAAACAAGTGCAGCGTTGTTTATGGAATTCCCCAACTGGAGAAATGTTACTCATAGTACTAAAACAGCGCATTGCACGTCATGTTACTCTAAGGCTTCACTGCATATGTTTATACATCATTTCAGTAGCGTGTCACGTGAAACAACTTTTATACCGTTATCTTACTTGACCCTCACAAAATTCTAATGACTTAAATTGCCAGGTATCATTGTTTCTCTCATATAGTTGAGTGAATTCACTTTGAGGAAAGTTAAGCAAAATGCCGAAGGTCAGACTGACGCTAAGTATCAGCGCTTTAGTCGTTCAATCGTGTCCAACTCTTTGCCGTCCCAGGGACTGTAGCTCACCAGGCTCCACGGTCCATGGGATTCTCCAGGCAAGAATACTGGACTAGGTTGCCATTTTCTTCTCCAAAGGATCTTCCCAAACCCAGAGATCAAACCCATCTCCTGACCCACTGTGCTGAGTCCCAATTCCTGGGGTTTTACAACTTTAGGCTACTACTTTTTGTTTTTTTAAGTTTAATTCATTAACAAACTATTAAATGCCTATTTGATTAAAATTTTATTCATATGTTAATGTATTAAATTATGGGTTTCAACTAATTGTGTGATGTAACAAACTTTTTGAAAAATATTATGGTTTTATTTTAATTTTTTATAATATCATTTGGGGAAAGCAATGAATCAAAGACCCTCCTAACTTTCCATTTACTCAAATGTGATGCTAGAGAGCTACTTAAGTCTTTAAGGCTGTCTGATTCATTTATTAAATGCTATTTTTTCTTAGGATTGCCATGTATATTGAGTGAGTGAATGAAATTCACTCAGTTGTGTCCAGCTCTTTGCAACCCCATGAACTATGCAGTCTATGGAATTCTCCAGGCCAGAATGCTGGAGTGAGTAGCCTTTCCCTTATCCAGGAGATCTTACAACACAGAGATAGAACCCAGGCCTCCCACATTGCAGGCAGACTCTTTACCAGCTGAGCCACAAGGGAAAACCATGTGTATTAGTATCCATTAATTGCAAGCGTTCTTGAGAAGAAATTTTAAAGATGGAGGATTAAGTCATTAATTTCAAAATGCAAGATGCTCACACTAGGATTACTACAGATGACCCTTCTTACTTCTTCTTGAGACAAATAATATTCTCAGAGTAGGATTGTGCTTGATCTAGTTCATTTAGAGTAAAATTTTTCACAGCCATGAAAAACCATAATAGTTGTGTTATTTATATCATCTTTATAATTAATAACTCTTGAAACACACAGCCTGGTGGTTAAGTTTATATTGGTTTCTCTTTATCCAATAAAAAGAATTGCTATTTTCTAATCGTTTGGATTCTGCTAACCTGATGATTTCCTACGTTTGTAGGCAGAATAAGTAAGCAACAAGTTAACTTCTATCCTGAAGTGAGAGGACACAAAACTTAATTAGCCCAGTTTCATAAGATAACAAAGCGACTCTAGTCTTTCTATCCATACACAGACTTCGATTATATAAAAGATGAATCTCTTTCCATCTCTTTTAGAAAGAAATATGGAGCAAGATTTATTTGTCTCAGTCAATTGGTTCTCTTGATATGTGTGATAAATTGGCCAATTATAGTTTTCAATCTCAAGGGGGAAATTAGGCAAAATTTGTGTTTCATATGATTTTAAGACTGGCGATTTCTATTGGAAAACATGCAATAGCCTGTGTTCAACCTGTAGGCTATATTCAATGAGCTTTTAATGGATTTTTTGCATTGATGAAAAACAATAACATAACCCTGTTGTAAAACCATTTATGAACCATGTGTTTAAGTTGGTCACTTTCCAGTTCTCTGATCCTCTGATTCTTTTCCAAGTAATTGCTATTCTAAGCTTTAATAAAAATGATTTCACACAAAAATATATGCCATATAGGGATTCCCTTGTAGCTCAGCTGGTAAAGAATCTGCCTGTAATGCAGGAGACCCTGGTTTGATTCCTGGGTCAGGAAGATCCCCTGGAGAAGGCCTAGACTACCCACTCCAGTATTCTGGCCTGGAGAATTCCATGGACTGGATAGTCCAGTTCAGTTCAGTCACTCAGTTGTGTCCCAACGACTTTGCAGCCCCATGGACTACAGTATGCCAGGCTTCCCTGTCCATCACCAACTCCTGGAGTTTGCTCAAATTCATGTCCATCGAGTCACTAATGCTATCCAGTCATCTCACCCTCTGTAGTCCCCTTCTCCTCCTACCTTTAATTTTTCACAGCATCAGGGTCTTTTCTAAAAAGTCAGTTCTTCGCATCAGGTGGGCAAAGTATTGGAGCTTCAGCTTCAGCATCAGTTCAGTTCAGTTCAGTTCAGTCACTCAGTCGTGTCCAACTCTTTGCGACCCCGTGAATCGCAGCACACCAGGCCTCACTCTCCATCACCAACTCCCGGAGTTCACTCAGACTCACGTCCATTGAGTCAGTGATGCCATCCAGCCATCTCATCCTCTGTCGTCCCCTTCTCCTCCTGCCCCCAATCCCTCCCAGCATCAGGGTCTTTTCCGATGAGTCAACTCTTCGCATGAGGTGGCCAAAGTACTGGAGTTTCAGCTTTAGCATCATTCCTTCCAAAGAAATCCCAGGGCTGACCTCCTTCAGAATGGACTGGTTGGATCTCCTTTCAGTCCAAGGGACTCCCAAGAGTCTTCTCCAACACCACAGTTCAAAAGCATCAATTCTTCCGTGCTCAGCCTTCTTCACAGTCCAACTCTCACATCCATACATGACCACTGGAAAAACCACAGCCTTGACTAGATGGACCTTTGTTGACAAAGTAATGTCTCTGCTTCTTAATATTCTGTCTAGGTTGGTGATAGTTTTTCTTCCAAGGAGTAAGCGTCTTTTAATTTCATGGCTGCCGTCACCATCTGCAGTGATTTTGGAGCCCAGAAAAATAAAGTCTCTCACTGTTTCCATTAGTCCATGGGGTCACAGAGTCAGATAAGACAAAGCCACTTTCACTTTCACTTCCTTATTGATGCTGTCAAAGAAAAGTTGTTAATTCTTTCATCTATCCCCAAAGCTTTATTGAAGAGATTTGTTTTAGCAGAGATCAGGTTAGAATGCATTGCCATATCAGAAATCATAGTATTTAATTCAATTTAGAATTTCTGGTACTTTGTAGAAATATCTAGGTAATCCAATTAGCCCATCTGTTGAATGCCTGTGGATACACTGTATTAATAGATAAAAACAACAATGCATTGTACTCAAAATATTAGGATAAATATTTTTCAATGCTCCAATAGTTAATATTTAAATAATTCATCAGGTAAAAAATATTATCCATATTTAATGGCACAGAAAATTTTGTATCTGATGTATGAAATTACTTCAGCAAAGTCATGAAATTTCTATAAAATACATTTGAGTGTAGTCTGGGTATTCAAAACTAGTGTTCTCTAACCCTGATCAGAGAACAGAATCACTAACATTTTCTGGAAACTTGCCAAAAGCATTAGCAACATTCAGAAACGGGAAATGTGAATTCTCAAACATGACTCCAGAACAACATATCAAAATCATAAACACTGGGAGTGGGCTCCGGCAACATGTATTTTAGAAGGCTCTCTAGGTGGCTCTGATGCCACCGTTTCAAACTATCAAACTGATATTTGCTAAATGACTCCCTCCAGACAAAGTTGTGTAGTTTCACAGATATTACTTAACAAGCATTAATAACAAGTTATATAAAGAAGGAAAAAGAGAAAATAAAACTGTAATTACTAATAGGTGATATAATTGTTTTCACAGACCATTCAAATAAATTTATTAATATATTATAAAACTAATTTGAAACTTTAGCAAAGTGGTTATTAAAACATCAGCATACATATATTGACTCTATTTCTACATAAAATCAGGAAAAAAAATAGAAGCATATTTATAAAATAGATTGCTTAAAAATTTAAGCAAAACTCCAAATTAATGGATAAAAGTCTCGCAAAAAACTTGAATGAAATTTTAAAAACCTGTAAGGGATGGACTGCAGCACATCAGGCCTCCCTGTCCTTCACCATCTCCCAGAGCTTTCTCGACTATATGGCTCACCTATAGCTTTGACTCTACGGACCTTTGTTGGCAAAATAATGTTTCTGCTTTTTAATATGCTGTCTAGGTTTGTCATAGTTTTTCTTCCAAGGAGCAGAAGTAGAACAGACAAATTGACTGAGGCAATAAAACTTTTGAAACAACAAGCAAAGAAAGGAACTTTTGATATCATACAAAGATAGCATAACACATAGTCAAGAATAAAACATACTAAAGAATTAGATAAAAAAAAAACTGTTTATCAAATAGAAAAGACAAAGTAAGGATGGATGGAAGGAGGGAAAGAAGAGAAGGTTTGGAGGAGCAAAGAAAATACACCCAAACTTATAGATGAAAAATATCTATAAACTAGAAGAGGATAATTGCACATATTAAGATGAATATTTAAAATAATTAATAATCAATAAAGCCTAGACATGAATCTATAAAAATGGAAACCATTTATACATAGTCAGTATATACAGACTTCTTCACATTAGCTGCATTTAGTCAACATAGTATCAAGAATATATAAATAACCTGCCAATTAATAGATAAAAATAAAGCATGTATAGAAAACTTGCAAACGACACAACCTGATAATTCATAGAAAATAACATCAGATCAGATCAGATCAGTCGCTCAGTCGTGTCCAACTCTTTGCGACCCCATGAATCGCAGCACACCAGACCTCCCTGTCCATCACCAACTCCCGGAGTTCACTCAGACTCATGTCCATCGAGTCAGTGACGCCATCCAGCCATCTCATCCTCTGTCTCATCCTCTCCTGCCCCCAATCCTTCCCGGCATCAGAGTCTTTTCCAAGGAGTCAACTCTTTGCATGAGGTGGCCAAAGTACTGCAGTTCTGGCTTTAGCATCATTCCTTCCAAAGAACACCCAGGACTGATTTCCTTTAGAATGGACTGGCTGGATCTCCTTGAAGTCCAAGGGACTCTCAAGTGTCTTCTCCAACACCACAGTTCAGAAGCATCAATTCTTCGGTGCTTGGCCTTCTTCACAGTCTAACTCTCACATCCATACATGACCACTGGAAAAACCATAGCCTTGACTAGACGGACCTTTGTTGGCCAAGTAATGTCTCTGCTTTTGAATATGCTATCTAGGTTGGCCATAACTTTCCTTCCAAGGAGTAAGCATCTTTTAATTTCATGGCTGCAGTCACCATCTGCAGTGATTTTGGAGCCCAGAAAAATAAAGTCTGACACTGTTTCCACTGTTTCCCCATTTTTAAAAAGCACACACACATACACACAGGAAGAGAAATCCAAACAAAACATTAACAAGAAAAATACAAATTTAGATCAAAATGTGACTTTCTACCCCTATACCTATACAGAATTAAAATCTATGATAGGAATCAAATGGCAGAAA
The DNA here is from genome assembly GCF_027580195.1 of Bos mutus. Classification (NCBI taxonomy): domain Eukaryota; kingdom Metazoa; phylum Chordata; class Mammalia; order Artiodactyla; family Bovidae; genus Bos; species Bos mutus. Next base: position 2,504,457 of record NC_091630.1, on the reverse strand, counting down.
GTGTATGAAGAATATGAATGGAGTTTTTCTAACAGACATGTAAGTTGTTAGAACCATGTGGAAAAATATTAACATTATTTTCAGAATTTAAAACTATTGAGTCATTCTACTTCTAGCTATATAAGCAAGAGAAAACACTGTGGATTTAAAGCAAGAAACATAGAAAAATTAGCACAGCATGATTAACAGTAGTGAAACATGGGACACAACCCCAATATCATGAACTGGAAAACTGAAAAATTTATTGGTACATACAAGTAGTAGAACATCACAGAATAGTTAATATAATTATGTAAAATAACATAGCTGCATTTTAAATACATAGACACATTTTAAATGATAAGCTTGAAGTGATATAAGCAATTCTCAGGAGAATATAACCATTTTTATACATGTCAAAATAGGCAAAAATAACTGTACACACACAAGCACGCATATATGCAGTACGTAGCAGTCAAAAATCATTAAGGGGATGATCCGTGGTATACTGGCAAAATTTAACAAAAGACTCCAGGGAAAGCACAAAGTGTTTTTGCAGAACTTGTACATTTGTGTGATGTGTTAATAAATGCTATTGCCATGGTGTGACATTAAATTGTTAATGTGAAGAAAGAATCAAGGACTAGAAAGACAAGAACATCCTGACAGTTTGTTGTCTGCATTGGTCTTCCTAACGAGAAACTGAAATCTAAACATTTTCCTGTTGATTCCACTTTCTGAAGCCAACGACTGTGCTTCTCCATCAAATTATGTGCTAAAACATGGACTCCAAAATTATGCAGAATCATATATTTATATAGTCCAAAGAACTTCTTTTTGTTTCACCTCCATGTAATAGTTGAAATTATCAACCAGTCTAAGGCAGCCCATTTCCCTGACTTTGTGGAGACTTCTTTTTATATTGTCTGCATTTCCTTTCAGATTCACTAAGACCATTTTGTTGTAAATTTGGTGTAGGTTCTGGTCTTGCTAGCTACATTTGATGTAGTATAATAATGTGGTCCTTTCAAGGGCTGAAAACAAGAAAAATTGAGGTGCATGTTCAAATGTATCTTCAAAATATATATCAAAATGTTAATTTTAAAGCAATTTATGAGTGCTAGAACAGACCACCTGTAGAAGTCAACACAGTGCCTTTCCCAAAACAAGCACTCAAAGTTATTGAGCAAACATGAAAACCTGCATCTCCAAAGAACTTCATTTTTCTGCTAAATTTAAAAAGCTTATTGAAGCATAATGAATAAAGAACCGCAATATGCAAACACCTGTGAAAACCTCTTCACAGTCAAGGTAACAGACAAATCCAACACCTCCCAAAGTTTCCTTGTATCTCGTTGTGCTTGTGCTGAGGGTTTTTTTGTTTGTTTGTTTGTTTGTTGTGGTGAGATGACTTAACACGAGATCTTCAATGAAGATTATCTCAAGTCCTAGACATTTGGAAGTTTTTTTGAATTCTCATTCTTTGAAAATCTAATTGAAAAATTTACATTGCAAATTGGCCTATCTATAGTAAACTATTCACGTGGCACAACATCTCTTATATAGTGCTTTTTATTCAAATATTCAGTTCAGTTCAGTTGCTCAGTTGAGTCCGACTCTTTGTAACCGTATGGACTGCAGCACACCAGGCTTCCCTGTCCATCACCAACTCCTGGAGCCTACTCAAACTCATGTCCATCGTGTTGGTGATGCTAATATTCAAATATTGGAATATTTTTTTGCTTGACTATGCTTTCTGGAAAGAATACACCAAGAAACATGATTTCTTAGGGTCAACAGAGGAAATGCATAACTGATACAGTTTTGTTTTTCCATTTCTGTTTAGCTTCTTTCTACTTAGCATGTTATCTCCATATCATATTTGTCACCTACCATTTACTTTTCTAAATTAAACGTCAAGCTGTGTGATTTTTGTCAACTAGACATTGTCCTTAAATTTTATAAGCATAGACAGAAATATAGGGTGGAACTATGTCACTCAGATGTCTTAACACGTTTTTAATTAGATTCTTGAATTCCTTTTCACAGAGATTACTAGTTCTGTACATTTCAACTATCTTATATTTTTACATATGATAGGTTTAGTTATAGTATGCAAATGAAACACTGTAAAATTAATATTTATATCGAAAAAATTAAAAATAGTAACAAATGCTGTATTTAAGCAGATATGATCACATAAAATATAAAGGTGAATGCATACATTATATCAAAAAGAAAATATGGTAAACACATTTCTATGTACTTATATATTATCTGGTTTCCAATTTGTTTTGATGAAATGAATGGTGTTTTTTTTTTAACAATTCCTGCATATAATTCACAATTAATTATAACAAAATTTAAGCAATTAACTTCCTCAGGAAAACCAATTTTTGAATTTGTAAAATTTTGATTTGCAAGTCAATTGACTCATATTGGAAACAATGTTTATTCTTAAAGTAGCTAATATATGAGATAGTAAGAAGATGCAATTCTGAAATCCTTTTTAGAATTTTCTCTTTTAAAGATAAGATACATGAGCAGAACGTAATTTAGAGGCCTTGAATTTTCTCATTCATTCACACAACTATGTGTTTTACTATGCTCATAATACTCAATTGCTTAAGTATCTAAATGCTTCAGCAAAATTAGTGGAGGAATGTAAAGAGGTCTAGAGATGAGATAAAATAAATTTGTTAGTAAAATAGCCTGAAAGATCTTTCTATTCATTATGCACACCCTCTAAACTCTCACTTATCTGTAAAAATAGCCAAATGAATTTAAGGTCAACGGGCTGTAATAGACAGAATGCAAATAATGCCAACTCATATGCAAACCTTCACGTAAGGACTTATGGTTTAAAATACTGGGTGTGGTGTACATAGTGGTAGCCAGTATCAGTGGATGAAACTACGTTATACTGTTTAGTAACAGGTATTAAAAATTTTTAATATTCTAGGGAATGGAACAAGACTGAATTCAATCAGTGAAAGAGTTAACATCTAAGAGAAAGAAAAAAAATGATAGATGAAAACATATCTGCAATATGAGACATTATATGAGATACAGTATTTTAAGCTATCAAAATGAATCCGACTCACTTTTGGAGATATAACACAACTGCTACCTAGAAAAAGCTATCGATATACACAGACTAAGTGTTAATAAGATGAAAACCTGAATCTTTAATGGAGACAGAACAACAGATATAAAAGTCCGAAGTCAAGAGAGTCTAGTAATTTGAACAACTGCAAATAATTCATCAAGACTGGAAGGTGGAGTGTTAGGCATGATTGCTAACAGAGGAGGAGGATGGACATCTAGGAGGGGGCAGGTGAATTCTGCTCATGTATTACCCTAGGGTCTTGTGAGCGCACTGAGGAATCAATGGTCCAAACCAATGTGGAGGTGGTGTCTACGAAGAGGAGCGGACAGTGGATGCCTCAGAGGAAAAATGAGATGATCTGGATCAGAGAGTTATGTATGGTAAGCTGAAATAGGAGGCTTTTCTCACTTGAGCAACTGAATGAAGATTTCTGAGACAGAAGGAAGGCAGACAAGGTAGAAGGATTTAATTGCAGTAGGAGAAGAGTAATGATGACTTCTGTTTTTCATGCGTTGATTTTAAGAGGAACTATCCAATTGTGGAAAATGTGACAACTTCTCGGCCATGTTGAACTTCCTTCCTTCTGCGAAACAGCATCATAGTGCAATCTCATGCCTTACTCCTCGTGAAATCTACAATGACTTTTAATTAGACTTTTGAAATCAGAACTAAGACTTTATAGCTCTTCTCAGTTTGCTGTTCTCGAGTATGGCACATGGTCTGCCAGCTTCAGGAAAGTAAAAAGGAAAGAGACGCAGTTCTGAGAAACCAGACTTCAGTAGTTTCTTTTCACTAAATATAAAGATAAATCATCTTTAAATGACAGAATGAATCTGGATGCTTTCTAATTAAATTCAAAGAATTTGAGAAAATTTGTTAAGATTGTAAATTGCTTTCCTCATTTAAATCAATGTGTTAATTTCTATTAAAAATTTAAAGTCTAATTTTCTACTCAATCTCTAGTAATACAATATTATGCAGGATTCTGACCTTGTCATAGTTTTCTCTTAATAAATGAACCACATAGAAATGCATGCAATTAATTTTCTGTATGATTTTTCACTTCACATGGCAATATTTTCAAGTTCAGAAGTTTTAGAAAACATCAAAGCTGCCAACCAGAGTGGCGTGAATGTTATTTTTTAATAGTACTTGGGAAATAAGTGAAAGCCTTGGACAGATTTGCCCCAATACACACAATGCTCCCTCACTGAACTCTCAAAGTTTTGAGTGTATGCCTTAAATTATAAATTAGGTGATTATTTACTGTTTGAAAGGCATGACATCCGAAGTATAGTTCTGGTAATATTGCCTCAATGTATTTATATGACAGTACCAAGTCTCACATCATTTTCTGTTATAATAATTTCTACAGGCCTTTATTATTAGACAATTTTAAAATCTCTTCCCTTTAGATTATCCCTTGCACTTAGAAATATAACTTAATGAAGAAAATTCACGAAATTCTACTTGCAGTGGAGGGCTTGATTTACCCTAATAGAATGTACTAGAACTATTATCTCTAAATGAATGAACAATGGACACAAGTATCTCTTTTTCTTATGTTATTTCATCGCCATTACAATCCACGTTTGTGTATACTCTTTGCTTCACAACTTTAGTATTTTTGTGACAATCTTTAAAACATTGTTAGCTACACAATTTAGAAGTGAAACCTGAATTTTCAACAACATCGAAAACAAAGCTCCTATGTTGAAATGTTCTTGTGTATATTCCTAACTAATGATTCTGAAATGTACCATGATCATGCAAACAGAAGTCATGGTTATGAATGTGTTATCTTCCCTTGTTTGCCTCCTCTGGGTACTTCTAAGAACATTGTTTTGAAATATTGGCTGGAGCAACCAAGGTTCAATTTTAGACTGCATATTTACTGCTCCAGTTGTTATGAGACTGTCTATCTGAAGATATACATAGGAAAGCTTCTTCTTGGTGGTGAGTTACTGAAATGCCACACGATGCAACAGGCAGGAAAGGTTAGCCTATTGCAACACTTAGGACATTGCATCTGCCAACCCTGGCAGTCTTTGTTATCTGGTCTTTTCCTCACACAAGGGTCTCTCAGTAACTTTGATAACAGTGTTATTATTCTGTCCTAATACATTTCCATAAGCAATTATTAACAGCTTTATTTTTAACAAGAGTCCCATGAGTATTGCAGTCTTTTTGTGCACATTTGCTGATGTATTTACATGTGTGTGGTTTAATGACATTGCAAGCCATGCTGCACATAATTCTTGAAAGATGTGATTAGAATTTATGCTTTTAATTTCCTAGAGCTCTTATTTCCACCTAAATAGGTGAGCATCTTATCACTTTAAGTCATTCATTATAAATTCATGCATGTTAAATTACTTTTCAAACTGAATTCGGGAATCACCCAATTGATAAGCATAGTAAATTACTGCACAATGAAGCAGGTTGCCAACTACAGCAATTGTTTACTGAGGTTTTTCTTCCAGATCTCAGTGCATACAGAGTTGGTCTGCCCGTTTATCACCCTAACTGCTAAGGCGGCATACAGTAAGTGCTGTACGTCATTTCTACACCGTGCACGTTGGAAGAATGTGCTTGGTTGCACAAGTGTGAGAGCTTCTTTGTTTTCTCCCTAAAGCAAATGTAATATACTTCCTTAAACGCCAGATGGAAAACTAATTATCTCCAAAACAAATACAGCTGTAGCTAAAGGAGTAGTACCTTCACAAGCAGTATGTTTTAGTCTGGCCTGAAGGAGTTTACCTAGAGACAAAAGACAAGCATAATATTTCCATGTCTAGTTTGTCATCTGAGACTGCAAAGAAGAAAGCTTACTGTAGGAAGGATAAAAGAAATCTATTCCTGGTTAGTTCATAGGTGAAGACTGAAGTTCAAATGTCATATTTATGGCCAACAATTATAGATTCCAGGGTAGCCCTTATTTGGGCAGTATTAGAATGTCTGGAGGAGGGCATGGCAACCCGAATGCCTGGAGAATCCCATGGACAGAGGAGCCTGACAGGCTATATATATAGTTCACGGGTCACAAAGGAGTCAGACACAACTGAAGCAGCTTAGCGCTCATTCACGCAGAATTAGGATGTAAATAATACATTTTCCTATTCTAGTTTGGGAAAATGTAAAACGTGAGATCTACTAACGACTATGTGAATTTTGGCTGACTGTGTATCTTGACTAGATACTTTAGACAATAAAGTAATACTTTATTGTATTTAATACTTTATTAATACAATTAATAAATGTACCTATTAATTTAAAATATCTTTATTGAAAACTTCCAATGTACTAAGTATTATTTTAGGCATGGAGGACTCAGGAGTAAACAAAAGAAAAAAAACTTGCTTTTTAAGAGTTTGCACTCCAGTTAATGAATATGAAGTGTATAAAAACAGATAAGATATAGACTACAGAAGATGGCATTGACTACTAAAGGGAAAGTTTAAGCAGAGAAAAATACACTGAATATTGGAGAGCCGAGGTTGCAGTTTTAAGGAAGAATGCATTCAAGGCCTCACTGAGAAAGTAGCATATATGTAAAGACCTGAAGGAGGTAAGAAAGTGAACTAAGGGGTTTATAGACAGAGCAAAGAGCATATTAAAAACCCATGGGGTGCATACCATCTTGGCATGTTTCAGAAACACCAGAGAGGCTAATAGTTCTGGGGAAAAAATATGGGAAGCAAGTAAGTAATAGGATATGAACTTGGAGAGTTAACAAGGAAACAGATAATGTAAGATATTATCAGTCACTGATGTTGAACGAAGTAGAAAAGCATTAAAGGGTTTGGCCAAAAGGTTAAGCATGATCTGACTTATATTTTAAAAGAATCATTCTGGCTGCTGTTCTAAAATTAGACTAAGGAGGCCTGCAGGAGGGATACAGGCAAAGGCTGTGTGTGGGATCAATCAGATAAGCGACGATGGCACTGGCACCAGCGTGGAGGTCATGGTCCTGGTGAGCAACGGCTGCATTTTGGACGTGCGCTGAAAGTATATTTGCAAAGAATTTGCAAGTAACTGTGCCAGTGTGGAAAATAAATGATTCAAGAAATATGCAGAGGAGATAGAGAAGGATTGTAGGGGGGGAGAACATTCTTGAGTAGACAAGAGTAAACAGTCTCTCATGCACAAAGGCTTGGTCTTACATAGAAGTCAAGGACATGTATGTAGCAGTTAGTGAAAGCGAGAGCATATGTCACAAATGCTGCTTGTGGAGTAAATTCGCCTACTGTTTCCATTTTTTATTTCCAGAGAAAGAGAAAAGAAAATAAACAGGTATGACTGATTAAAGGATTTCTGCACAGCTTCAGAAGCTCACTAATATTTAAGCTTAGTGGGCATGAGTTTATAATAGCCAGGACATGGAAGCAACCTAGATGTCCATCAGCAGATGAATGGATAAGAAAGCTGTGGTACATATACACAATGGAGTATTACTCAGCCATTAAAAAGAATACATTTGAATCAGTTCTAATGAGATGGATGAAACTGGAGCCTATTATACAGAGTGAAGTAAGCCAGAAGGAAAAACACCAATACAGTATACTAACGCATATATATGGAATTTAGAAAGATGGTAACAATAACCCTGTGGATGAGACAGCAAAAGAGACACTGATGTATAGAACAGTCTTATGGACTCTGTGGGAGAGGGAGAGGGTGGGAAAATTTGGGAGAATGACATTGAAACATGTAAAATATCATGTAAGAAACGAGTTGCCAGTCCAGGTTCGATGCACGATACTGGATGCTTGGGGCTGGTGCACTGGGACGACCCAGAGGGATGGTATGGGGAGGGAGGAGGGAGGAGGGTTCAGGATGGGGAACACATGTATACCTGTGGCGGATTCATTTCGATATTTGGCAAAACTAATACAATATTGTAAAGTTTAAAAATAAAATAAAAAAATAAAAATAAATAAATAAATAAAAATCATGTGGTTAGCACATTCTTTTCCAACCACATTTAGCTGTGCACCTGTGGCATGAAATAATTTTACAGCTGGATTTAACCTGGATTGTGTATTAGTAAAAAAATTAGTGCCAGGGCTCACAATCCTGAGGATCAGATTTAGGTCTATTGGAGTCACCTTGCTTGCTGTAGTTTCCAACACCTCATGGAAATGGAAAACTGCCTTCTATTAAAACTACATTTTCCAGTCATTTTTCACATCATATCACAGTTTAATAAAGGCTCAAACCATAAATTTAGATGTTTAATTAATAAGTTATGTTATAAATATAGTTTATGATTTCATTTCAGCAAAAAATAATCTCACACAGTAATTTAAGATACAATATTTGAAGCATCAATTTTCTTAAATTTATCATTAGAACTTCCTGCTTATCTAATTAGTATTTTACTGCCTAAAGCTGGTAATTATATTATATTCTACATCAATAAGAAATATCATCTTAAGGTATAAGTTAAAAATTTTCCATGTGTCGTGATTTCATTGTTAAACAAATCAGTTAGGATAACAATGTTAATATCCCAGAAAAAATTGATATGCTGTACATGATATGATTGGAGAAGGGAACCGCATCCCACTCCAATACTCTTGCCTGGAGAATTCCATGGACAGAGGAGCCTTGTGGACTATAGTCCATGGGATCACAAAGATTTGAACATGACTGAGTGACTAGCGTGTGCACACACACACACACATACATATAATATGATACACCTGTGTATGATGTACCTATTATATATACACATGTTAAAATATATATTAACATATAAAATCAAGTTTCCCTGGAGTTATTCTGGATATTGTCTTCTGATCCCCAAACCTCATTTGGCTCACAAGCTTTCTAAAAAGGAAAGTGAAAAGTGAAAGTGAAGTCGCTCAGTCATGTCCGACTCTTTGGGGCCCCATGGACTGTAGCCCACCAGGCTCCTCCATCCATGGATTTCTCCAGGCAAGAGTACTGGAGTGGGTTGCCATTTCCTTCTCCAGGGGATCCTTCCGACCCAGGGATCGAACCCTCGTCTCCCGCGTTGTAGGCAGGCGCTTTGCCGTCTGAGCCACCAGGGAAGTCCTCTAAAAAGGAAAGAGGACAATTAACTGAGTTTTGTTAAGAAAGGAGGTAGTGACTCCAGCTATTTATCTCCCCATTTCACAATCCCAGTCTTAGGTTCAGTCATTGGCAATACTCTCAGAATACACATACTCTTTGTTTAGGAAACATATCAGTTAGGACAAATATAATATTGAGAGTTCCTCCAGAATATAATTCAGAATGGGTTATATAGGTTGTTTAAAAGCTTGACAGTATAAAGTAACCCTAGAGAGGTGATAAAAATGAGTGTCTGTCCCTCAGTCATGTCCAGCTCTTTGCGACCCCAAGGACTGTAGCCTGCCTGGCTCCTGTCCATGGAATTCTCCAGGCAAGAATACTGGAGTGGGTAGTCATTCCCTTCCCCAGGGGATCTTCCAGACCCAGGGATCGAACCCAGGTTGCAGGTGGATTCTTTATGTTCTGAACCACCAGGGAGGTATTACCATTCAAATTCTGCTGAACTTGTAGATGATTTTAAATATTACAGTCATCTATAGCCCCTGGAAACCTCTGAACTCCTAAAATAGGTAACATAACACATTTGCAATATCAAAGTTAGTCTGAATGCTTCTTGACAGAAAAAACGAAGAAAATACATTTTAAAGTAGAAACATGGATACGAGGTCATCTGATCTACACGGGGAGATAGTGATGCATTTTCAAAAAGAGGTCATGTCAAAAAAAGAAAAAAAATACAAAGGAGGAGATCAGAGGTAAAACCGTCAGAGACTGAAATGGAAGATGGTGAGGAGAGTGGTAAGAGGGTGACTTCTTACTCTTGGCCTTGTGTGGTTGGCTGGATAATAGTAACATTCACAAGACTGGAAGAAACAAGCAAAATTGTATGTTTGAGAAGAAATACTAATTTTTCTGGGGCTGATGGATAACCGGGTGTTGTTCAGTCATCCTCTTTAAAATGTTCCTTGAGAAGCTGGTTGTAAAAGTCTACACCTCAGGAGAGAATTGAGGCTGAAGTGAAAGCCATCTTCATATCCCAATATGTGATATCATTTCCATGGACAGAAGCAGTAAAAAGAAAAGCATGGACAGAGAGCTAAGCAGAAAAGGGGTCGCAAGGCTGACGCAACACGTTACACAGAAATTCACCGAACAGGATGCTGAAAGGAGACTGATAGTGAATAAAGCTTTAGGCTGAAGACAGAGGGGCTCTGTCAAGGACAGACATAAAGGACTGTTATAAACACTCAGTGGAAAACAATGAGGAAGCATTTTCAGAGGCTAAGTAAATGCCAAATTAGCTTAGATGGAAGACTTTGTTAATTAGCCATGATGGTCTAGTTAGAGAAAGGGAAGTGGAAGTGTGTTTAGAATGTCTTGAAGACCCAGTGGGAGATGAGGAAATGAAGCCTGTGGTATTCTAAAATGAAGCCGTCAGTTTTGAAATGATTTACTTGACTTTTTTTTTTTTTTTTTTTTTTTTTTCACTCAGTCGTGACCAACTCTTTGCAACCCCATGGACTATCCAGTCCATTGAATTCTCTAGGCCAGAATACTGGAGTGGGTTGCTGCTACTGCTGCTAAGTCGCTTCAGTCGTGTCCGACTCTGTGCGACCCCATAGACGGCAGCCCACCAGGCTCCCCCGTCCCTGGGATTCTCCAGGCAAGAACGCTGGAGTGGGTTGCCATTTCCTTCTCCAATGCATGAAAGTGAAAAGGGAAAGTGAAGTCGCTCACTCGTGTCTGACTCTTAGCGACCCCATGGACTGCAGCCTACCAGGCTCCTCCGTCCATGGGATTTTCCAAGCAAGAGTACTGGAGTCGGGTGCCATTGCGTAGCCTATTCCTTTTCCAGGGGGCCTTATCAACCCAGGAATCGAACAGGGGTCTTCTGCATTGCCGGGTGATTCTTCACCAACTGACCTATCAGAGGAGCCCATAGTATCTACAGTATCTAATAGATTTGGAAGCAGCCAAAGGGAAATATGTATGGAACAATAAGAATAGATAAAGAAAATAGATCTTTCAGTTTGCTTAAAAGGCTAGAGGAGATGAAATGCAAAATATTGTTAAAGGGAGTAGAGGGGGGGATTTACACTATCTTATGCTGAATATAAATAGGCTGGGTGCAGACGTAGTTAAGTTTGTGCACATGTTGCACGAAGTTGAAAAAAAATCCATTTTTCTTTCAAGTGGGAGGTCAATATATCTCAGGATTGGATTCTGATAGCTAGAAAAAAATTGTAAGAATATTTATCAGTAGTCTTGAATCATCTGTGGAGCCTGTCTATCCTGCTGTGGACTGTGCTAAGGTACTTAGGTATAAGCATAAAGACAGAAAACATTTTTTTTCCTAGATTTATATTCTGCTTAAGTGATAGGACCAATGACAGATGAATAAAGAATTTTAGATGAATGGAAAGAGTGTTGTTAAAATTATGGCCGTTGTAATCTGACGATGAGGTAAATGAAAGAGAAGGTTGATAAATTGTAAGAAATATAGAAAAGTCAGTAGACTGAAAAATACTATGAGAACAAAGAGCATTTATCATGGAGATAGTTGTGAAAACTAACAAAAAAAAGAATACACGGTGGGGTGCTTGAATACACGGTGGGGTGCCTGAATTCACGCTGTCTGAGGAAGAAGTTCTGGGTGGTAACAAGGGTCCGTGTTGCAATGGAGCTCCAAGAGGCTTTAAATATGTGATTTCGAAGGAAGAGCTCATGGAAATGAGAAAACGGAGAGTAACTGTTAATTTCAGTGTCTTCCAAAATGAATGCAGGGCTTGACATGAAGCCTGAGAACAAAAAACAAAAGTTTTGAAAGGAAAAGGAAGGGTCTATTCCTTGGTCAGAATCTGGAAATCATAATCTATTGTGGAGGCAATGATCTGGTAAATGTTTGGCCAGGTAGAAGGGCGTATATATTTTAAGGGGAGACTGAAAACAAAAAGGAATAAAAATCTCAGTTGGTCCTTATTAATCACTTTTAGGCTGTAGACTGCTAAGTCACTTCAGTTGTGTCTGACTCTGTGCGACCCCATAGACAGTAGGCCAACAGGCTCCCCCGTCCCTGGGATTCTCCAGGCAAGAACACTGGAGTGGGTTGCCATTTCCTTCTCCAATATATGAAAGGGAAAACTGAAAGTGAAGTTGCTCAGTTGTGTCCAACCCTCAGCAACCCCATGGACTGCAGCCCACCAGGCTCTTCTGTCCACGGGATTTTCCAGGCAAGAGTACAGGAGTGGGGTGCCATTGTCTTCTCTGAGGCTGTAGACACAGAACCCAATTTCTGTATATGTGGCTCAGCTTGGCTGCTGAGGAAACAAAATTCCAACATCTTATATATTGGTTCAAAGGTGGTTATGTTGATCTCAAGATTGGCATTTTAATATTTAATGGTATAAAATGAAAAGAATTGTAAACACCAAATAATCTTCACCAATTCATGAAGATTATTATGGACAATAAAGTTGCTTAGTAAGATACTTTATATAGAATAGCATATTGTGTATAAATTTATATGCACAAAAAGTATTTTATTAGGAAAAATAGCTGTTTAAATTTTTGCTTGTGTATTAATATAAATCACTGCAAAGTTAGTGGATATTTAATGGACTGAAACTTCATTTATCTAACAACTGTGGAGATTCCTAATCTTGCTGTTGGAAGTATAGGTAAACAGTAACAGCTGTTGTTTTTCCAATATTATTAAGGATTTTCATCTCTTTTCTAATTCAGGCAGAAATCACTGCCAACATGTCAACATAGATATTCTGAAAAACTGTGTCTAATAGACATCAAACTAAGAGGAAAAAAATCATAATAGAGTACTAAATAAATGTAAAGGTTTATGTCAGTGTGCAGGAATAAAAATAAGTCCCCAAAAGAACACTTTCCTTTTAAAAAAAATGGAAAGTTGGCTCAAAGTGGATATATGCATGATAATTTAAATAGTTATGTATTTATTTCACGAGTAGTCAATAATTTTATAACACCATTCATTTAGAAAAACTAAAAGTCAATACCTAATTAAATACCAAATTTAGTATAAATAATCAAATATATGTATTCAAAGATTGGTCACATTTTAGATTCTCTGGAGTCAAAACGAATATATGATATCTGACTATTTAATTTATATGTACATTTCTCTTGATTTGCCAGAATATGCAATTTTTTAGTTTTGTTGCAGCAATTTTTATTGATTATTTCAAATGTTTAGACACCAAAAACGAGCCATTGGCTACCCATACACTAATGCAATGTATGCTGATTGAGCTCCTACTATGTGCTAGGGAAATTTTGGAAACTGATGATTCCAGAGACTTTTTCAGTCATGGCTGGGAACTTTAAGTCAAGTACAAAGACCACGTTTTCTTTTCTTTTTTTCTGTAAACCATAGAGTGATATTTTAATAGAGTCTTGCATGCGTGCACGCTAAGCTGCTTCAGTCGTGTGTGACTCATCGCTACCCTACGGACTGTGACCTGCCAGGTTCCTCTGTCCGTGGGATTCTCCAGGCAAGAGAACTGGGGCGGGTTGCCGTGCCCTTCTGCAGGGGATCTGCCCGATGCAGGGATCCAGCCTGTGTCTCGTGTGTCCTGCGTCGGCAGGTGGGTCTGTTACCGCTAGCGCCGCCTGGGAAACACAAGAAATACGGCGTCACACTGATGTCTGCAGTCAGAGGAGTTCATGACTTCAACGCATGCCATTATAATTTTCAACAAGGCTTTCCCTCATAATTACAGATTTAGTATTTTCAGTTTAATAGAAGCTATTTTCAAATTAAATATTTTGGCCATATAGACACTACGTAGGTAAGTAAGAAGAATAAACATGCAGGTTTTGAGATTTTGACTGCAATTTTCCCATCTCAGGAATATATATCAGCCATTAAACCATTTTTACAGAGAAATTTTGCAATAAAAAATGATCCTCAAATATACAACGGTAAGATTATTTTCCTTAGCATCCAGCACATCAGTGAATTGCCTTATGTTTTGGGAAATACGTATTTAACAAAACACCGGAAGACTGGTCTCGTGATATTTAAGGTACAGAATAGCAGCAGGTCTGCTGTGTAGACTGGAGGCTCGTGTAGACCCCCGCTGAGTATGACAAGGGACAGGACTCCAGGAGGCTTTGACTCTGCAGGCCTTGGTGTTTCCGTTGTAACAGAAACGGTGTCGGGATATCATGTACGCTGTGTAATTCACTTGTCGCTTGGATCTGAGGCTGTATAGACAACTTATTTTAATAATGTAGCTATCTCCAAAGAGAAAGAGATATCCTTAATCTAACCAACTTGCCAAGAATAAGCTCCATATATAAATCAAAGCAACTTAAAGTCACTATTAATAAAATATCAGTGATTTTCAGGGCTTTTTATTCATTCTTCTAGAGTATTTTTTTTTCCTCCAAGGGGAAAAAATAATGCCCTTCTAGTAGCAGAGCAGTCAGATAAATTTTCTCCCAAAATTCTATCTAAAGGAAAATTGCCTTATAATGTCAAAACACGTTTTCATCAAATCCAGTGAAATAAAGGATAATATTTTGATAAAACAATATCATTGGTGTGGATATTTGTGAGTCATCATCTTAGTTGATGTTTTCAAAGTCTAGTTCATACAGATCCAGTGCAGTTAGAAGAATTAAGAATAAACAAACATTTGTAATGGATTGTGTATTCTATTCAATCAACAAAAGTGCTTAAACCTATTGCAAAAATCAAACTTTAAACTTTCAATTACTTTTAATCTCAGTAGTTTGAAGATTACTTTGAATAAAAAAAATGATACAACATATTTCTAATGTGTTGGAGATATTCCAGGTTTGAAAACACTTCTTATTTCTGCTTTGTATACAGGGTTTCTGATTTCATAATTGGACTAGAACACAAGCATTGCTTTCAACTTGGTTAAAAATAAAATGAACTCTCTGCTTCAGTGTCCTGGTACCATGAGTAAAATAGGAAAAACACGAAATTTATTCACTTATTTTTTAAATTTTTTCATTTGTTCATTTTTTAACACCAAAAACACTTTATATCAGGGTATAGCCAATTAACAATGCTGCAGAAGTTTCAGAACACAGTAAGGGAACTCAGCCATACATATACACATCCATGTATTTGCTTAGATGCAATTAGAACAGGTACACAGTTCAAAGGAATTTTTGTGTCTTATATGAGTAAGTGTCTTTTTTCCTCTTTTTATGTCCCTCCACTAAATGGGGAGTCTGTCTGGGTAACTTATATTTTCTGTTTTCAAAATTGCTTCTATAATACTCTTTCAAGTATAATGTCCTTTTCCTAATGATACTAAGGAGTTTGCCAAGTTATTACAGTTTTTCTTGTAGCTGCACTAAAAATGTTAATTAATTTTGAATGATATATTAAAGATATTCACTCTGTCTCTTCCACTTATTCCTATTTCATTTTATGTTCTTAACATTATCTAATTAAGGATAAAAATGATTTAACTTTTGATAAAGGAAGTGGAGAAATGTTCTAGGGTTATTCTGACTCCTCATTATACCTGAAGCAATACGTATTTATATAATGTTGACTTTTATGAATAGAAAGTTTGGGTTTTATGCAAGTATTTAGAGGAAGAGAGCAGATGAAATTTGATTTCCCCCCAAATTTAACCGTATCTACAATTCTCTCTATTCTCTTTACTACTCTCTCATGACAGGTTATGAAACTGGAATAAAACATCCTCCTCCATCTAACTACACTGGCAATTGCTTTCCTCTCATTGAAAGGCAGAATCTTTGACTGAATTCACGTCTTGCTTTGGTAAAAAGTATAGTAGCAAACATGACAAAAGCAGAGCCTTGGAACGCGATTGCTCACCAGGGCCTGTCTTCTGCTGCTTCTGACATGTTGCTATCATATATACAAGCCTGGCTTACCTTCCTGGAGGATGAGAGGCAGCACGGAGAGAAACCCTGATCCACAGCCTCCCAGGCCAAATCCTTCATAAGCCAGACCAGCTGAGTGCAGACTCATGAGCCAAATGGTCCAGACTAGAGACAGCACATGCAACCCCAAGTGGCAAATCTGCGGTTTGCAGACCAGATCCGTGGTTTGGATGATAACTCATAAAATCCACGCATGTATGGTGAACAGAACTGATGCGTGTGTGAATTCTGATGATGGCGGATAGATTCTGATTCTTTCAAATCCTTTGATTGTTTTGTAACATATCTTGCCTCAGAATGATGGGAATTTAGAAGAAATCAAACAAACAAACAAACAAAGAATGTAGCACTGTTCACTTTCTTGGTAAGCCAGAACTCCATCCCCCTCTGTGCATTTTAATGCAGCATGCTCCTGCTCATCCATTCATCAACAAAATCCAGATGCCTGATATTCAGGGTCATTTTCACCTGCTCCTCTTACTTGATCAACCAATAGGGATCTGAATCTTCTCCTATTCATTTTTACTATGTAGAAATGCGATGTTCTTATAGGGATTCAGTCTCCACCCCACCTACAACCCTCAGTATTGCCAACACACGCAGGGAAGGTACCGATGATTCTTTGGACAACACAGTTATATTGCTTCAGAGCACACGTGGAGGACCTAGGGAACTGAAGAGCAAGCACTGACTCTCTTTAAAATGTTCTGTCTACACATCCTCAAATAAGTAGCCATAGAGAGTGAGGGAGTATCATAAAGAGTAGGTTTAAACAAGGATTCTATGTGAGCCACGAACTATTATGTTATGTGCAGGGATTCTTAAGCTAAAAGGCAAGAAGAAGCAGAGCTAATTAACCATACCTGTTGGAAATTTAAATTTATCTTTTGAAGTTTTTCTCAAAATACTCCTCTAAGGAGAGAAAATTTTATTATTCATGCTGAGTATAGATACAGGGAGCTGACAATTTAAAGTCAGAGAAATTAAAATCATGTTTGCCTGTCTGACACTATTAATAATTGCTATCACGTCTATGAGCTGCTTCCATATTGAGGGCTAACTGCCAAGCAGTATAATAGTTATTCCATTTATTACTATTTCTGATTCAAAATAAATCTCTGCTTTATTTGTTGACAACAAATTGCATATAAGCAGGTGTGATTGTAAGGCAATACATTTGAATCTGTGAGTCATGTATTCAAGATACCCACATCACAGTACAGTTACTTCTTACTCTCTCCTGATTCCTGAGATTTGTTCAAATAGTAAGACAACACTTAGGACTTTAATTATTTAGGTGAGTATCACATTATGGAGGCCTTCCCTGGTGGCTCAGACTGTAAAGAATCTGCCTGCAATGCAGGAGACCTGGGTTCGATCCCTGGGTCAGGAAGATCCTCTGGAGAAGGAAATGGCAACCCACTCCAGTATTCTTGCCTGGAGAAATCCATGGATAGAGGAGCCTGGTGGGCTACAGTCCACGGGGTTTCAAAGAGTCAGACATGACTGAGCAACTAACACACACACACACACACATCACATTGTGGAAGCTGAAGGAAAAATCAGATCCTGGGTTAAAATTTTAAATCAAATTATTTAAATTTTTCTATCAAAGTTGCTGATGCTTTTTGCTGCATTTCACTTCAAAATAATATGAAAAAATAATGGACTGTATCAGAGAGTCAATGAGACTCAGGAACTGATTTTTAGAATAAAACTTATTAAGACCTAACATAGCACCTACATATGCTATAGCTACATGAACCTCAATATAATTTTAACTCTGTCTTTCCCTACATTCTTTTGCTTTCTCCACTCATCTCTCCAATTTTGCCAGTTTCAGCCACCTATCAGCCTGATGTAACAATCTTACATTGGCAACCTCAGCTTGTTTTAAATGCTCTTTAGACTCTGCCATAGTTTAACAGAAGCAAAGCATGGGTTATACATACCTAGTTTTATGAAATCTTCCCTATATGCATGCATACATAGTTTTCAGTGCTTCTACTTTAATGTATAAAATGTGATTTCGAGGGACCTGCCTTTGTTAGTGTTTGGGTCAGTATGGAATAGACACGTTCTCTAAGAAAAGTTTCACACGACACTCAGCTCACAGTTGGATGATGGCAGCTGTAGGGTTACTTTAACTACCCCTGCTTTGGGCCCAAAGGTAAGAAAAAGTCTGTCGATTGAAAAGCCTTAGGGTACTTTATAGTCAGGTATACCTTGGGGAACTAAGGTATATCTTATTTTGAATTCAACTCTGACCACAGCCATGAAATCAAAAGATGCTTGCTCCTTGAAAGAAAGTGAAAGTGTTAGCCGCTCGACTGTGTGTGACTCTTTGCAACCCCATGGACTGTAGCTTGCCAGGATGCTCTGTCCATGGAATGGAAGGAAAAGCTATGGCAAAGCTAGGCAACGTATTAAGAAGCAGAGACCACTTTGCTGACAAAGGTCTGTGAAGTCAAAGCTGTGGTTTTTCTAGTAGTCTTGTATGGATGTCAGAGTTGGATCATAAAGAGGGCTACGTGCAAAAGAATTGATGCTTTCACACTGTGGTGTTGGAGAAGACTCTTGAGAGTCCCTTGGACTGCAAGGAGATCCAACCAGTCCATCCTAAAGGAGATCAGTCCTGGGTGTTCATTGGAAGGACTGATGCTAAAGCTGAAACTCCAATACTTTGGCCACCTGATGTGAAGACCAAACTTATTGGAAAAGATCCTGGTGTTGGGAAAGATTAAGGGCAAGAGAAGAAGGGGGTGGCAGAGGATGAGATGGTTGGATGGCATCACTGACTCGATGGACATGAGTCTGAGCAAGCTCCGGGAGACAGTGAAGGACAGGGAAGCCTGGTGTGTTGCAGCTCATGGGGTTGCAGAGTCAGACGTGACTTAGTCACTGAACAATAACAAGAGCAGTGAGAGAGGAACTTTTAAAAATATATTTTAATCTCTTGTCTGAATTTACTTTATCAAAGAAAACTTTACTTACTAATTCTCTACAACCCTTATTCCCATGATAATTCCAAAATAATTGTTGTATTAGAGGTTTCTAATTTTTATTTTCTATAGATCAGTTTGTCCAAGGATGGGTAGAAATTTGATTATGGAAGTCCTGGAATTTGGAAAATTATATTGATACAATGTAAAGATAAATATAATGTTTTAAACAAGAAAGTACTATGATCAGATTTTGGCTTTGAAGTAGATTTTATATTTGCTTTGTCGTTGATGACATTTAATGATAATAGATGCATGTATAATAGTCTTTACACAATAAATTCAGTATCCTCTTGGGGATATTCAAGGCAAAATCAGATAGCATGAAAGAGTCACATAGCACTCTAGTGAAATTTTCACATATTACATACAAACATAGTAAGTGAAGAAAACAGGGTAACGCTTTAAAGGAAATTAGTATTTCAGAGATAAAAATCAATATTGGATGGGGAGCTACCAGTCCTAAAATTAATTTTTCATATTTATTACTACTGTTTGTATATTGCATCAACAGTGTTCCATAACTGTTCATAAAATATAAAGTGTTCATATTTTAGATGAATATATATATGTTACATAGAACATGATTATTTCATTTATTATTCCTGAAGATTTTGATAGAGTAAAATAACAGAATCAAAAAAATTCTGCCATTGGAATGACATGTTATAACAGTGCCTAGTTATTTTAAAATTATTTTACAATGATGAAAGTAGAGGGACAAGATGCATCTGTACATTACAAGGAGAGTGGTCACTGTCCATACCTCACCCTTAAATTAAGCAGAAAACATTTTACATTCTTCCCTTTCCATTTAATGAATTAGAGATTGTAACTGGGAATGTTCCAAATGTTCAATTTTATGTGAGAATCCATTAAGAGCATTATCTAAGTCAAAATTTGGAAGGATTTCTTTTCTCTAAGGAGAACTTCAAAAATAACCTTTCTTTTAGAAGTAATTTTGCTTCCTATGACATATTAATCCTAATAAATAATGCCTTTGTCACAATTGTATGGGGCTATTTCTGAGTTCTTGACTTTGTTTCACTGATTTGTATATCAATCACGACTATAAATATCAATAAAAAACAATAAAAATTCAATAAATTTTAACATTTTGTTGAAAATTACAGAGAAATATAGAAAATTACACAGTCCTTTAAAACATTTTGAAATAAACTGCCATCTGAACAATTTCAATTTGTCGCATTCCTTGAAATGATATGTTTATCCAATTTATTTGTGTTTTAAATTATTTAAAATATTTCTGTAGATTTTTTTTGTGCAGTTTTTCATGTTACCCCTTTAACACCCACGGTTCCTGCTGTAACTGTGATCAGATCAGATCAGTCGCTCAGTCATGTCCGACTCTTTGCGACCCCATGAACCGCAGCACACCAGGCCTCCCTGTCCATCACCAACTCCCGGAGTTCACTCAGACTCATGTCCATCGAGTCAGTGATGCCATCCAGCCATCTCATCCTCTGTTGTCCCCTTCTCCTCCTGCCCCTAATCCCTCCCAGCATCAGAGTCTTTTCCAATGAGTCAACTCTTCACATGAGGTGGCCAAAGTACTGGGGTTTCAGCTTTAGCATCATTCCTTCCAAAGAAATCCCAAGGCTGATCTCCTTCAGAATGGACTGGTTGGATCTCCTTGCAGTCCAAGGGACTCTCAAGAGTCTTCTCCAACATCACAGTTCAAAAGCATCAATTCTTCGGTGCTCAGCCTTCTTCACAGTCCAACTCTCACATCCACACATGACCACAGGAAAAACCATAGCCTTGACTAGACAAACCTTTGTTGGCAAAGTAATGTCTCTGCTTTTGAATATGCTATCTAGGTTGGTCATAACTTTCCTTCCAAGGAGTAAGCGTCTTTTAATTTCATGGCTGCAGTC
Source organism: Bos mutus (assembly GCF_027580195.1). Classification (NCBI taxonomy): domain Eukaryota; kingdom Metazoa; phylum Chordata; class Mammalia; order Artiodactyla; family Bovidae; genus Bos; species Bos mutus. The sequence goes on along the minus strand of NC_091630.1, from coordinate 2,483,503 downwards.
ACCATCTGTAGTGATTTTAGAGCCCAGAAAAATAAAGTCTGACACTGTTTCCACTGTTTCCCCATCTATTTCCCATGAAGTGATGGGACCGGATGCCCTGATCTTCGTTTTCTGAATGTTGAGCTTTAAGCCAACTGAAGGGTCTAATCAATGCAGTGTTTCTCCAAGTATGTCCCTAACCCAGAAGGTATTCACTTGTTTAATGGCTCAATGTCAAAGTAAATTAGTACAACCAATTTTTCTAGGATGACTTTATACTGACACATTTTCTGAAGTCTGTTTTCAGATCTAATATCTACCTGTTCATTGTCCAATGTTTTCCTTTAACATTAATGGAGCTATTTTATTTGCAAATATAACTATTTTATCTTTTATATGTTTTACTTATTAAATAATTTGTTTTTCACTTTTTCATGGTGAGGCATCACCATGAGCAGGCATCATTCTTATCTTTTCTTTAATACATCTATATTTTCTTTTTAAAATTGAAAGTTCACTGATGTAAATCAGTAGGCCGTAGCCAATTTTTCATACTTTCTTTTTTTTTTAATTTTATCTTAGTTATGAACTATTAAACTTAGGCAATGCTTTTGACTTTATCTGCTGCTGCTAAGTCGCTTCAGTCGTGTCTGGCACTGTGTGACCCCATAGAGGGCAGCCTACCAGACGCCTCCGTCCCTGGGATTCTCCAGGCAAGAACACTGGAGTGGGTTGCCATTTGTCTTTATCCAGTAAGTTAAACAATAATGTTTCTCTTTTAAAATATTGATGTTACGATGTATTTCAAATTTGATATTAAGCCTTCTTGCATTGTTGAGATAATTCATTTGATCAAAAAAGTAATGTATCTCTTTTAGATTATTGGTATTATGGTGTATAACAAATTTGATATTAAGCCTTCTTGCATTGTTGAGATAATTCATTTGATCAATATATATTATTTGGGAACACACAATTTAAATCAGTTAGCCAATATTTCACACTGAATTTTCACATTCAAATTTAATAACTAATTGAATTAGGCCTATAATTTTATTTTTGTGCATTTAAATTTTTTTGAATTTATTACATTAGTTTCAAATAATGAATTGGCCAAAGTTCAATTATGTTTTTTAGCTTATTTTGTATTTGTGAAAATATTGTACCTTGAATTTTTGGTACAGGTTAGCTGAAAATATTTCCCTTGGAGAGTTATGAAGATGAAGAACTTTGATAATCAATGAGAATTGATAATGCCCTGCATTTGCACAAATTGGGCTGTGAAGTAGCATCAAAATCTAATAAGCTACATGTTCACATGACATCTTTTCTAGACTTTTAAAACATAAGACTTAAAGGAAAACAGACTCAACAATAAATTTGATATGGTTTTAAACTGCATGTACAAAATAGCATAAGTGCTTAGATTTTCAAGTATTCAATAATACATTGAGAATATACACTAAATATACTAGAAATTTGTTTGAATGAAGGATAAAAATGGGTGTGGAGGTTGGATATAAAAGGGAAAAAATCTAAAAAATCTAAAACAAAGCATTAACAAGGTTATGCATTAAAGTAGAATATTCTTCTGCCATTAACTGGAGAGAATAATTTACTCAACTCCACCCTGATATTAAAAGCAAAAATAAATAAATAAATAAATAAGAAATGACACCAGTACTAGAAAAAATAGAAAACTTGTTTTGTTTTTAAAAAACAAATGTATTTGAAACATTTAATTGACAAAGGACTATCTTTTAAAATGTTTTCTCTTGTCAAGTAGATAATGTTTTCTGTTAATCTAGGATTTTAGTATAAAGAAAAAGAAAAGAAAAAGAATAATTTTCAACAGCCAAACTGCTTGAATCATTAAATACCAAATACATAAAATGAAATAACAGGTGGATATTATCAGTGAAAACAGCATGAAATACAGAATTTTACTAAAACATCTCACTGAGCCACTTAAGTTTTACCTTAACGACTGCTTTCCTCAGACCAGGCGATCAAGTTAGTATAGGAACTGATTAGGCATCGCAGACTCAGAAGACTGATAGACATTCTTGTCAGGTGTTAATATCTACTCATAATGTGATTTTTTTTGGCAATGACAGAACAGAAATAAGAAAAAAAACTTTGATCACTAGTACGTAGTGTTGCTCACTAAACATTTTAATAAATGTTTTATTTTCTTTTGGTATACTTCACTTGATGTCATACTTCACCCAAAGAAAGCTAATGATATTATAAATAGGGCTTCAGAAAATGAATAACAGAAATAAGAACTCGTTGCATATTTTATAATAGTGACAATAGAGCCTTTTTTCCTAATATTTCCCTAACCTATTTTCTTAACGAAAGTTCTATGATATTCAGTTCAGTCACTCAGTCCTCTCTGACTCTGTGCAACCCCAGGGACTGCAGCACACCAGGCCTCCCTGTCCATCACCAACTCCTGGAGTTTACCCAAACTTATGTCCATGGAGTCGGTGATGTCACACAACCATCATGTCCTTTGTCCTCCCCCTCTCCTCCTGCCCTCAATCTTTCCCAGCATCAGGGTCTTTTCAAATGAGTCAGCTCTTTGCATCAGGTGGCCAAAGTATTGGAATTTCTGCTTCAGCATCAGTCCTTCCAGTGAACACCCAGGACTGATCTCCTTTAGGATGGACTGGTTGGATCCCCTTGAAGTCCAATGGACTCTCAAGAGTCTTCTCCAACACCACAGTTCAAAAGCATCAATTCTTTGGTGCTAAGCTTTCTTTATAGTCCAACTCTCACATCCATACACGACCACTGGAAAAACCATAGCCTTGACTAGACAGATCTTTGTTGGCAAAGTAATGTCTCTGCTTTTCAATATGCTATCTAGGTTGGTCGTAACTTTCCTTCCAAGAAGCAAGCGTCTTTTAATTTCATGGCTGCAGTCACCATCTGCAGTGATTTTGGAGCCCCAAAAAATAAAGTCAGCCACTGTTTCCCCATCTATTTGCCATGAAGTGATGGGACTGGATGCCATGATCTTCGTTTTCTGAATGTTGAGCTTTAAGCCAACTTTTTCACTCTCCACTTTCACTTTCATCAAGAGGCTCTTTAGTTCTTCTTGACTTTCTGCCAAAAGGGTGGTGTCATCTACATATCTAAGGTTATTGATATTTCTCCCAGCAATCTTGATTCCAGCTTGTGCTTCTGCCAGCCCAGCATTTCTCATGATGTACTCTGAATATAAGTTAAATAAGCAGGGTGACAATATACAGCCTTGATGTACTCCTTTTCCTATTTGGAACCAGTCTGTTGTTCCATGTCCAGTTCTAACTGTTGCTTCCTGACCTGCATACAGGTTTCTCAAGAGGCAGGTCGGGTGGTCTGGTATTCCCATCTCTTTCAGAATTTTCCATGGTTTATTGTGACCCACACAGTCAAAGCCTTTGGCATAGTCAGTTGCATAAATCAAATCACTTCTCAGTGACTTACATATGTTCAGTTAGAAGATCATATAAATTTAGGACTCCAGTTTCCATGATTGGGCCATGTTCAATGAAACAAAGACAGTGAATTTGTTAAGAAGAAAGCTAAAAATAAAAACCAAAATAAGCATTAAAAAGGACTTAACAGGTGGCTCAGAGCTAAAGAATCTGCCTGCAGTGCAGCAGCCACAAGAGACTGGGTTCAATCCCTGGGTCAGGAAGATCCCCTGGAGGAGGGCATGGCAATCCAGTCCAGTATTCTTTCCTGGAGAATTCCATGGACAGAGGAGCCTGGTGGGCTACAGTCCCTAGGGTCACAAAGAGTCAGACATTACTGAAGTGACTTAACATGCATGCAACAAACATTAAGAAGGAATAATAGATCCAAATAAAGAGAAAATCCAAATATATATTACATTCCTATAGTCTCTCCTATTCTTAGATATTTATTGTCTTCATGTGTTTGCCGTAGACTTCAAATTTTACAAGGTATACTTGGCCATTGCAAACACATTACTTTGATATTAATGCATTTTGAAGACAATGTTCCATTAAAAATAATTTAAGACTACAGAAACATTGTAGAACTAACACACAAAAAAAGAGATGCCCTTTTCATCATCAGGGACCGGAATGCAGAAATAGGAAGTCAAGAGCTACTTGGAGTAACAGACAAGTTTGGCCTTGGAGTACAGAATGAAGCAGGCAAAGGCTAATAGAGTTCCTCCAAGAGAACGCACTAGTCATTGCAAACACCCTCTTCCAACAACAAAAGAGAAGACTCTACACATGAACATCACAAGATGATCAATACCAAAATAGATTGAGTATATTCTTTGCAATCAAACATGAAGAAGCTCTAAACAGTCAACAAAAACAAGATGGGAGCTGACTGTGGCTCGGATCATGACTTTCTTATTGCCAAACTCAGACTTAAATTGAAGAAAATAGTGGAAAAGACTAGACCATTCAGGTGTGACCTAAATCAAATCCCTTATGGTTATGCAGTAGAAGTGACAAATAGAATGAAGGTATTAGATCTGATAGAGTGCATGAAGAACCATGGACAGAGGTTCATGGCAGAGGCAGTGACGGTCAAAAACATCCCCAAGAGAAAGAAATGCAAAAAGGCAAAATGGCTGTCTGAGGAGGCTTTAAAATAGTTGAGAAAAGACGAGAAGTGAAAGAAAGGAGAAAAGAAAACATATACCCATCTGAATGCAGAGTTCTAAAAAATAGCAAGAAGAGATAAGAAAACCTTCCTAAGTGAACAATGCAAAGAAATAGAGGAAAAGAATAGAATGGGATAGACTAGAGATCTCTTCAAGAATATTAGAGATACCAAGGGAACATTTAATGCAAAGATGGGCACAATAAAGGACAAAAATGGTATGGACCTCACAAAAGCAGAAGATATTAAGAAAAGTTGGCAAGAAGACACAGAACTATACAAAAAAGATCTTAATGAACCAGATAACCACGATGGTGTGGCTGCCCACCTAGAGCCAGACGTTTTGAAGTGCAAAGTCAAGTGGGCCTTAGGGAACATCACAACAAACAAAGTGAAGATGATGAAATTCCAGTTGAGCTATTTCAAATCCTAAAATATGATGCTGTTAAAGTGCTGAACTCAATATGTCAGAAAATATGGAAAATTCATCATGGGCACGGGACTTGAAAAGGTCAGTTTTCTTTCCAACCCAAAGAAAGGCAATGCCAAAGAATTTCAAACTACCGCACAATTGCACTCATTTCACACGCTAGCAAAGTAATGCACAAAATTCTCCAAGTCAGGCTTCAACTGTACATGAACCAAGAACTTTCAGATACTCAAGCTGGATTCAGAGAAGGTGGAGGAACAGGGGATCAAATGCCAACGTCCACCGGGTCATAAAAAAGCAAGAGAGTTCCAGAAAAACATCTACTTCTGCTTCATCGACTACGCTAAACCCTTTGACTGTGTGGATTACAACAAACTGTGGAAAATTCTTCAAGTCATGGGAATATCAGACAACCATACCTGCCTCCTGGGAAACCTGTGTGCAGTTCAAGAAGCAACAGTTAGAACCAGATGTGGAACACTGGACTGGTTCAACACTGGGAAAAGAGTATGTCAAGGCTATATATTGTCACCGTGCTTATTTAACTTATATGCAGAGTACATCATGTGAAATGCAGACTGGGTTGCATTGGAATCAAGATTGCGGGAGAAATATCGATAACCTCAGATACTGACAGGTGACACCATGCTTATGGCTGAAAGTAAGGAGGAACTAAAGATCCATTTGATGAAAGTGAAAATGAAGAGTGAAAAAGCTGGCTTAAAACTCAACATTCAAAAAACAAAGATCATAGCATCCAGTCCCGTCACTTTATGGCAAAGAGATGGGGAAACAATGGAAACAGTGACAGACTTTATTTTTCTGGGCTCCAAAATCACTGGAGATGGTGACTGCAGCCATGAAATTAAAAGATGCTTACTCCTTGGAAGAAAAGCTATGACCAATTTAGACAGTGTATTAAAAAAGTGACATTACTTGGCCAACAAATGCCCATATAGTCAAAGTTATGTTTTTTCCAGTAGTCATGTATGGATGTGAAAGTTGGATCATAAAGAAAGTTGAGCACCGAAGAATTGATGCTTTTGATCTGTGGTGTTGGAGAAGACTCTTGCGAGTCCCTTGGACTGCAAGGAGATCCAACCAGTCCATCCTAAAGGAGACCAGTCCTGGGTGTTCATTGGAAGGACTGATGCTGAAGCTGAAACTCAAATACTTTGGCCACCTGAGGTGAAGAACTGACTCAGAAAAGACCCTGATGCTGGGAAAGATTGAAGGCAGGAGGAGAAGCAGATGAAGGAGGATGAGATGGTCGAACCCAAATACCAACTCAATGGACATGAGTTTGAGCCAGCTCTGGGAGGGGGAGAAGGACAGGGAGGCCTGGTGTGCTGCAGTCCACGTGGTGGCAAAGAGTCAGACACGCCGGAGCGACTGAAGAACACCAACACAGAAGCATTGAGAAGACGGAGCAGAGGGTTCTTGGATCCTTCTTTCATTTCCCTAAAGTTGTCATCTTAAGCAACATTGATATGTTTACCAAAAATAAAAATTTAACTTTGGTATAATACTGCAGACTTTATTCAGATTTCAATTTTAAATTTCTAAGGGATAGAAACACAAATTTTAAAAAAAGAGAGAATTTTATCTAGGCAGGTAGTATATTGAGAATTCAGTAACACAATGAACATTTAAGGACTGTTGCTCGAATGCTCAGGTTTTACTCTGTTTTGTTTTCAGAGTTCTCTTAGAAACTACCATGAACCTTTATCATCTCCTAATTAATGTCTCAGGACTTCTCTGGTGTCTCAGATGGTAGGGAATCTGCCCACAATATGGGAGATTTGGGTTCAATCCCTGAGTCAGGAAGCTCCCCTGGAGAAGGGAAGGTTACCCACTTGAGTATTCTTGCTTGGAGAATTCCATGGACAGAGGAGCCTGGCAGGATAGTCCATGAGGTTGCAAAGAGTCAGACATGACTAAGCGATTAACATTAATTAATGTCTCTGGAACAGTATTAACATAGTTCAGCATTTAACATAATTCAGTATCAGATACAGTACCAGGAACATAGAAAGTGCTCATTAAACGTTTCTTAAATTAATTGTTCTTATTTTCGACTTCTGTTAGACCTGGATGATAAATGTCTTATTCTGCAAACACAGAAAAAGTACTTTAAAAGCGTATTCTATTTTCCTATTTCAAAGAAGTGTATGACTCAGGTCCATTGAGCCATCCACCAACCTTCCCACAATAAAACAGTGAAGACATGTTGAGGAAATAGCAGAAAACATTTATTTTCTCGCTTTATAACACACTCATTGTAAGCTATAGTGATATAAGTTATTTTAAAATCACACTACAGGTTTGTTTATCTCAAACATGTCAATCTACATTATGGATTTAACATGGAAATATTCAAGTCACAACAGATCTTGCGAAGTATGCTTTAAAACATGGTTTTAAATTTTTATTTCTGCTTCCTTAGCTGGAAAATTATAAAGCATTGTGAGTTTCGTGTTTGTTTTTTTGTTTACACATAGTGATAACATGTCACTATGTTACCTTTAAAACCAGAATGGATCATTAAAAGCAAGTGAGGAGTTAAGGGGAAAATGCTTATGTGTGGGGGTGTGTTCATGCGCATGGGCATGAGAAAATGCTGATTCTGAGAATGAAAACATCATTCCAATTAAATGCTGGAGATATTTCCCTGAACAAGACTGAATTTAGAGAGCAAATATTCTTTAGCTTCTTGTTATCTCTCTCTTATTAATTAGGTGCTAAGTTTATTTTTTTTTTAGTTGCTAAGTTTAGAACATTGATCAACCTCATTGCATTTATTTAATATTTCTGTTGTTTTACTTTTTATCTCCTTTGATTTTTAAAGAAAATTTTCCAAAAATAATAACACTTTTCTTAAATACTCTTTTTAAAAAATTATGAGACTGAGTAGAATACAAATTGCATGGATTCATTGAAAAAACATTTACTCTGAGACTGCCAGTCTCCTTCTAACTACTTCTCAGGAAGCACTGAGAGCAGGAGAATGGGCCTCTGGCCCGGGGTTTGCCTCCACACAGTGACTTTATCAAACAACTCCCGATAGCCTCAGCTTTTGTAAAAGAATTAATGATAATAATATGTGATATGCATGATGTCTAATTCATAGATACACAGGCCTTTAGATATCAGGTAAAATTTTTGCAAAGCCTCTATGCAGAAAATTACAAGAGCATTTAAAGATGAATTGTATCAGGTATATGAACTAGGCAAATAAAAAATCAATATTTAAAAAAATCTAGCAATATTTGCTAATAATATAGCAATTAACTTTATGTTCTGCTGACCATTAAGAATATAGTATGAATCTTTTAGAGGTTGTGGGATCAAGATACAGAGTAAAAAGACCCTGTACTCACCTCCCCCTAAAAACACATCAAAACTACAACTACATATAGAGAAACTCTCACTAAGAATGACATGAAAACTAGCAGAAGGTCTCATCTACAACTAAGGCTGTAAAGAAAAAGGACACAGAATTTGATAGGCGGTGAAGAGAAATGATCCAGTCCTAGCCCACGTACATGCTAGGAACCCCAGAAGAGAGAGAAATCCCAAGCTCAGGCATCTTCCCTAAGGAGTCAAGTGTCCCAGCCCCGTACTAGGCACCCCAGGCCCGGGGTCGGACCCCAGGGAGAGGGTCCCCGTCGCTGGTTTGACAGTCAGGAGGTTATCGGAGAGCGGTCAGAAACAGCTCTCTGCGCTTCAACAGCACACACCCGGCCACTTCCAGGGTGGTGGCCGATTGAAAATGGCCTGTGGCTCCGGCGGCCCACGAGGACTGCCTCAGCCAGCCCCTCCGTCCTGACTATGCTCCTACCTCAACACCGCCTGCTCAGGCTCCGTCTGTCCTAAGAAACCACCGCGGCCGTCAGGCACGTGTGCAGCTGCGCCTGGGACAAAGCAGAGCCAGGTGAGACGCGCAGGCCCAAGCACTCACACCGGGCAAGCGAACCAGAGACCTGCTCTATATCACGCCAGGGCAAAGCCCAGCACTCAGGGCTTCTCCTTCAGCGCCGTGGTCTCCAGGGCCTCCCGCGAGTGCTAACCCCAGAGAGGACGCTGACCACTGCTGGGCCCGGGGGCCAGCTGGCACTCGGCTCTAGCTCAACCCCGGACCGAGACGGGGGCCGCCAGCGCAGCCCAGAAAGCACGCAGCCTGTGCTCGCTGCAGAGCCGGCCGCGCACCTGCAGACAAATGCGGACTGCACAGGGGCTCCACGCAAGGACTGCCCTTCCAAACGGGGTGGGTAACTCGCATCTAATTTGATAGAAACAAACAGAGAAAGTCAAGCAAAATGACAAGACAGAACCATGTTCCAAATTAAAGAATGAGCTAAAATCCCAGGGAGTGGGCGGAGAGGATCTAAGAAAGCAGACAGCTTTCCTGATAAGATGTTAAAAGGAGGGTTCAGGATGGGGAACACATGTGTACCTGTGGCGGATTCATTTTGATGTTTGGCAAAACTAATACAATTATGTAAAGTTTAAAAATAAAATAAAATTAGAAAAAAATAAAATAAAAAATAAAAGCAATAATAAGATAAAGGCTCACTTGACTAGGGAAGGAAAAAAAAAAAAAAAAGGTCACAGTGAGAACTATAGCAAAGATCTAGAAAATATGAAAAAAAAATCTGTTTTCTTAGATCCTCTCCCCACAAACAGCTTATATGTATGTATGTGTATATTATATACATAAATATTTTTATATGTGCGTGTGTATATATGTATATATCACTAGAAGAAAATATTAGCAGAATAGGAGAAGCAGAAAGATATACAAGTAAGTTGCAAGACAGAATAATGAAAATAACCCAAGAAGTAAGGAGAACAGTAAAGAAAATAAATGAGGATTGGTTAAGGGAACTCTGGAACAAAATCAAACATAGTCATATTCTTATTATAGTGTTCTCAGAAAGAGAAAAGAGAGAAAAGGGAACAGAAAATGTATTTGCTAAAATAATGGCTGAAAAATTCCATAACAAGGAAGGAAACAGACATCCAGATATAAAAGGGACAGAGAAAGTCTCAAACGAAGAGACCCACACAAGTACATATCATAATCAAAATGACAAAAAATTTAAGAGATAACTGAAAAGGAAGCAAAAGGAGAACAGAGTCATAAGCAAGTTGATAGTATTATGAAATTCTCATAATATTACCAACTGATTATGCAGTTGGTATGTGAAAAGTACAAACTTTTCACATAAGAAGAAATAAGCATGATATATCTAAAGTGATGAAAGAAAAAAAATGAGGATATTCTACCCAGAAAGATCATCATTTAGGATTTAAAGAGAGATGGGCTCTTAGACAATCAAAAACCAATAGTACATCACCAATAAACCAGCGTAACAAGAAATATTAAAAGGTCTTTAAGAGAAAAAACAGGAACATGCAACAAAAAATAAGAAAATATCCTAAGGCATAATGAATCTCCACTTTGGCCACCTGCTGTGAAGAGCTTATTCACTGAGAAATACCTGACTCTGGGAAAGATTGAGGGCAAGAGGAAAAGGGGGTAGCAGCGGACGAGATGGTTGGATGGCATCCCCGACTCAATGGACGTGAGTTGGCCCAAACTCCAGGGGATAGTGAAGGACAGGGAAGCCTGGTGTGCTGCAGTCCATGGGGTCGCAAAGAATAGGGCATGACTCAGTGACTGAAAAAGAAGAACAAATCTCACTGAAAGCAAGTACATGGTAAAGGCAGTGAGTCAAACACTTTAGAAGTTAGTACAAAGGTTAAAAGACGAGAATTTAAAAATAAGCTCTAACTACATAAGCAGTTATGTGATAAACACAAAAATGTAAAATATGACATAATGAACATAAAAAATAAGGGGAGTCAAATGCAAACAGTTTAAAACGTGTTTGAATTTGAATGACTATCAGCCTAAAGCAAATGATATTGCTATAGGTTAACGGATATGAAGTCCGTAATAACCACAAACCAAAACTCTATAATAGACCCACACAAACACAGGAGAAAGGAGCCCAATCATAGTACTAAATAAATTCACCTAACCATAGAGGGAGAGGCTGAAAGAGGTAGTTATAAAGATAGCCCGAAAACAAGCCACGAAATGCCAAAATACACACCCATCTTCATTTAGAAAAACTGCAGGATATAAAACTGATTTTCATAAAATGTTGCATTTTTACACACTGTTAACTATCAGAGAGAGAAATTAGAGAAACAGTATCATTTGCTATCGCACCAAAAATAATAAAATACTTAGGAGTAAAACTACTTATGGAGATGGAGAACATAGATTCAGAAAAAATATAAGACCGTGATAAAAGAAATTAAAGGTGACACAAACAGATGGAGAGGCAGACCATATTCTTGAATTGGATGAGCTAATATTGTTAAAATGGCCATACTACTGAAGGCAAAGTACAGATTCAAGCAATCCCTATAAAAATACCAATAGCATTTATTTTCTCAGAACAAGAACAAATAACTTTAATATTTGTATGGAAACACAAACCACCCTAAAGAGCCAAAACTGACTTGAGAAAGAACAATAGAGCTGGAGGAATCATAATCCCTGACCTCCGACCACACTATAGTGCTACAGTAATCAAAACAGCATATTACTGAGCAAAATCAGACACATACGCCAGCGGAGCAGAGTAGCAGAGTAGAGAGCTCAGAAATAACCCCAAACACATATGACCAATTCATGTAGAACAAAGGAGCCAGAGGACCGTACAATACAGGAAAGACTGCCTCCTCAGTAAGAGGTGCTGAGGAACACGGACAGCTCCACGGAAATGCATGTTAGGACATTCTCTAACGCCACACAAAATAATCTCAAAATAGATTCAGGACCTAAGTGTCAGCCCAGAAACCATAGGACTGCTAGAGGAAAACAGAGAAAACAGAGAAACAGAAAACAGAGAAAAAACACTTTTTGACATAAATTATAGAAATATTTTTTGAATTAGCTTCCTAAAACAAAAGAAATAAAAGCAAAAATAAGCAAATGAGACCCAATTAAATTTAAGAGCTTTTATATACCATAGGCAGAGAAGGCAATGGCACCCCAACTCCAGTACTCTTGCTTGGAAAATCCCATGGACAGAGGAGTCTGTTAGGCTGCAATCCATGGGGTCGCTAAAAGTCGGACACAACTGACTTCACTTTCACTTTTTACTTTCACGCATTGGAGAAGGAAATGGCAACCCACTCCAGTGTTCTTGCCTGGAGAACCCCAGAGACGGGGGAGCCTGGTGGGCTTCCGTCTATGGGGTCGCACAGAGTCGGACACGACTGAAGTGACTTAGCATAGCATAGCATAGCATATACCAGAGGAAACCATCACAAATGAAAAGATAACCTAGAGCATGAGAGAAAATATTTCAGCCCATAACATATGAATATCAGAGTTGAAGAAAATGCCAGTTAACGCCACAAAGCAACATTGCTTTGCAGCTCCCTGAAGGAATATGATTAAATGTAATTATAATGCCATGTGTCTACTGTGTTAAACAATTAGAACTAGTACAATCATCACTGATAATGTATTAAACTGTTACATCCACACTGCAAGCTACTTGGCAGCATATCAGTTCAGTTCACTTGCTCAGTCATGTCCGACTCTTTGGGACCCCATGAACCTCAGCACTTCAGGCCTCCCTGTCCATCACCAACTCCTGGAGTCCACCCAAACCCATGTCCATCGAGTCCATGATTCCATCCAGCCATCTCATCCTCTGTCGTCCCCTTCTCCTCCTGCCCCCAATCCCTCCAAGCATCAGAGTCTTTCCCAATGAGTCAACTCTTCGCATGAGGTGGCCAAAGTACTGGAGTTTCAGCCTCAGCATCAGTCCTTCCAGTGAACACCCAGGACTGGTCTCCTTTAGGATGGACTGGTTGGATCCCCTTGCAGTCTAAGGGACTCTCAAGAGTCTTCTCCAACACCACAGTTCAAAAGCATCAATTCTTCGGTGCTCAGCTTTCTTTATAGTCCAACTCTCACATCCATACATGACCACTGGAAAAACCATAGCCTTGACTAGACAGACCATTGTTGACAAAGTAATGTCTCTGCTTTTGAGTATGCTATCTAGGTTGGTCAAAACTTTCCTTCCAAGGAGTGTCTTTTAATTTCATGGCTGCAGTCACCATCTGCAGTGATTTTGGAGCCTAGAAAAGTAAAGTCTGACACTGTTTCCACTGTTTCCCCATCTATTTGCCATAAAGTGATGGGAGCAGATGCCATGATCTTCATTTTCTGAATGTTGAGCTTTAAACCAACTTTTTCACTCTCCTCTTTCACTTTCATCAAGAGGCTCTTAAGCTTCTCTTCACTTTCTGCCATAAGGGTGTTCTCATCTGCATATCTGAGTTTATAGATATTTCTCCTGGCAATCTTGAATCCAGCTTGTGCTTCATCCAGTCCAGCGTTTCTCGTGATGTACTCTGAAGTTAAATAAGCAGGGTGACAATATACAGCCTTGATGTATTCCTTTTCCTATTTGGAACCAGTCTGTTGTTCCATGTCCAGTTCTAACTGTTGTAGCATATAACAAAGCTAAATACCTGCAGTCCTATAACTGACCAAGTTCACTAATTATATGTATATATAAAGGGAACAGCTATCTAATCTCTAATCCACTCCAATATTCTTGTCTGGAGAATTCCATGGACAGAGGAGCCTGGTGCTGGTGGGCTACAATCAGTGGGGTCACAGAGTCGGACATGACTGAGCAACTAATCCTTACTGAGCTACTAACAGGGACAGGACTGAGCAACTATCCTTACTGAGCTACTAACAGGTAAACGCTACAAAATTTTTAAGAAGTATTCCCACAGCAGTGCTGCCAATTTAAACCTGAAATCGCAAAAGCCCACACGTTCATCTAAAGCATAATTAGCCTCCTCCTCCTCCTCCAAAAACGTGTCCAATCAAACAAAACACTGCGGTGCGTTCATATAATACTCGTAGGAAATGGCAACCCACGCCAGTGTTCTTGCCCGGAAAATTCCATAGACAGAGGAGCCCGGCTGCTTTCTCTGTGACCATGGGGTCACAAAACGCAGACACAACTGCCTGAGAAAACCCCCATGTATCAGTGAGAATAAACACAGTGTAAGACTCTAGGCAACAGCATAAGTGGATCTGCCATAATTAGGCTCAGAAAAAAGCCAGACAGTAAACAAGCAGGTCCATTATGATTCCGTTTACGAGAAGTGCACACTGTAGTGAGTCCTGCTGAGGGTGCAGTGTGATAGGAAGGGGACGGAGTGTGTCGCTGGCAAAGTTCTATTCCCTTCTTTCAGTGTTGGGGAAAATGTGTGTGATCACTTTATAAAGAGACATTCAATATATACTTAGAATCTATTAGTTTTCTGGGTTAATATCATACTTGAATAATAACATTCCATAAAATATTTTTAAACAAAGGATTATTTATTCTCATCACAATTTTATATCTATTTTCAAATTTTTTAAGGTTCATGAAAGCTTATTTGTTAAAATCCACTAATAATTAAAATTAGCAATCTAGATCTCATTAATAAAAACTCCATTTACATGTATAATATTTAGCTCTGTTTGTATTAATGGTGAATGGATTATTAACCTTCATTTTATTCACTTAATTTTGTATTTGTCTAATTGAATACTAGTTCACCTTCCTGCTCATGCTCCGTCACTCACTCATGTCCCACCCTATGACTGCAGCCGACCAGGCTCTTCTGCTCATGGGATTCCCCAGGCCAGAATCCGGAAGTGGGTTGCCGTTTCCTCCTCCAGGGGATCTTCTTGACCCAGGGATCAAACCCACGTCTCCAGCGTTGGCAGGTGGATTCTTTACCGCTGAGCCACCTGGGAAGCCGCACTATTTCACGTTAATATAAACAACACACATCTATTCTAGTAATGGTTTTAGAACATTTAATATTAAGAGAAGTATATACATATGTATATATACACACACATATAGAATAATATGTTAGGTTTAGCAACAGAAGAAAAAAAGCAGATAGTTCATTGTATGTGGAGAAAGGAAACTGATAACTCCCAAATTAGATTCAAAGAAACAAGAGTCCCTTGTTTGACTTTGCTCATGAAGCCCTGAACAACCTTGCTCACACTCGGTAGCCAAGTGGGAAGGTTACAACGTGTGCTTCTGTTCTTAGGGTTTTCGAATCCCGTGTTTTGAATCCAGAATTATCTGTCTCCTACAGGTGATTTCATGACTTGGGGCCAAAATTAATTTAAAACATTAATTACTCTGAAATGGCTTGATATTTTAAGAATCTAAGAATGCTCTCTATTAATTATCACTATGTCTCTTCCTCTGAGGCCTTCAATCCCTGAACCACTTCAGAATGTTTCTTCTTTAGCACGGTATTGAAATCTGAAACATCTCTAGTTTGTTGTGGCGTGTGGCCTCAAACACAACCACCAATCATTAACTAATATTCACACTCAAATACCAGGTGTGTGCTCAGGAAATATGTGTTGGAAGATTTAATATGGTGAAAATTTAATCAGCCCAACTAGGTTCACATAAATTCCAGGTATTATTTGCTTACTCTGTTTCAGATGTAATGTTTCATTCTGAAGCAGTCATGTGCAATACATTTATGCCCTGAAGATTCTGATAGTATTTTAGCATAATTTACCTTTGGTTTTGAAGGAGCATTCTAGGGACCACAGACAAACACTCCCCTGGAAATACCACCACTATTCTCTATTCTCTTACATCAGCTGTTGCTAGTAATCATACAATTGTTGTTCTTGGCAAATTGGTTTATAATGAAAGAATTTAATACCAGTTGCATTTTTTCTTCTCTTAAATTCAAAATCTTGGAAGAAGACTCCCCAAAATATATGTTGGTCAACCTCTTGGGCATCAGCTAATTTTACATGATGTCACCCTTGAAATAGAAATCATCACTCCTTCCAACTTTCCTTAAAAGAACCAGCTCACCTCAAACTTGTCTATTGCTGACTCTTCCCTTTCCAACCTTTCCATTTCCTTAGCAAAACAGAGTCCATAGTTATATGTGCCGAATTCCTTTGAGAGCAGTAAAGAAATTACAAATAAAGTAACAAAAAAGGTAAAAGATTTCTAAAAAAGTGATTTGTATGAAAATTATATCTAAAAAGTGATCAAGAGATGATGTGCTTATTTAATAATTATATATACAATAAGTATATATGCTTTGCTGACAAAGGTCTGTCTAGTCAAGGCTCTGGTTTTTCCAGTAGCCATGTATGGATGTGAGAGTTGGACCATAAAGAAAGCTAAGTGCCGAAGAATTGATGCTTTTGAACTGCGGTGTTGGAGAAGACTCAAGGAGATCCAACCAGTCCATCCTAAAGGACATCAGTCCTGATTGTTCGTTGGAAGGACTGATGTTGAAACTGAAACTCCAATCTTTGGCCACCTGATGCAAAGAGCTGACTCATTGGACAAGACCCTGATGCTGGGAAAGATGCTGAAGGTAGGAGGAGAAGGGGATGGCAGAGGATGAGATGGTTGGATAGCATCACCGACTCAATGGACATGAGTTTGAGCAAGTTCTGGGAGTTGGCGATGGACAGGGAGGCCTGGCATGCTGCGGTTCATGGGGTCTCAAAAAGTCAGACACTACTGAGCGACTGAACTGAATTGAACTGATATATACAAGGGAATATTACTCAGACAAGAATGGAATAAAATCTTGCCATTTTTGACGATGTAATTCTAGTGGCTATTATGCTAAGTGAAATAAATCAGACAGAGAAAGAAAGATACCATATTATTTCACTTATATGCGGAATTTAAAAACCAAAACAAATGAACAAAGATAATAAAACAGAAACAGAGTCATAGAGAAAAAACAGGTGGTTGCCAGAGGGAAGGGATATGGGAGCCTGAGGAAGTATGTCAGGGAGAGTAACCGGTACAACTTCCAGTATTGAAATGAATGAGTCACAGGATGAAATGTACAGCAAGGGGAATGCAATATTAATACTGTAATATATTAATACAATAATAATATTGTAATATCTTTGTGTGGTCACAGATGGTAAGTAGACTCACTGTGCTGATCCTTTTTTTAACATGTAAAAATATCAAACTAGCCTAGTGTTATAAATCAGTCAATAAAATAAATAAACATATTCAACTATTTTGTATTTCACGATAAAGTCTTTGACGCTGTGTCAACATTTTTTGAAGAAAGGTTCACGTGGCCACCAGAGAGGATGCAGTTAAATCTGAGGACGTAGTTAAATCTGTCGGTGCACTGCTCTGACAAAGCCACTGTAGGCAAAGGAAAAGAGTTCCTTGAACCCTATCCTTCCCCTTGCTCCCTCTTGCTTTTTCTCTGCAATATTTTGTAAGCGGAAAGCTATCTGTTTCTATTAACTATGTCTAATTATATGTCGAAATCCACCTGTATAAATATACTGACTGCACTGGTTTATATCTATATCTACGTCTATCTTTACCTGTATCAGTTTCCAAAAAGAAGCGTGGTGTATTGAAAAAGATAATGCCCTGGGGAATGTAGTCTGCCTATTTTTAACTCCCATCTCCCTCATTATAGCACTGAGATTTTGAGATATTTATGCAAAAGAGACATTTATACAGATGTTTTGCTTCTTGTTTTCTTCATCCCCAAAACGGGACAATAAAGTCAACTATGCTATAAATTGTGAGGTTTAAATAGGACAGTATCTCTAAAGGATACTGGCGTCTAAATGTTAGCTATCGTTCTTAAGTTGCAAGAGTACACTTTACCAATGCAGATTTAACTCTACAATGAAAAGAAGCCGAGGAGAAAGAGGAAGCACAAGGGCAGAAATTTTAACACTGATTCTGTATAAAATTAGAGCTGATCTAGGTATCTAAATAAAATTTAGATAAATATAGCTAAATAAAATTAAAATCTTCCTATCTCTGAACTCAGATAATTTGAAATGAGTAGAGATATGGGAACAGTAGAAAATTCTCTTTCCTGTAGATATGCTTGAGAGAATTTACCTCCAAGACCTGTATTGGGACGTCAGAATAAATGAACATGCATTTAACAGTATGAATAACTTTAGCTGAATGGAACAAAGCATGATCTACTATGAGGTCGATGATCCAATGGGAAATAAAAGTTTTACTTGCCACAGAATAAGTCCCATAAGTTTAGTTTCAATTTAAAGTAAGTTTCCAAACTTGAAAAACTATGGGTCCAGGCTATTTGATCCAAGTTTATCCAAGCATAGTCTAAATCATATGCCTTAGCAGGAATCCTCCTCAAAGGAGATTAAATTCATCCATCTAAAATTCACCTAAATATTTCACATTTTATATAAAATTCATCTCCTGTCTTGAATTCTCTTCTGCTTTCTGCAGAAATTCCCTGAGGAAAAGTATTTTGCTCCATATTTTTATGGTAGATTGCCTTTCAATAAGGTATAGCTCAGTTTCCATTTGATGAGATTATTAGAAACATTCTACAAAGTAAAACACTCCTATGTTTTATTTTACTTTCAGAGATATCAAATTTAGGGAGCTCAGTTCTCTGTTGTCATGTGTATATAAAAACCTCAAAAAAAAAAAAGTTCCATGAGTCCCAGAGACACTTCAATTGAATATGTTTATGATATTAAAAATGATGTCATGTTAGTTGTATGATAAAAAGTTTAATTGACAACTTACCTAGAATATTTTCAGATTGGAATCAAGCTATTCCAAACGTAGCTATTCTTAGCTAATATTGGCAGATGTTTAATAAGGTCATGAATTTTCCTTACATTTAATGAGGAACTGCATTACTCATTTCCTTATTTCCAATTAATATAATAATTAATGAGTATTTTTTTTCTAATCTATGATTTGTTTCTAGAAAATTGAGAGTACGTTTAAGCAAGTTGTTATTCCCCTTCAGGAGTTTTGTGCAACAATTTTACAAGTCTGTTTATTACAGTCAAGTAGAAAGCAAACAAAAAGATGAAATGTAAACTGATGTATCAAGTCCTATTGTGCTCTGTAATCAGGCCTATGTAATATATACGAAGAAATTCAAAATTTATGCTGAGCTTCAGGATACATTCTGCGTTGCTTTGTAATGTAAAATCTGACAACTCAAATGTGCATTCCTAAAGGTAATTCAATCTATAATTAAGGAAAATGATAATAGTATTTTAAGAATCACATAAAAGCACAACATGTGTATCAGGCAGAAAAAATGCTGTTGAAAGAAATTACTTCTAGGATTCCACACTGGGGACAGACGGAGGGGCAGCTTCACCTCAGAAGCTGACGGCTGCACCCGTTGCATGTCATATGTGCAATGAAAAGAATGAACAAGCAATTCCAAATGTCCACAATTCGTGGTGAAGGTCTTTCCATCCTCTTATGTGACTTGTTTATATATATATATGTTTGCTTTGGACTTTGATAATGGTAATTTTTCCATTTGCATGTTTATGAAATCACATTTATACTTTTTTTCTGTTTTGGCTCCTGAGCTTTCTGTCACAGTTAAATATAACTCAGAAAATTTAAAGAAATTCATGTAGATGTCCCCTCATTATTTATATTTTTGTTATTTCTATTTAACCTTCTAAGTCTGTGTAACTTATCTTGGTAAAAAACTGTGAGGTATGGATTAATTTTATGTTTTACTTCATGAACATTCAGCTGTCCATGCTCTTAAAGGAATAATTTATCCTTGTCTTCCTGCATTTATATATTAAATTCCACAATATATCTTTGCCATTTTTAGATTTCATAGCCTGTTCAGTTGATGTCCATTTATTCATGGGCCAGTAAACTATAGAACTTACTAAGGAATTATGATATATTTAGTACTTGTTAAATCACTCACATAATTAGTATTTTTATACCCAGAAATTACTATCATATTTGAATATTTATTTTTCCACATAAAATTTAGCTTTTGTACTTCCAAAAACTAAATCAAACAGTGAAACATGCTAGATATTGAGAACATATCAACATATATGAATAAATTAAAAAATGCTACTTATATGATGATAAATTCCAGAAAAAATGCAGTGACTTTCCAGTTTTCAGATAAAATTATTTTATTACCCCATGATAATTTAGATTACATTTTCATATACAATAGCCATGTACAAGATGTCATAGAGGGAGGTAGAATGAGAACATTAACCAGACCTGTAAATGGAGCATACAGAAAACTGGAAACATGATTTGGTGCTGAGAGAGCATTAACAGATTTACATGAATGTAAGCTGGAACCATACATGGAAGGGGATGGAATTCCAGTGGAGCTATTTCAATCCTAAAAGTGAAAGTGCTGCACTCAATACGCAAATTTGGAAAACTCAGCAGTGGCCACAGGACTGGAAAAGGTCAGTTTTCATTCCAATCCCAAAGAAAGGCAATGCCAAAGAATGTTCAAACTACCTCACAATTGCACTCATCTCACACACTAGCAAAGTAATGCTCAAAATTCTCCAAATCAGGCTTCAACAGTACATGAACCATGAAACTCCAGATGTTCAAGCTGGATTTAGAAAAGGCAGAGGAACCAGAGATCAAATTGCCAACATACGTTGGATCATCAAAAAGCAAGAGAGTTCCAGAAAAAAAAAAATCTACTTCTGCTTTATTAACTATGCCAAAGCCTTTGAACATGTGGATCACAACAAACTGTGGAAAATTCTGAAAGAGATGGGAATACCAGACCACCAGACCTGCCTCCTGAGAAATCTGTATGCAGATCAAGAAGCAGCAGTTAGAACTGGACATGGAACAACAGGCTGGTTGCAAATAGGGAAAGTAATACATCAAGGCTGTATATTGTCACCCTGCTTATTTAACTTATATGCAGAGTACATCATGAGAAATGCTGGGCTAGATGAAGCACAAGCGGGAATCAAGATTGCTGGGAGAAATATCAATAACCTCAGATATTCAGACATTACCCTTATGGCAGAAAATGAAGAAGAACTAAAGAGCCTCTTGATGAAAGTGAAAAAGGAGAGTGAAAAGTTAGCTTAAAACTCAACATTCAGAAAACGAAGATCATGGTATCGGTCCCATCACTTCATGACAAATAGATGGGGAAACAGTGGAAACAGTGACAGACTTCATTTTGGGGGCTCCCAAATCACTGCAGATGGTGACTTTAGCCATGAAATTAAAAGATGCTTGCTCCTTGAAAAGAAAATTATGACCAACTGCTGGGAGCCACCACGGGAGATCCCACCCATGACAAAGGTCATGAGGAAGAGACCTGACAGGCAAAGGCAGGTCAGGACTCGAGAGATTCCCTGGACCTGCTCGAGCATCCACCCCAAAACCAGAATCTGTCTGTCTTACTGTTTTGTGCCTTTCACCAACTCTTCTGACATTAACAGGGGGCTATCCCCGACCACCTTTCTCCAGAAAAAAGTCACTTAGGGCTTTAGTCAATAAGTCTCCTGGGCATGAAAGGAATATTTCTATTTTAACCCCTCTGATGGCTTTTTAGCTTGCCTGACAGGTTTATCCATACTCTTGCAATTAACACACATGATTGTTCACAACTCCCCAACCTGGAAAGGCATGGGAAGCCAAAACATTCTAAAAGTCCTAATGAGCATAGAGTCCTTTAAGGGATGAGAAATTATGAGAATAGACAGTACTGGTGAAGGGCTTCATTATTGGGCCAGTGCTTACTGCCAGGTGCCCACATCCCTTACCCACTGTGTGCCTGGGAGTGCATTGGTTAGCATAGTTGGAATGTAAGGAAAACAAGCAGCAGCCTCGGAATCAACCACATTAGACCTTTGAGCTAATTGGTGCACCTTTGCTCCGTGAGAGTGTAACTCTGTTTAGTACTTTCTGAGGCTGGGAGAAATAAAGAAGAAACACTTTATGGGAAAACAAGTTTTCTGGCTGAGCAGCCTTTATCACAAAAGGGTCATAAAATGTCCACAGGCCTCCAAGGCCAGAAGATGTTGTACACAACATTGTTTTGGGAAAGGTACGCAGAAAAAATCCTGGTTTTGATAAAGTCAAAACAGATGTGATGTTTGGGCTGACTCTGTATGACTTTGCATCTTTCATTTCCCTCTATGTGCAAGTCAAGGTATAAAAGTTCCTTTTGAAAATAAAGTTGTGGGCCTCGCTCACCGAAGCTTGGTCTCCCTGTGTCATTCTTTTTTCCTTTTCTCTCCTTTTCTCTGTCTGTTCTTTCAGGATGATTCCTTGGAACACAGGAGCTTTATTGGCTTTCTGTGTAAATCAAGGAAGATCAAGCCTCTCTTTCTTCCCTTTTTACTTTTCTTATCACCTATGCTGTCATCCTGAGGGTACCCCTGGATCCTGCTGGGGCTGGACCCCAGCAACCAACCTAGATAGCATATTAAAAAGCAGAGACATTACTTTGCCAACAAAGGTTCATCTAGTCAAGGCTATGGTTTTTCCTGTGGTCATGTATGGATGTGAGAGTTGGACTGTGAAGAGGGCTGAGCACCGAAGAATTGATACTTTTGAACTGTGGTGTTGGAGAAGACTCTTGAGAGTCCCTAGGACTGCAAGGAGATCCAACCAGTCCATTCTGAAGGAGACCAGCCCTGGGATTTCTTTGGAAGGAGTGATGCTGAAGCTGAAACTCCAGTACTTTGGCCACCTCATGCTAAGAGTTGACTCATTTGGAAAGACCCTGATGCTGGGAAAGATTGAAGGCGGGAGAAGAAGGGGACGACAGAGGATGAGATGGTTGGATTGCATCACTGACTCAATGGACATGAGTTTGAGTAAACTCTGGGAGTTGGTGATGGACAGGGAGGCCTGGCATGCTGCAATTCATGGGGTCGCAAAGAATCTGACATGACTGAGTGACTGAACTGAAGTGAATACATACTTAGAACAAAATATTACACATTTTATATAACAAAACAGAAGGAAGAACACTAACCTCTCAAGAGAGACAAATGTCTGACCTAATGCAAACTGGGATAGATATATAATCAAATCAAATTAAAAATTGATTAGTTGGAATAGCTGGAAAACTGGGTATGCTGGATCATCAAAATTACCTTATAATTATTGTGTAATAATGAACAGTCAGATCAGATCAGATCAGTCGCTCAATCATGTCCAACTCTTTGTCACCCCATGAATCACAGCACGCCAGGCCTCCCTGTCCATCACCAACTCCCGGAGTTCACTCAGACTCATGTCCATCGAGTCAGTGATGCCATCCAGCCATCTCATCCTCTGTCGTCCCCTTCTCCTCCTGCCCCCAATCCCTCCCAGAATCAGAGTCTTTTCCAATGAGTCAACTCTTCGCGTGAGGTGGCCAAAGTACTGGAGTTTCAGCTTCAGCATCACTCCTTCCAAAGAAATCCCAGGGCTGGTCTCCTTCAAAATGGACTGCTTGGATCTCTTTGCAGTCCAAGGGACTCTCAAGAGTCTTCTCCAACACCACAGTTCAAAAGCATCAATTCTTCAGTGCTCAGCCCTCTTCACAGTCCAACTCTCACATCCATACATGACCATAGGAAAAACCATAGCCTTGACTAGACAGACCTTTTTTGGCAAAGTAATGTCTCTGCTTTTGAATATGCTATCTAGGTTGGTCATAACTTTCCTTCCAAGGAGTAAGTGTCTTTTAATTTCATGGCTGCGGTCACCATCTTCAGTGATTTTGGAGCCCAGAAAAATAAAGTCTGACACTGTTTCCACTGTTTCCCCATCTATTTCCCATGAAGTGATGGGACCAGATGCCATGATCTTCGTTTTCTGAATGTTGAGCTTTAAGCCAACTTTTTCACTCTCCACTTTCACTTTCATCAAGAGGCTTTTTAGTTCCTCTTCACTTTCTGCCATAAGGGTGGTGTCATCTGCATATCTGAGGTTATTGGTATTTCTCCCGGCAATCTCGATTCCAGCTTGTGTTTCTTCCAGTCCAGCGTTTCTCATGATGTACTCTGCATATAAGTTAAATAAACAGGGTGACAATATACCAGCCTTGACGTACTCCTTTTCCTATTTGGAACCAGTCTGTTGTTCCATGTCCAGTTCTAACTGTTGCTTCCTGACCTGCATACAAATTTCTCAAGAGGCAGATCAGGTGGTCTGGTATTCCCATCTCTTTCAGAATTTTCCACAGTTTATTGTGATCCACACAGTCAAAGGCTTTGACATATGCATATAGTTAAGGAAAACTTAAACTGTTAAAAATTAACAAGCAGACTTTAAAAATCTGAATCATAAGAGTTTTGAAAGAGGCTTTAGGCTGGCAAAGGAATGTTTATTGAGTAGTTATGGCCTGAATTCATGGACATATATGTTTCAAATATTGTACTAAATGCTTTATGTAAATTGCCGCTTTTAACTTTCATAAGATCTCTATGTTGTTGTTATGCCCGTTTTGAGTGAAGCAATAGAAGCTTAGAGAGTAAAGAAGCCTGTCCGGTTTCACACCATCCGTGCCCAGTTAGTTGCTTATCAGGTGATGGCGCTGACACTGAATTCCAGATGTTCGTAACTGAAAACACCATCCTCATTTCTAAACCAGCTCCTTCTCTTTTGTTTCTCTCTCCACGAATAGCAAAATGTTATCCAAAGTTTAGAATCTGAATCAAGGTCTTGAGATTATCTCAGCTATACCGTTCAGTTTATTTCTTTGATAATCCTTCATATTTTAATTCATGTACCATTGCCATCACAGAGATTTCTCCAATTACTCCAGAATTCGTTGGGTGTCCCTTACACAACATCCTGTACCTCTGTCTACCGTATAGCTTATTATATTATCTTGATAATTATGTGCATATGTGTGTTCTCCACGCGTGATAAGAATCAATATAACATTATACTTGCCCTGTGCGTGCTCAGTCCTGTCTGATTCTTTGAGACCCCATGGACTATAGCCCCCAGGTCCTCTGTCCATGGAATTCTCCAGGCAAGAACACTGGAATAGGGTGTCACCTTCTTCTCCAAGGGGATCTTCCTGACCCAGGCATTAAACCCACATCACCTGCTTTGCTTGCCCTGGGAGGCGGATCCTTTACCACTGCCGCATGTTAAGCCCTAAGACCTATTTCCATTTCTTTGTGTTCTTGTTTTCACCATCTAACTCAATGTAGAAAAAGATTAAGATTTCCAATAAATATTTGGCTATTAGAATAGAAATTCCGTGAGTGAAGAAATGTAATCCTGGTGAAAGTTGATGCTCAGTAACTACTTGCAGAATGAATTAATGAATGAATGCTGAATAAATGAATAAATCAGTGGAAAGCAATGAGAAAACCATTGCTAGAGAAATGTAAGTTGCAGCACAACTCTATAAATATAGGGATTATCAGTCTAAAAGATGGAAGAGTTATGTTTCAAGGGCTAAAGGGGAGGTAGGCAGGCGAGAGCGCATGAAAACAGAGTACAGAGAATTTAGTGCAGAACGAAGGGTTTAGACCTCAGGGAGTAGAACTATGCGTGCAAATTTGAAATAATGTACATTAAGCACACATGAAAAAGAGAAATCTGTCTGGTTATTCTTATTAGCCAAACTAATGAAGACTTCAGTAAGATCGCAAAAATTTTCAGCTCTTACTTTGTCTTAGTAAAATATATCATGCTATTTTGGAATTTTGAAAACTCGTCTTATAAAAAAATAGTGCCTGATCATTATACAATTTTAACCTTGTGTAAATGGGTAGAACTGTGTGCAAAAGAGGAAAACAGAGCAGTAAACAAAATGCGCTTGTAGATGAAGCGCCTCTTGCAGTGAAATAACACCTTTCTGTCATATTCAAAGTCTTGCAAAGACCAAGCAACAGTAAGTGTTGGGCATTGAGACTCAAAAGAGAGACATAACCAAAAATAACATTTATCTTATTTATAATCAATAGTGAATACAAGTGTTATAAGTACATAAAATGTAGTTATTTGAAAATTTAAAAACTGTTTTTTTATTTTCTTTGATGGATAGCAATAAACTGTAGTAATCAAAGTCCACATTCATTCCAATAAAATGGTTTGAAGGTCTGTGTTGAAGCTATTTTTACTTCCAAACTTTTAAATTTTTATTTAGCCTCGTTATTAAAAATTTTTAAATGATTAAAGGAACTCACAGAAAATCCAGTTTAAACCTTATGCTACAGTTCACTATGAACAGAATCTTCTTCTATTCTTATATTCTGAGTACTCAGTGTTATTACTACTCCTTTGAACTGGACATCTGAATTTAAAGGAAATGAAAATTTTAGGAGCTACAGTACTTACCTAAGACAAACTATGTTTATAATCTAGTAAGTGACAAGAGTGGAAAATAATTTCTAGGTCTCTTGATTTTCAGAATTTTATTTCCTTCATGTCCTAATGTTGGCTCAAAGACTGAAATTCAGCCTTGGACAAGGTATAGAGGAACATGGGCTTCTCAGGTGGCTTAGTGTTAAGAATTCGCCTGCAAATGCAAGAGACGCAGGAGATGTGGTTCGATCCCTGAACGGGGAAGATCCCCTATAGGTGGAAATGGCAGCCCACTCCAATATTCTTGCCTGGAAAACCCCATGGACAGAGAAGTCCAGAGGGCTACAGGGCATGGGGTTGCAAAGAGTCAGACGTGACTGAGTACCTCAATATACACGCACACTGAGGAACATATTAATTTTTATTTTGCAGAGTTAGTATAACCTTATGGATCAGAGAACAATTATCTTGCTTTATGACCTTGTGGAACCTTGTTACCTTTTCCTCATCCATGAAATGGGTATGCCAACAACAGTAGCTATGAAGCTGTGGTGCTCCTCAAACGCACACAGGTCTGTGAAGCAGTCAGTGCATTCCCTTGGCACGACGGAAACGCTCCGTTCAGTTAGCAGTTTCGACCACACTGTCTTTCTATCACAAAATGTCCTCTGCACACAGATATGCCTCTGTTCAATAAATGAACTGTGGACTGTTTAACCCACAGATTTAAAAACATGTAAAGACAATTTGATTACAATATTTTCTTGATGCTTGTTCAAGGTTTTCTTCCTGCCTATTGCTTGTTCATCATAATTCACTCACCTTGCAATTTATCTGGGCAGATCCAAAGGAAGTAGAAAATAATTCTACAAAGTGCAGAAAATCTTGGGAGGTAAAAATATCCAGAATTGTATCAAGAGAAGTCACTATAAGCACTAGAAGGCCTGGCTTTTTGAAGTTCTGATCAAAAAAGGATAGAGCTAAGTCCAGGATTTCAGAACACAAAACGAAGGAATAAAGAGCAGAGAAACAAGAGAATGTGAGAGCCGACAACAGTAAGAACGGCAGCAACAGCTAACACTGCTAAATCACCACGCAGTCCTCAGGGCAGGCCCTTCCCTGCATCTGTCCTTGGGCAAGCTTCTTAGGGGTCAGGAACTCTGCAGTGTTATAACAGCCCTGACCTGTCTTCAGGTTGTTATAACAAAATACCACAGACCAGCTGGCTTATAAATACTAGAAATTTATTTCAGAGTGCTGCAGGCTGGAAGTTTGAGATCAGGATGCCAACAGGTCCAAGTATTTTTATTTTACAAAGTCAGTATAACTTTGAGGATCCCCACCCGTCCTGTAGACGTACAGTTAAACCCTCGTATGACCGAAGGGCCTTGGGGTGCTATTTCATTTATAAAGCCACTAATCCCATTCAGTGAAAGGATACCTCTAGTATTGCTGCCTGGAAAATCTGATGAACAGAGGAGCTTGGTTGGCTACAGTCCACGGGGTCACAAGAGTAGGACACGACTTAGCACCTAAACCGCCACCACCATCAACCCCATTCAGGAGCTCTCATGAACGATCACCTCCCAAAGTCCGAGTATCATCACCTGTGATGGTTAAACATATGAATCTAGGGTATACAAAAATGTTCAGACCACAGCCTGACCTTAGCCATGTACCTGAGAAGTGCAGAGACATGGAAGGTGTCGTTAGAGTATTGATGTCGTTAATCCTCATGGCATGTCTCAGACACATCACACAATAGACGCCACCTGTGTGTGTTTGGGGCGCGTCACAACATGGGAACTGAGTCACTTAACAGACATGTATGCTGTCACAGTTCTGGAGGCTGGACGCCCCAGATGCAGGTGTCAACAGGGACGATTGTTCCCGGGG
Source organism: Bos mutus (assembly GCF_027580195.1). Taxonomy (NCBI): domain Eukaryota; kingdom Metazoa; phylum Chordata; class Mammalia; order Artiodactyla; family Bovidae; genus Bos; species Bos mutus. Next base: position 2,455,360 of record NC_091630.1, on the reverse strand, counting down.
CCTCCCCCCTGGTTTTGCAGATGGCAGCTTTCTGGATGTGTTTTCATATGGTTTCGCCTCAGTGCCCATAGCTGTGGCATCTCTTCCTCTTCTTAAAAGCCCTACAGGATTATAACCCTACGACTAAAGAATCCCTCTTATGACTACATTTAACTCTAATTACTTCTTTAAAACCTCTGTCTCCAAACACAATCACATGAGACTTAAGGTTTCAACATAGGAATTTGAGGGGATACAATTCAGTCAATAACACCATTCAAATAACCATGCAGGAATTTAAATAATGGAGAAAATGTTCTAGGGAGTCTTACAGATGTGAGGCTGTTCTAAATAAAAGAATGATGGTGATGCTTTTGTGGTTTTATTGTGGTTTTACATACATTCTCTCAAACAGTAAGACCACCCAAGAAAGTGAAAAGAGAAGGTTATGTGGTTAAAAAACTCAGAGAAAACCAGATTTTAGCCAGGGAGGAGAAATGTCGCAACATGCGCACATGCACACACACACACACACACACGCGCAAGAGTTTGAGCAGAAACAGTCATAGAGGTGGAAGGAGCAGGTTAAGGAAGTGTGAAAATGTAAGTCAAGGCTCAGGAAACAGTTTCATAGGGTCTTGAAAGGTGTCAGATATCAGAGAGCAAAAAGGACGATAAGAATAGAAAACAAAATTATTCATTTCATAATGAGAGCAGCTTAATGAATGAATTAAGCAGTTTTGTACATGATTTGAAGACTGAATTAGAAAAAGAAATTTGCAATAAAGAGGAAGCAAGACTTTCAGTTAGCAGGATTGCCTAAATACAAATAAGGAACAAAGTAAACACAAAAATGCATTTGATTAGAATATGATGTGAACATTATGTGTTTTAAGAATACTTTATAAAGGACTAAGGATAGGAATTTCAGTAAAAATTGTAATTAACATATCCATGTTAGGAAATTAAGAGTTAAATTGTTTCATTAAGTTAAATTCTCAAATATTATTTAGGGCAAACCATATTCATCCTTGATAAGTTTTACATATATTAATTATAGTAGCTTATATTATAATATGATAATGATAATAATACAGTATCACTTTAAACATTATATATTTGATTTTATATTCAGGTATATCAAGAATACCCTTGTATTAGACTATCAACATTCTGTAAAAACAAATTTAAATATGAGCCAAGCAGCAGTGAGAAAAAATTGACAACAAATCTGAAACAAAATACTAAAGTACAAAGCCTGTATTTTATAAGGCTATAATAATCTTATGAGATCATTGTTATAATTAGAGAAATCCAAATTGACTCATGGCTTTAAATCTGGTTCTTTTTCTAAGTTTTCTTGGAAATATGTATTATATTGCTACCCTTTTATTCCTCTAGGCATTTGGCCTAAAGGGAATGTTAAATGCATTGCAAATCTTCAACATAAAACACATGCATTATTCTCAGATATGGAAATTTTTATTCAGTGCTTTCTTTATTTGCTCTATGACTACATACTTATAATGCAAAATCCATTCCTTCAAGGAGTACTCGTTTTATTCCTATCATATTATTGCAACAGATCAGTGACTAAACGCTTCAACTGCAGAACTGCTGAACATACAGCAGGATTATCCTCTCAGAAAATAAATCCAAACCTGGAGGTCTTGATAAAGGGAATGAAGTATGCTTCCTGTGAATAGCTCCAATCAAATGTCAGAAGGCAGTGGATAAATTGTGTTACTATAGGATTAAACATATTGTTGCTCGCTAGATTCTGCTCGGTGGATTTTTGTTTTCTTGTTCAGCATGTTCATCAAAGTCAGATTTCATTATGTTGGTGACAGGTGAAGTAGGTAAAACCATAGCACATTATAATAAAGATGTGCACCCAACCCCGAGTCTGCTAAATTCATTGTTTGTAAATGCAGTTCCAAAATCCTATGAAAGAAAATGCAGAGATCCTCCTCCTGCATGAAGCAACTTGTTTTCCTGTTGTTGAAAATTACATTCCATTAGTTATCCCCTTTGTTTAAAAATTGGACACTTCACAGCCAGGACTATGACCACCCTGTAGGAAACAGAGTTAGGCTAAAAGAAAATTCCCAGTTTCCTAAATGACTACTGCAAATAAACCAGAAAAGGCTGTTCAAAATTATCCACTGTACATCAGCAAGTGAAGAGTTACTCAAAATCAGTTTTATACCTGGTATTGTTATTGGATGCAAGCACCCAGTCGAAGGACAGGGAAACTGAACTGGCAAAAAAAAGATGCAATTCAGTGTTTGAAAAATCTTCAGAATTATTGAAGTGTCAATTTGAAATCATTTCTGTGAATACAGCAGTGATTTTTTTTTCTTTTATGCCACTCTGCTTTATATTACAGGATATCGAGTATTTCAGATATCTCAGAGACCGTTTATTAAAAGTATTCATTGCTAGCTCCATTGCTTAAAATTACTTGGAAACAGTTAGGTACGAAGCTGATAAAACTTGAGAAATTAGAGGAGGAAATATAGTTCTATATATGAATTGAAAGAAGGGAACCAGTCAACCTAGTAAGAACAAATTAACACATGTGTATACTTCACTAACTACAGCAGTAGATCAGATCAGATCAGATCAGTCGCTCAGTCGTGTGCGACAGCAGTAGAGGTAGAAGAAATGGAGGAGACCAAGCCCTGGACGTGTGTGGGAGTTGATGGGACATGCACTGGGCGAAAATCAAATGGGAGAAGTATCTATTTGTCTTTCTCATGAACTGACTACCTTTCTACAGCTATGATCCATCAACTGTTTCATTCACAGAAACTTGGATCCGCGTCCTTGTCTTTTTCGTGCAATCTTGTTATTGGAAAGGCCACTGTCAGTAGAAGCTCTCAAGCTCCTGTGCATATGAGGGTTACAGCACATATAAAATATATTGTTACTGTTTGATAACATTCTTGGACTCCAATATACTGAGATCATCTTTGGGGCAAGAAATCAGTCTTCTTCATTTTTGAAAACTGGGTGCAAAATCCAAGACTTAGTTGTAAAAAAAAAAAAAAAAAACAGACAAAATTAGTGTAACTTATCCACTTTTCTCTAATTCATCAAAATCTGTTAAATAAATGCAAAACTCTTTAAGTTATTTGAAAAATTAAGTGCAGATGTTTTAACACAGAACCGATGCTGGAAAAGATTGAAGGCGGGAGGAGAAGGGGACGACAGAGGATGACTTGGTTGGATGGCATCACCAACTCAATGGACATGAGTTTGAGTAAGCTCCAGGGGTTGGTGATGGACAGGGAGACCTGGCATGCTGCAGTCCATGGGGTCACAAAGAGTCGGACACGACTGAGTGAATGAATCGCACTGAGCTGAACTGAGCAATGAATGTCTGTTGCTCATTCTGCTATATCTGCCATCAGGTGTAATATGTTTATTTGTTGTAGCTATTGTTTAGTGGCTAAGTTATTTATGACTCTTTGTGACCCCCTGGACTATAACTTGCCAGGCTTCTCTGTCCATGGAATTCTCCAGGCAAGAATACTGGAGAGGGTCGCCATTTCCTTCTCCAGGGGATCTTCCCAACCCAGGGATCAAACCTGCATCTTTTGCAATGGCAGGCACATTCTTTACTGTTGAGTCATGAGGGAAGCACCAATATATTTATTAATGGAGTATTATTTCTGGTTTCTTGAGATTGACATTGGATGCTATATTAATACTACTTCTGTACTTCCCAGTATATTATTTCCTTGCAGAATATTCATTTAGTAGGTAAAGTCAGTCAAATATTTTCGTGTAAATAAAATTTAAAAATAAGATAAAAAATTCGTACATTTTAGCATTCAGTTCAATGAATTTACAGCCATGTAACCACCACCACAATAATACATAAAACAATTCCATTTTCCCCATAAATTCCCCCACATACTTTTTAAAAATCTATTTATTTTTAATTGAAGGGTAACTGCTTTACAATATTGTGTTTGTCTGTGGTGTACCACAACATGAATCAGCCACAGGAACACGCACATCCCAGCCCTCCTGAACCTCCCTCCCACCTCCCACCTCTTCCCGCTCCTCTGGGTTTACGGAGCCTGCTCTGAGGTCCCTGCGTCACACAGCAAGTCCCCACTAGCCATCTGTCTCACACGACAGTGTCCGTGCTTCTGTGATACGCTCTCCATCATGGTTCGCTGGAGGGTTTCACACTCAGTTACAAGCTTTCTGTGCATGTGGTCTCTCTCCACGTCTTGCTCACTACCACGTGGTAAGCCGCTGTGGGCGATTATTCACGTCTGGTATGTTGGTTAATCTAGCATGTCAGTGTGACCATGCCACAGGGTGCCCGTATACATGGTGAGACATTATTTTGAGTGTATCTTTGAGAGTGCTTTTAGGAAGGATTCACATTTGAATCAATAGATTGAGTAAAGTGGATTGTCCTCCCTAATACGATCAGGCATCATCCAATTCATGAAAGGCCTGAATAGAACAGAAGGCATACAAGGAAATATTGGCTTTTTCTTCTTACGTTTCTTGAGCTAAGACGTCAGTTTCCTCAGGTTCAGAACCAGATGGGATCTTATATCGTTAATCTTCTCAGTTCCCAAGCCTTTTATCTGCAGATTCTAGTATGTGGCCTCTATAGTTATAAGATCCAATTCCTCAAATGATAGACAGACAGATAGATAGATAAGATAGACAGATAGTTAGTCCAGTTCAGGTCAGTCACTCAGTCGTGTCCAACTCTTTGAGACCCCATGAACCGCAGCACGCCAGGCCTCTCTGTCCATCACCAACTTCTGGAGTTTACCCAGGCTCATGTGCATCGAGTTGGTGATGCCATCCAGACATCTCATCCTCTGTCATCCCCTTCTCCTCCTGCCCTCAATCTTTCCCAACATCAGGGTCTTTTCTAATGAGTCAGTTCTTCCCATCAGGTGGCCAAAGTATTGGAGTTTCAGCCTCAGCATCAGTCCTTCCAATGAATATTCAGGACTGAATTCCTTTAGGATGGATTGGTTGGATCTCCTTGCAGTTCAAGGGACTCTCAAGAGTCTTCTCCAACACCACAATTCAAAAGCATCAATTCTTTGGCACTCAGCTTTCTTCATAGTCCAACTCTCACATCCGTACATGACCACTGGAAAAACCATAGCCTTGACTAGATGGACCTTTGTTGACAAAGTAATGTCTCTGCTTTTTAATAAGCTGTCTAGGTTGGTCATAACTTTCCTTTATGACAGGCAAGTGTCTCATGTGGAGAACCCTGACTAGCATAGCTTGCTGCACTGGTAACGGGGGTTTAATACATTCACTGTTAATCTGGTCTGTTCTCAGCCTTAGTCATGTCCTAGGTCCTTGAACCTCAGGGACCGAACTTTCTCACTGACCTTGCCCTCGCCCCATTGGTAAGAGACCCCTCATAATCTGGGCCCAGTACGGCATCATGTCCTTTCTTTAGGAGTATAGTTTTACTTGTGTTTTCAAAGAAAAGACCCAGCCATAGTGAGTTTTCAAATGTATCTGGAGGTTAACAGAGTTTGCTGCACTTCAGCAGCAGTTCAAGGCCTAATTTCTACAGGTAGGAAGTATCAGGCAGATATTCCCATCATTATGACAACTACTACACGTACCTCAGGTATCACGAGAGAAGCTTCCTCCGGTCTCCTGACCTGCCTTTCTTGTGAACGCTTCCTCCAGTCTCCTGATCTTTCTTGTGAATACCCAGTAGATCTTGGAAAAAGAATGTGTCACTACAGAATCTCTCTGTAGTTTCTATGGGTTTTATACTCTCTGTCAGCTCACATTTGGTCATTAGCCAGTTACTAAATATTCTGGCCACCTCTTCCTATGTGAAGAGCCAACTCATTGGAAAAGAAAGACCCTGATGCTCGGAACGATTGATGGCAGGAGGAGAAGGGGGTGACAGAGAATGAAATGGTTGGATGGCATCATCAACTCAGTGACATCAATATGAGTAAACTCTAGGAGGTGGTGAGAAGCAGGGAGGCCTGGTGTGCTGCAGTCCACGGAGTCGCAAAGAGTTGGACATGACTGAGCGACTGAACAATAACAATTATTAAAATTTTTAGCTTGAAACTCAACCCTTCCTTCCAAAAATCTGCTACCAGGAAGTTGATTCTCATTTCCCATCATTCCTGGGCACAGCTGTCTTCACTTAGATTCTATGTTAGTTTTTGGTCCTGTAACTTCAGGTCATTTATAGGTTCCAATAATGTTTGGATTTTATAGGTCATTTATATTTTCTTGTGTGGGTGTGAATGCTGTTTTTTTAACTTTCTGCATTCTAAGAAGAAGCCATTAGTACATCAGATGATGTTTGGTATCAGACCATTAATAAAACAGGTTGATAAAACAACAGTAAACTCAGACTATAAAATATTCAGACCATTTATAAAACTCATGGTCTCAATTCATCTCAGAATAGAGCCAGACCTTCGGTTGACCCAACTCTCTGCACTAAAGTTATTAAGTCAATGGTGATACTCCCATCTCTCTTTCATCACATGGGGAAACAAAGAAGTTAGTAATTGCTACGGACAGATATTTTTAGTCTTATTATAGGTATACATTTTAAAAATGATGTTTTTTACTGACAAAATTTTGATGACCAAGTTTTAAATTCTGTGTAACTTGATTTCTTTCTTTCAAAAAGACTATTGTTAAAATGTTTGTGCTAAATATTTGATAGTTAAAATTACAGTTTGTTTATTTTACTTACCTCCAAACTGGTATAATCGTACACCGAAATGACATACATCTCAATAAATGGTTCGTTTATAGGCAGCCAGTAAATGCCAGTTAAAAACTACAGCATTTGCATATTTTGTAAATTCGAGAATTAGAAACATACTATTCTCATAGATTTAAAATGATAACTGCCATCTAACTATTTGAAAGTATATCTACTAAATTAATCTTGAAAAATAATTAGGAATTATTCTTGATACTACCTTCTCCCTGAAATCTAGCTCAATCTTTTTTAACAAGTTTAATCACCAATATGTTTTTCTGATTCATCTCAACTTCTCTCTTGTCCTAAATTCTTTACTCTAACCCAAGATTTCATTCTCCCTCTCCAACCATATTGCAGTAGCCTTCACCTCATATACCTGTATCCATCCTTTCTACAATCGATTTTTCCTTCCAATATTTGGAGAAATCATTAAACATAAAATGAGCCTGACTCTCAGTTTCTAACTATAACCACTCATTAAAGCCTCTGAAGTCTAAACCGTTTAATGTGCCTTTCAAGATTTTGTGTGATCAGACTCTTCACTGTGTTCCGCCCTCCTATCAGGACGCTCTACTCCTTTCTGTATTTATTGTGCCAGAGTTTCCTCCTTCAGTCTTCTTGAATTTGTCCTGACCCTTCTCTCGTTAAGGTTTTCTAGGATATTTCACCTTTCTTGGGACCTCGCACATCCTGCTGACCCTCAACCTGCCTCCTTAAAGCAGCAGGTATTTGTTCATGTGCCACTTTCTTCAGCAGAATCTTTCTTACCACTCATCTCGTCTTTAGACTGAGACAGGGAACATGAATCCATGAGGATTATACTAAACTTTGCTCATTGAACTTAGCACAATAGAAGTCAATTTTTGTGCAATTATTTTAAAAGCTTTTTTCTCAATAAACTAGATACTCCATTTAAGCTTCTCATATTTAAAGTGAGAAAATCATTTTAAAAACAAGTTTTTTAGAATAAAAGAAAAATAATTTTGTGAGGATAAAAATTGGAGACACTTCCAAAGAAATAGAATTGAAAAATATAGAGCTTTTTCAGAGGCTCACATCTAGAAATATGCCAATTTAGTGTCCAGAATTATAACTCTATACTCATGACAATTAAAACTTAAACAGAATTTAATTTCCTGAAAATCCAAAAGACAGTTGAATTAATGTTGGTAATGTGTTTACAGTAAAAAAAATAATAATAATAATTAGAGGTGATTGGTCTGCTCATTGGAACAAATGATGCAATATTTTAAAATATTTTTGAGGAACTTAAGCCTTTCCGCTATTAAAGAACAGAAGAACTTAGCCGAATTGATTTATTCACTCAAGGTTCATTTTGTTCATGAACCTCACTCATGATTTTCATGAAAAAAAGGACTTGTCAAATCAATAACTGAAGGAATATGGAGGTGAGCATCACAGTTTGATATACTTCTAGAGGCTAAAGTGGTTGTTAGTTCAATATAGTAAAGCAGACTTGGACTGCAAGGAGATCAAACCAGTCAGTCCTAAAGGAAATCAGTCCTGAATTGGAAGGACTGATGCTGAAGCTGAAACTCCAATACTTTGGCCACCTAATGTGCAGAACTGATTCATTGGAGAAGAAGATTGAAGGCAGGAGAAGGGGATGACAGAGGATGAGATGGTTGGATGACATCACTGACTCAATGGACATGAGTCTGAGCAAGCTCCAGGAGTTGGCGATGAACAGGAAAACCTGGTGTGCTGCAGACCATGGGGTCACAGAGTCGGACATGACTGAGTGACTGAACTGAGTGACTAAACTTTGAAAACACAAATGCAATGGGTTTCACAGAATGCAACTCAAAACCGAAACTTGAATTATACTATGCAGCAATATTGCTGCAATTATTTATCTCAACAAAAATACTAATTTCTCTTCGGTTTTCATGCATGAATTTCTTATATGTATTTGAAAAAAAATTGCTTTTTTTCTTTTATTTTTAAATTTTTGAATTTATTTTGTTTTCAATGAGATGTTTTGGATTCTTGGTACCATGGAAAATTACCTTGTATTGATTTCAAGTACGAATGTTAGTCACTCAGTTGTGTCTGACTCTTTACGACCCCATGAACTGTAGCCCACCAGGCTCCTCTGCCCATGAATTCTCCAGGGAAGACTACTGGGCTGGGTAGCCATACCTTTCTCTAGGGAGCGTTCCTGACCCAGAGATTGAACCCACGTCTGCTGCCTTGCAGGCAGACTCTTTACCATCTGAGCCACCTTATCCTTTTATTTTTAAATTTATTCTCTTTTCAATAAGATGGTTTTGAATTTTGATACCATAAAAATTACCTTATGTTGATTTCAAGTATACGATGCAATCTGTTTGTTATTTTTTATTTCAGAATTATTTAAACATCTTTGTATAAAAATTAAGATGAGCTTATAAAAGTGTTCATATAAGATATGTGTGCATAAGAAGATATATATATATATATACACACACATATGCACATATATATTATACTATTTTTATATATGTAATCTCGCCCTCTGCCTCCAGTCAGATTTTCCAGAGATAGTATCCTGAGAGTATTTGGGGTTAATATGGAGACCTTCCTTCTTTCATCCCTTTATTTACTTCCTTTACTTTTTCCTTTCTCTCTCTCTTTTTTCTCTTCCTATCTTTTTCATTGATTCTGTCATTAAATATGTGAGATGTTAATACACTCAAAACCTGCACTTGTTTGTACACTTGCTGTGCCACGAACAGTCTTCTGTGTAAGTGAATACTGTCTGTTTATTGTTTAGTATAAGCAAAATCTTTTGTGTATATACCCAACAATTTATTTGACTATTCCATTTCAGATGAATATGCAAGTTGTTTTTTTTTGTTTTATTTTTAAACTTTACAATATTGTATTAGTTTTGCCAAATATCGAAATGAATCCGCCACAGGTATACATGTGTTCCCCATCCTGAACCCTCCTCCCTCCTCCCTCCCCATACCGTCCCTCTGGGTCGTCCCAGTGCACCAGCCCCAAGCATCCAGTATCGTGCATCAAACCTGGACTGGCGACTCATTTCATACATGATAGTATACATGTTTCAATGCCATTCTCCCAAATCTTTCCACCCTCTCCCTCTCCCAGAGAGTCCATAAGACTGTTCTATACATCAGTGTCTCTTTTGCTGTCTCGTACACAGGGTTATTGTTACCATCTTTCTAAATTCCATATATATGCATTAGTATACTGTATTGGTGTTTTTCTTTCTGGCTTACTTCACTCTGTATAATAGGCTCCAGTTTCATCCATCTCATTAGAACTGATTCAAATGTTTTCTTTTTAATGGCTGAGTAATACTCCATTGTGTATATGTACCACAGCTTTCTTATCCATTCATCTGCTGATGGGCATCTAGGTTGCTTCCATGTCCTGGCTATTATAAACAGTGCTGCAATGAACATCGGGGTACACGTGTCATTTTTTTGCTGTTGCTTATTTCTAAAAGCAATGCAGCAATAAGCATCAATTTGTGTGTGTGTGTGCATGTGAAGTTGTGTGTGTGTGTTTCTTGGTTGCTCTTTTTTTTTTTTTTTTTGCATGCTTTCCTTTCACTCAGGTAATCCCCATGTGAATATGCACATACAGGCGTGTTAGAGACCATTCATTCACATTAATGCTCTGTCTAATTCCAACCTGTCCCCAGAGTTTCTCCTCGCACCCCCTCGTTTCCTGTTTGCCCCTTTGTGACAACCTACCTCTGAACAATATCTTCACAGTGACCTAAGATTCTGTCAATCCTAGTAGTTTCAGAATTTTTTCAGAGTAAACACATTGTAAAGGTCCTTAGTGGTGACTAGAAGATTGTGAAGTATGACCGTCATCCTTGAGTTACCAATATATAGGACAAAGGGAGATAAGACACCTGCCCTTGCCCCTCTCCCCTCTTTTCCGCTGCCAGACTGTGTCACTTATAACAGCAATGTTTTTTCCAACGTCCATTTTGTTGAACACTCAGTGACTGAGTGTTTGATTACGAGGTGGAGTCAATGATCTATGTAGCCAATGTTCTCAATCAAGTCTCTTAGACGCCCCTTCAAATCTAAAGTAGTTTATGTGGTTTTATTAATGTTTGATCTTATTGACTCTTATATATCTTGTTGATTAAATATACAGTGTGTTCAATTAGTTCATAACATACCACCCAAATAATGTTATTGAAAACAGTTGGAAAATTCTGTATTGAGCAAAATATCTCTTTAATAGGAATGTCCTCTTTTTAACTATGACCAAATATAGAAGAGACATGACTTTATGGACCCAACACAAACTAATTTTACAGATCATAATCACCAGGTTTGTAAGTGCAACTTTATAAATACAAGCAATGCTTTATGTATTTTGATGTCATAAAGTTGTTATTAATATGTTTTGCTGGACTCTAATTTATCCTTCTTCTGACAGCCAAAAAGAATGTTTTCTTACTATTTACACTCTCTTTGGCTCTAAGAAAAATGAATTTTTTAGCTATTTTGACATTTTGCTGTTTATGAGTTGATGTTTGCAACAAAATTTGTCCAGTATTTTTTATTTTTATAATATAAATATTAAAGATGTCTACCATAAGACATGAAGCATAGACAGTGTTGAATTAGAGGAAATAATATACAGAGTACATCATGAGAAATGCTGGGCTGGAGGAAGCACAAGCTGGAATCAAGATTGCCAGGAGAAATATCAATAACCTCAGATATGCAGATGACACCACCCTTATGGCAGAAAGTGAAGAGGAACTAAAAAGCCTCTTGATGAAGGTGAAAGAGGAGAGTGAAAAAGTTGGCTTCAAGCTCAACATTCAGAAAACTAAGATCATGGCATCCGGTCCCATCACTTCATGGGAAATGGGGAAACAGTGGAAACAGTGGCTGACTTTATTTTGGGGGGCTCCAAAATCACTGCAGATGGTGATTGCGGCCATGAAATTAAAAGACACTTTCTCCTTGGAAGGAAAGTTATGACTAACTTAGATAGCATATTCAAAAGCAGAGACATTACTTTGCCAACAAGGGTCCATCTAGTCAAGGCTATGGTTTTTCCAGTGGTCATGTATGGATGTGAGAGTTGGACTACAAAGAAAGCTGAGCACCGAAGAATTGATGCTTTTGACCTGTGGTGTTGGAGAAGACTCTTGAGAGTCCCTTGGACTGCAAAGAGATCCAACCAATCCATCCTAAAGGAGATCAGTCCTAGGTGTTCATTGGAAGGACTGATGCTAAAGATGAAACTCCAATCCTTTGGCCATCTGATGCAAAGAGCTGACTCATTGGAAAAGATCCTGATGCTGGGAAAGATTGAGGGCAGGAGAAGAAGGAGACGACAGAGGATGAGATGTCTGGATGGCATCACCAACTCAATGGACATGGGTTTGGGTGAACTCCGGGAGTTGGTGATGGACAGGGAGGCCTGGCATGCTGCAGTTCATGGGGTCTCAAAGAGTCGGACACGACTGAGCAACTGGCCTGAACTGAACTGAACTGAATTAGCAAAAAAAGTTTTTATGACAGTTTTACCGGTATTAATCTGGCTTAAATTTTTCAAAATTTTAATGGAAAATATAATACTTCTGCATAGAGAAGTATTGCTTTACAGTGGCATGCTGTGATTCATGGGGTCACAAAGAGTCAGACACTATTGAGTGACTGAACTGAACTGAAGATGGCATTGATTTTCAAATTGGCAAATCTGAATATCAGTTTCAATTTATTAAAGAAGAAAGATTTTGGGATTTTCAAAGAGAAACTATAGGTAAGTATGTGTTATGGGTTGAATTTTTTTTCCTTTCTGTTAGGAAAAAACTCACATTTTTTTTCCTTTCTGTTTGGGGAAAAACCTAGCTCTTACCTACTGTCTTACTTCCTTTGTGAGTTGCAAATTAATTTAATTATCAAACAGAACACTTCACTTGTGACACTTCCAGTCACCAAATGCGTGTGGATTTTTCCCACAGCAACAAGTAAGTCTACAACACCATCCTTATGTCCTAACTCAATTCTAATACCATCTGCTGGGAGCCAGCATCCAGGTCACAGGGAAGGACTCAGTCCCATAAGACGGCTTCCCCCACCTCCACTTCCAGTTCCAGTCACAAGCTCAGCTCCTGACCTACTGGCTGTAGTTAGGAGGCTCTAAGACCCCCTTCCTCAGGTTTGACTGATTTGCTACAGTGGCTCACAGAACTCAGAAGAACACTTACTTATGGTTCCCAGTTTATTAAAGGATATAAGGGACACAGATGAACTCATGCTGGGTGAAAGGCTACTTAGGGGAAGTTCTGGGAGCGCCCCAAATAAAGGAACTTCTGTCTCCATGGAGTTGGGGTGCATCATCCTCTCAGTGTGGATATGTTCACCAGTTGGGAAGCTTTCTGAATCTCACACTATTGGGATTTATGGAAGCTTCCTCAGGTTGACATGACCCTTTATTGACTGCATTTCCAGCTCGTCTGCCCTCTCTGGGAGATGGAGGGGAGTTGGGGCTGAAACCTTCAAGCTTCCAATCATAGCTTCCTTCTTCTGGTGACAAGCCCCTCTCCAGGAGTATTCAGGATCCTATCCAGAGTTGCCTCATTAGAACAAAAGATGCTTTTGGCGCTCTTATCCTTTAGAAAATTACAAGGGTTACTTAAAGTCAAGTTGAACTTAGCATAGAATATCTTTTTGACTTTGGGCTAGGCAAAAATTTGTTAGATTCAACAACAAAAGGATGATATTAAAGAAACAGATGGATAAATTGGACATTAAAATTAATTGGCCTGCTATTGGATAGCTGAGCTTCCCTGGAGGCTCAGACGGTAAAGAATGTGCCTGCAGTGTGGGAGACCTAGGTTCAGTCCCTGGTTTGAGAAGATCCCAGAGAAGGGAATGGCAACCCACCCCAGTATACTGGCCTGGAGTATTTCATGAACAGAGGAGCCTGGAGGGCTACAGATCGTGGGGTCGCAAAGAGTCAGACCTGACTGAGTGACTTTCACTTCACTCCATTGGATAGTTACAACTAAAAGAATGAAAATCAAACTACATGTGTGTGTAGAAGAGGAGTGTATTTGAAAGCCACATACAAGATAAATAACTTGTATCAGTGGGTAAAGGATCCATCTTCAATGCAGGAGACACAGGTTCAAGCCCTGGGTGCAAAAGGTCCTCTGGAGAAGGGAATAGTGACTCACTACAGTATTCTTGCCCTAAGAATTCCATGGACATTGGAGCCTGGCCAGCTATGGTTCAAAGGGGTCACAAACTGTCAAATACAACCGGAGTGACTGAGCACACGCACATACACACACACATCAAGAATACATAATGGATATTCAAAATTCAGTAATAAAACAACCAAATAAATATTGGGCAAAAGATTTGAACATTGAAGAGACAGTTTAACAAAGAAAATATGCAAATGGAAATTTAGCAAAGAAATGATGCTCCACCTCATTAATCGTTAGAGCAATGGATATATTAACCATAACCAGATGCCAGTTAGATTCACTAAAATGAAAACCTAATAATGTCAAATACAGATACGGATGCAAATCAATTTGAATTTTCATATGTTGCTTGCAAGTCCTTTGACAGATAACTTTGGACATGTTGAAAGTTTCTTATGAAATTAGACAGATATGATATGATTCAATCATCTCTTATGTATTAGCCCAAGTGAAATAAATAAAACTGGGTTCATACAAAAACGTTTGTATTAATATAGCCATTTTTTCATTATCAACAAGAAATGGAGGAATGATACTGAAGCTGAAACTCCAGTACTTTGGCCACCTCATGCGAAGAGTTGACTCATTGGAAAAGGCTCTGATGCTGGGAGGGATTGGGGGCAGGAGAAGAAGGGGACGACAGAGAATGAGATGGCAGGATGGCATCACTGACTCGATGGATGTGAGTCTCAGTGAACTCCGGGAGTTGGTGATGGACAGGGAGGCCTGGCGTGCTGCGATTCATGGGGTCGCGAAGAGTCGGACACAACTGAGTGACTGAACTGAACTGAAATGCCTTTAATTTGCTAATCAAACTGACTTTGTAACGTACATAAAATGGAACCCTACTCATAAATGAAAAGGAGAAAACCACTTATACAGTCGACAACATAAACAAATCTCAAATACATTTTGCTAAGTTAAAGAAGTGAAACTGAAAAGACTACATCTTGTACATTTCAATTTAAATAACACTTCAGAGAATGTAAAACTATAGATATAGAAAACAGATCAGTGGTTGCCTGAATCTGGGGAAGAGTGAGGCTTCAAACAAGCATAGAGAAATTTTGCGATAGAAGGGTTCTATACCTTAAAAAAAAAAACTGAAAAGAGTTCCAAAATATGACTTGAAATCAGAGTTTTTCACTTTCTCTATTTTCATGCTTACTATTCAAATCATCTATTCACTTCCTGCTCTAACCAGATCTTAGAGGATTCATTCTTAAAAATTCCATTTTGGAGAAGGCAATGGCAACCCACTTCAGTATTCTTGCCTGGAGAATCCCATGGACGGAGGAGCCTGATAGGCTCCACCGGGGTCGCAAAGAGTCGGACACGACTGAGCAACTTCACTCCGTCACTCACTCCCCATTGCCTGAAATTTTCTTTCCATAGCTTCTCTCTTGATTACCTCTCATCAGTCTTTACCCAAACTGTTATCATTTTATACTGTGTCACCTTGACTCAACTGGACTGCATTTCCCAGAATTCCTTTTCCTATATATTTCCAAACAGTATTGGATATAAGAGCAATTTTAGTGTGAGATTCAGAGGAAGAAAATGAAGCAACTGTTATCTGTAGCTGATGAACCCTGGTTCTTTGTTGAAGTAAGACAGTGGCCAGGCTTAAAACTTTGACCTTCCCCTAGATCCTCCTTAAGCTTTCCCCAATTTTCTGGCAGTTGTATATTTTTACCTAGCTCCCCATGGGGAAGAGCTCTTATGCAGAATATCCAAACCATCAATCCAGAGGCAACTGTTGCTGGCAGGCATGTCAGTAAATCTTCCTTGGCTCAAGACATCGTACTCCAGAATTGTTTTGCTTTCCCATACTTGACATCGTTCTTTCCTTCCCCATCACCTACCCTGTATACTTTAAGGCTCGGCAGCAGAATTAAACATCAGACATGTTGCTATAAAGACTGGTTAAAGTTGTATAAGATCAAATCTTTCTCTCTCCCTTCTTTCTGTCTTTTTCTCTAGGTAGCTATGTTAGAAATGCATATAGATACTTCCCTGGGTTGGGAAGATCCCCTGGAGAAGGGAACAGCTATCCACTCCAGTATTCTGGCCTGGAGAATTCCATGAACTGTAGTCCCTGGGATCACAAAGAATCAGACATGACTGAGCGATTTTCACTTTCGCTTTAGAGCTTCCCTTGTGGCTTAGATGGTAAAGAGTCTGCCTGCAATGTGGGAGACGTGGGTTCAATCCCTGGATAGGGAAGACCCCCTGGAGAAGGAAATGGCAACCCACCCTAGTACTCTTTCCTGGAAAACCCCATGGATGAAGGAGCCTGGCAGGTTACAGTCCATGGGGTCATAAAAAATCAGACACAACTGAGCAATTTCACTTTCACTTTCATAGATACTTATGTATAATTTAAATTTAATTTTCTACTAGAAGAGTTCTCTTATCCACCAACTTTGTGTTTATTTTATTTTCTACAAAGAAATTGTATTTTCCCATAATAGCCCACTTAAGGCTGCCATGTATATACATGTTTACTTGTTTGTAGGTTCCACTGAGTTGATCACCATTAAAATGAAAAACCGTGATTTTCCTCTTCATCTTTAAGGTGTCTGGAAAAAATAAGTTATTCCCTCTTTTTGTTTTAAATTAAGCCATGGGAATGTACTATATTATTAAAGGCATTCATTTGAGCCAAGGAATTTGGTGTTTATTTGACATATATACGGAAATCACTGAAGGCTTTAGATTTAAAGGTGCAGGCTTGAAGGTACCTTTGAGTGAAAGGAGAGCGTGGAGACCACCTGAATTTACTGCAGTTTTCAAGTACAAAGACATACTGGGATTGAGAGGGCAAATGCAAATGAGAAAATCCAAATAAATATATGAAACTAAACAGATTCTGATAAAGAATGAGATAAGTCAGAGTTGACTGCAAAGTTTTCAGTCTTGACGATTTGAAAGTGTACTGTTAGGAAGTCAGTAGGGGGAACACATTTGGGGAGTGGCTAAAACATGAGGTCAGTTTTAAACATATTGAAGTTCGTGTTGGATTCCTGGTCGCTCAGCTGATAAAGCGTCCGCCTGCAATGTAGGAGACCCCAGTTCGATTTCTGGGTCAGGAAGTTCCTCTGGAGAAGGGATAGGCTACCCACTCCAGGATTCTTGGGCTTCCCTGGTGGCTCAGATGGTATCCAATGCAATGCGGGAGACTTAGGCCCAACCCTGGGTTGGGAAGATCTCCTGGAGAAGGGAACAGCTATCCACTCCAATGTTCTGGCCTGGAGAATTCCATGGACAGAGGAACCTGGCAGGCTGCAGTCCATGGGGTTGCAAAGAGTCACGCATAAGACATGCGTAAGTGACTTCCACTTCACATGACAATCCTGTGAGGTATTTATCAGGTAGTTAAGAAATTGTTGGGATGCAGTTTTTAAGAAAGCCTTTTGAGGTATACTTGGATGTGTAATCATGAAGAGCTAATATTGAATCCATTAGAGTGAGATTACATCACATATGTGTGCAAAGACTTGACTGCACTGTTTAGAAATCTTAGAGTAATTCTCATTTGCTGGTGGGTTTATAAATAGTTTTCTTTTTTCTCTACATTCTATATATTTATATTATCCAGTCGGTGCTTCACCAAATACTTTGAATGTCCTGCATTAAACAGTGGTGTGTTTATAATCTGAAAAATTTTTTTTGACCAAAGACAAACTTAGATTTCATTTATACAAATCTCAATTTGTTTAGTTTTTCATCTGTGAAGTGGAGACAGAATATGTATGATTATTTAAATATTAAGCATATGTATAAGGGCTGAGCACAGGTTCTAGAAATAACAGGTGCTCAATAAATGGAAGATAAATGTGTGTGCTTCTCTGAAAGCTGAAGGGACCAAGATATAGTGTGGAATTCCGAGGCATGAGAGAGAGACAAGTTATTGGTACTTGAGAAATGATGAACAGGCTGCCGTGAGAGATGGCGCAGGTAGCTGAGAGCTGGGGAAGACACAAAGGGAGACTCTGGGTCCTTCGAAGGCTTTCCTAGAGAGCAAACCAGACATACCAAGTCACATTTTGAAGCTAATTTCACATACAATTTATTCTTTAGATGGGACTCGAGAATTTTGGCCGTTTCCTCTGCATTTTGATATGAGTTTTCACCGAGCAAATGATTAATTGATAAGGTCCCGAAGGCATTTGCCGCAGTGGTTTATGTGTTACATTAGGATTTTTGAGGAATGATCAAGTAACGCAAATAATCCAACCTACATTCTAACAAGAATTAGGGGGGAAAGCGATAGAAATCTAACTGTGCTTTCACCACTTTTATTTTCCTGAAAGACAGTTTGCTTCAGGAAGGATTACTAATGCAACACTATACTCTGGTGGGTAGGAAAATGACTGTGAAGAGTCTGGCCAACTAAAGGGCACGCAGCAATGTGAGTTGGATCACTTCTCTCTAGAGCAATATGTCATTCTCTGTTTTCTAAGGTGAGAATGTTGGGAAATTAAACAGATTAAATTTATGTGTTCATAGACTCCCTTTTTTCTGAATTTTATCTACTTCCCATTCTTTATGACACTCTGGGGTTCTTTCTTTAATAGGTTTAGGTATTGCACATAGGACCCACAGCCATAAATTGTGTGTAATATACTATTCCTCCAAAATTAGTTCAGTAGATGTCCTAATATTTCATGTTTTAGAATGTTTGTGCAAAGACAGTTTAGGAACTCTCATGTCTTGAATGGTTCCTCCAGTCAAGCATGTTGATTACCTCTTTGCCTAAAATAAATGGTAACTGATTTTAGTTCTCTAAGAGAATCCAATTTCATTCCTTGAGTATACACATAAACTCTGAGAAAGATGAATTTGATTTAAATAGAAATGCACATTTAGGCACACTTCACTGTGTAAATGTTGACACATCTCATCAGCAAACAAAGTAAATGATACAGTTCAGGTTGAAGAGTTTTTTTTAATTTATTTTTTTTCTTTCTTTCGCTTTACAACAATCTCCCAACTCTTTATTACCTAACAGGCTAAATTGGAAGAGTAAAGGCATATTTACTAGTTTAAAATCTCATATTTCAGAATGTTAAGTAAGCTCAGAAAAGATACATCTTATTCAACATTAAATACTAATAAAATAGAGTCTACAACAGCTTATAAAAGAATGTCTATAATACAGGATGAATATATTTTGAATATGACATGAATATATCATTCTACTAATTAGAAGCTGACTTATGCTTCAGTTCATTCTGTATTCATTTTAAAACATTTTAAACAGTTCTTGAAATAAAAATAATCAGTGCAAATTATTTATTTTGTGCAAAATGAAACAAAACTTGGCTAGCTTACTAGTTTTTCATGATCTGTGACTTGTCTCCTCAGCTCTAGTTAAAATTCTTAAGTAGAGTTAATTTTTAGTATGTATCTATCTGTTTACTTATAGATATATACTTGCTCATGAGAATCTGAAACATGAATCTGTGATTTTTAATTTTAAATATTTGGATATATGTCAGAACTTTTGTGGGAAGTGTTTATTCTGCTGCTTCATTGCACCACCCAAGTATGGCTAAAATCATGTTGAAATAATGCTGAAATTTATTAGTTCATGTGCCATATTTACTTCCACCGTTTTGTTCCACAGACTTTTATGGCTACTGGTGATAAAATACTAACCAAGGCAGGAAAAGTCCCATTTCATGGAGCTTATTTTATAAATCAATAGACTAGCAATAAACACATTAGCATAAAATATAATAAATGATAAATCTATGAAAAAATCAAATGGGACAGAGGAATTCTGGAGTGGCTATGGGAAATTGAGGATATAGCATTCAAACAGAGATATAAATAGCATGAACCTGCAAGTCATATAGGTTCTGAGGAGGTACACCTCTGGGCAAAGGGAATATCGCGTGCAAACTGGGAGCTAGAAAACTCCAAGTGCATTTGAGAAGCCACAGGGTCAGCTTGGCTACAGCCAAAGTGTGAGCAAATAGAAAGGTAAGTGGTAGAAGAGCCATAAAACATAGACGGATGCCAGACTAACTTGGGTACATTCTTTTAAAAAAAATTTTTTTTATTATTTTAATTGGAAGATAATTGCTTTACACTATTGTACCGGTTTCTATCACACATCAGCAAAAGTCGGCCGCAGTATACACATGTCCCCTCCCACCTCCTCCCACCTCCTCCTGACGCCCTTCCCACCTGCCTCCCACCTCCTCCCACCTCATCCCTCGAGCTTGTCACGGACTCTGAGCTGAGCTCCCTGTCACACAGCAAGTTCCTACCTGCACTGTGTTAGGTACGGCCCTGAATATGTTTCCAGGCAGCTCTCTCGATCCGTCCCGCCCTCTCCTTCCCCACTGGATCCACAAGTCCATTCTCTGTACCCATGTCTCTTTGCTGCCCTGAGATAGGATCATCAGTATCATCTTTCTAGACTCCCTATGCTCACGTTAACATACAATATTTTTTTTTTTTCTGATTTACTTCGCTCTGTATAATAGGCTCTAGGTTCATCCATCTCATTAGGACTGACTCGAATGTGTTCTTTTTATAGCCAAACATAATCCTATTGTATATTTGTACTACACTTTTTGTATCCATCCATCTGTTGATGGACCTCTAGGTTGTTTAGGAGATAAACTAGATTATTACAATATTCCAGTCTAATTATTGGAGTTGCTAGAATTAAAGTGGTAATGGTTAATGAAGCAAAAGTTGCTCAGTCTTGTCCAACTCTTTGCGACTCCATGGACCGTACAGTCCATGGAATTCTCCAGGCCAGAACACTGCAGTGGGTAGCCTTTCCCTTCTCCAGGGCATCTTCCCAACCCAGGGATTGAACCCGGGTCTCCTGCATTGCAGGCGGATTCTTTACCAGCTGAGCCACAAGGGAAGCCCCAGAATCCTGAAGCGGGTAGCGTATCTCGTCTCCAGCGGATCTTCCGTACCCAGGAATTGAACTGGGGTCTCCTGTATTGTAGGCAGATTTTTTATCAACTGAGCTATCAGTGAATGGTGTAGTAATGTTTAAGTAATTGAGAATTTGTACTGCAGGTAGAAACAGGTTGTTGAGTTTGGGTGAGTACTCAATGGAAAAAAGAAATTTAAAAAAAAGTTCTGAACATTTGGATAAGTGGGAAAGTAATTATGATCTGAGAAAGATTGAAGAAGCACTCTCTCTTGACAGTGTATGAAGTTGGGAGTTCTTCTGGACATGCTAAGATGCATATTAGGGAGGATCTTGATATGTAAATCTTGACCTCAGTGAAGACATTACTGTTGAAAAATAAATCTGAGAGTTACATCTTCACTAAAATATTTAAAGTCATGGCATTTTCAGACCATTTTAGATTGAAAAAGGCTGGATAGAAAGAAAGAAAGATGAGGAAGTCTGTGATGTGAGACATTCCAATATCTGCACTTAATTTAGGATCCTAAAGGGAAGATTTAGTGAAATAGGAAGAAAACGGGAGAGTATAGCATCTTCAACTCCAAGTAAAGAAATGTTTTAAAAGAAAGTAAAACATTTGTGCAAATGATACTGCGTCAGAACAAAAGGCCTGAAAATCAACTATTAGATTCATGAAGCTGGAGGATCATGTGAATTCCATTGTTTCAGAGGATTAACATAAGCCAAAAAGAAAGAGAAAAAGTAGCGGTAATATGAAAGCATCATCAAAGAGTACTTGCAAAACTTTAGTGGAATTTCACTATAAAGGCAACTAGAAAACTAGGATTATATGGGAGAATGAGAAGTCAAAGGAATTTTTCTTTTTAAGCATAAGAGATATTATAATGACGTGAATAATCCATAGGAAAAGAAAACATTGATGATACTACAACAGTCAGGATAAAACATCATAATTGCTGTCTTTGTTTAGGTAAAAGGGAATGGAATCCAGAGCAAATGCAAGTAATTTCTCTTAGAGAGGAGCATGGGGAGGGGGAGGGGTGCTATATACCATTTTTTTTTAAGTGACAAACACAGTAAATAAGCACAGGTGAAGGTAGTTTGAAGTATTCTGAACTGGCAAGCATAGCTTTCTTGTTTTTGTTCAGTCACTAAACTGTGTTCAACTTTTTGCTGCTGCTGCTAAGCTGCTGCTGCTAAGTCACTTCAGTCGTGTCCGACTGTGTGTGACCCCACAGACGGCAGCCACCAGGCTCCCCTGTCCCTGGGGTTCTCCAGGCAAGAACACTGGAGTGGGTTGACATTTCCTTCTCCAATGCATGAAAGTCAAAAGTGAAAGTGAAGTCGCTCAGTCGTGTCCGACTCTTTGCGACCCCATGGATTGTAGCCTACCAGGCTCCTCCATCCATGGGATTTTCTAGGCAAAGTACTGGAGTAGGGTGCCATTACTTTATCTGGTCTGACTTTTTGCAACCCCCCAAAACAGTACATCAGGCTCCTTTGTTCTCCACCATCTCCCAGAGTTTGTTCAGATTCCTGTCCATTGAGTTGGTGAGGCTGTCTAACCATCTCATCCTCTGACCTGCTTCTCCTTTCGCCATCAATCTTTCCTAGCATTGGGATATTTTCCAATGAGTTGACTCTTCATCAGGGAGCTAAAAAATTGGAGCTTCAGCTCCAGCATCAGTCCTTCCAATGAATCAGATCAGATCAGATCAGTTGCTCAGTCGTGTCCAACTCTTTGCGACCCCATGAATCACAGCACGCCAGGCCTCCCTGTCCATCACCAACTCCTGGAGTTCACTCAGACTCATGTCCATCGAGTCAGTGATGCCATCCAGCCATCTCATCCTCTGTTGTCCCCTTATCCTCCTGACCCCAATCCCTCCCAGCATCAGAGTCTTTTCCAATGAGTCAACTCTTCGCATGAAGTGGCGAAAGTACTGGAGTTTCAGCATGGTTTTCCAATGAATGCACTGTGCTAATTTTCTGGAGAAGGCAATGGCACCCCACTCCAGTATTCTTGCCTGGAAAACCCCAAGGGCGGAGGAGCCTGATAGGCTGCAGTCCATGGGGTCGCTAAGAGTCAGACACAACTGAGCGACTTCATTTTCACTTTTCACTTTCATGCATCGGAGAAGGAAATGGCAACCCACTCCAGTGTTCTTGCCTGGAGAACCCCAGGGACGGCGGAGCCTGGTGCCTGTGCTAATTATAATGCACTTTGCTAATTTTCAGTCATGGCCAATTCTTTACAACCCTATGGATAGTAGCCCACGAGGCTGCTCTGTCCTTGAGACTCTCCTGGAAAGAATACAGGAGTGGGTTGCCATGCTCTCTTCCACAAGATCTTCCCAAACCAGGGATCAAACCCAGGTCTCCTACATTATAAGTGGATTCTCTGCTGTTTGAGCCACCAGGGAAGCCCAAGAATACTGAGTGGATAGCCTATCTGTTCTCCAGAGGAATTTCCTGACCCAGGAATTGGACCGGGGTCTCCTGCATTGCAGGCATATTCTTTACCAGTTGAGCTGGGAACCACATAAATAAAGACACTAGAGGCTAAAATAAATTTAAAATTTCAAAGTCACACAGTTTTAACATGGTGAAACCTGAATTGAAAATTATATCTTTCTGAATTTAGACCCAAACATATGAAATTATATATATTTAATATTTTACACAGATGACAGAAAACTCATTTTGGTTAGAATTTGATTCTAGTACATTTCTACATTTTGTTTCCTTTCACTATTTCGCTTATGATATTGTTTGTTCTTTCATCATACTGTAGTTACTTGGAAAGATTTTCTCAAAATAAGTAGTTGAGCACTATTGCTCTTGTGGATTTAGATTCTTTTTTGAAAAAACTAGCATGTTTGCTGTGTATTGTGCAGAGCGAATTTACTAACAAAACTGACTTGTGTGAGTTTAGGCCTGAGTTCAAAGCAACTCCTCAATATTCCTGCACAAGTTCTGAAGCTTTTAAGTAATTAATCACAGCAGTGTCTCTGCTGAAAGGGGTTTAGTCTGATATTTCAAAGAAACTGTGAACCATATTTCCTGCTCTCTGTTCCTGTCTTCTTATTAGCCATTTTCTTAAATCTCTGATTTATTTGAAGTATTCACTAGCAAAATAATAAATATCACCTTTCTGAGTGGGAAAATAGAACAAACAAAAAACAAGCAAAAAGCCTGTCATTTCAGGTATACATAAATTTTCTTTTACAAAATTTTCAATTTGGGCTCAGAATTTAAACACTTTTGTCATAATCAAACTACTTTTAAAAATACCATTTAATTCCATTTCACCTTACACATCTCTTATCATCTCCCTAAATCACATTTAAGCCCTAAGAAATTACAAAAAAAAAAAAAATAGCAATGTATTATCCTAGATTTTCATTCTCAGTTGAACTTGGTATTTTTATCACCATATTTTAATAAATTCTCCATTAGTCAAGTTCTGAAAATAGTTAGCTAAAAGCATGCATGCTTTTGGATGATGCTTGCTAGAACGATTTCTCACTTAGTAATTTCAACATTGTGGTAAGTATTTTAAGTGCCTGTGATATGCTAAACTGTTCTACCGGCTGCAATACACTAGTAAACACATCTATGAAGTCTCATCTTTTGTTAAATATATATTCTGTAGGGGAAAAAAAAGAGACAAATAAGTAAAAGAAATGTAATGCTGTACACTGATAAATATTATACAGGAGATTAATCATTCTAAGTAGATGGTCATAAATTTTGGTCAAAAGTTATGACCAACCTAGACAGCATATTAAAAAGCAGAGACATTACTTTGCCAGCAAAGGTCCGTCTAGTCAAGGCTATGGTTTTTCCAGTAGTCATGTATGGATGTGAAAGTTGGACTATAAAGAAAGCTGAGCACCAAAGAATTGATGCTTTTGACCTGTGGTGTTGAAGAAGACTCTTGAGAGTCCCTTGGACTGCAAGGAGATCCAACTAGTCCATCCTAAGGGATATCAGTCCTAGGTGTTCATTGGTAGGACTGATGTTGAAGCTGAAACTCCAGTACTTTGGCCACCTGATGGGAAGAACTGACTCATTGGAAAAGACCCTGATGCTTGGAGGGATTGAAGGCAGGAGGAGAAGGGGATGACAGAGGATGAGATGCTTGGATGGCATCACTGACTCGATGGACATGAGTTTGAGTAAACTCCAGGAGTTGGTGATAGACAGGGAAGCCTGGCATGCTGTGATTCATGGGGTCGGAAAGAGTCAGACAACTGAGCGACTGAACTGAACTGAGCTCTGTGTAACAATTGGTGCAAAATATGAATGCTAAACGGATTTTATTACATCTGGTAAAGGTGTGCAGTTCCGCAGATTTGCGTCAGCTGCTGCCCTTTGGTGGTATTCAGCCAGTGAACGGAGTGACTCTGGACTGTTTGGGAAGACTTCAGTTGCTTTTCTCGGTGGGGGACCGTGAGGTCTGGATCCCAGGGCTGCTTCTGTCTTCTAGCGCCTGAATAGGAGAACGCGTTACAGTGTGGCTTGAGGCCCCGGTTGGAGTTCTCTAAAAGACAAGCCGGAGCAACTGCGCGCCTCCTCAGGCCTGCACCAGACGCCGGCACGTCACTGTCCGCGCACGCCATTGGCCAAGCGCTTCCGGGGCTTCCTAGGGGCCAGGAAGAGACACGAGAACACGCCTAGCTATGGAGGGACGGCCGGCAGACGTGTGGCTATTCGTAACACGCTGCATCCACGTGCATATAAGAAGTTATGTGTTGACTCACACTCGTCCACTTCAGCAGCAGGTGTGTGGTGGGTGACGACATGTGTGTTTTAATTGTCAAACATGCATGTTCCTTTAGCTCTCATCATAGTCTTGTAAGTGGAAAAAATCTCCAGGCTAAATACATCGTGAGATGGGATCCAGTACTTTTCCTATCTGATTCAGAATACACTTGGAGTTCAAAGAACGGTACACATGTTTCTTCACAGTTGACAGGACCGTGAGTTTAAGCCTCTTTTCTGTATTGAACCGTTTTCCTTTATGCCTTTTCTAAACTCTCATTGTCCTTGAATCTTTGCATTATGCCTAACAGACTAAAATTTTCAAAGTGAAATTTCACTTGCTCGTATTATCTCTCATAGCATGACTAGATTTTAGACTCAATATATTGAAAGACCACCTTCATCAGGATAAAGCTAGGCAAAGAGTATGAAAAAATACAGAGAACCATATTCTAGTATATTTTTAGGGTCTTCATTTCTGTGCTCTTGCTTTCTCCGTTCTCTCTCAATTTCTCTCAACACTTCTCCAGGCAGGATATTCACTCATTATTTTGTCTCCCACTGTGTGGTCAGCAGTGTGCTTTCTTCTGAGCTTCTGTAAATAATGTCAAATAGTTCATATCAAGGTTTAATCAAACATTTTAAATTGACTAGAAAATAAGCAATAATAAAACTCTAACTTTATGAATAGATACATTTGCATTTCTCATTTACTTCCCTGCTAATGGACTCTTCTCTCATATGTTTTTGCCATAAATATATCATTGTTATACAACCTTGTATAACAATGGCAGTCTGTGTAAGCAAAAGGAAATGTATCTAACATATGCATTTATTGTAAATAATTACCATTCATTCATTTGCTCACTCATTTGAAGGTAATTTGGGGACAAGATTCCATGTCAAATACAAGGTCATGTTTTGAAATAATGTGAGGTGACAGTGCTTGAATATATTGATCTAAACCCATACGTTTCATTCTAACATTTTTATTTGTACTTTTCAAGCCCTAGATGACAGTTATTCATTTTGCATCGAATTTTGTATCACAGATGTCCAAGTACAAACTTAGAAATTGCTACTTAATATGCCACTAGAGCCACTGGTTCTGAAGGAATTCTATTCCATTTTCCGAAGTAGGACTCCAAGTGAACTAACCACATCAGAACCATGCAATGTTCTTATTTAAAGAGAAAATGTGTTAGCCTCTACTTTACACTTAATAAAGCAAAACAACCCTCTGGTGTAGGTTTTGGATATTTATTTTATTCTAGAGCATACCAGGTGATTCTTAATTACAGATATTTTGTGAATATATGGCATATGTTTCAAATATTTCAATCCTGGAACTGATTGGCTTAATTTATACAAATTCTACCCTTATCATGAAATAGAAATATAAATTAGAGCATTAGTTTTTGCTTTCTTCATGTGAACATTCATGGGAAGGAGGGTGTTACTTTGAATTTCACACCAAAGTAAAAAGCATCTACCTATGTATATGCTCTGAAGCATAGTGATGTTGATTCCAGTACAACTGTGTGATGTCTGTTTTGGAACTTTGCATCAAAAGTCAGAATCCACCATCCAAATGAGTATAAAGATAAACCCAAACCCTTGGTTGACTCACATGGGTAGTTCTTGGTTGTGCAGAGCTGTCCTGCACATTGTAAAATAGCAGCATCCCTGATCTCTACCATCTAGTCTCTAATAGCACCCTTCTCACACCTGTGACAACCGAAAATGTCTCAGTGTCAAATGTATCTGGGAGCGGGGGCTGGAAATAAGCCCCAGTAAAGAATCACTGGTATATTACTATATTTCAGACTTAGAGCCAAAACATTCTACCTGTGGATATTTTCCAAACCCCAAACGTCTTCCAGTTTCATTGAGTGGCATAGTTAGAGGACTACCAGAACTAAAAATTCTATAAAGGATCTTTTAACATTAAGGCAAGCAAAATTGTTCAGGATATTACCTTTAAAATAGATACATTTTCTGTTATCCTTACTAGGTATAAAAACACATAATTTAAAAAGCAATGTATAACTATCTTTCTAAATTAGGAAAGTAAGTTACTCATATTATGCTGATGTGTGTGTGTGTGTGTGTGTGTGTGTGTGTGTGTGTGTGTGTGTGTGCCTGCATGACTTTGGCATTTATCCTCAAACTCTGTATTTAACCTACAAGGCATTAACATATGACAAAAAGAAGTTTTACTGAAAGATTATACATTTATCAGAGTTCATAATAATGTTGGGTTAAAGGGCAAAATAGAATATTTGCCCTAATTTGCTTATAAAACTGCCATTTTTATTACTATGCCATTTTTCAGAGACTCATTCTTCCCCTAAATCTCTTAAAGCTATTGTTCCATACCAGGAGATAAAGTTCAATTTTAAGCCATTTTGGAGGTTAGCTTACTTTTTCATCTTAAACTCGGAAATCCAATTTAGGGCTTAATCCTTCTATATGATAATAGATGATTCCATTTTCATTTAGTTTTGAAACAATTATAGCAGGATTTGAATAAATCAAACTCCCTCCAATGGAATAGCCCAGCACAATGCCCCGCTGTGAACTCTTTTTATTTCAGGAAGCTGGTTTCTCACAATAATTTA
This sequence comes from Bos mutus, assembly GCF_027580195.1. NCBI lineage: Eukaryota > Metazoa > Chordata > Mammalia > Artiodactyla > Bovidae > Bos > Bos mutus. Next base: position 2,427,095 of record NC_091630.1, on the reverse strand, counting down.
TCTTTCCCTTTTTATCAACCGAAGTTATTTGTACTATATGGTAATAGAAGCAAGGTTTAAAAATTGATAAGGAACTTGTTGGCTTTCTTATTTTTTAACATGCTTGTAGACTAACGTGATGTAAAAGGCGAAATAATACAGGTAAAAGCAGCACAGGTTTTCTACCAAGAAGATCTTCTTCTGAAGCTGGTTTATATCCAAACTTGATTACTTTTGTGAACCTAGGAAAGATACTGATCTTCCCAGTCTCAGTTTTCTGTTCTGTGATACAGAGTTAATGGACTACTGTTTAAAAATCAATAAACAGAAGCCTCAGTTAAGTGGAGTTGAAGAGCAGACTGGGGAGCTTTCATCCTCGCAACGCTAGCAGAGCAGGACAAGAAAGACTCCGCTTCTCTCCTGGCAAGGACTCAGCCAGTGAAAAGTCAGGGACTCTCTGCTTCCTTCAGCTTTCTAGCATTCTTTTCCTCTACATAGAAGCGTTCCCCTCCTCTGCAAAGACTTGCACTTTGCTTGCCATGGTTGCCAACCCTAAATTGCAATTCTCTGCTGATCCTAAATAAACACATCTTTGCTGGGAAAATATCTGGAGATCTCTTTCTTTCAGGTCAGCACTACTAATGTCTAGTGGCCAATGGAGGATTGAATTGAGTATGACATTAAAAGCATAGAGCACAATGAAGGACGCAGAGTAATTACTCAAAAATACAGAGTTATCTGTTCTCAACCTCCAAAGGAGAATCACCTGTTTTGGTACTCAAAAGTAAATATGTCCCTGTGGCAGGATACTGTTGCACAATTTAAGTGTTTCTATAAAGAAAGCTAGTAAATAATGTATCTGAGCTTTCTCAGATCTCTTCCCAGCCACCTCCCTCACTCACAGCTAACTCCGGTCAAGGACAATGATGACTCTCTTTCATCAGTATGTTTGCGTGTGAAATATTCACGCAAAGCATGGGTTCTAAAGAGTCTATCTTTTTAATTCAGCAATGTTTCTTCAGGCTAAAGCAGTTTCCACTAGGACTATAGTGCCTGAAAGAAAAATATACACTGGCTTTTGGAGTTTTTTTCTTTCCAAATTTTATTCTTCTGTCCTGAAGGGTAGACAACAAAAGCAATATATAGCTAAGGAGAGTTTGGCTTGATTTTAATTCTTCTCTTCAGTAGGTACTACCTTGTCAAATCAGGGGGGAAGATTATCCATGTGCATTAAAATGATGGAGTGTGGAAGATAGTCTCAGTTCTCATGAATAGGGCAAGTTCATATATGAGCATAACATGAATCTTCAAAAGTTTTATTATTATTTATTAGTAAGTCCAAGATTAAATTACATGCTTATATCACTATACAATTTTTCATTTAGCTTTAATATTTTAAGAAATTTTTGAATAATGCATCCTCTTGTTATATTATTGTTCTATTTCAGTTCTATTTAAAATATCAACGTACTGGTAACAGTAGCTCAGTTTCTGATAATGGCAGGCTAACTAGCCTAAAGCACCATACTTACTGTCTTGGGAGGTGGGTTGAGGTCTAGGAAATTGGACAAAACTTGCTGAAATGAATTTGTTTTTGCTGAAAGAGAAATATAGTGGCAGCCAGAACATTAGAGTTTAAGATCAAGGAAAGAATCAAAGTTCTGAGCCTAAGCCTGCTATGTTTTCCCTCTTTTGCCGATATTCTGGTGCAGTCCACTCCAGTATTCTTGCCTGGAGAATTCCATGGCCTGGCGCCTAGCGAGCTGTGGGTTTGCAGAGTTGGACACGACTGAGCGACTTTCACTTCACTTCACTAGTGCAGTCCAAAAGCAGGGAAAATTAGCAAAACGTGGCAGTGGAGAGGCCACAATCTTTTGCAGTGTTCCAGGCAGTCTCACAGCTTCAGGGACCCGACATTGAAATGCAGGGCCCCCCAAAGGGAGCCCTGCCGAACATCAGGAGATTTATAAACTTTCGCACCACAGCTTGAGATGCAAATGAACCAGAAGTAGGCCAGGCCTCACAAAGACGGAGAGCCAGTTTAGAACTAGTTCAACCCTAACTGAATCAAGCTATATGTTCAAACAGATAATGCTTGTGTAACAGAAAGGCAATTCATTACATGAAACGGTAATACAATTTAAAAACATACGGTTACGCCCTGAATGATATGCACACACACACACAAAAACAATATGCACACATAGTTTAACTTTTTTGTATGTGTCACTTTTGCCAAGTGGGGAAAAAATACCATAATTTTGAACTGAGCATTTTATTGTAAAACAGGCATAAATACCATTGTTCAGAAATATGAGAGGATTTCCCTTCTGAAAACCACTGGGAATATTTCCACCATTTGGTCCCATCTCATAAATCTGTTTGGTATTATGATTCAAGGATCAGATCAGATCAGATCAGATCAGTCGCTCAGTCGTGTCCGACTCTTTGCGACCTCATGGATCGCAGCACGCCAGGCCTCCCTGTCCATCACCAACTCCCGGAGTTCACTCAGACTCACTTCCATTGAGTCAGTGATGCCATCCAGCCATCTCATCCTCTGTCGTCCCCTTCTCCTCTTGCCCCCAATCCCTCCCAGCATCAGAGTCTTTTCCAATGAGTCAACTCTTTGCATGAGGTGGCCAAAGTACTGGAGTTTCAGCTTTAGCATCATTCCTTCCAAAGAAATCCCAGGGCTGGTCTCCTTCAGAATGGACTGGTTGGATCTCCTTGCAGTCCAAGGGACTCTCGAGAGTCTTCTCCAACACCACAAGGAAGTCTAGACCATATGTCAATCCTAGATGACTATTTCTATATGTACAACTGTATGATTTTGTTTCCTCATTTGTACAAGGGAGCTATTTATACATACTTCTGAGACTTATATTAACGACTGGGAAAACTCTGGGAAAATGGACAAGCTGTCTGCCTCATAGTGGTAACTTTCTCCTTCCAATTCTTTCTTAAAACGAAAGTGGAATTCTTCCATCCTTCATCACCCCCTTTCTTTCTTCCTTCTTTCCTTCCTTCCTCTTTTCTAACCACCCCTTTTCCCCTCCCTCCTTCTTTCCTTCTCCCCCCTCCTTTTCCTCTTTCCCTTCACTCCTCTCTTTTCCCACCTCCTCTTACATATTCATGCAAAAGGTAAGAGTGCCAACCAATATTTAAGAATCAGAATACTTCTGCCTGCAAATAAGTGCACCTTTACCCCTTCCTTTTTATTTAGAATCCACATATAAGCAACAAATGTAAAATACAGACTTACGGTTAAAAGGGAGTAAGGAGGGGAATTAACATATGAACGCTAGTATATAGGAAATCAATTACTCTAAAGGGTCTACTGTATAGCACTGGGAACTCAATACTCAGTAATGACTTATATGGGAAAATAACCTAAAAAAGAGTGTGTATAAGTATATAAAGATTTAAAACAGATTCACTTTTCTGTACAGCAGAAACTAACACAGTGTTGTAAACCAACTATTTTCCAGCTTTGAAACAGAAGCATCACAGTGTCTCAAACAGATGGAAATAATTGCAAAGTATTCAAGAGACCACCTCTATATAGATGAATTCTTTTATATTGACTATATACCTTCCTGTACTGTCCTCATTTGCTTATTTGAGACATGGCTATATTATTTGCAAGATTTTTTTTTCTTTTTCTGCCATTTCTGTTGCAAATGGACACTTCATCTCCAATTAGAAATGCTCTTTGGGAAATATTTTTCAGATTCTTTGAAGAAACAATCTAAGCTACCTCACAGGTGATATGTCTCCAAATGGTAAGGGGCTCAGTTCATAACAAAGAAGATAACGAGACAAGAACTCTGTGTTCTGCATATTTAATAATTATAGCAACTTGAAACATAAATTCTATAATTCGTGTCCCCAAAGTAAAAATTAGGAAACTCCTTTAAAAAGTCAAATTGCTTCCAAAATTCATAAGATGTGTACTTTATAAAATAATAAGGTTATCTGGTCTATTTCTTTGCCTTCCAAACAACTTCTCTGAGAAAAATAAAATTTAATAGTTTATGAGTCAATGTCTTGGGATGAATTTACTGGCTAAATTTTGCCTTATCATTCTTCGTATTTACAGAAAGTCTCTATCTTGATTTATATATATATTTGAATAGGTGTGACTTTCAAACTAACTGATGAGCAAAACCTTCTTATGTCTAATGACTTACAGAAATGTGAGTTTTTGCTGAAATCTGTCTGGATGTCTGAGATCGTTAGAGCCTTTGGAGTGACTTGTTTTCTGTATTGAAAGTGGGGTAACTTTTTCAGTGTCTGCAAGAATTGAGGTACTGTGTGTGTTCAGTATTAAAAGCATGAAACGTCTATCTGGCAAAAATATTTTTAGTTGTTTATATTTTTGTTTGTTCTTATAGTAAAAGCAGACTTCAATATAAAATTCACGGTATGAAACTTTATCTTTGTAAATATATTAGTTCAAATATATATATATATACACATATATAAATCATAGACTGCTTCTACATTAAATCACATACATTTCATATGTATTCTCATATATAGTAATATATAAATAGTATATGTTTATATATGTATGCATACCTATGTATATATGTGTGTGTGTGTTGGTCTCTCGGTTGTTTTTAACTGTTTGCTACCCCATGGACTGTAGCCCGCCTGGCTCCTCTGTCCATGGAATTCTCCAGGCAAGAATACTGAAGTGAGTGGGTTACCATTCTCTTCTCCAGGGAATCTTCCCAATGCAGGGATCCACTCTGGTCTCCTGCATTGCAGGCAGATTCTTTACCATCTGAGCTACCAGGGAAGCCCCAAATATGTGTGTATTACATATGTAATAGAATGCAACAGTGTGCTTCCTTCAGATCAAAGCATTCATTCGGAAAAGTGCAGGGAGATGGGTGTTAGTTGATGTTTACAACTGAGGTAAGTCTTACCTGATAACTGCCCCTCAGGAAGGGGACTGTAGTACTGGAGGCTCTGACACCTCCTGGGTGTAGCCAGCACTCAGTGTGGGGGAAAAAAAGCCCAATCTCTTTATTTTCATTAGAGCATCTCTTTAGAACAATCTCAACTCCAGAATCCCTTGTAGATTGGCAAAAACTCTTTTAGAACCTCATCACAGTTCAACTCCTCTTCCCAACCTTTCTCCACATGCTCCTAGAGGAGGTTTGGGGGCTTGGGAGTTTGCAAGGTTGCTCTAATGAGCACTCCCTCAAACATGTCCTACATGCAGATATCTGTATCAGAGTTTGTTTCCCTGGGAAACCTAAAAGAGTCATCTCATTCTATTTTTAAATATGTTCATTCTAACTATTTATCTCATGAATTCTAATAATCCTTCCCAGAGTGACATTGTTATATTCCATCTTATTTTTATGATGTACATACCATGCTCTGCTGCTACTGCTGCTAAGTCACTTCAGTCGTGTCTGACTCTGTGCGACCCCATAGACGGCAGTCCACCAGGCTCCCCCGTCCCTGGGATTCTCCAGGCAAGAACACTGGAGTGGGTTGCCATTTCCTTCTCCAATGCATGAAAGTGAAAAGTGAAAGTGAAGTCGCTCAGTCATGTCTGACTGTTAGTGACCCCATGGACCATGTTCTAGGCACTATAATAAGTATTATAATATAATTATATATTATAATGGCTGGCTTATATAACCTACAAACAACCCTCTGAGATGGGTGGTATTATTATTCACATTTTACGTAAGAGGAAACCCCAGAAGCTAAATAACTTACCCAAATTTACATAAAAATTGTGAAACCTGAAAATTAATCCCAGACTTTTAAGCACTCTTTTCTCCTACCTTTGTCTATCTAAAGGATCCCAAATCACTAACATGTCATTATTACTCACATCAGTAGTTATATAACATTTTATAATGATAGGGGAGGAGACAGAAATAACCAAGCTGATTGGTGACAACAAAAAGAGAAAATAAAGCTCAATCGTAGAAGTATAAAGAATTATCAAAGATCATTAAGCTTCTGATTTTCTATGTTATGTTCAATAATATTATTCCACTCACATTTTCTTATCCAATCTTTTTGGATTAATTGATGTCAAGACTTCCTAAAACATCAGAGAAAATAAAGATTCACAGTTTAAATGAGAGAGAGTGGGTAAGAAGGAGGAGGAATAGATGCAAAGGAGAGGAAATAAGGGAAAAAGAAGGAGGATATGGAGACAGGGAAGAGGAAGGGGAGGCAAAGATGAAGGAGGAGACAGAAGAGGGGAGGAAGGAGGAGACGGGAGAGGGGAGGAAGGAGGAGACAGGAGAGGGGAGGAAGGTGGAGATGGGAGAGGGGAGGAAGGAGGAGACAGGAGAGGGGAGGAATGTGGAGATGGGAGAGGGGAGGAAGGAGGAGACGGGAGAGGACTTCATGTGCAAGAATGACAGAGAACACTGAGACTGCTGAGTGCAACTTCTCTTGCCTTGATTCAACAAGTAATATTAATAATTTGTGCACTGGGTTAGCATTATTATGTATACTAAACGTGTTTTGTTCAATAAGCAATTATCAAGCCCTTAATAAGTGTCAGGGTCTGTTCATACTGCTATTTCCTACGATCACATTTATTATTCATGAGTCATATAAGGTCAGTGTTACTAGATCTATTTCAAAAGATTAGCAATTTAAGATTCCAAGAGGTTAAATAGCTTGCCCAACATTATGCATCTGGTAAATGAGATGAGATGTTAACCAGTCTCCAGATGCCAAATGAACAACTTTTTTCACAATGTTTTAATTTATTCCTTATTTCCCTAAATGTCTTTCTTTCATATTCTTAAAAACTTTTAAAATTAAAAGTTTCTTAATCTTGGGAAATCTCTACTCATTCCTTCTGCCTAAAATACCATGAAATATAAAAATCTGATCTGTAACATCTCTTTTTCCTAAACCCATAATTGACCTTTTCACTGGAAATTATATCTTGCTTTTAATTAAAGCTCTTCACCAGCTCCATTGGACAACATTTGTAATTATGAATAATGAGCGAAATACTCTCATGATCTCTTCTTCGAGACTGTGATGTTACTATAAGGACTAAATTCCTGGGAATTTTGCAGTACTTCCAATTGATTATGAAGAATCTTTACTATGATTAACAAATTACAGTCATGTAAATGTAGACCCTCCTTGAAATTAAATGGTATATCATTAGTAAAATGTCATTACCCATACTCTGTAACAGACATAAAGATCAATCTATTATTATTGATCTGTTTCTTGTTTTAAACCTGGAGGAAGTGGCATTCCCAGATACGTAGTACACACACACACACACACACACACACACACACAAGTAATTGCTATCTGTGCAGGTTTTCTCTCACTTCTCTGTAGTTCACCTAGCAGCCTCTGCATAAGCTCTGAATAGTTAAAACACAAAAGCAAGGTCATTCTGTTGCATTTGTATAAGTCAAGGGGCTTTGAGGATATTGAAGACTTGTGGGACAAGCTTCCAAAGCAAAGGGTGTTCAGAGATGTGAGCTCAATGCTGGACACTGCTTTTCCACTTGAGCTATTCATTGTCTCCAAAGGAACGCTGAGACGCTGAGTAGATAGCATCCTTTTGACAGCCTCACACAGCGGAGGAAGTCCCACCGATGAACAGGGCCCTGGGAATCATTCTATGGGCTTCCCCGGTGGCTTAGTGGTCAAGAATCCACCTGCCAATGCAGAAGACACAGGAGACACTTGGTTCAGTCTCTGGGTCTGGAAGATTCCCTGGAGGAGGAAATGGCAACCCCCTCCAGTACTCCTGCCAGGAAAAATTCCATGGACAGAGGAGCCTGGCAGGCTGCAGTCCATAGGGTTGCAAAGAACCAGAATTGACTGAGAAACTGAGCAAGTTAATCACCCCATACTTTTCTGTCAGGTCAGGGAGAGCTGCTAGCAAGAATGAAGAGTGAACAGCTAGTAGGCAAAGTCTTTACAAATCTGAAAAATATCAACGATTCAACTCAATATGACTGAAAGAGATGATAATGCCCAACAATGACTGCTTGCTAGGCATATAATACTTACACTATTGATGCAGAGACCTTCAATCAGAGCTCAAAGAACCTCTAATATATTTCATATCCAAAGACCAACATTCAATAAAAAAAAATAATTGGCATAAAAATCTCAGGTAAATATAAGAACATTTTATCTCAACTAATTGAACAATTTAAGTGGAGACAGCTGTTGGAAAGTACAGCTTTCCTAAACTGAAATAAGGGAAAAGAGAAAATTTGATTTGTCAAAGTCTATTTAAAATATTCCACTTCGGCATTCTTGCCTGGGTAACCCCATGGACAGAGGAACCTGGCGGGCTACAGTCCATGAAGTCATAAGAGAGTCAGATGTGGCTTAATGATGAAACAACAATAAGAAGCAAACAAAATTTAAAAATTAAATCTCTGGTTAAAATATTGCAGGAAGAATATTCCAGAGCCACAGTGAAAGATCAGGTGACGATAAACAGCTACATAATATTAATAGCAACAATATCATTCCAATTATTTTATAGAAGCAATAAGGGGACATATTCCAGACATTTTGTGGAGCTGGTGTAACCTTTTTACCCATACCAAGCACTATAATAAGAAAGCAAATTGTAGAATGATCTCATGGCCTTTGGTGCAACAAACTTTATTTTTTGCTGCCTCAGATCTGAGTTGCGGCATGAGGGGTCTTTCTCTGTGGCACGAAGCCTCTCCAGTGCTGGCGCATGGGCTCGGGAGTGCAGGCTCAGAAGCTCTGCTGCATGGGCTTAGTTGTCCAGCAACATAGGAGAACTTAACTCCCTGACCAGAGGTCGACCTTGCATCCCCCAGAAGGCATGGTGGATTATCAACAACCAGGCCACCAGGGAAGTGCCTGATGCAATAATTTAACCAAAATACGATGAAAGAAAATCTGGTAATATATAAATTAGAGAATACACTTTGTCAAACTTGGATTTTGTCAACCAACCAAGAGGTGGTTTACCAATTAAAATATTAATTCATCATTTCTAACACATTAAGAGAATAAATGAGAAAAGTGGAATCACTGAAATAGATATATAAGAATTAGAAAACTAGAACTAGAATGGATTCATTTAGTATATATTTTTGAAAACCCATAGGAAACATTATTTTTAAGATGAAATACTGAGAAATTTCTGCCTAAGAAGAGAAAAGAGAAAGAATGTCTATTATTATCAATTTCAAAAAAAAACTTGAACAAGATTTTTAACAGATTCAATCCAGTTCAGTCGCTCAGTAATGTCTGACTCTTTGTGGCTCCATGACTATAGCACACCAGGCTTCCCTGTCCATCACCAACTCCAGAAGGTTGCTCAAACTCATGTCGATCGAGTTGTTGATGCCATCCCACCATCCAATCCTCTGTCGTCCCCTCTTTCTCTTGCCTTTAATATTGCCCAGCATCAGATTCTTTTCAAATGAGTCAGTTCTTCGCATCAGGTGGCCAAAGTATTGGAGCTTCAGCTTCACTATCAGTCCTTTCAATGAACATTCAGGACCGATTTCCTTTAGGATGGACTGGTTGGATCTCCTTGCAGTCCCAGAGATTCTCAAGAGTCTTCTCCAACACCACAGTTCAGAAGCATCAATTCTTCAGCACTCAGCTTTCTTTATGGTCCAACACTCACATCCATACACGACTACTGGAAAACTATAGGTTTGACTAGATGGACTTTGTTGGTAAAATAATGTCTCTGCTTTATAATATGCTGTCTAGGTTGGTCATAGCTTTTCTTCCAAGGAACAAGTGTCTTTTAATTTCATGGCCGCAGTCACCATCTGCAGTGATTTTGGAGCCCAAGAAAATAAAATCTGTCACTGTTTCCATTGTTTCCCCATCTGTTTTTCATCAAGTGATGGGACCAGATGCCATGATCTTAGTTTTCTTAATGTTGAGTTTTATGCCAGCTTTTTCACTCTTTCACTTTAATCAAAAGGCTCTTTAGTTCCTGTTTACTTTCTGCCATAAGAGTGGTGTCATCTGCATATCTAAGGTTATTGATATTTCTCCCAGCAATCTTGATTCCAGCTTGTGCTTCTACTAGCCCAGTGTTGCTTATGATGTACTCTGCATATAAGTTAAATAAGCAGGCTGACAATATACAGCCTTGATGTACTCCTTTTCCTATTTGGAACCAGTCTGTTGTTCCATGTCCATTTCTAACTGTTGCTTCTTGGCCTGCATATAGGTTTCTCAAGAGGCCGGTCAGGTGGTCTTGTATTCCCATCTCTTTAAGAATTTTTCAGTTTACTGTGATCCACACAGTCAAAGGTTTTGGCATAGTCAATAAAGCAGAAGTAGATATTTTTCTGGAACCCTCTTGCTTTTTCTGTGATCCAACGGATGTTGACAATTTGATCTCTGGCTCCTCTACCTAAATCCAGCTTGAACATCTGGAAGTTCATGGTTCACATACTGTTGAAGCCTGGTTTGAAGAATTTTGAACATTACTTTGCTAGCGTGTGAGATGCATGCAATTGTGCGGTAATTTGAACATTTTTTGGCATTGCCTTTCTTTGGGATTGGAATGAAAACTGACCTTTTCCAGTCCTGTGGCCACTGCTGAGTTTTCAAATATGCTTGCATATTGAGAGCAGCACTTTCACAGCATCATCTTTCAGGATTTGAAATAGCTCAACTGGAATTCCATCACCTCCACTAGCTTTGTTCGCAGTGATGTTTCCTAAGGCCCACCTGACTTCACATTCCAGGATGTCTGGCTCGAGGTGAGTGATCACACCATCGTGATTATCTGGGTCGTGAAGATCATTTTGTACCGTTCTTCTGTGTATTCTTGCCACCCCTTCTTAATATCTTCTGCTTCTGTTAGGTCCATACCATTTCTGTCCTTTATCGAGCCCATCTTTGAATGAAATGTTCCCTTGGTATCTCTAATTTTCTTGAAGAGAGCTCTAGTCTTTCCCATTCTGTTGTTTTCTTCTGTGTCTTTGCATTGTTCTCTTAGGAGGGCTTTCCTATATCTCCTTGCTATTCTTTGGAACTCTGCATTCAGATGGGTGTATCTTTCCTTTTCTCCTTTGCCTTTCACTTCTATTCTTCTCACTGTATGTTTGTAAGGCTTCCTCAGGAACCATTTTGTCTTTTTGCATGTCTTTTTCTTGAGGATGGTCTTGATCACTGCCTCCTGTACCTCTGTCCGTAGTTCTTCAGGCACTCTATCAGATAAAATCCTATGAATCTGATTGTCACTTCTGCTATATAATCATAAGAGATTTGATTTAGTCATACCTGAATAATCCAGAAGTTTTCCCTACTTTCTTCAATTTAAGTCTGAATTTGGCAGTAAGGAGTTCATGATCATAAAGATTGGAATGGGACAGGTAAATCATCATTATTCACAATGAAATAATTGTAGGTGAAGATTTTTAAATAACTCAAAGTTTTAAAAGTGTCACTGATAACAATATAAAAATCACCAAATAATCAAACAAATCTAGTGAAAGTTGTTCAAGAACTATATACAGAAAATTAAAAAAAAAAAAAAGAAACATTACTGAGAGAAAATAGCTTTTGTTTTTAAATGGGAGATATACCATGCTTATTGATTGGAATAAATACGTAAAGAAAATCAATAATAAATATGTAAAAAGAAAATAAATATGTAAAGAAAATCAATAATAAATATGTAAAGAAAATAAATATGTAAAGAAAATCAATAATAAATATGTAAAGAAAATAAATATGTAAAGAAAATCAATAATAAATATGTAAAGAAAATATGTAAAGAAAATCAATAATAAATATGTAAAGAAAATAAATATGTAAAGAAAATCAATAATAAATACGTAAAGAATATAAATAAATATGTAAAGAAAATCAATAATATCTCAGTAAGCTGGATGAAGCTCATGAAACTGCATGAAATTCAGAACCTGGATGAGCATTTGTTGCACTCAAATACCTCCAAATATCCCATGAGAAATTACCAAAAATTTTCACTGAACAAAATCTGTGATTATTTATAATACACATTTGTTACATAGAATTGCCAATAAAAGTTTGAAAGTCATCAAATTAGGTTTCTTTGTTTAGTGTGACCGTTGAAGGTAAACGGTCAGTCCAGGGCAAACGAGCACAGGGTTTGTATGCCAGGGTTTTCTTACGTTAGTGGTGATCTTGATATGTCTCCGCTTGTGGGCAGAAAGATAAACTAACTAGTGGACACTTATCTACGTTGTGTGTTCTTATTTTTCAAACTATGATGAGACTAGATAGAATAACAGCCTCTATAAAACACAAAATCTAACACACGTAATGTGTAATGTTACTGCTACCATTGACTCAATAATTCAACCCTTTAAACTATTTTAGTGAGTTCTGGTTAAGTGCAAGACGAAGATGAGATTCTATTCAAGGAATGTATCGTGGCGATGTACACCCGTGTATCTCTGTATACAGTGTAAGCGTCATTTTCTAAGGGACATATCTGGTACTATTTCTGAGAGTGTGTTCATTACAGAGAGTTTTGTCTTAGAATGTAAATCCTTTCCTAATACATGTGCGTGCTCTCCATACCTTATCTTTAATTATTTCAGACTGCACCATCTTCTTTAATAAACAGCATGTATATTAGTTTCCTTAAATTTCCTCTGGCTGAAGGATTCTGTTCTGCCTGAAGGCATAGGAAAATAGAAGTATCTAGGAATTAATGATCTACCCTCCATCACAATAAGAATTATCGATCACTGACTA